>NC_133658.1:783973496-784589230 GCF_037893015.1 Macrotis lagotis
GAAAAGGCATTCCAGAGGGCATAGTAGAAGGATTAGGGGAGTTAAGATGAAATTTTGAAGGGAAAGATTGAAGGGAATACAAATGAAGAATCAGGTGGAAGAGGGTGAGGTTTTGATTATTGAAGTAAAAAGAGTTCAGAATCATTTCAATGTGAAAAATATAAACAGGTATAAGAATGGTCATCATTGACTAGAAGACCTCATTCCTCTTAAAGAAAAGAAGCAGCAAGAGATGGAAAACCTTGAAATCAGAGGGAGGGTTGCTTTTGTTTGCCTGGGAAATTATATTGGATATAATCAGATTGGGGGTGACTAGGTGGCACAGTGGATAGAGCACCAGCCCTGGAGTCAGGAGTACTTGAATTCAAATGCAGCCTCAGACACTTAATAATAATTACCTAGCTGTGTGGTCTTTGGCAAGCCACTTAGCCACGTTTGCCTTGCAAAAACCTTTAAAAAAAAAAGATATAATCAGATTCTTCCACCTGAGAATAAATTTGCCATTTTTGGAGGTGAATTAACTCTTCTAGACATTGAAAGTACCTGAGTACACTGAATAGATTTGTACGTAAAAAGAACTAAGTATATCACATCCATAATAATCATATTTGAGCAAAATGGTTGGTGTACATCTACTTCTACATAATAGTGAAAGTGAATAATCATATGAAAAAAATTTTGAGATCTCCAGAGAAGATAAATAAAATTAAATACTTATATATTATTTGTTCTTAAAATCTTTTAAATTGTGTCTTCTATCTTTAAGTATATATGATAAGACTGATCTGTGTTTTCTTCTCCCTCTTGCTATTTCTTTTTCCTAGTTTGAAAAAGAATTTCGTTTTCTAAGTCAGTGAATATTCCTTTGGCTGTTTCCTTTGGGCGGTTTTTTTTTCTTTTCTTTTTCACTCTGGTAACCCCTATAAATATTTAACATGAGTAGCTTCTCAGTCTTGCCACAAAGAGAGGCATTTCTTGTCAGTAGGAAGTAGGATAGAAATGTAATTTGGGGTGAGCTTGACACTGCTGAAATGACTAGAATCTTAAGTCACCTAGGGGCCGTAGTTGCTCTTCCATAGCAAGTTTTTGGTCCAGCTTTCCAGAGCCCTTGACACTTCTCTGCAAATTAGTTTTCAGTAAACCAGAAAAGTGAAATTTGCCTTCTCATCGAACTTCGAATGATTTTCAATAATGAAAGTAGGAATGCAAAATTATATAACATATAATGCTCCAACATAATTATATCAGAATAAAATTAAAAAAACCCCCAAAAATCCAAATCCATCCAAAAATATCATGATCTCTCATTACTTATAGTTTCAGAATAATTATATTATGTAAAAGATCATTTATCCTTAGATATCTTAAGATTAGGAAGGACATTCTCCTCCTCTCCCCTCACCCCGCCCACACAATGTGGAAAAATTAAAGTTATCTATCAGTGTATTACTTTAGGAAATTCTCCACTTCTCATACTTTCTTTTTTTTTTTATTAAAGATATTATTTGAGTTTTACAATTTTCCCCCCAATCTTACTTCCCTCCCTCCCCCCCCCGGAAAGCAATCTGTCAGTCTTTACTTTGTTTCCATGTTGTACATTGATCCACATCGAGTGTGATGAGAGAGAAGTCATATCCTTAAGGAAGAGAAAAAAAGTCTAAGAGATAACAAGATCAGATAATAAGATATCTGTTTTTTTCTAAATTAAAGGGAATAGTCCTTGAACTTGCTTCAAACTCCACAGCTCTTTATCTTGATACAGATGGCACTCTTGTTTGCAGACAGCCCAAAATTGTTCCTGATTGTTGCACTGATGGAATGAGCAAGTCCCTCAAGGCTGATCATCACCCCCATGTTGCTGTCAGGGTGTACAGTGTTTTTCTGGTTCTGCTCATCTCACTCAACATCAGTTCATGCAAATACCTCCAGGCTTCCCTGTAATCCCTTCCCTCCTGGTTTCTAATAGAACAATAGTGTTCCATGACATACATATACCACAGTTTGCTAAGCCATTCCCCAATTGCAGGACATTTATTTGATTTCCAATTCTTTGCCACCACAAACAGGGCTGCTATAAATATTTTTGTACAAGTGATGTTTTTACCCTTTTTCATCATCTCTTCAGAGTATAAACCCAGTAGTGGTATTGCTGGGTCAAAGGGTATGTTCATTTTTGTTGCCCTTTGGGTGTAGTTCCAAATTTCTCTCCAGAAGGGTTGGATGAGTTCACAGCTTGACCAACAGTGTAATAGTGTCCCAGATTTCCCACAAGTCTTCCAACAATGATCATTATCCTTTCTGGTCATATTGGCCAGTCTGAGAGGTGTGAGGTGGTACTTCAGAGAAACTTTAATTTGCATTTCTTTACTAATTAATGATTTAGAGCAATTTTTCATATGGCTTTGAATTGCTTTAATCTCCTTATCTGTAAATTGCCTTTGCATATCCTTTGACCATTTGTCAATTGGGGAATGGCTTTTTGTTTTAAAAAATGTCTCAGTTCTCTGTATATTTTAGAAATGAGTCCTTTGTCAGAATCATTAGTTGTAAAGATTGTTTCCCAATTTACTACATTTCTTTTGATCTTGGTTACATTGTTTTATCTGTGCAAAAGCTTTTTAATTTAATGTAATTGAAATCATCTAGTTGGTTTTTTTCATACTTTCTTTTCTCTTTCTTTTTTTCTTTTTTTCTCATACTTTCTTAAAAAGATTTTGAAACTGTTGAAAATAAAAATACCTTAATCTGTCATTAAAGGCCCTTTAAAAACTCTTTACCAACTTTAAAAAATTATATATATATATATATATATATAATTTTCTAACATGAACATAATCATAAATCAACTGAAATTTTTCATTCATGAAGAAATACGAAAAATTTAAAAAATTTTTTTTTTATTTTTATTTAAGGAAGTGAGTTTAAGTTATTTGCTCAAGGTCACACACACATTTAATAACGGCAGGTACTCCATCCACTGTGCCACCTAGCACAAGAACATTTTTAACCAGGTATCCAAACCTGTTTTCTGACCTTAACTATTCTCCCCTTACATATTCTTATTTCACTCAAAATGGACTTCTGGGTATTTTTTGGACTCACCAAAACATTATCATCTGCCTCTTTGCTTTCAGACACAAGCCTGCTCCTTGCATTCTTTCCTGATCTTTTCCTATCAAAATAATTACCTTTTTGCAACAAGACTGAGTTCCAGTGTCACCTCCTCCATGATGCCTTCTATCATTGAGATGAAATGCTGGTTTCTTCAATTTTTTGCAGAGCATTTTATCTGATTCTCTGCATTATCCAAATCATACTATACCTTGTACCATCCTTTATAGAAAACAACTTAACTTTGTGTTTACATTGTACATATTGAATTCAATAATTCATTTATTAAATAAATACTATTTGCAAGGTTGCTGTACTAAAGGAATTAGCAATTCCTGACTTTATTGATCTGACATTCTACTCAGGAAATATAACATTGGGTATACATAGCAAAATATATATGTGAAAATATATAAAGTAATTTCAGGAAGGAGAGACTTCTGAAAACTGAAGGTATTAGGAAAAGTGTTAAACAGGAAGCAACACCCAATTTTGCTTTCAAGGAAGTTAGGGATTTTACAAAGTAAATGTGGAGATGTGGAGAATACTTGTGAAAATGATATGTGTAGGAAATTATTGACTAGTTGGAACAGAATACATGAAGGGAAGAGAAATGTGAAATAATATTGCATAAGTCAGTGACACAAATTGTAAATACTGAATTTAAACTTCTTGCAGATTAGTATCCTGTCATTTTATTTTAATGTTGGAACCTAACATAATGTTTTATACATTTTGGAATAGAGGTAGACCTGAAAATCATTGTAATGTACCAGTATAGAAACTTCTGTCACCCATATCAGTCAGCAATTCATCTGTAATTTTTCATCTGAAAATATATCTAGGTTCACTGAGAGTTAGAGAGCATGTGATGGGGCAACACTTGAACTCATCTCTCTTCCTCTTTTGAAAGCTAGCCCTTTATTCACTGTGCCACATAGCATCTTGCTTTGTGCCTAGTAGAGAAGATATTTACTAAATGGTTGTTTATTGGAGATGTTCTAGCCTTCTTTTCTATATTTATTGACTTTGTAAGTGGATCCTTATAGGCCTTGGCCTCATCTTTGAACCATGCTCAGCTACTGAACCAATGTAAGGGTTTTTTTTTTTTTAAATTTTTTACTTATTTAAGGCAATGGGGTTAAATAACTTGCACAAAATCACACAACTAGGAAATTATGAAGTGTCTGCATCTGGATTTGAACTAAGGTCCTCCTGACTCTAGGAACAGTGCTCTATCCATTGCCCGAATCAATGCATGTTAAAAGATGAGTTTTTTCTGTCCTTGATGATTTAATTAAAGGGAGGTAGCATGGTATAGTGCAGGACTGGGAAGTCACAAGACCTAAAATCTTAGATATTATTTACTAGGTTTGTGACCCTCTGTAAATTATATTAGTATCTCTCGGAGCCTCATCAAGATATTTGCCATGAGTTCCTTAAACAATTGTTTTGATGATCAAATGAGATATGTATATATTTGGAATTTTAATGTACTATATAGATAGGGTATTATTATCTTCATCATTACTATCATTATTTTTGCATCATGTAATTCATTGGACTTCAAAGTAAGCCAGCCATATTAATTTTGGGTCTAGAAAATTATTCCTGATTCTCAGAACTATAGCACATTTTATTATATCACATTCTGCTAGCTTAGAAGAAAGTTTTTACCTAATATTAAGTCTTGATTACTTTTCCAAAACATTCAGAAAGGGTCAAAATAAATGTTTATCCTGTTCTTCACATTTTGTCTTCTCTAGTATTTCATTCTTCATGGGGATTCTTAGATCTTAGATTTTAGATTTACATCTTAGATTCTTAGGTCTACATCTTTCACTTTAATTCTCCCAATTGAGTAATTGATGTTCATGAGCATATAAAATTAATTTTTACATATCTAATAGTATTCATCATATTTGATTTAAATATATCTTTGTATAAATTTTTAGAGAAGCAAAAATTTTGCAATGGTGGAAACTGATGCAAAAGAAGTGACTGTATATTTTAAATATTCATTATCCAGTCAAATTGAATTTCTATTATTATAATCTTTCAACCTTTTTCAAATATAGAAATGAGAAAGAGCAAAGCTTTGATTGGATTCATCATTGGTTTCTGTTGATCATTTTGTAGCATTTTTTTTTTTTTTTTGGTTAAACTGAGACTGAGTTGATCTTAGAAAGTGAACACGTATATAGCTGTAGTTGGGGAAGAACTGAAAATTTTGGTGTTTAAAGTTACTGCTTTTCACATAAATACATATATACACATGTTTATTTATATACATAAATTTGTATGTAGATAGCTAAATGGATAAAACCTATCATTTGCTCTGAGACTGTAGTTCATCCTTAAGAACTGTTTGCTGCTCCTGATTGCTTTTCCTCTAGGATTTTTTTTTTCCATTTTTCGGTTCAGATCATTCTACCACTCAAGGAACAAGCTATACTTTTTTCATCTTGTTTTCTAGAACTGAATTAGAAACACCAAGAATATATTGAGCTTGAATAGTTTTTTCGCTTCCAAAACAGTTTTCCTGTCACTGAGACTAGCCTGTTTCTTGTTTCAGTTCATAACAATATGGAACAGTTGTTCAGCCATATCAGTTATATAATTTCAGTACTTTATTCACTGTGGCTTTTATTTCTACAGTGTGAATGTTCTCTCTAGTAGAGCTAACCCTCCAGACATCTATACTTTCTCTTACATTGTGATTCTGGGGTATTCTAGGACTTTTGCATTTCTTTGGATACTGCTGCAATAGGCAAGCCACCTAGATTGTTGTTAACTCTCATCTTCATCTTAAGGCACAGCTTTTAAAAGGCAACCCATGCTGCACAGTGCAATTTTCTGCAGCCCACTGTGGATTTTAATTATCACTAGTGGAAAAAATAAAATATTAATTTTCTTGGAATGCATATTAGATTTTTTTAATTCCATCACTTAGTAAATAATCTCATTGAAGTTAATTTCCTTTGGTGTTTTTAAGCAGTATTATGGATGGAATATATTGCACAGGATTTTCAGTCTGTATGTGGGATGCATTCCATCTGTACAATTCAGACTAGTCAGTATGCACCTACCTTTATACTGTTGTGTTGTCACTTTGTTGTTTTGTGTTTGCTTTTGCCTGTCATATTGATGATGTTCATTTCCCACTTTCTAAGAAGTTAAAAGTACCATGACTTTTCCCAGTACTTGCTTAACCTAAGATAAGACTGCAAATTATTATATTGGTAGACTGTGTTTTTTATTCTGGGTGCAGCCCTCAAATAGTTATTTTATTTTACTGTGGCCCTAAGATAATCTAAGCTTGGACAACTCTGATCTTAAAGTCAGCACTGCTCTTTTTCTTATTGTGCATTTCCTCTATAATGGCTTTGCTTTTGTTGGCATCTGGGTTACCATTTGGAAGTATGCCACAACCTATTTGGGCATGCCAGGTCTCTCTACCTCCCTTTGGGTCATGTGGAAAAAAGCAAAAGGAACAAAAATTAAGTACCTATTCTAATATCATCTCATTTGATCCCTACAAAAATTCTTGGAGATGTGTGTTTTTAATTAGACCCATTTTACAAATAAAACATTTTAGATTTTACACTAAAGAAAGAGATTACACAGTTAGCAATTATCTGAGGCCAGATTTTAACTGAGATCATCCAGCCTCTAGGCCTAGTTTTCTATCCTACTGTATCATTATCCACCTCTGACATAACTTGATTGCTAAAGAAACATAATTGTGTAAGGAAAAGAGCATTGCTTTGGGAGCCTGAACAACTTGGCTTCAAATCTTGACTCTTTTATCAATGATCTGCATGACCTTAAGCAAGTTACTTCTGGCCTCTCTGAACTTCAATTTGCTTATGTCAAAAATGAAAGGTCTGGTAAAAATGATTACTCAGATCCCTTCTAACTCTAAAGCTATGAGTACTCTTAAATTGTAGTATTTCAAGGTTAAAAACCATCTGGCATCATCACTTGGGGAACACAGACGTTTAAAAAGATAGGTCTTTGAAGGAAGGGGAAGAGATGAGCACTTTGAGATCATTAGAAATTCTGGACAATTTTCTATATGCAAATCAATTCTTCCTGTCATCCTATTAAACTCAATTCATTATGTTATCCATATAATTCTAATAAGGGGATTTATTCTAATATTTTCATTTAAAAATTCATTGAGTTTAATGAAAATTTCCAAATCATGTTATTGGTTTACTTTGTTTTGATTTTTCTTCTTAAATGTTCTTCTTAAGGAAAATATCTTTGGAATAAATTGTGGTAGAAATTGAAAACCAACTCTGGTTCTTTGAAAAGTTTTCTTCTCACTTTATATTACTCTGAGTTGTTGGAATGACAGTTTTACTAACCATATTCTGTGTTTGTCTTTCTTATATAGAATTCTGGTTATTGGTAAATCTAAAAATTTCTGGAGTGGGTATGAAGGGAGTTTGATTTTGTGACATTTTAACTTAGTTTCCTGATCTCCATCCCTTTTACACCATTTTTCTTTTTGAGAGCCTCCTTTCCAAAGATGAGCTTTTAAGAGTGATTCCCCTCTCCTTTTTGCATATGTAAAAATATAAATGTTCTTAGTATTTGTAGACTCTCTAAGTGTGTTCATTTATTGTCAGGACTTAATGCTGAATTATGTTTAGTGAGAGAAAATTTATTAGACACTTAAGGCATTCTTTATATCTCATCTTTTAATTTTAAAAACATAATAAAATTTGAAATTCTACTCTAGAAATGAAAGGAAAAATGTATTAGATGTGACCTAAGTTTATTGTGAGATAGCATGGCAGAGTAATTAGAGAACAAGGATAATCTGATACATAGAAGTTGTTTGAATTTGATCAGGTTACTTAACCTCTCAGTGTTCTAAGCCTCTCTCTAGGATTTTAAATGGCAAAGGAATTTCAACCTGTTTTGATAGGTGTTTCTTCATCATGGCATTCTTTATATCAGTGAAATCACAAATCTAGCCTCTATCCCTAACATAAATCTATATTCAAGGGTGGTGAGGTTTCCAAAGGAGACTACAAGCATGGGTTGAATTGGGCTTCTTGGAATCTTTCAAAAATAAAAAAGGTTATATATTTAGTCTGGGGAAGGGAGGAATCTGTTGACTTGGTATTAAGGTAGTAGTCCCTTGACCTCTTTTCCATTCTTAATCATTATCTACTGGCTTTTATTTTTCTGTTATATCACATCTGAACTATGGGTATGACCTCTTGAGCCTGCTCAGTTAACATTCCCCTTAGCCATTTTTACTTGTAGCTTATTATATTTGCCATTTTTTCCCCACATATTTCAGTTTTCTTGAGTAAGCAGTTGAATTCTTGATCACATAAATGCAGATTCTTGTAAGGTTAAGATTAGCTGGTTAGTTACTGCATGAATGATAGCCATTTTCCTGTAGAGGATAGCAGTGTTAGCTCAGATTCTTCCCTTACACAGTTGTGTCAGCTTTGCTATTTGAAGAGGACTATCAGCCTGATCCTACTCTGCCGAAGTGCCAGTGTTTGTAGCTGAAATAATATCTGCTTTATATCAGAGGTAGTTGGATAATATCTGTTTTATATCAGAGATAACCAAACTGACCTATGAACTGGCATATACTATTATGCATACTAAAAGAAAGTTCTGGAGCTCTAGATTAAGGTTTAACCACAAGATTTCTTCCATCTCTATGGCTGTTGAAATTAATCTATCATTGAGGTCAGTGTTACCTTTTTCTTAGAAAATTTTCCATTATATTTTTCTTCTTTTTAAAATTTTTGATTTTTCCCATATTCATGTAAAAACAATTATCATTCATTTTTAAATTTTGAGTTCCGAATTCTCTTCCTCTCCCACTCCCCAAGTGAGAATGACTGATGAGCAATCTGATATAGACTATATGCACAGTCATGCAAGACATATTTCCATATTAGTCATGTGAAAGAAAACACAGACAGGTCTCCCCCCCAAAAACAGAGAAAATTTAAAAAGTAAACAATGAATGTTTTGATCTGCACTAAGACTCCATTCGCGTTTTATATCCTTTGACCACTTATCAGTTGGAAAATGGCTCTTATTTTCAGAAATTTGACTCAGTTCTCTAATATATTTGAGAGATGAAGCTTTTATTAGAGAAACTTACGAAAATGTTTTTTCCAAAGATATGATTACTATGTATTTCCTTCCATCCTCTTTTCCCCATTTGACCTACCTCACTCTCTCCTTTTACCCTTACCATGCTCAAAAGTGTTTTACTTCTGACTACCACCTTGCCCAACCTGCCCTTCCTTCTATCCTTCCCCTTCTTTTGTTTTACCTCTTCTACTTTTCTAAAGTATAAGCTAGATTTCTACACCCAACTGTGTGTATATATTCTTCCTTTTTTGGGTCTTTACTTCTTATGAGTAAAGTTCAGGTACTCTCCTGTACCTCCCCCATCTTCCCCTCCACTATAAATGTTCTTTCATCCTTTCACATGAGATAATTTATCCCATTCTGCATCTCACTTTACTCTTCTTCTGTGCTTTTTTCCTTCTCATACCTTAATTTTATTTTTTTAGATATCATCCCATTATAGTCATCTCTTTCTCACTCCTTAACTTTTTTTTGAGATATTGTCCTCTGTGCCCTTTGACTTTGTGTTCCAACTGCCCTAATAATGATAAAGTTCATAGGAATTACCATATCATCTCCCCCATATAGGAATGTAAACAATTTAAACATATCAAGTCCTCTTTCCTTGTGTACCTTTTTATACTTCTCTTGAGACTTTTATTTGTAAGTCAGATTTTTCTATTCATCTCTGTTCTTTTTATCAGGAATGATTGAAAATACACTATTTTCATCAAATTTCCATTCCCTGACCACCCCACCCCCCAAAGTTTATATTCAATTTTGGGGGTTGATACTTGGCTGTAATCCTAGCTCCTTTGCCTCTGGAAATATTATGGTTCCCTGAAATTTAAATTGTTTGTTTCTGGCTGTTTTCAAGATTTTCTCCTTGACCTAGGAGCTCTGGAATTTGACTGTAATATTCCTGGAAGTTTTCATTTTAAGATATCCTTTAAGTGGCAATCAACAAAAAAATTCTTCCAATTTCTATGTTGCCCTCTAGTTCTAGAATATCAAAGCAATTTTCCATGATAAATTCTTGAAAGGATGTCATGAATTTCAAGAAAGTTCAAGAATTTTAAAATTATCTTTCCTGTATCTATTTTCTAGTCAGTTGTTTTTCCATTGAGATATTCATACTGTCTTCTATTTTTTCCTTCTTTTTGTTTTGTTTTCTTGTTTCTTGATGTCTCATATGGTCATTACCTTCCACTTGTTCAATTTTAATTTTTAAAAGATTATTTTCTTCAGTGAGCTTTTGTATCTCTTTATCTATAATGGCCAAGAGATAGAAACAGGAACCAAAACTGAGTTTCAGTTGCTGGATAATGCTAAGTATTTTTTTTTCCTTTAATTTATTTACATATTACTAAAATATTCTTGTTTAAGAGGAAACATAATACCCCCTCCCCCACAAAAATATAAAATCTCATGAGAAATAAAGTAAGAGAAAGAGAAAAAATGTGCTTCAGTCTGTGTTCTGATACCATCAGCTCTGTCTGGGGTGTATCACTTTCTTTATCATCAGTCTATCATAGAAGTTACTTTCATACTTTTCTGCAGTCACTGTTGCTGATTTTAATTCCCTCCATCCATTCCTCCCCACTACCATCTATTATATTTTTCTCTCTCTTTTCACTCTGTCCCTCTTCAAAAATGTGCTGTGTGGCAGCTGAGTGACCCAACAGACAGAGTGCTGGCCCTGGGGCCAAGAGGCTGCAAGCCTACATCCCACCCCTGAGACCTAACAACCACCTGACCCTGTGGCCTGGACAGACCACCCAATCCCACCACCTTGCAAAAAGTAAAAAAGAAAATGTGTTATATCTGACTATCCTCTCTTCTATCACCCACATCCCCCCTCCTCTTCCCCGCCCCCCCCTTCTCTTCTTTTTCTTCTAGCTGTCTGTACCCTTTTGAGTGTGTATGCTGTTTCCTGTCTGAGCCATTTCTGATGCGAATGAAGGCTCCCTCATTCTCCCTCACCTTCCCCCCCCCATACCATTTCAAAAGCTACGTGAAATATCCTTTATATGAAATATCTTAGCCTATTCCACCTCTCCTTTCTCTTACTCCCAGTACATTTTCCTTTCACCCATTGACACCATTTTTCCAATATATTATATCTTCAAATTCAGCTGTCTCCTGTGCCTCATCTATAAAATTCTACCAGCTTTATTAAATGAGAAGGTTCATTTGAGTATTGTCAGTATCATTTTTCCCTATAGGAATACATACAGTTCATCATCATTAAGTCCCTCATAATGTACCCTTCTTGTCCACCCTCTCTATGTTTCATCTGAGTTCTCTGAACTTGAAGATCAAACTTTCTGTTCAGCTCTGATCATTTCAACAGGAACATTTGAAATTCCCCCATTTCATTGAAAGTCCATCTTTTCCCCTGGAAGAGGATGTTCAGTTTTGCTGGGTAGTTGATATTTGGTTGCATTCCAAGCTCTTTTGACTTCTGGAATATTATATTCCAAGCCCTATGAGTCCTTAAATGTAGTTGCTACTGAGTCCTGTGTGATCTTAACTGCAGCTCCATGATATTTGAATTGTGTCCTTCTGGCTGCTTGTAATATTTTCTCTTGACTTGGGAGTTCTGGAACTTGGCTATAATATTCCTGGTGGGTTGTTTTGGATCTCTTTCCAGGGGATATTGGTTGGTGGATTTGCTCAATTTCTTATTTTGCCTTCTTCTAGGATATCAGGATGATTTTCCTCTAGAAATTCTTTTAAATAAAAAATGAAGTCAAGCTCTTTTCCTGATCATGACTTTCAGGTAGCCCAATGGTTTTTTAATTATCTTTTCTGGATCTGTTTTCCAGATCAGTTGTTTTTTCAATGAGATATTTCACATTTTCTTCTAATTTTTCATTCTTTTGGTGTTGAATTATTGTCTTGAGTTATCACAGTCATCAGCTTCCTTTAGCTCCATTCTACATCTGAAGGATTTGTTTTCCTCAGAGAGCTTTCTTATTTCCTTTTCCATCTGGCCAATTCTGCTTTTTAAAGCATTCTTCTCTGGGTTTTTTTTGCAAGGCAATGGGGTTAAGTGACTTGCCCAAGGCCACACAGCTAGGTAATTATTAATTGTCTGAGGCTGGATTTGAACTCAGGTACTCTTGACTCCAGGACTGGTGCTCTATCCACTGCGCCACCTAGCTGCCCTGCCTCACTAACTTTTTGCACTGCTTTATCCATTTGACCTGAGCTGATTTTTTTTTTAGGTTTTTGTTTTGTTTTGTTTTGTTTTTTGCAAGGCAAATGGGGTTAAGTGGCTTGCCCAAGGCCACACATCTAGGTAATTATTAAGTGTCTAAGGCCAGATTTGAACCCAGGTACTCCTGACTCCATGGCCGGTGCTCTATCCATTATGCCACCTAGCCACCCCCTGAGCTGATTTTTAACATGTTATTTTGGATCTCCTCGACTAAGCTGCTAACTAAGTTTTCATGTTTTTCCTACCATCTCTCTCATTTCTTTCCCAATTTTTCTTCTACCTTCCTTATTTGATTTTCAAAATCTTTTTTAAGGTCTATCGTAGCCTGAGCCCAGCTTCTATTTTTCTTAGAATCTTTAGATGAAGAAGCTTGGACTTTCTCGTCTTCAGATTGTGTGGTCTGGTCCTCCATGGGACCAAAGTAATTGTCTATGGTCAGGTTCCTTTTGTTATTCCTGTTTATTCATTTCCCCAGCCTGTGCCTGGTTTGGGGGTGCTTCCTGAGTTTCTGAGTATTATTGGGATTATCTCCGCCACTGCCCCCCCCCAGTACTTCAGTGTGTGAGACTCTGACTGATCCCCTGGTCTGTTGAATTACCATAAGTTCATCCCTCTGCCCTGGAGCTATTGGGGGGGGAGGTCCCTGCTCTATGGGGGCCCCAGACTACAACAGGGTCTGAACATGGTCAAAGCCCCAGAGTCCTGTTCCAGGGACAGAGGACAAACCCCAGCAGTCTCCCTCCACTCCCTTACCTTCCATGAGTTGAACACTCAGGGTGCAGCTGCCTGGAGGCTCCTGCTGGGTGACTCTGTGGGCCTGTTTCCGTTTCCTGGGATCTGGGCTGTACTGAGGGCCGCAGCTGCATGGAAGAGAGCCATACTGGCTTGGGCTTGGTATTGGCTCTGGCAGAGGTCTCCCTGCTGATCTTCCAATTTTTGCTTGGTGCTCCCTGGGGTACAGGTCAGGAAACTGCTTCTGCTACCAGGAGCCCGTGCTACCAGGAGCCCGTGCTCCCAGGCACAGTGTTCCACAGAGGCTGAAGTTCCTTTGCTCTAGTGCTTTGCTGCCCCTCCAACCCTGTGGAACATAGTCTTCTGACTATTTTCCAGGTTACCTTGGGCTGGAAAATTGCCTCACTGGATCTTTCTGTGAGTTCTGTCTCTCGATAATTTATTTGGAGTCATAATTTTAAGGTTTTTGAAATATTTTACGGGAGAGGCTGTACTCCTGCCACCATCTTGGCTCCACCCTCCTCCAAGTATATTTTTTTAAGAATTTTTTCTTATAACAAGCTGAAATTGTTTTCTTGTAATTTTTATTCATTTTTCTTACTTAGGCCTTCAAAAGCTACATAGACTGTCTTCCTCCTTTTTCACAGAATAATTTCAATACAATAAAAGCCATGATAGTGTTATTTCTATATCTTTTCTCCTAAATTAAATATTCTCTTTTCCTTTAGTTGTTGCTCATGTGACATGATTTCAGACCTTTCAAAATCCTGAATGTTTTTCTGAATTTAATCCTCTTAAAATATTACAGGGTATTTTATTAAGTATTCCCTGCTCATTGTTAGGGAACACCTGGCTGTACTTGATAAGGTTAGGTCTCCAGGCCCAAATCTGCTGTTATTGGGAGCTGAAAAAACTTAAAAGTTGTTTTTGCTGAGGGGCTCTATTTGTGAATGTAAGAGAAAGAAAGATGTGCTGTAGTACTGGAGAAGGTTATTTTTCATTCTTTTATTTAAAATGAGGGTCATAATAGTCTTTAAACTTTAGACCAAAAAGATTAACTTCACTTCCTGATAAAATTCTAAAACATTATTGTTTAAAGGGATGGTTAGTAAACATCTAGAAAAGGAAACAGTGATTACAGAAACTTAATATAGTTTCATCAAGAACAGGAAATGTCAAACTAATACAATTTCCTTCTTGAACAGTATTACTACAGGTAAATCAGTAGCTAAGTGGCTAGAATATTGGTCCTATAGTCAGAAAGACTTATCTTCCTGAGTTCAAATCTGGCTTCAGACACTTACCAGCTATTTGATGGGCAAGTCGTTTAATCCTGTTTGCCTGAGTTTCCTCAGTTGTAAAATGAACTAAAGAAGGAAGTGGCAAACCATTTTATTATCATTTGGCAAGAAAAGATCAAATGGGTTCATGAAAAGTTTGACACGACTGAAATGATGGAAACCCAACAAAAATAATTTAGGACACATTTAATAAGAGTGTCAGATCTAGAGTTACAAAGACCTGAATTCAAATATGGTTTCAGACACACAATTGTGTGACCTTGGGCAAGTCATTTAACCCTATTTCCCTCAGTTTCTTCAGCTGTAAAATGAATGGAGAAAGAAATGGTAAACCACCTAATATCTTTGTTAAGAAAGCTCCAAATGGGGTCATAAAGAATTGAATACATCAGAAACAACTGAACAACAGAATCAGGAAATTATTGTAGATATAGTTTACCTAATTTTTAGAAAAGTATCTGACAGGGAACAGCTAGATGGCACAGCGGACAAAATACTGGCCTTGGTGTCAGGAGGACCTGAGTTCAAATCCAGCCTCAGACACTTGATAAATACCAGCTGTGTGACATTGGACAAGTCACTTAACCCCATTGCCCCACAATAAACAAACAAATGAATGAATAAGAGAAAAGAAGAGTATTTGACAATATCTAGAAAGGATAGAATGTCATTGACTAGATACTAAAAAGTATGGTGAATTGGACTCAAAACTGACTGAAGGACCAAACCCAAAGAGTAGCCATTAATGTTTAGAAGTTATCTTGGAAATAGTTAAGTGGTTCAAGGATCTATCTTTGGTCTGTGCTGTTTATTAGCACAGTTGTCAGAACCTGAGAAGATTTGTATGTACTGAAGCAGAGTGAAGAGAACAATCTACACAGTAATAGCAACTTTGTACCAATGAACCATTTTGGATCAACACAAAACCAACTGCAGTTCCAAAGAACTAAATGGGGAAACATGCTATCCTTCCCCAGATTTAGAGCTGACTGAGTACAGATGAAAACTCTACTCTGCTCCTTTCCTCTCCTTTTCCTTTTTGTTTCAGTTTCCCTTTCCCTTTCCACCACATTTTCCTTTTCTCCTCTCTCTCCCCCCTTGCGTTTCTCCTTTCCCCTTCCTCTTTCTTCTTCCCTTTCTCTTTCCCTTCTCCCCTTTCCCCTTTTCCCTGCCCTTCCCTTCCCTTCCTTCTCTCTCTCTCTCTCATGACTAATGTAGCAATTTGTTTTGTATGGCTATGAAAAGCACCAGCTTTTAGAATTTTATCAGGAAGTGAAGTTAATCTTTTTGGCCTAAAGTTTAAAGACTGTTATGATCCTTATTTTAAATAAAAGAATGAGCACCAGCCTTGGAGTCAGGAGAAACTGAGTTCAAATCCAGCCTTACCTTGGCCAAGTCATTTAAACCCATTGCCTTTCGAAAAAAAAAAACCCTTATATTTAAAAATTGCATTTTTATCAGTTGATTAAGTATTTGATAGTATAAATCACACAAAACTAGAAGTGGTAGCAAAAATTTGGATAGTTCTCCCCTGTATTCCTGGCATTCCCACTGACTTCAATATAGATTCCTACTTTCTCTCCAGGAGTAATCTTAAGCTTTCTTTCAAGACGAATTACCTCTCTAAAAACTTTGTAATCCTTTCAGAATGTTGAGATCTTTCTTCTTCCAAATTCTTGTACCATTTACTGGCTATACCACTCAACCAACATTAGATACTACCTTGTGCTTTTATGTATGTGATTTGATCTCATGATCTAACAAGATAATATTTGTAAAACACCTGACACATAGAAGGCCCTATATAAATGCTTATTTGCTTCCCTCTCCTCTCTCCCACTCTTATTTTCTTTCTTCTCAGTGAGAGTATGCATTTGCTTTATACTTACTGACATCCTCAGACATCTTCAACAGTGCTTTATACTTAATAGACCTCAAATAGCTTACATTTTATAACTCTGCTTAGTTTAAAATATGCTTGATTTCATATCCATTAACTCATTTGATCCTCACTATACTATGAGGCAATTTAAAGCAGACATTATTACTCCACTTTTAAAGGTGAGGGAATTGACATATACATTTTCCTTATTAAAAGTAATCTGCATTCTGTCATGTTGTTAAAGCATTTAATATTATAAGATCATATAGTTAAAACTGTAGGGGACCTTAGAGACCACATAGTTTGACTCAACCTCCTTATTCTAATGATGAAGTCCAGAAAATTTATGTGACTTGCCCAGGGTCACATAGATAGAAAATGTTGCAGGAGGGTTTTGAATACAAGTCATTGACTGTAAATCTATTACTCTTTTACTGTCTTTTCCTCCTATATGAGACAGAACCTGGTAATAGTTAAATTGAAAAGTGGAAAGTATTTTTTCTTCTCCTCTTTCATCTCCTTACACTGTTTTGGGGTTTGGGGTGGGAGTGGGTGGGTAGTGATAAAGAGATACCAGAAGACTTAGGTGACTAACCTGGGTGTCACATTTGTCTATCACATTTTTTTTTTTGTTTGGTTTTGTTTTCAGAATTAGTTATGTTTTCTTTATCTCTTCTCCACTATTTATTGTTTTATTTCATTTTTTTTCTACTTCAGATAAAACGGGTTGGGGTGGATTTCTGACAGTTTATACTTTGGTCACTTTAAAGTTATTTCTTGAATGAATTAAGATTATAACTTTTTCTGTAGGTGGAAGCTTTGAAACTTTCAGGTATGACTTTGTAAGATTACTAAAATAAAGTGACCATGACTGGGTAGTTAAAATACAAGCTTGGATCATGCTTATTGGAAACTGGAGTAGAAGATTATTAACTAAAAAAAAAATTTAAAGTGTTAATGGGTATAATGCAATGAGAGAAATATCTGGTAGTAATTATAATTCATGGAGTGCTTATTTATGTTTGGCAGAAATTGATAATTATATTACATCTACTCATTTGCTGTAGAACAAGGGTTTTTAACCTAGGACTTAGCAGTCACTCCCCCCCCCCCCGATAGATTTCAGGGGGTTCACAAACTTGTATGGGGGAAAAAATCTTTATTTTTACTAACTTCTAAATGTAATTTGACATTTCCTTCTACTGTAAAGTAATAAACATTTTGCAAATGGGTCCGTAGATTTCACTGCATTGTTAAGGGATTCATGACATTCAAAAAAAAATGGTTAACTTCTTGGATAGGAATCTGGGAACTGGATAATTCTGGACATTTCAAATTACCATCACTTCCTGCAAGAATAAAAACTATCTGATACATATATGTCATGTATCAGGTAACTTAAAATGTCACCTTTTTTCTCATTCACCTCTCTTATAATTTACTGTCTTGTCTCACTTTTCTGAAAGTATATCTAGGATGAACTCTGAATAGATGTCTTTCATTTGATTGAATTGTTTTTACAAATCTGATTTTAGTATAGACCTGCCAGAAAACAGATCATAGAGTCTGACATATTTGCATCATTATTTCTCTATGCAATAGCAATCTTATAGTAATGAGGAGGCTGCAATGGGCTTTATGGAAGGGACTGCAGTAATTAATCTTCATTAGGACAATTGCCATGGCCTTGTAAATTAAAATTTATGATACATAAAAAAAATTTTGGCACAACATATTTGAATAACAAAATGTCAAATCTTAAGGGGGAGGTCATTTGTAAATTTTCAGAGCTGTATTTTGTTAGACTCATTCATTATTAGCTTTAAAATCTTTGGGAAAGTGCTCATTGGAGCAATATTGATTGAGATATGGTATGCAAGAAGACTTGTATTATGCAGGTAGTGTAACAGGCTAGTCACTCAGGTATTGTACTTTTGCTATCTCAGTAGTTTTCCATAGTTGAAATAACAGTAACAGGAGAGCACCCTGGAATCTTCTCCATACTTGCAAAATACTATTCTCTTCCTTACAACCATCCCCATCACTAGCTTGCATGTACTGTAACTCAGTCTGTAACTTCATCTGATTTGTTTCTATTTGAAACAGAAACCAGAAATAGAAAAAAACCAGTTGTATGTAGGTACTGCAGCTCAGGGGATGGCCATTAGTCCACTGATGCCTTATATCAGTTTGTATTTGTTTTCTGGCACTGTTTGTGCAGTGACCAATACCACAGACTTTGGATGTAGAAGATCTAGAATTAACCAACCAGGTGTCTGTCTCTCTCTGTCTCTCTCTGTCTCTCTGTCTCTCTTTCTCTCTGTCTCTCTCTCTCTCACACACACACACACATACACACACACACACACACACACACACACACACACACACACACACACACACACACAAACACTCTCACCCCTTCCCCCAGCAGCCCAAGTTTTCTCTTCTCTTGACAAGGCTGGGATATACATCTTTCCACAGATTCAAATGAAGTTTTAGACCTTTATCATTGATTCTACCTCCTCTGGAAGTTTTAGTTTTACTTCAAAACTAGAATTTTATCCTTGGGAGAGGAGAAAATCTGCCAAGTGAATTAATAATAATCTCAGCAAGACTTTTTGAGGTACAATACTTGAAGTAGCACATATAAAATAAAATCTAAAGCTTTCTTAAGCTTAGTATAATGACCCTAGCTTCATTAGCCATATTCAGCCCAGATATTTCATTTCATTCCATACTTCACTATGGGAAAAAAAATTTTTTTTCTGTTTCTATTGGAACCATTTCATATAACACTTAACTAAATGTGTTGTTGATCTCTGAGTAGTCTTCACCTTTCTTTTTTTTAAAAAGATTTTATTTATTTTTAGTTTTACAGTTTTTCCCCTAATCTTACTTCCTTCCCCCGACAGAAAGCAATTTGTCAGTCTTTACATTGTTTCCATGGTATACATTGATCCAAATTGAGTATGATGAGAGAGAAATCATATCCTTAAGGAAGAAATATAAAGTAAAAGAGATAGCAAGATCAGACAATAAGATATCAGTTTTTTTTCCTAAATTAAAGGTAATAGTCCTTGGTCTTTGTTCAAACTCCACAATTGTTTCTCTGGATACAGATGATATTCTCCATTGCAGACAGCCCCAAATTGTCCCTGATTGTTGCACTGATGGAATGAGCATGGTCTTCATCTTTCTAGCAGACATTAATGAACATAAATGAAGAAATAAATAAATGTTCTATTTTTCTCATTTTGTAAGGCTCTTGGTTAAGTGAAGTCTGCCTGAGTTCATATTTATTAAGTACCTACTATTTATCAGGCATTAGGTATATAAAGATAAAAATTTAATACCTGGTCTTAAAGTATTTATATTCTAATGAGGGAGACAGCATATCCACATGTAAAAATATCTATACTATATAAAATATTTGCAGGAATCAGGAGCATTGTGGTTATCAGTACCCAAATTCCTTTAGTTCAGTTTATTGATCTCCAGTTTATCTGCTTCTGTCTACACATGTACTGGAATATAACCCATCTATGAAAACAGTCTTTGGAAATATTTGTCCTATAAAGTGGTTGATTTGGTAAATGAATTCAAAAGAACGTAAAGATCATGGATATAGAACCAAGAACCTCTGAATTGAATCACCTGTGCCACATCACACCTCGGCATCAGGGGTTGAACTTAGATCTCTATGGCGTGCTGTTGTTGCTGCAAATCAGTCAGGAACCTTATAGTACAGCTTCTCCCAGAAGTTCTATAGAATTAAATCTTTCCTTAGCACAAAACTGAAATGAGATTGGACCAGGTTATAAGTATACATGTGAATGTGGATCATATCCTCTTCTGTACATTTTAACTATAGCTATCTGTGTAATTTTCACTCTCCATCATTATTAAAGAGCATTCATTAGACATCCAGTTTCATAAGACTTTAAAAAATGTGTTTAGCACAGTAAGGTACTTTACATACATTGTCTCATTTCATCCTCACAAAACCCTTTGATGTATGACACAAACAATACATAGTTCCTAAAGTGAACTTGGGGTGGGGGTTTGCGTGTGTGTGTGTGTGTGTGTGTGTTTGGTTTTTATACCAAATTCCATATTGACAGGACTAAATGTCCATTGAACTCCCTTGCATTTCTTCATCTCTACTCTCTAGTTATTCATGATCTTTGACTTTGAAATATTCTCCTTCTGTCTCCTTGCCTATTGAATTCCTACCCATTAAAAAAAAAACCCATGTAAACTTAAAACCTTCCCTTTCAGATCTCACATTATGTTTTGTAATGTACTTGTATGTTATTATCTATCATAGAGAGGCAGTATATCATGGTAGATAGAGAACTGGCCTCCAGTTGTTGAACTGTAGCATAGCATAGTGGGTTTAGAACTGGCCTCAAAGCCAGCAGATACAGGTTCAACTCTAGTATCTCTGACACATACAAATACTTGCTCTGTCATTTTTGCACAAGTCACAAAACTGCTTTATGCTCTAAATAGTTCTGTGTATTTATACCGATGGAGTCATTCATCCTATCATAGTTATCGTTGTCTTTCTTCCCCCCTCCCCACCATCAAACAGCAATATCCAGGAGGACAATGACCTTGTCTTATCTAAATTTATATCTCCTTCAGATACTTAACTCAAAGTGAGTTTATGAATTGAAATGAGATTATTCCACCAAAAGTTTTTGAAGCCACCACAAGTTATTGTAATACTTACTAACTCTGACTACTAGGTTAGTGTGCAAAAACCAACTTTCTTTCTGAATGTCTCTTAGTTGGTAAGAGTAATATCCAAGATAACTTTTCATTGTCATGATCATTGATCAGAAAATTTATGAAAAATTTAATATTCACTTAAAGATTTTATTGGTCAGTAGTGTTCCAGTGTCAGAGGACTCTACTACATTAATGTTCTTATCATCACCATCCTTCTCTCTATACCTTGATTGGAAGGAGTTTATGATTCTGATGATTTTGTGGGGGAGAAACTGATTTCCCTGGTCCAGGAAATGCTGAACCTGCAAAAACTACAACCACAAACAGTTTCCCAGGAATATATGAGACAGCAGAGAATGGACAAACTCTGGTAGAATCTAAGAGAAACCATTCAGAGAGAATATTAAAATTTGCTGATTGGAGAGTTGTTCACCTTCATTTTAGGAGTCAGTGGTTAACTCATAAAAGTGCTTTGGGGAAGAGGTAACTTTAAATGAATTTTTAAACTCATTGTTACTATCAAAGTGAATTAGGCTAGGATTATTTAGCATCTTTACAAAGATTCCACCATTTAAGTTATAGATCATGTGGTCTTGTGAAAGTCTTAGAATCCTTTGATAACGTGATTTGTTACTATGAAAATATAAATATGAAATATGCCAAATCAAAAGATTGACTGGTAGAAGTCTGATTTAACTCAGTTTTCCATTCATAGTTCTGCTTCCTGACATTAATATTTAATGTACTTTTAAATGAAGCAAAACCTTTACATATCTTGAATTTTTTTAAACTGTAAATAGTTATTCTTCTGGAAATACAGATATTCTAAGGCAAGGTATATTCCAGGAAAATTTATTATAAAGTAAATTTTATTTTCCTTTCCATTTTTAAAATTTGAAAGGGCATTCCTCTTTGAAAAAATTCTTTGGTCTTCTGAGTCAGGAAGCAGTTAAGAAGACCAGAATGTTTATGGCAACCTACAGTACTGGCAGTTCAGTGTCTGTTTTCTGAGTCATCTAACATTGATTCAATTATAATAGTGCAGCTCTTGGTATTGTGTTTCTTATATTATCATTCTTTGAAAATTGCTGTTTCACATGTACATTATCTCATGTCACAACAAACCACAATTTTCCAATATTTCTATATGACCATTAGACTGTTTGCTTCAATTTTTTGATTAATTGGTATCTACTGTATTTGGTATATTATAACACAAGGTAGATCCCTACATTTATCTAGCAAATTTTTTAATCTGGTGTAAACTTCAGTCATCTCAAATACTTTTTGGGAGAAAATAACACAGAAATTCTAAATAAATGCAAGTCATCCTGACTGAAAACTCTTACTAGCCAGAAGTAGTTAAGTACCACTACTAGAGAAAAGCATATCAATTATCCTAAAAAGTAGTACTTGACTTTAATGTTTATTGGATCTGACCTTGTTTTTCTGATCTCTTGGGTTCATGTAAATTTGTCTGTCTGCTCTGACTAGTCCTCATTTTCTTAGGGTTTATTTTTTTCTTCCAAGCATCTCAAGATTATAAAAGGATAAATTAGGACACTTCATTTTTCATTCATGATTATAACATGATTATAGTCTTTGACTTTGACCTGCTGTAAGGGTAAAGGGATGATTCACAATGATTCAACAATCACAACTTTCATTGGTCATGTTTTACAGATTGCTATCACAACCACAGCTTTTTGTCTGTTGTGTCCATTATGTGGGGCAACTTGACATCACAGTCTTTTGAGAGATGGTTGTTTTACATAGTACAATGTAACTCCAACACAGAAATAGGGAAAATCATCTGACTTTCACAGGATGATGAACTAATGTAGATGAATCAAATAATCTTGGTTAATGTAGCTTGCTGCTTTACAGACATTAATAGAAGAGTAACAGGTTATCTTACAATAGTCTTATAGTTTACCTTGCAGACAGGTGAGGGGTTCACAATAAAGTTATCAATGATTGGTTCAGTTGTTCAAAAGAAGGCAATATCATTTCCATCTTCAATGGTTAGCAGAGCTTTGTGAGACATATGTAGGATTTAAATCTGATTCTGGAAGAGTAGAAACTTAAATTAGGTTTTGAAAGATGAAGAAGGGAACTGAGAATCCTCTAGACAGGATGAACAGCATATGCAGAGGCCCTTAGACAGGGTAAGCAAAGTTTATTCAGGGGTAAGCTAGAAGCAGGAACTACTCAGAGGTAGTTTTGGTGGTTCAGAAAGATGGTTCATATTGGTGGAACAGTGATATGGGGAATAGAATGATCACTTGTGACTGCAAATGATCGTTCTTGGAACAGTGTTTTTCTTCTCTTTGCTATTACTATTTTAAAAATAACAACAAGGAAAGAAAGGACTTAAACTTAATGAAATGTCAATGAAGTCTCAATACTGTAGTTCATTCACTAATTATGTTCTTTTCCACTTAAAACTAGTCCATTAGATCATTTTAATTAAAAAAATTAGTTTTGACTAGATTTATGAATATGTATTAGAACAGTGCCTGGCTGATAATATATAGCTTTTGATATTTGCCTTTGACAATTTATTGTAGTCTGTACCAGTATCCAGGTCACAGTTCAAGTTGGTTCAAATAATTGTTGACTAAGAGTTTTCCTTTTGTCCAATGAACTTAATATTAATGAGTGTTTTGTTTTATAAAATTATGCACTCTAGCAGCAGTCTACTATTACACTGACTAACTGGCATCACATTTTCTGCTTTCATCCTTTTTTTCCCCCCAATTAGCTATGAACAATGTGTAGAACTGAGATATTTACTTAAAGTATTGCAAGGACTCAGTTATTGTAATAAACTTTGGTGCATCAGTTTACAAAAGTTTGACATAATTAAGGCCAAATTTCCCTGCCATGGTTAGATTGCATTTCATGCTGCCACTACGTGTATATTATTCCTGCATATTTTAAATGTGCACAATGTTACAGTGAGACATTCACAACTAATTAAGCCCCTTGGTTAAGAGAATTTTTTAAAGATTGTGCTGACAACTCTTTTTCTTGTTTTTAATTTTTTTACAACCATAGAATTTTTATATTCTTAATATCTTGATCCATTAATATAGCATGTTTCATTTTTTAAAAAGGTGTACTCTATCATCCATTTTTGGAGGTGTTTTTTAATGTTAAACATGAAGTAATGTAATTTTAAATACATTAACTTAAATTGTAGAATTTTGGGAGGGAGGGAGGGAGAGAGAGAGAGAGAGAGAGAGAGAGAGAGAGAGAGAGAGAGAGAGAGAGAGAGAGAGAGAATGAGAATACTTTTCATATTGACTGACAGGTCAATAGGGCAGCTAGATGATGCAGTGCATAGAGTACTAGCCCTTCAAGAGAATCTCAGTTTAAATCCAACTTTATATACTTACTAGGCATGTGACCCTTTTGCAAGTCACTTAACTGACTGCCTCACATTCAGGGTCATCTCCAGTTGTCCTGATCCATATCTGGCCACTGGATCCAGATGACTCTGGAGAAGGTAAGGCTGGTGCCTTAAAGTTTTAAGTGAACATTAAGTATATGGAGTCTGAATTCTCCTAATCAAATTTATTAGGAGGTAAATAAAATATTGACTTTTCAGTGCTGGTCCAATTGGAAGAGGCCTTCACTGAAGAAATAAGATTATCATTCCTGCGGGGTGACTGCCTTCTTAGTTTACTTTTATATTATCTTCTTTCTAATGAATTGCCTATAGAATCACTCATACTGTTGCTGACTAGGTAAGCAGATTGCCTTGTAGGTGCCTTTGCAAAATGTATAAAAGTTTACTTAGAGCTAAGCTCTAAACAGGCTGGGAAATATATACATATTTATAATTCTCGTTGTTTGCATATTGCTTAAAAACATTGGACTAATAGCCTAGTTGGCAAAGCAGTATTAATTATGAATAGTTGAGCATATTAGCAGAAAGGAAGAAAAGAAAGATCAATTAAAGACTTATAGAACTTTTCCTTCCCTCTTATACACCAGGAACCCAGGAGTTGATGAACCAATCCAGCAAACAGATAAATGAAATAATTTTTCATATATTTTCCTCTATTTGTTGTGTCCAGTATTACTAAAGAATATTTTTATTATTATTTATTTTTCCAAATTATATGTAAAGACAATTTTCAATATTCATTTGTGTAAAGTTTTCTCCCTCCCACCCTTCTCCCCCCCCACTCTAGAATAATAGGTAGTTTGATATAGGTCATATATGTATAATTTTATTATACTTATTTCCATATTAATCCTGCTACAAAGGAAGAATAAGAACTAGAAGAGAAAAACCATGACAAGAAAAAGCAAAAAACATTTTAAAAACTGGAGATGGTATGCTTTGATCTGCATTCAGATTCCATAGTTCTTTCTCTGGATGGCATTTTCTATTGCAGGGTTGTTTTTTTTTGTTTTGTTTTGTTTTGTTCTTTTAGGTTTTTGCAAGGCAAATGGGGTTAAGTGGCTTGCCCAAGGCCACACAGCTAAGTAATTATTAAGTGTCTGAGACTGGATTTGAACCCAGGTACTCCTGACTCCAAGGCTGGTGCTTTATCCACTACGCCACCTAGCTGCCCCATATTGCAGGTTTTTTAGAATTGTCTTTGCTGTATTTCTGAAAAGATTTAAGTCTATCATAATTGATCATTGCACATTAACAATGTTCTCCTGGTTCTGCTCATTTCACTCAGGATCAGTTCATGTAATGCTTTCCTGATTTTTTTGAAATCTGCTTTTTTAAAATCATTTCTTATAAATAATAATATTCCATCATATTTATATATCACAACTTGTTCAACCATTCTCCAATTGATGGGCATTCCCTCTATTTACAATTCTTTGACAGCACAAAAAGAGCTACTATGGATATTCATGTACATGTGGGTCTTTTTCCCTCTTTGGTGATCTCTTTGGGATATAGACTTAATAGTATTGCTGAATCAAAGGGTATGCATTGCTTAAGGAAATTGAATTGACTGAACTAAACTACATAGAGCTAATTTATATTGCTTGAACTGATTTTCAAACACTTGAAGGGAACAACAGGCTACCAATAAAGACAGTCTTCCTAGATGAGGGTTTAAGCCAAGAAGCAGTTAGGAGACTTTTCCCAGGAGAAATTATAAAGGACTACATTTCCATATGAGGTCAAAGGAACTCTTAAAGTGATTTGTATGGTCTGTTCTATATTTGTCTTCCTGCTAGGAGCACTCACCCTCTAAGAGTATTAGGAATCTCCATTAATTTTCCTGCCAGAGGACAAGATAACAAGTCTTGAGAAAGCATCTGTACCTTTTGGTTTATTAGCAAAGATTAATAAACTAAATAGAAGGAGAAAATCCATGAAGGAAGCCAGGAAGAAAATAGTTCTAAAGAGTTAAAAATGATTCAAAATTCAGTAAAGGAAGATAACAGAAAAGGGAGAGAGAGGGAAATATGGAATACTAAAACTATACAAGAAGTATAAAGTTCTTCATGTAGAAGATGGTTATTGACTTTCTAAAGGATAAACAATATCCAGGAATCCAAGGAGTAGTAAGGAGGACACACAAATGTTAGCATATTATGTTATTGACCCTAGGAAAAAGAAGCATCCTTGTGTTTGGTGTAAGATGCTGTCTTCCCGGAATATGTTGCTGATATATGACTAATATCCTGCCAAATTTCTTCAAATCTACTGATTGCTGATAACCTGTAATAAGAAATACTAATTACTAAATACTAATCACTTGTACTGATATCATATAAGAATGACTAAAATTTTCAGATTTCAAACTATAAAACATGAAATTTATCTCTGATGACTTTTGATTACCCTATTAGGAAGCTGAACAACTTGAGTATAAGTGGGCATCAACTCTTCTTCCCTCACATGAAGGTTAAAAAATAAAATAGTAAGAGATGAGGACTGGAGGGAAAGAGCTTCTCCATTATTTAAAGGACTTTCGTGGGGAAGAAGGATTCAGTTTGTTTTATTTGGATGAGAGGATAGAACAAAGAAGTTGTGAATTAAAGTTGTATAGAAACAGATTTCTGACTTTATGAAAAAGCCTTCTAATAATTAGAAATATCTAAAAATGTAATGAACTGTCTTATGAGATTTGCCTTTACTGATGATCTTTGAGGAAAAAGTTGAATTATATCACTTGTTAAGAAGAACTTAGAATTCATTTATTTGTTGAACTAGGTTTACTCTGAGATTCTTTATCTATTACCCTGGAATTCTGGGTTTTTCTAACTCGAACTTTGGAAGAAATAGGAAGATAAATGAAGAACTGCTGGCTAAAAGTGATGGTGCTGAAGAAAACTATTTGATTTCCTGACTCGTGGTTTGAGTTATCAGAATGATGGACTCTGGAAAGAAATTGCTTATTTCAAGAAGAGTTTTTTGACAAGAGATTTAAACACTGCAATAGAGGAGTGCCTAGCTTAAACTGTAAAAATCAGATAACTCTGGAGAGCAGGGAGGTATGCTATTGAATAAAGAAAAAGAGTAGAGGAGTTAATTTAGAAATTCACAAGGAGAATTAATTAGAAATTTCCTTTGGTTCCTCATGTCTATATAACAATACAAAGAATAGTGACTTAACAAAACAATAAACCAGCAACTTGAAATATTAATATAAAGAGCTAAATACAGTCATTCATTATTATTATTATTATTATTATTATTATTATAACACAGTCATATCACTCATTATAAAATGCTTTATAATTTTTCAAAGCATTTTCCTCACAGAAATAATGCTTTTTGCTTCTTGGTATGTGACCAGAGAAGAATATTTTTGCTCATAGGAAATAGATATGAGGGGGTAGGTAAGTGGAGCAGTGGGTAGAGCACTGGCCCTGGAGTCAGGAGGATCTGAGTTCAAATGCAGCCTCAGACACTTAATAATTGCCTAGCTGTGTGACCCTACGCAAGTCACTTAACCCCATTGCCTTACATGAATTTAGAGAAAAAAGAAATGATACTACAGAATTGAAGCACTGATTTCTTGAAGATCTATATCTGCATGAAATTCTAGAAATCCAGGGATGGACTCACTGGCAAGGCGAGCATATAATATAGGTGTATATAAAAGGAGAGGCAAACAGAAATGATATTTTGGGAATATTTACATGCTGTTCAAACAAAAAGAATAGATGGTGAATTCTTTCCTGATAAAAATCATAAAACTGACACAGGCACAATACAGCAATGATGCACAACAGGAACTATCTTGGAACCTACCAAAAGTCTCACTCTGTTAAATACAACACATGTGATAAAATTATTGACTTGTCTTACCAATGGCAATTTCTTGTTTCAGAAAGTAAAGAAAGAAAATAAGAACTCCTACTCTAGACTTAATTCTGACCAGCAAGGAAGAGGAACCTTGGGAGGAATGAACTGTGTCATTTTGGATTGTACAATAGCAAAGGAAGGAAATTTTGGTGTTAACACATTTGTACCCTAAGAAAATACTTTAAAAACTAAATATATATATATATATGCAAATAAGATATCTAATCACTTAATATTCAATAATATGTAGTGTTTCTTCAAAATTAACAAAATCCTTTACATGTGCTATCTCATTTGATCCTCACCTTGTGAGGTAGGTGATATTATCCTGATTTTACAGATGAGGAAACTGATAGAGGTTATATGATTTATTCCAGGTATAAGTGTAGGTGCTTATAAGCATTGGTCTTTCTTATTTCAAGTATATCTTTCTATCCATTATACTATGCTGCCTCCTTAAAGAGGAAAGCCGGTCAAAGAGTTTTTAAATTAAAAAAAAAAATTAAGATCCTATTGAATTGTAAAGTCCCTAGATTATATAGAATGGGGGATAGAAGTCTTGGAAAGACAAAGAAATTAGTCTAATAAAAGTGATATGATATGACATATATAAATAATACTGGGAAAATATGATTAGAGATTTAGACAATGCTTTTGGAAAACTTGGATGAAGAAATTGTTGTTAGGTTAGGAAAATCAAAGAAAGCTTCATGGAACAGGAAGAACTTGAACTTGGGCTTAAAGGAAGGAAAAGTGGAGTTGAGAAGAAGGAAGCATGTTTCAGGCATGAAAGGATAGCCTAGTTAGAGGCATAGATATGAGAAAGGACAAGAAAACATCAAGTAATATTTAGTAGACAAGTTTGAATGGGAGTGTACATGAAAGGCAATTGTATGAAATAAGACTAAAACGGGATTTAGAACAAGATTTTTTTAAGGCTTTATATGACAGGCTAAGGAGTTGATGTTTTATCCTATAAGTAACAGAGAGTCAATTAAGTTTTTTGAATAGGACAGAGCTTTATATTAGGAAGATGATTTTGGCAATTATTTAAAAATTAATATACAATGAAAAGATTAAACACAAAAAATGGGAAAAGAATGCCATTAAATAGTCCAGTAAGAGACTTTGAGGGCCTCTTCTAGGGTGATGACAGTGTGATTGGAAAAGATGAGGAATACAGTATATTAGATGTAATGGACAAAAAAGAAGGAAGAGGTCCAGTGGAATAACAAAAACTGATTATGAAAGAGAAAAGGAATGAAAAATGGAATAGTACCTTGGGAGGAGACAAAAGAAAACAAAAGAGCATAATTAATTTTGTTGGTCTTGGCAAGGAGACCCATATCATTCTTTATGACCAGTACAAAAGAATATAATGTTTACCCTTCATTTTCAAAAAAGAACATGACATCAATAAAGTGATGCTATGACAAGCATGTGAATTGAATTTAAGTGTAGGGGATGCTTTGCTAATGACACCAACCTCACTTTCTCCTCCAGAGCCATCTGGTCCAGTGACCAGATATGAATCAGGATGACTGCAAAAGAATTTAAGAAAAAGTAGTTAATAGTAATAATAATAGTAGAAAGTAACACTTCTATTGAACTTTAAGGTTTACAAAGTGCTTTACAAATATCTCATTTTATCTTTACATCAGCTGATCCCTAGTTTATAGAAGAAAACATATACAAAATCAGATAACCTAGTAAATTTCTGAGGCCAGATTTGAATTCAGACTTTCTTCTCCCCAATGCCAGTGCACTACCCATTGTGCCACCTCCTTCTCTAAATTTTTAAGGCACAAACTAGAGATGAGGAAGTTAATGATAAATGTAAAAACAAATTCTTATGATAAAGTCTAAAGTGAATGATCCTGGTGATAAAAGTTGGAGAAAACCAAAAAGGACCAATGTGACTAATGTGTACTAAATTTATTTGTACCAGTATTAATAAATTTAGATTTGTAGAGGATGGTACAAAAGATGAAAGGAGAAAGACATATCCAAGGATAAATCCAGAAGTGTACTACAGAACCATAAGAATAGAATCAAAAATGATAAATCCCAACTTAAATTGAATAATATGAAAAATATTAAGGACAGTTTTAAAAAAAAATATGTTCAGGACATGAACAACAAAAAAGTGTCCCTGTTTTATAGTAAACAGAGTCTAATATCAACAAATGTTGGAGAAAAAGCAAAACTATTCTATTTAGATTTTGTTGTTTGGGGTAAAGAGAATGCTTAAAGGGTAAAAATAAATATTAAGAAAGAATTGACAGCCTAGGATAGGTGAAAAGATAGTTAGAGAGCATTTTGTTTCTTTAAATGAGTTCAGTGATTTGAACCAAAAATATTACTTTGTGGGAGAAATGTAGGCTTTTAATTATTGCTTATTGGTTGATTGATTGATTGAAATGAAGTGCAAGTTCATTAGGAATACAATTACTGAATTGCTGTTGTAATCACTGAAGAATTTTACAACAGCAGAGAGGTGCTAGAAAACAGAAGAAAAGTATTCCATTACTTAAAGGGGATGGGGATAAATTTTATACATATGAACTTGTTATAACCCCCACAAAATTGATTAATAGTTTATTTAACTTAAACTTTGGGAGAGCTTTGAAAGGAAATGATGATTTCTAGAGAAGTCATGACCAACTAATATTTCTCATAGTTATGGGTAGGGGACTTACATAGAGAAAACGTACCTGGGCTTTTGCAAATGCATTTGATTCAGTCTCTCATATCTTGTAAGTATAATATATAAAAGTGAAGCAGATGTTGATAGCTCTTTGAACATTCAGATCCAAAAAGTGATAATCAGTAGATTAGTATTAACCTGGGGGCAGTGTCTCATGTTATGTCACAGAATTCTGTCCTGTTCAACATTTTTGTCAGTGATTTGGGTGAAGATATAGGTGTGCTTATTGGTTTTTGTTTTATAATGCTTTGATAGAATAAGAATCCAAAACTGTCTCAAATGGTAGAAAACAATATGATATAATCTAATAGAGATGGATTAACTATAAAATTATAGCATTGTGGGATGGGGAAGGGATTATTCTTAATAGTTTTCACATGAATTGCTTTGAGAAGCAATGAGAAGAGGTTAGTTGAATATAACTCAATATGAGTCAAATGCTAATGAAGCCTTAAGGAGGTAATCCTACGATATTATATCATTGATCAGATCATAACTGAAGTATTTTTAAAAAATTTTTACCTAGGCATCTCATTTTAAAAGAGGCACTAAAAGACTGTATGATCAACAGAAAAAGATAACCAAAATGATGAAGGAATTTGAAATTGTACCAGGTGAAGCAAGGGCATAACTGCGAATCTTGAATTGGGTGAAGAAAACACTTTTTCAAGATGTGCATGAGGGGAGAAGTGTCTTTATCAATGTGGAGAATCACGAAGAAATATTTTGAGTAAAAGATGACACGAGCTATATTTCTAGACTTTTTATTGCTTAGTCATTTTAATCATGTCTTTCTGACTCTTTGTGACCCCTATTTGGGGTTTTGTGCTTCATCCTTCTTCAGTTCATTTTACAGGTAAGTAAATTGAGGCAACCTGGGTTAAGTGACTTACTTAAGGTTATAGAACTAATGTCGGAAGCTGATTTTAAACTAGATCTTCCTGAGACTCCTGGCTTGGTGCTCTATCTGCTGTGCCATCTAGTTGTCCCCAAAATTTTTAGGCTAGGAATATTCATCATTTGACCTGTTCTACCAGAGGTCAGAAGATCACTTTTAGAGAGATATTGCAGAAGGGATTTTCTTTAAGATACTGTGATTGGAATAGGTGATCTGTAAGAGCTCTTCTATAATTTAAACTACGTGCTATGGTAAATGATGAAGCTTCTAGTTGTGGGAATAATTTATTTACATGCTTTTTCATTTTTTCTCTTATCTGAGTCATCTATTCCCTGCACTGAATATAATTTTAACATTATATTACCATTTCAGTGGATATATTGCCAGTTTGGTTTCTGAAAAGACTTGTAGAAGACTATTTCTATTTAATTTATGCACAAATATAGTGTTTTCTCTGGAATTAATAGGATATTGCTATTCCAGGAAAGGGCACACCTCATAAAAGAATATTAAAAGTACATATATAAATTACAGAATCTGAGAAGTGAATGGTAAAACAGAAGTTGTCTGTTACTGTATGAATAGATTCAGTGTTAATCTAGATGATTAGAACCAGATTGGGGGATGATTTTTTCCTTACCCTTAAGGAGAGGAAGGTCTTGTTGTTCAGTTCAGTCATATCTAACTCTTAATGACCTCATGAAACCGTAGCATGTCAAGCCCTTCTGTCCTACACTGTCTGTCAAAGTCTAACCAAGTTCATATGGGGCAGTTACATGACTCAACAGATGGTGACCTTGGAGTCAAGAGGACAGGAATTCAAATCCAACCCTCAGACCCTTGCCACTCAACTGTATGACCTTGGCCAAATCATTTGACCCTGATTGCCTCACATCCAGGGCCATCTCATTGTCCTGACTCATATCTGACTAGATGACTCTGGAGGAGAAAGTGAGGCTTAGCACAGAATCCCCTTAATGACATCCAGTTCATGTGCTTGTCATGATATCACCTTCTCTGATGTCATGATCTTAGAGAACAAAAGATGATCAAACATCCAAGTTCTTGTTTTGTTTCTATGATATTGCGTGGATACTTCGTCAGCTCCATTTTCCTTTGTTTCTTCCCCAGCATTAGAATTTTTTGTGACCAAAATAAGCTTCAATATTTGACCTTCCAGTGAATAACCTGAATAGATTCTGAATAGAATAAATATTGACTGATTTGATCTCTTTTCTGCTCAAAGGACTCTCAAAAGTCTTCTCTAGCACTACAATTTTAAAGTGACAATTCTGTAGCATTCAGCTTTTTCTCAGAGTTCAACTCTTACAGCTATACGCTTCTGGAAAAACTAGAAAATTGACTGTGGACTTTTGTTGGTAAGGTCGTGTCTCTGCTTTTTAATATGTTGTCCAGATTTACCACAGCTTTCCTTCCAAGGAGCAAACGTCTTTGAATTTCATAAGATGTAGTTGCCCTCTGCAGTGATCTTTCTGACCAGGAATATAAAATCTGACACTGCTTTCATTTCTTCTTCTATTTTCCAGGAAGTGATGGTATCAGTTGCCAAGTTAATTTTTAGTATGTTAAACTTCAAGTCAACTTCACCCCCCCCCCTTGTAGAAACTTCTGCAAGTTTCTTAATTCCTTTTCACTTTCTGCCATCAGAGCGGTATCATGGGCTTATCTGTGATTGTTGCTAAATGCTTTAGTATAGTCAGTGAAACAGGTGTAGATGTTTTTCTGGTACACCCTTGATTTCCCCATAATTCAGTGAATGTTGGCAATTTGGTTATCAGTTCCTCTGCCTCTTTAAAAACCATCCTGCTCTTCTGTTAATTCTCAGTTCACATTTTGCTGAAGCTTAGCGGAATCTTAAACATAACCTTGCTGGTAGAATAAAGGACAAACATTTGTTTGAAATTTGAATAATCTTATACTACATATACCACTATGGGTAAGAATCTCTTAGAAGAGAAAGGGCTGCTTCCTGAAAAAATGTCTTACTAACAATTCCTTCCTTCTGATGTCTTTTTTTTTTTTTGCAAATAAATGCTTTTGAGAAAAAGAGATATTGAGTCTAGAACACCTTAAAGTGAATGACTTTCAGTGTGACACTGGACACTTAGAGGCAAAAGCAATATATTGATTGTTGCCTGAATAGGTTAATTGTATATTCATATTTATATTTATATTGTTCTTCAAGATAGGCAAAATTATATGAGAATATTCTTTGAAACTGCCTTTTGGGAAATGCTTTTTATCCTCATTTTTGTGTCATCAAATTTTATTCAAGTTCTTAATTAAAGGAGGTATTAAGATTAATTTTGTGAAACCAATATGTGCTTTTATTCCTAGTCAACTGAATTGGGACAGGAATCTACAAAATAACTTGATAGCAAGTGATCACTAACGGCCTTTGAGACACTAGTTCAAGGGATAGTGTTTTTTGATCCTTAGAGGTTTTCATATTACACTTTTCTTTCATTTTTTTAAAGGTAATTGTTTCCTGAGCCTCTCTTTATCAAAAAAAATTATTTTAACAGTCATCAAAAAGCTACCTTCTCATTCCTTCTTTCCCAACCCTGCTGAAAACAAAACAAACAAACCAAAAAAAAAAAAAAAGCCAAATCTTAGAAACCTTTATATAAGTTTAGCAAAAACTAATTTATAGGGGCAGCTAGGTGGTGTAGTGGATAAAGCACTGGCCTTGGAGTCAGGAGTACCTGGGTTCAAGTCCAGTCTCAGACATTTAATAATTACCTAGCTGTGTGGCCTTGGGCAAGCCACTTAACCCCATTTGCCTTGCAAAAACCTAAAAAAACAAACAAACAAATTTATATATTATTCATGTTCAGAAAAAATATTTCTCACTTTGCTCTGAGTCTTTTACAAACTTTCTGTCAGGAAGTGGATAGATAGTATGTACAATTGTCCTTTTGAGTGGTAGTTGGTCATTATGATGATATGATTACATAATTCTTTCAAAATAGTTTGCATTTACTATGTATAGATGATTGTCCTTATTGTGTTCATTTCACTCTGCTTTATCCATCCAGATATTTCCAGGTTTCTTTGAAACTACCTCTATCATTTCCTATATAACAGCATTATTCCATCATATTTATATATATTTATAATTTGTGTACCCATTCTCTAATTTATGAGCATTCCTTCAGATTTCCATTTTTTGCCACCTTGAAAAGAACTATGAATACTTTTGCTCACCCTTGGCTAGAGTTTGTTATGCATAGAACCTAATCCATTTTTTTTAGATGTATGCTCTCTCATTTCCTTCCAATTAACCTGTTGATTGAAATGTATTTCTGTACCTAAGTATGTGTGTGTGTGTTTGCATTATTCCTTGTGTGTTCTGATTATGTTGTTTAATATTTCTAACCTTCCTTTTTATTTCACCTCTGTCACCCCTCTCTTGCCTCAATCCCCCGTCACCCAAAGTATTTCTCCTGCACTTTTCCCATTTTTCTTTTAAGATCACCAGGATATAAAAGTACATTCCCTTACCCTTGCCTAATTAGTCTCTTTTTATAATTCCTGATGATGCTATTGTTTAGAAGAGATATGTATTTTTTAAATGTAAGAAGTTTATCTTTAATCCCTTATCACTATTTATTCATGTTTAACTTTTTCATTGAATTTCCAACTTTTCCTTTAAAAGAGGATGTTCAGTCTTGCTAGCTAATTTATTCTTGACTGTAATTCAAACTCTTTTGCCTTCTGGAATATCATATTCTAAACTCTACGAGCTGCTAAATCTTGTGTTATCCTGACTGTAGTTCCATGTTTTCGAATCTTTTGTTAAGGTGGGGCTCTGCTACCAGGGTGGAGGATGCACTGTCCCAAGTTTTTGAGGGTTTTTGTCAGGGACTTAAATTTCTCCAAGATCTTATGAGAAACTCTGACTGCTCCCCTGGCCTGTGGATGACCACAAGCACTCCCCTCTGTCTTGGAGCTGTAAGGATCCCTGCTCTGCTATGGTAGTAAAGCTTTTCCTGAGACTGGGGGCCCCAGACTGTGACCTGGATCTGAATATGAGCAAAGCAACAGTTCTGCCTCAGGGATAGCAGAGAGACCATTGCTATCTCACCGACCCCTTACTGTTAGTGGGGTGAAGCAGCTGCTGGGTGATTCCCTGCCAGTGGCTCCCCACTCTTGTTCCAGGATCCTGAGGTCTGTGTTGGACTGGGCTCCCCCTCACTCAGGTGAGGCAGAGTTTTCTTGCTGAGCTTCCCAGAGGTCCTTGGCAGTCCCTGGGCTGAGAGGTCTGGAAACTGCCACTGCTTTTATAAACCTTGTTACTGGATGGCTGGAGCCAGCCCGACTATGGGCCCTTTCCAACCCTGGTGTAACACTCAGGCTGGAAAATTGTCTTACTTGGTCTTTTTTGTGGGTTCTGCCACTCTAGAATTTTGTTAGAGTCATTATTCAAAGGTATTTGGAATGGTTTGGGGGAGAGCTTGTTGGAGTTCCTGTGAGTTCCTCTCTCTACTCTGCCATCTTAGCTCTTTTTTATGTTTTTCTAACTCTTGTGTTTGAACTTCAGAATTTTTCCTCAGGTCTGGTCTATTCATCAGAAGTTCTTAGAAGTCTTCTGTTTCATGAAAGATCCATCTTTTCCTCCCCCACTCCCCAATAACATTATACTATTTTTTCTGGTTTAGTTTTTCTTGGCTATAAGCCTATATCCTTTAATTTCTGGAATATTGTATTTCAAGTTCTTTGCTCCAATATTATGAGTGCAATCCTGCCTGTGGCTCCTCAGAACTTGCATGATGTCGAGCTCTGTAGCCCTGAAGTTGCTATGAATTTTTATTTGGGGGTTTCTTTTAGGGATCATTAGCAGAGTCTACATTTTACTCTGATTCTAAGAAAGGATAGTTTTCTTTTTATATGATATCTAGATTATTTTAATTTTTTGTCATGCAACTCATATAATCCAATGATCCTTAGTTTTTTCTCTTCAGCCTGTTTTCCAAATATTTGCCATGATATCTTACTTTATTTTCTGTTTTTTTCACCTTTTGACTTTATTTTAGTTTTCCTATCTGAGTCTATTCTGATTTTTAGGGAATTTTTTTCTTGAGCAAGGTTTTGTATCTCTTGTGCCAAACTGTTAATTCCTTTCCAGTTTTTTTTCTTTCATACTTCCTATTTCTTTTCAAATTTTTCTTCAAGCACTCTCATTTCATTTATGAAGTCATTTTTAACTCCTTTAAAAAAAAGAAACCTTGTTTCATTTCTTTTAAGAATTCTAATTAAATGTGTGCCCAAGCTGTGTTTTTCTCTGAGGCTTTGGTTGTGGATGTTTTAGAGCCATCCCATCCTCTTCTAAGTTTGTGTTTTGAGCTTCTTTGTAACCAAAATAGATATTTATGATGGGATTCTCTTTTTTGTTTACTTATTCTTCCGGTCTGGTTTCTGACTCCAGACGACATCCGGACTGGACTCTGCTACTCTTCTGGAGGGAAGTTCTGGGTTGGTTCTTTTGCTGCTTCCTTGGGGTACTTAGTGCTATATTATTTAAAAATTCCCAGGATTCCCTGAGGCATTGAGCTTCCAATTCTCTGAAAGTGTTCTGATCCAAGGCAAAATATGATTGATTTGAACTCTGCACATTTCTGACCTGAGTTTAGTCTGAGCAACAGTAGAATTCTGTTGGGTTCAGTTATTGTTGCCAGCTGGAAAGCTCTGTTGGTTCAGAGTGATAAAATTGTAAGTTCCCCTTTCGTCTGGGTTTCTTGCCTTGACTGTTTTTTACAGTGTGGGTAAGGCTGGAACTGAGACCTTTCTCTGTTTCTGGGGTTTCAGCCATACCACTGATGCTTCTAAACTTCTTTTCTTAGTATACCACCCAAAGTCTCCTTACCAGGGAACACTATCCCCAAGTGCAAATTTACATCCAGAATTGAATAGTGGGCAACAAAGCTGCCAGTTCATACCTGTCCCTGTGGTGGTTCATGGGGTGAACAGGGTGGCTCTGGTCTTTCTCTTGCCCTGTGATATATAGCCTTTCTCTAAATGCTGGAGTTTTGTGCAGCTTCTTGGCCTGACTCCAGTGTCCACAGACTTGTCTTATCTTCTTCTGATGCCCTGGATGGGGCAGGTGACTAACTCACTATGACTTTTTTCTGGATTGCCCTACTGAGATTTATTCTGTTACATTTTCTGGGTCTGGTGAAATTTATGAAGGGCAAATTGAGTATTTTTTTTCCTACTATTGTACCATCCTAGCTTTGTTCCTTCCCCCACCTTTGGAGTCCCTAAATTGAGCATGGTTTTATGATCTGTTTCTAAAGCTTTTATCCTTAGAGGTTATCTCAGATACAGATTTTCAAAGTGAAGAAACAAACATATTTCTGACAGGCAATCTTAACTTTAGCAATTGTTAGCACTGAAAAATAGAACAGATAGATATTGTGCCAGTATTGATTACCTACCAGAAAACCAGTAAGCTGGAGGTTTATAGCTATAGAGAATAATTCTTTGTTTCAGTTTCCCCATTCTTAACTTGGTACTCTGTAAGCAGTCAGTCTCCTGACTCAAGTCCTTTCCCTCTCCTGTATATATATTGCATATAGCTCTCCATTGTGATAATCCCCTCTTTAATTATTCGGAGTACCTCCTAATCCAATATTTTTACAGATTTCTATTTGGAATTAAAAGTCCTTCACAACCTGGTCCTAAACTGCCTTTTAAAAACCTTATTTTGTATTACTCACCTTCGTACACCCTTTGTTCCAGCCTAACTATCCTTCAGGATGCTCTTTCTATATGATATTTCACCTCTTACTTTCAATCCTCTGCATAGACTTTTCCTTATGCTTGGAATGTATCTTCCTGAAATTTCCTAGTTCCCTTCAAAATTCAGTTCAGACATCAATCTCTAATGAAAGTTTTCCTGATTCCATATCAGCCCCATCTCCCAGTGCTAGTGCTTCTCATGCAAAATTAATTTGCATTTATTGTTCACATATTTCATGCATCTTTATCTGTGTATATGCTCTCTCCCTGTAGAATATAAATTCCATAAGGTCAGGGACTATTTCATTTATGCCTTTGTGACCTCAGCACCTAGCACAGTGCCTTGGACATAGTAAATGCCTAATTAATGCTTGCTGAATTTGACTTTTAATTTCATCTTCTTTGGTTATAGTTCCTCTCTGATTCTACATTATATTTGATAGTATGATGATGCCCCTGATTGTTTACCAGGTTTTTAAAATAATAATTGCTTTTGTTTCCAACAGTGAAATAAAGAAGATGGGAGGAATAAGGAAAAGAAACTTCAGAAATGCTGATAAAGAAGATATACTTTCAAGTCATAAGCCAAAAAAGGCCAAGTGGGAAACTGTGGAACCACTGGATACAGGCCTTTCTTTAGCAGAGGATGAAGAGCTAGTGCTGCATCTGCTCAAAAGTCAAAGTTAATTCTTTCCCACCCAGTAACCATTATTCCATTGGCACTCAGTGGCATATGGATTCCATACACAGACACATTCACGGACACAAACCACAGCCAAAACACGAACAGTAACTCCAGGTGAGGGTCTCTTTTCCCTCATCAAAGTATTTGATGGGTTTTGAAGTCTTTGAATCAGTATGAGATTTCTCTGAGTTACATCTTTTATATGGGGAATTTTTTTCACATTTTTCCCTGGAGTTATGAAACTTTATTATAAATCCCAATCTTACTAAAGATACAGAAATTTCTATGTACTATTAAAAGTTTAATTGAGTTTGATAGGTTTTAATATTACCAAAGATAAAGAAGGTATTGTAATGAACCAACTCTGAGAGTATGTAGTATTTGTTTGATGGTAAGCAATAAAGTTATTTCTTACTAAATAAAGTGCAATTGTGTTTAAATTTTATTTGATACATTTATTGAAGTTTCCACAAGGGAAGGCTCTTAAGATAAAAACACTTCACAGATTTTTCAAGCATTGAGTCCTTCATCTTCCCAAGTTAGCCCTCTTAAAACAAATTTTCCTTTGGGTAGCATATTGGGTAGTTCTGCTACTGTCTTTTTAGAGTCTAGGTAAGTTCTCTTTGTGCTGAACCTACAGATTATATCTTTTAAAACCTCCTCTCTAACTTCCATGTGCTAGCCCAGAGTGTCTCTGCAGTTGATTTGCCCTCATTTGGGAAATCATGCACAAGAAAGAAACGAGAGATTGATGGGGAGTGAGAAACTAAATGAGAGTGCTTTGGGGATTTTTTTTTTTAACAGTTAAATAGTAAAGAAATCAGTTGCATTATGATATGAATTCAATCATAGTTTTATCATCTTTTTCCTATACTCACCCAGCCAATTACCTAAACAATAATTTTAAATAGCAATAATAAATAATAGTTTTGAATCCATACTAAGTAATTAATGATGTTTAATTTTAATTAACTCAGAAGAATTACTGTGGGTTGCTTTGCCACCTGTAACCTGTCAAAGAATATTCAATAGGTGAGAATTTGCCTCTGAGGATGTTGCAATAAGAGATTTGATGATAGGGAATTAGAAGTTTACAAAATAGTTGTAAGGAGGATTAGAAAGGAAGATAACTTTTGGTCATAACAATAAAAGTAGTTCATATTTACTCACTCTTGGGAGCAGAATTTGGAATTCAGAATTCCCTTTACACCAGCATAAATAAAATTTGAGTAAGTTTCCCAATGGGCAATTCAGAAATTTTGAGAATTTATTAAGTAGATTATGTGTAAAGCATGGCATAAATAGCTGAAAAGTTGGAAATGTAAAGAAAAGCAAAAAATATTTAGGGACAAGAAATGTTTCAGTTTTTTCTTTCTACCCCCACTACAGAGCATAATGCATGGTGCATAATGTACTTAATAATAATGCTATCCACATCCAGAGAAAGAACTCTGCAGTTTGAATACAGATTGAAGAAGCACACCATTTTAAATCTTTTTTTTTCTTTTTTCTGTTTTTTCCTTCTCATGATTTTTCCCTTTTTTCTGATTCTTTTTTCACAATATTACTAATGTGAAAATATATTTAACATGCATTATTGCACATTTATAACCTATCACATTGCTTGCTGTCTTGGTATGGAGGCAGAAAAATTTGGAACTCACAGTCTTTTGAAAAAAAACAATGTTAAAAACTATATTTGTAATTAGAAAAAATAAAATATTTTTAAAAAAAGGATAGAGAAATATTTTCTGTAGAAGGCAGAGTTTTGCTTTGGACTAGAAGGAAGTAAGGAGGGGAGAGTATTCCAGGCATGGAAGACAGCCAGAAAAAATGTCCAGAGTTGAAAGATAGCATGTCTTATTTAAGAAATAGAAATTGAACCAGTGTCCCTGAATCACAATATGGGGTGAGGTACAAGATATATGAAGAGTTGAAATGTCATCTAGGGAAGCCATGGTACACAGAGTTGTGAAGACTTCAATTCAAATTTATCTCAGATGTGAGAAAGTTAAACTCTATTTGCCTCAGTTTCCTCAATTCTAAAATGGGTATAAGAGAGTATCAAAAAGGTCTTCGACAGCATCAAAGGCTTAAGAGAGGTCAAGAAGTATAAAAATTGAGGAAAGGGAATTAGACTTGTCAGTTAAATAGAGCAAAATTAGAAACTTTGATAAGAACAGTTTCAGTTGAATGATGAAGGCAGAAGCCCGACTATAGATATAGATATAGATATAGATACTTTCAAAAGTTTAGTTATAAAAGACAGGAAAAATGTGTAGGATGATGGCAGGAATGGTTGGATCATATAAGTGTTTTTTCCACTAGACCATACAGCCTCCCTATGTAGGTGTTTTTTGTATGTTGGAGTAAGGGATGAGTAGTTGAGGACTGGACATGAATGGTTTTCTGAGCAGGAGGGAAGCAATGGGTTAGACAGGAGTTCATCAAAGAGAAGTGACAGAGTGAGGATGAAAGAGGAGACAATCTCTTGGAGAAGACAAGATGAATTGGGATCTCTTGTGCATATAGAGCAATTAGCCTTGGCAATGAGAAGGGCAATGTCTTAGGGTGAAATAGGGGCCCAGGACAAAACTCTTGTTTAGAGAAGGAACATTCATCTGGCAATATAACCAGTTCAGAGCAGTGTAACAAAAACAGGTTTTGTTTTGTTTTTTTTTGTTTGTTTTGCAAGGCAATGGGGTTAAGTGGCTTGCCTTAGGCTACACAGCTAGGTAATTATTAAGTGTCCGAGGCTGGATTTGAACCCAGATACTCCTGACTTCTGGGTCCATGCTCTATCCACTGCTCCACCTAGCCACCCCAACAAAAACAGTTTTAAGGAAAATGGATGATTGTCCATATCAAGATCTGCTGAAAGATAAAAAAAAAAAAAGATGAGAATTGAGAAAATGCCATTAGATTTGTTAATTTAGAAATCATTGGTAACTTTGGAGGGAATCATAGTTGAATGATGAGGTCAGAAACCAGACTGCAGACTGAAGAGAGTTAAGGGAATGAGAAGAAAGAAAGTGGTTGCATCTGCTGTAGATGACCTCCAGTTTAATCACAAAATAGAAGAGAGAGATGAGACAGTTGCAAGCAGGGATGGACAAATAAAGTGGGCTTTTTATATTTTTGTTTTTTGCTTTTGAGATTGGGAAAATATGACCTTGTTTGTATTCAGTAAGAAAATGATCAGCAGGGGCGGCTAGGTGGCACAGTGAAAAAAGCACCGGCCCTGGAGTCAGGAGTACCTGGATTCAAATCCGGTCTCGGACACTTAATAATTGCCTAGCTGTGTGGCCTTGGGTAAGCCACAGATTAGAGACCATAGAGAAGGAAGTAGGGTATTTACTTACAATTGAAGTTTTTATTCAGTTCACTCCAAACCATTTAAAGTTTTCTGCTTACTAATGTGAATGTGTTATCTAGATCACTTAAAATATTGGTCCACATAGACAGCTTCTTTGCCACCTTAAAATCAACTTGTCTTAAATCTGAGCATAATTGATTAATATTTTGTTTTGGGTTTTTTTTAAAAGTTCCCTCAGAAGAGTTCATTAAAGTATGTAAGCTCTTTGGGGGCAGGAAATGTTTCAGTTTTTTCTTTGTACCCCTACTTTGTAGCATAATTAATTAATTGGTTCTGGGGATGAATCTTAAATATAGGAGCATTATAATTGTCTTCAAATAATGTGTTTCAGAGTCTCTCCATTCCAAATAAACATTATAGTTTTTTGTTTTGTTTTTACCTAAGTTTACTTTTGAAAATGATTGAAACTGAGCAAATAGTATTGGCATAAAACTGCTTACAACCTGAAAAATTAAATGTTTGAAAAACGGTTTTGACCAGTAAACAGAAACAAGCCCCTCTCTGACAAAAGGCATTCCAGGGTGAAGTTTAAAGTGATGATAAAAGAAAATGGTTTGACTTTTGTTTCTTTCTCAGCATTTGGCTGAGGGCCATGTATGGCAGAGAACCTATTCATCAGATTCACTCCTGCAAAATGATTCTTTTAAATTACATCAGACTCTCAGATATCAGCATCCTTTGGAGAACTGCCATTTCATAAGCTTAACATAGCTTCCAAGATGTGTGTGGTGCTGTAAAATATGAATAGGTTTAATTAAATTGAATTAGGTTTGTTATGCAGCATTTGAAATGCCTTGAACAGGAGATGTTATTTTGATAGCTGTCATAGTCTCCTATAGTTGAATTTGAATTATGGGCCAATCGGTCACTAAAAAAACACTGTGTAACTTGGAATCACAAAGATGGAAACATTGAATTTTTGGGAAATTATGGGCAGAGACCTAGCATCAAGACTCTGAGTCACCTCATTTCATTTTTAAAAATTATATTTAAACATGGAATACTCTAATGGAAGTAATAGCCTTATTAAAACTCTTATTTCTAGTCCAGGAAGTGGGACAAAGAAATGATACCAAAGACAAAACATGTCATAGTACCTAGGAATGCTGCACTTATTTCTCCCTCTCTCTTTCTCTTATCTTCCTTTCAGAAATATTATTTTAATGGAAAAGAGAGTTTCACAGCTGCTATATAATATTGTTTGCTTCCTGGAGTGACAGATTGAATTTTCAGGACAGGGAAATTTATGGTTGAAATACTCAGATCTCTAACTGTATTAAACCAATTAAAGGTTTATTGTAGTTAATTAGCACATTTTTTTAGGGTTTTTTTGTAAGGCAAACAGGGTTAAGTGGCTTGCCCAAGGCCACACAGCTAGGTAATTATTAAGTGTCCGAGACGGGATTTGAACCCAGGTACTCCTGACTCCAGGGCTGGTGCTTTATCCACTACACCACCTAGCCGCCCCCATGAACACATATTTTAAAATGGACTTTGGCCCTTCAGAAGATCCTTCATATATTTACACTTATCAAATTATTTTCATGAAATTGCTTAGTGCCTAACTAGAATGAAAGTTTTCATTTGAACAGAGATAGGGTAAGTTGGGAAAACATTGTCGGGGTATGGAGTTTAACAGTGAAGAAGATAGGATATTCAAAGGTACTATGAACTGCAGGGGCTGCCAGCTTGTGGGAATAAATTTTTTGAGAACAGGGATCTCACCTTACTTTTCTAGAAGAGCTGAGTAGTTCTTCACTCAATATATAGTAACACTTTATTTTCCAAAAGTCTCAGTTAATTTTAAACTTTAATAACTTAAATGCTTGAAAAATTGCTGAATACTTTACATACATCATTTAATTTCATTACTTCAATCCCTTGAGGTAGGTATTACTGGCATATTATCCCTATTTTACAGAGGAAGAAACTAAATTGGAGAATTTGTGATTTACCTATGACCACCCAACTAGTAACAGAGATAAGATTTAAGCCTAGGTTTTTCTGACTCCAAGTCTAGTCAGCACTATTGTCCAGTGCCTCTCCTCTTAATGAAATACTATGTTTGTATATATAGGGTGATGGTGGTAGTTGTGGTAATGGTATAGTAAACAGACAAGTAAAAAATTGCTTTTTTTTTTTTTTTTTTTTTTTGGTAACCACTAGTGTGCCATTGAAAATCTCTCAGGTACCTTAGATTCAGTCTCTCTTGTACTGGCAAGTTTCAGCTATGATGTAGGTGGACACATTGGTCATTCTCTTTAAAGCATCAATTTGTCCATCAAAGCAACTCACACTACAGGTTCCTCCTGCCCCCATGTAATGGAAGGACTTTGTTTTAGTGGTCCAGAAATCTGAATTCTAATTCTGGCTTATCACCTAACTAGCTGAATGATTATAGCACTTCTTTCTATGTTTCCATTTCCTTATCTGTAAAGTTAAATGGTTGGATTACAAAAACTCTAGAGTCTCTCACAAGCAGTATTAACTATGCCTTAATGGGATCACCACAGTCCAGAATCTGACTCAGCTTTGCCCATCTCAGATATTAAATTTTATCATTTCACTTCCAAGAGGAAAAGAGACTTGTAACCACCTTCTCTATACTGACTCCCTTGCCTCTTTCAGATTCTATATATCTATGCATTCCCAAAGGTTCTATTCTTGTTCCTCTTTTCCATGTATGTTCTCTTTGTTGATAATCCTATGCATTCTCATTTAGGCATCCTCTTAATAGAGAGGACTGCTCTTCACATCTTGTCCCCTGTTCTCTGATCCCAGGATCATTCCCAAGTATAGACCTTCACTCCCACCTTCTAGTTCTCTTTCAAGGGCACCTAAGAGGTCTTCCTGTTTTCACTCTTCTTCTAACTCATCCTTTCCATTGCTGCCAAAAATTATCTATATGCATGAGATAGTCGTGTCTCTTCGATGATTAAAATGTTTCCATGACTTCATAACGAGCAAAGTTCAACCTCCTTTACTTAATATTCAAGATCTTTACAATGCTTATAATATACCTTTTAATATCATCATCCTAATCACTTTTTTTTTAATGTTAAACCATATAAGCCCGGAACTAGAAAGAAGCTCAGGCATGAGTCAGTATCCCTTCCTTTTACAGATGAGTAAACTTAAGCCTAAAACTAAGGATACAGAAGTAATAAGCAGCAAAACTGAGATGCCTGGACTCCATGAATAATGATGATAATGATGATGATGATATTTGTCCTTCATTTTTTTTAAGGTTTTTGCAAGGCAAATGGGTTTAAGTGGCTTGTACAAGGCCATACAGCTGGGTAATTATTAAGTGTCAGGCCAAATTTGAACTCAGATACTCCTGACTCCAGGGCCAGTGCTCTATCCACTGTGCCACCTAGTCGCCCCTTGTCCTTCGTTTTTGAAGATCACAATATCAGGGAGGTGATGCCATGACAAGCACATAAATTAGATTTGAATAGATTAGATTTGAGTAAGTCACTAGCCTCATTTTCTCCTCTTGAGCCAACTGGTCCTGTAGCTAGATACATATCAGGATGACTGGAGATGGCCCTGGATATGGGGCAATCAGGGTTAAGTAACTTACCCAAGGTAATACTGCTAGTAAGTGCCAGAGGCTGAATTAGAACTCCCATCCTTCTGATTTCAAAGGCCAGTAGTCTATCCACTGTACCATCTAGCTTTTTAGGAATGAATGAATGAAGAATTTATTAGGTGTTTACTATATTACAAAATACTTTGCTAAGCACTGGGAATATAAATGGGAAAGTGAGACTGGTCCTTAGAATGTAGGGGGCAGGAGCAGCTAGGTGGTGTAGTGGATAAAGCACTGGCCTTGGAGTCAGGAGTACCTGGGTTCAAATCCAGTCTCAGACACTTAATAATTACCTAGCTGTGTGGCCTTGGGCAAGCCACTTAACCCCATTTGCCTTGCAAAAAACCTAAAAAAAACTGGCTTGCCTGCCCAATGTGTAACAGTTCATTTCTTTGACTGACCCTTTCTCCACAAAAGCCACTTTCCCAGATGATGACTATTGGAATTGAATCAGAAGTAAGACTGCTGATCTGGAAGTATTGCCACTCCTAGGACTCCTTTGCCCAACTGTCCATTAGTGGTATTTGGTCAACAGCTGTTTTGCATGGATGATGAGAAAGGTGGACCCTCTTTCCCCAGTGATTTTTCCCCTCAATGAAAGCTGCTATGACTAGTCTTGGGGGTAAGACTGATGGTTAAGGGACAGTGCTATTCCCAAGGCTCTTGGGCTTAGGATCCTAGACTTTCTTCATTAGGGTCTGAGGAGAAATGGTCAAAGTGATTTATTTGACTGGCACATACTGCCTCCTATTAGCCAGTTAGATATTAAGATTATAGGTAATGAGGATCTAAACCAAGACTAAATGGAAAGAGCTTGTGAAGGTAATATTGACAAGATTGATAGCGTGCTGGGGTCAAGGACAATAAAAATAGGAAAAAACTTGAATCTTGGATTGGGTCATTGGAATGGTGGTGGTATTGTAAGTTGGAAAGAAGCAGGTTCATCAGGAAAGTTGGACAGTTAAGTTTTAGACATGTTCTTTTTGTTAGCACTTCTAGGTAGAGATTTGACTTTAGTATCAAGTAGAAATAAAGACAGAATGCTTAGGGTGATTTTGAAGTTATCTCCATAGTAATAACTATGAACCCATGTGAACTCTGAGCTCACTAAAAGTAGAGAGGAAAGACAGATCAGAGTGTTCAAGACATTAGGAGAGAGCAAAGATAGAAAAGGTGATTAAGAACAACAGGTAGGAGAAGCAAGGGAGGAGCATCATAAACATTAATAAAGAAAAGAGAACTTGGGAGAATATTATGATCAAGGAAAAAATTCTTCATGATAAAGAAACTTGAATAAGCTGTTGAAAGAAACCAGAAATTTTGCAAGAAGAGAGTGAAAGAGTAGAGATGGTAGAGAAAGGGAATAGTTTATTGAGCAAGCACAAAATGGAGCTGGGCAGGAATGGAGCCAAGAACACAAGAACAAGAGGGACTGACCTTTTTTTAAGAGTCTAAAGGCAGGAGGAGATACAGGAATTAATATTAAGGGATTAATGAGTTCCTCTCCACTCCATCCCAACTCTCATCCTTGATAACTTTATTATACCCACTGAGATTTCTTGATACCCAATATACTCCAAGTTTACAATTTTAATTCCCAAGACCTCCACCTCCACTCTCCCTTAGCCACTCTTGCTTCCAGAATCTTGAATTTGAAATTCCCCTTTCTGATTGCAATCCTCTACTATCTTTCCAATACTTCATCCTAAAGAATATGATGTTCATCTTCATTATGACTTCCAGTTCCTCAGTTTTTTGATTTCTTAATTTAACACCTTTGTTCTTATTTTAGTGGTTTTTGAGCATTTTTTCATATTGTTGATAACTAGCAAGAAGCAAGCATCACCAATAGATAATCATTTGGTAATGAAACCCAAGAAATTACAAAACATTGAAATGACCCTTAATTCGACTTCCACTTCTTCAATGTTTATGGTAGAGGCCAAAATACAAAGGAGTTTTTAGACCATTTGTCCTTTGGCTATTGGTCCGCTTAATGTGAAATCCTTGTCAAATGAATAAGTGAACTTATTACTAGAGGAGCAGCATTATATCCATTTTGATATTCTTGCTATAAATGAAACCAGGAAAAGAAGGAACTTGGAGTTAAATTTTTTTATGGTTTATTTATTTATTTTCAATTTATTACAATAATTTTGTGAAAATAACCCCTTCCCCCCCAAAAAAGATAAAATCTGGGATGATTTGCCTTCTTTATCACAAGTTCACGAGAGAAGTTGCTTCAATATCTTTTCCCACAGTTGCTATTACCAGCTGTTTCCCTCCATTCAATTCCTCCCCAATCCCATTTATTCTCTTCTATCTCTCCTTTCACCATGTCCTTCCTCAGAGGTGTATTGTATCTGATTACTCTCTCCCACAATCTTCCCTGTCCTATCGCCTACTCCTCCCCCTCCCCTCCCCCATTCTCTTTCTCCCATCCTTTTCCTCTCATTTGTCTTTAGGGTAAGATAGATTTCTATACCCTATTGAGTGCATCTGTTATTTCTTCTCTGAGTCATTTCTGATGAGAATGAAGGTTCATTCATTCCCCCTCACCTCCCCCCCCTCCACCCCAATACAAAAGGTTTTCTTGATTCTTTTACATGTAATGTCCTAGTCCATTCTACCTCTCCTTTCCCTTTCTCCCAGTATTGTCTTTTATCACCCATTGACTTCATCTTTATACCATATTATACCATTTTTGTTCAATTCCCTCCTGTGCTCTTAAAAATGAGAAGGTTCATATGAGTTATCAGTATCTTCTTCCCATGCAGGAAAACATGCAATTCAACATCATTAAATTCCTCATAATTAGTCCTTCCTGTCTACCCTTTCTATGCTTCACCTGAGTTCTGTACTAGGAGATCAAACTTTCTGTTCAACTCTGGTCATTTCAACAGGAAAGTTTGAAAGTCCCCTGTTTCATTGGAAATCTATCTTTCCTCCTGAAAGAGTATGTTCAGTTGCTGGGTAGTTGATTCTCAGTTGTAATCCAAGCTTCTTTGCCTTCTGGAACATCATATTCCAAATCCTACAAGCCCTTAATATAGATGCTGCCAAATCCTTTGTAATCCTGACTGTAGCACTATGGTAGTTGAATTGTTTCTGTCAACTTACAATATTTTCTCTTTGACTTGGGAGTTTTGGGATTTTTGACTATAATGTTTCTGAGAGTTTAGGGGGAATCTCTTTCAGGAAGTGATTGGTGAATTCCCTTGATTTCTAACCTTTTTTGACAACCCTCTGCTCATTAATACAAACAAGACATAGACCAGGAAAACATAAGGAAAGAATTCACCACTGCTCAGGTGGAGGAAGTTCTGTGACATGGTCCAAGGTAAGTAGGGATTCCCTATGTGTGTCATGGATGCATTTGAAAGTTAGAAATGGACAGTAGAAATAACATCAATACCAATTGTAATAATTTTTAAAGAAGTTTGACCAATGTAAATTAGTTTCCATGGTAAGGAGACTCAAAGAGCCTAAAATGTTTTTCTGTTGTTTTTGGAATTTTATAATTTTTCCCCCAATCTCGCTTCCCTCCCCCAACCCCCATAGAAGGCAGTCTGATAGTCTTTACATTGTTTCCAGTTCGTGCAAATCCTTCCAGGCCTCTCTGATTTCCCATCCCTCCTGGTTTCTAATAGAACAATAGTGTTCCATAACATACATATACTACAATTTGTTCACTCATTCCCCAATTGATGGACATATACTCAATTTCCAATTCTTTGCCACCACAAACAGAGCTGCTATGAATATTTTTGTACAAGTGATGTTTTACCCTTTTTCATGATCTCTTCAGGGTGTAGACCCAGTAGCGGTATTGCTGGCTGGATCAAAGGGTATGCATATTTTTATTGCCCTTTGGGCATAATTCCACATTACTCTCCATAAAGGTTGGATGAGTTCACAGCTCCACTAAGAATGCAGTAGTGTCCCAAATTTCCCACTCCCTTTCTGCATTGATCATTGTCTTTTCTGGTCATATTGGCCAGTCTGAGAGGTGTGAGGTGGTACCTCAGAGATGCTTTAATTTGCATTTCTCAAAGAGCCTAAAAATTTACTCATTCAACAAACATTCCACTTACTTGCCCAGATGGAGAAAGATGACTGTCAAAGGTAACACAGGGTTAGAATATAAACTTGTTTGTAAAATCCCACCTTTTAAAGAAAAATGTTTAGTTAAGCAGTCATCCCATGGGTATTGAAAAATAAAGGACACAGATATACAAACAAAATGAGATAAAAATATTACAGCAAATTTCAAAGATGATGGTAGGCAAAAATGATAGTAAATATAATAAAGATGGAAAATGCAACAAGATTAGACCAAACATTTGCAAAATGTATCCAAGCTGAAGTAGCACATTGAAGAATTGATATACAAGTTATCTGAAGGCATAAGAAAAGAAAATCTCAGACTTTATTAATGCCCTATCCCCTCAAAAAAAAAGGCCAAGAGAACACCAATAATAGCTGACCTCTAGGTCCACTTTCACATTTATACAAATCTTTGAGACTTATCTATTTCCTTAATTAAGAGTATTTGCAGAAAACAAGCAAGTTTTCACAAGGGTTATTACATAATTGACTATATCTTTACCATTTCACAGTTAATTTAAAGATATGGAGAATATAATATGCCATTGGGTTCATTGTTGGTACATTATAATAACAGTCAGCCATTATAAAGAGCTCACTATGTGCTAAGCACTATACTAAATGCTTTATAATTTATAATTAATGTCTCACTTGATACTTATAAATGACCCTGAGAAGTAGATGCTATTATCCTCATTTTATAGATGAAGAAACTGAGGCAAACAGAGATTATGTGACTTAATCAGGGTCATAAAGCTAGTAAACGTCTGAGGTCAAAGTTGGACTCAAGTATTCAATAAAACAAAGGACTATATGAAAGGTGTTTTTTTCTAATATGGTTTCTCCATACAGTAAGAGGAGAATGGGAGAGACTGCCTTCAAGAATCTGCTCCTTTTTACCATCAAAATTAAAATGCTGATGGTGTCTGAATACAGATTGAAGCATACTTCATTTTCTTGAGGGATTTTTGGTCTCTCTTTTATTCACAACATGACTACTATGGAAATGTTCTGCTCCTTTTTAATACCAACATTCAACAATTGTGACTAGCATCAAAACATAGAACATAATAGCTGCCAAAGAACTAAAAGTGAATACATAGAGCATATGAACAGAGAATAATGGAAACGTGTGCAGTAGGTGTAAGCAGACTGCAACTCATAACTAATGAAGAAATTTAAAGAATAAGGGTAAGATCAGCCATCAAGGCAATTGTACCACTATGTAAAATGAAGACAAGACAGTCTTGTCATGTGACAAAGACAAAGGATAGCAAGTAGACAGCCACAATGCTCCCTTAGTACCTAAGAGATTTTAGAATAAATTGAGGAAGGCTTCTACTATGTTATTTAAAACCCCATGGCAACCTTATAAGAATGGAGAACAAGAATTGCACCTTATGGGATAAACAAACACAAATGAGTTTCTGCATCATTAGGGAGAATGCTAAAATATATAGGATCAAAAATCCATTTGATAAGAAATAATGAATGTGTGAAATTCAGAGAAACAAATAATTTGTCTGAACTGATAAAATATTCCCTCAAGCTGTCCTAGCTACTCTTTTTTTGGTTTACTTGGTAATCCTATCAGTCTCATGACTTGAATTAGCATATCTATGTAGATGATTTTTCAGATCTATATATCAAACTTTAGTCTTTTGGACATCTCTAACTAAATGTCACAAAAGCATTTCAAATTGTCCAAACTCAGCATATCAAAAATAGAGCTCATTATCTTTCACCTCAATTCCTCCTCTCTTCCCACCTTCCCTATTACAGTAGGGTACACTACCACCCTCCCATTCTCCTGGGCTTGGGCTTGTATCTTCAGTGTCAAACTCTATTTCTCACTCACATTCACTTCACATATGCAATCTATGGCCAACTTTTATTTCCACTTTAATATCTCTCACATGTCTCCTTTTCTCCACTCATACCACCACCACCACCACAGTTTAAGCCCTCAGCACCTCTAATCTTAACTATCACAATAGCCTTCTAGCTGACCTGCCTCCTGTCTTTCCCCATATCAATCTGACCTCCATTCGACAACAAAAATTACTTGCCCAAAGAGTGGGTTTGCTCACATTACCCCTCTGCTCAGTAATCTTCAATAGATTTTAAACCAGATTTAAACTCATGAATATGAGTCTTCCTGACGTCAGACACAACATTCTATCTGCTGAGCTATCTAATTTCCCTGCCTTATTTTATAACTGCAAATTTGTTTTTTAGCTTCACTTGGGTTTTCTTCTTTTGCTTCTGTCTCTGTGGAATATGTTCTTCCTCCTTTCCAAGTTAAATCCCTCTACCTTTATTCTTGGACCATCTTTTCCTATCTCCTCAGGAACTTTGCTCCACTGATAATCCCTTCACTTTTTTTTTTAGGTTTTTCTAGGAAATGGGGTTAAGTGGCTTGCCCAGGGCCACACAGCTAGGTAATTATTAATTGTCTGAGACCAGATTTGAACCCAGGTACTCCTGACTCCAGGGCCTGTGCTTTATCCACTGCTTCACCCAGCCACCCCTAATCCCTTCACTTTTGCATCTTCAACTACTCCCTCTTCATTGACTCTCTTTTATGTGCATCTAACCATGCTCAATCATGCTCTTAAAAATAATATTCCTTAAGCTTAACATGCTATGAATCTTGTTTGCTTTAGAACCAAACTTAGAAGTTAATATTGAGTATTTAATAACTACTTCCTGAATTTGCTGCTTAGCCCTTGCAAGTCAGTTTCAATGCCTACCCTCCCCCCATACACTCAAACTGCTTTCTTAAAATTCACCAAGGACTTCTGAATTCTCAGATCCAATAAATGAGTCAAATGTTTTTTCTTTGTTCTCATCATCCTTTACTGCTCTAGAATTTTTACATTTGATGACTCTTCTTAATTTTTTCCCCTCTTGGTGTTTTCTTTCCTCTGATTATTCATCTGATGCCTTTGCTTATTTCTCTTCTTTATTGTTCCTCAAAGTTCAGTCCTAGACCATCTTCTTTGTCTATATTTTCTTCCCAAGTGATGTAGGAAGTCTGAGCTTGCTTCAACTTACTAAATCTATTTTTTTAACTTTAACCTATTTTGATTTAAAATAACAAATATTTATTTTGTTTTAACTGAATGCTTGCCTTTATGGATTAAAAATAGTAAATAGTTTCTGCTCTCAGAGAATTTACATTCAACTAGGGATTAAGACATCTACATAGATAAGCAAATACTAAATATATGCCCAAAGAAATTATGGGAGTTAGTAGGTAGAGAATACTAACAGCTGGCTATATCATGAGAGACATTTTCTAGATGGCACTTGAATATTCATGCCTTACATAACCTGCTCCTTAGAACATGGGATGCCTGGAATTCACTCCTTCTTTATCTCTGCATCTGTCCAAGTGCCATCATGTTTCAACTAAATTTTACTCTACATGGCAGGTAATTAGAACATAGTATAATTTAACTGAAACTTGATGATGATGTTTGTCCTTAGTTCTTGAAGAAGACCATGATATCAGGCAGGTAATGCCACGACAAGGATGTGAATTAGATTTGAGTGAGGGGGTGACTGTGCTAAGTCAGAAGCTTCATTTTCTCCTCCAGAGCCATCTGGGTCCAGTGGCCAGATGGTAATATGAAATAAATCTTTTTTATAAAAGCAAAGAACTGGAGTTACTAGAAATCTAGTAGATATAGTCATATTTTAACTATCAAAGAGACAAATTTATTTCATCCTAGAGACAATAGAGAACAGCTATTGAAGCTTACTAATTAGAGGAGTGATATTCAGACTTTCACCTCATGGATATCACTTTGGTGGCTAGGTGGAGAAAAGATTGTAGAAGAGAGGAGAGTCAGTCAAAAAGTTAATTTCCAAACTCCAGTTCTACAGTTCTAAATGTCTGTCATCTTTATCTCTGTCACCTATCAATACGTCAAATTCAATACACATTAAAAAACCTACCCAATTTTTTCTCTTTTGCCATATTAGCAATTCCTGGTCCATTCCCTTTTTTGCCTATAGCAGCAAAAAATAATGACTTTTGAAATCAAAATGAGTTGGTAGAAGAGGTTATTTCTCCTTGAATTGAAATGATTCTTGCTATATAAAAGCAAGCAATTATGATGGGAGTCCACATATACAAGTGCTGCCACAAATATGGCAGCAGTAGGGAAAAAACTCCATTTCTCACACAGTAAAAAGGTATTGAGCAGGGATTATGATAGAGTGAAACACATCAGGAGAATTTAAAACAAGAAGGAAGAGGAAGGGTGGGGAGAAGAAGGATGATGGGAGAAAAGAAAGATGGAGACAGAAGCCTCTGTATCTATTCTAGCATTAAGAGCTCCTTAGGTAAATCTTAACATCTGACAAGGGAATGACTATGACAGTGGGACCATTGAACAGAAATGCTAGAGGCAAGATATAACCACAGAACCTATGATTGCATGGGAGCAGAAATTACAAGGAACTCAATATGTGGGAACTTTTCCAGTAAGTGGTATGATTCTTGTAGTAATTCAGATTAGCCCATGCTAGAAAGGGGAGGGAGAACTCCCCAAAAAGTTGGACAATAAATCACTTCCTAATTATTTTCACTAAAATGCCAAACCCTTCTCTTTTCATTGTTCTCCTCAATAAATATGGTAAAAAGCTGATTAAACAGTTAAAGATAAGCTGGAAATAAACTAAATTCAGAGGCCCTCAAAAATTAAAAGACCTTTTGGATGGGTGTGTAAGGTGAATCACATGAATAGTATTAATCATTGAGAATTCCCCAAGATCAGAACCAATCCAAATACTAAGAAAAAAGTACTTGATACCTGTGTTACATGTCAATAGCATCATTTCCCCAGGAACCAAAATGTAAAATCTTGTAGTCATTTTCAACTCAGTTACCTTTGCCTTTTCCCTACATCCAGCCACTCACCAAATCCTATTGTTTCTAACTTTTCAGTGTCTTTCCAATCTGTTCCCCGTTTTCCACTCCACTCTGATTACCCTACTGTTCAATTCTTTAACTAAAAAAGTGATTATATGCCTAATTTCTTCAATGATATTAGATGATTTTTGCTCGGCCATGCAACTAGTTAATGGCAGAAGTCAGATCTACAGCCCCTTAACCATATGCTTTCCTGCTAGCCACATCATCTCTGCTCCACCCCCATACAAGCTTTGGGATAATCCATAATTGAATATTATAATTCCATATGAAAGCTAGCTAGACAATTAGCTGTTGACCGTATTTATTTTTTCAGTCCCTAATCCCTAAGATATCACTGGCAAGCTAAACTATTTCTAACATTTCATTACTTCTAATGAGACAAATTGCTTGAAGATTTATAACCCATTCAACCCTTTATAAAAATGAAATTTGAGGAGTTTTATCCATCAAAGAGAAATGGAACTAGTTACATGCACAGCAAGGCAATTGGCAGATGGGTGGAAATGATTCTATAGGTGATTTGCACTAAAGAGACATGCTCAGGAACTGTGGAATATTAGTTCTCATTTTAGTTCACAGTCTCTTCACTGAATAAACCTGTATTCTGCTGATGTAAATGCCTTGCATGCAATTTAGATTTTAATTAGAGATGTGCTCAGACCTTAATGTGGATATGTTTAGGTAGGAAAGCTTTAGGGCTCCAATTCCAAAAGCCTGCATTTCTTACAGATGGTTTATTAAATTAAAGTGTGTCTCTTAACCTCCCATCCTGACCCCACTGTTGGGAAGATGAGTCACTGCAACCTCAGCATGTCTCCAGCCCAATAGACTAGTCTAATAGGAGCTGAAGCCGGTTAATGCATAAGCGGTGAATGTGATGTTTTGTTTTATTTTTTCTCCTTCAATCAAGCCACCTTTATCTAATTTAAATTCTCAGCTTCATCTACTTACCTGCTATTCTGGGTAAAAACAAGACCAATCAGAGCTCTATGCAAGCATATTGTGTATAAAATAACCCTATCCTGCGGACCCCCCAGGGCATGTTAATAAATTTGAAATGACATCTCACAGCACTAATACTGCAGAGTACCAATCTTCAGGCTCCCATTGCCTGCCTTCTATGGGATTCTGGAAAGGACTGATGAATTTCTGTGAAATTGAAAAGATTTTAATCTTTTCATGTATCTCTGCCCCCCCCACCATTCTATGTGAATTGAAGAGAGAATGAGACTGTGTGTGTGTTTATGTGAGAGAGATGGAGAGAGAGAGAACTATTTCTAGTGAGACAGCTATTTGCTGTGGTACACAAAGTTTCCAGGGATGTCATACTAAATGACAGTGTTAAAGAGAAAAGTCTTTTTATTGAAATCTCTGAAGCCATAATGGGGAGCTTTTGCACTCACAAATTGTACAATAGGACAGGTGGCCTGAATCCCCGGAGTTAAAGGAGAGGAACAGGATACTCTACAGGAGATGGGAGGGAAAGGGACTGAGATGGAAGGCAAGAGAAGAGTCTTCTTTGGTAACTTCCTATTTTTCTAATTGTTCTTGCTATATGATTGAAAGACTGCAAGTGCCCTTGGGGCCTTCCAAATGTAGTGACCAAAAACAAAACCTTAGCTGACCCTTCATATCCCCTCCCTCTCCATTATGTCTCTGAGATTTTTTTTACTAAACCATTCAGGAGAAACACGAATGTGACTTTTCCCAGTTCTTACAGAGCTGAAAGCAAAAGACAGAGACTACTGACAACTATGGAAAGAAAAGGGGTCTTGTTCTTGGCAGGGTGAGGGAGAGAGACATGAAGGGAGAGATTTCTCTATCACATCAGGATAGTTCATTTATTTGAGCGGGGAGCTCCATGTGTTGGGAGTCAAAGGAGTCCATGCAACAGCAAAGCCTCATTCTCTGTGGGATAAACAAAAGATTGGGGTCTCAAGGTCAGGGCTTCTCACTTGCATCTCAAACTGGCTCAGTCAGTCTAACAGAAATCTTAATACTATAAGGCTGTTAAAGTGTTAGAAAACACAGCCCCTCAGGGTTACCCAATGCCAGAACCCTTAGGGGAAGAGGTAGTCTTCTATTCTCTGGGGATCTTGCTGCCCAAAAAGCATTGGAGAAGCAGCCAGAAGGAGGTTTTACAATATTATGTTATGTTATATATGTTGTGTGTTTGTGTGTGTGTGTGTGTGTGTGTGTGTGTGTGTGTGTGTGAGAGAGAGAGAGAGAGAGAGAGAGAGAGAGAGAGCAGGAGGGGAGAGAGAGAGGGAGAGAGAGGGAGAGACAGAGACAGAGACAACAGATATACAAAGAGACAGAATATATTATATACACCACTGGGGAAACTCAATTGGGATGGATATTGACTCTATTATTTTTGTATCTCACCCAATATCTAGTATAGGGATAGGCCCATATTAGGTGTTTGATATATATATGACCGTTGAATCAATACACTTTAAAAAACATTGAGAGATTGATTTTCAAAATATCTAAAGAGGGGAAGGTCTCAAACAATTAGAAAAATAATTTGAATCACCAGTAAAAATGGGGAACTAAAATAGGACAGCTAGGTGGTGTAGCCGCTAAAGTAGAGTCAGGAAGACTGAGTTTAAATCCATCCTCAGACACTTCCTAGCTGTGTGATCCTGGGCACTTAATCCTATTTTCCTCAGTTTTCTCATCTATAAAATGAAAAGGAAATGGCAAATCATTCTAGTGTCTTTGCCAGAAAATTCCCCAGAGGGGTCACAAATAATTGGATGTGACTGAAAAATGACTCAACAATAACAATATTATCAGCAACTTCTTATTCAAATATTTTTCTCATTTATATACACTGCATATATGAATAAACATATTAATATATATTATATATATATGTAATATGCACCAATGAGAATCTACACTAGGGATTTTTAACCTTTTTTTGTACATTGGACTCTTTTGGCAAGCTGATGAAACCTATGAATTCCTTCTTTGAGTAATGCTTTTATATGGATAAAATAAAATACAATGGATTACAAATGCAAACAATCATATTGAAATATAGTCATTAGAACAGTTTTAAAAATAAGCTCATGGACCCCTAGTAAAGAATTCCTTTTCTAAACAAAGATGGCAATATCTTTGACATACTTATGAGAAGGAAAGAGGCAGGCTTTCACAGTGTTTTTCCCCCACAGGAGATCACATCTTTACAAAATTGAATGAAAGGCATAAAGAATACAAGATTCTGTTGTGTTAATTTTATTCATTAAAAAGGCTTTCAACTCAGTGGAGCAAAAAGAAGTCTTAAAAGCCATCTTCAGAGTGTTTCCTTTGGTGCAGTTAAGACTGCTTGAGAGATACATATGGTAGTATCTCTTTCTGGATGTTTCCCCAACCCTCTTTGGGCAGCCAGATCCCCAGAGAATAGTAGAATACTATTACTAATAATATTAATACTATACTAATATTATATAATATATTTATATATAATATATAAATATAATAATACTAATACTATACTAATACTACTATTCCCTAAGGGTTCTAGCATTGAGTAACCCTGAGACACTGTGTTTTCTGACACTATCACTATGGGTCCATTTCAATCAATATTTTAACATCAATTAGTCTTCAAAAAAGAGATAAATACCAAGAAAATATAGAAAGGAAAGAAGAAAATAATTTTCTACCCTAGGCTCACCATCTCCTCTCACCAGGTCCTTGGAGACTGTGGGTTCAATCCTATTAGGGGACATATACACAGAATACATGGGACCAAGAAATATCTTTCAAATCACAACTCTTGGTCATCTTTTTCTTCCTTAGTGGAAATCCCAAAGAGTTTGCTTAGAATTGTCATTTTGGTGATAGATAAATCATTTCCTTGGAGCATGTTAGCTAATGGTCAGGCTCACTAGAACCATCAGAAATTATGAGAAAGCATGAACAGTACATTAAAATCATATGCATGGAGCAGAAAATATAGACCATTATTAGTCTTAATTCTTGAAATATTTCTATCTGAAAAAGAAGGGAATTCAAAGACTAAATAATGAACCCAAGAATAACTTTCTGTATTATTGTATTTTATACTGTTTTGTTATATTATTGTTGAATATCCCCATTTAACAAATCTCATTACTATAGAAAATTCATTTCTTCTAATCATAGAAATCAGAGTTGTAAGAAACATTTAGTGATCATTTAGTCTAATCTCATTTTATGTTACAAGGGCCTACACTATGAGGATGGCTATGTAATAAAGAACATGAGCTCAGTCAAAATTCTAATGTATTTGAAAGATCCTTGAATTTGGAGTCAAATCCTGGTTACAGCTATTTTCTGAGTGAATATGACAAGCTCCTTAAACTCTGCACCACAGTTTCTCTATGTGTAAAATATCAAATAATACTGGCACAGTATTGAATCCTGGTGAGGTCTTTGAAATGTTCTTTTTAGTGGATGGCATTTTACTAATTTTGTCAAGCCTGAGAATATTGCAGAGCCTCAAAAATGAGATCTATAATCACTTGAAGGAATCTAACTACCTATACCCTGAAGAAAAGTCAATAGATGAAGACACCAATTATGTAGGCCAGGGGTTAAGAATGCTTTTTGGTATCATAACCCCTTTGACAATCTGGTGAAGCCTATAAATACCTTCTCCAAATAATGTTGAAATCATAATATCTAGAATTGCAAAGAAATTGATTTATAATTGAAAATTTTATGATATAATATTTAGGTTACAAAAAAACAAACAGTGGGGAGCCAAAATAGCAGTATGGAGGCAGGATTCCCAGAAACTTTTCTCCAGACACTCCAAATGTCTTAAAATCATGATGCTAACCAAATACTAGAGGGACAGAATCCATAGAAAGACTGAAACAATTTCCTGGCTCTAGACAATTTGGATGCAGGAAGGGTCTGTTCCATCAAGGTTTGAAGAGGCCACAATACAGCCCAGGCTGTACAGCACTAGAGTGAATGATCTAGAGCTTTCCAAAAACAGCCTATGGGTTGCCTGGGTTCATAGCAGCAGGAGTGGTTTCCAGACTTCTCAGCCCAGGGATCACCAAAGACAACTCAAAGGTTCAGCACCAGAATTAGTGTGGAACCCAGTGTAGCTCAGGCCTCAGTGTAGACTGGACCTGGGAACTGGATGCAGGCCTGTGGAGCCACCCAGCAGGGAGCCACCTGGTAGCTGCTTCCAGAGTCCTCAGCCCACAAATGGTAAGGGGGGATGGGAGGAGACTGTGGATGTCTCTCCATTATCCCTGGGGGAGGACTCTGCTTCTTTGCCCATACTAAGATCCAAGGTCCAGTCTGGACCCCCCCCCCCCCATACTACCATAGAGGAGCAGGGACCCTCCTCACAGATCCAGAGCAGAGAGAAGTGCTTGTGGTCATCCATAGACAAGAGCCTGGGTCAGGAGAGCAGTCAGAGCCTCTCATAAGACCTTTAGGTATTTTTTTAATTTATTAAGGCAAGGGGGTTAAGTGAATTGCCCAAGGTCACACAGGAAGGTAATTATTAAGTTTCTGAGGCTGGATTTAAACTCAGGTCCTCCTGTCTCCAGGGATGGCACTCCATCCCCTGTACCACCTAACTGCCACCTTCTCATTCTCATAAGACCTTGAAGGAATTTAAGGTCCCTGGGGAGTGTTCCAAAAAACACTTAAAAGCTTGGGAAATGTGTAAAAACCAGGTCATAGGCTGGGGAAATGAGTAAATAACAGAAGAAAAAGAATTTGCCATAGACAATTACTTTGGTCCCAGAGAGGATCAAAACACAGACTCAGATGATGACAAAGTCAAAGATTCTGTGTCCAAAGCACCAATAAAAATAGGAATTGGTCTCAGACTATAGAAGATATCAAAAAAGATTTTGAAAATCAAGTAAGGATGGTAGAGGAAAAATTGAGAAGAGAAACGAGAGAGATGCAGGAAATTATGAAAATCAAGTCAGCAGTTTGGTGAAGGAGATTCCAAAAAGTCAAAGAAAATAACATGTTAAAAACCAGATTAAGTCAAATGGAAAAAGCAGTTCAAGAATGCCCTGAAAAGCAGAATTGGCCAAATGGAAAAGGAGAGAAGAAAATAGGAAGAAAATAATTTCTTCAAATGTAGAATGGAGATAAAGGAAGCTGATGATTTTGTGAGAAATTAAGAAACAATAAAACAAAATGAAAAGAATGAAAAACTAGAATGTGAAATATCTCATTGGAAAAACAACTTATTTGGAAACAGATCCAGAAGAGATAGTTTAAAAATTATTGGGCCTCCTGAAAGGCATGACAAGGGAAAGAGCCTAGACATCATTTTTCTTTTTTTTAATTTTATTTACTTAAGGCAATGGGGTTAAGTGAGTTGCCCAAGGTCACACAGCTAGGCAATTATTAAGTGTCTGAGGCTGAATTTGAACTCAGGTCCTCCTGACTTCAGGGCCGGTGCTCTATCCACTGCAGTACCTAGCTGCCCCTAGACTTCATTTTTTCAAGAAATTCTCCAGGAAAATTTCCTTGATATCCTAGAAGCAGAGGGTAAAATAAAAATTGAAAGAATCCACCAATCACCTCCTGAAAGAGATCCCCCCCCAAAAAAAAACCTCCCAGGAATACTATACCCAAATTGTAGAACTCCCAAGTCAAAGAGAAAATATTATAACAGCCAGAGAGAACCAATTCAAATATCGTGGAGCTACAGCCAACACAGAATTTAGCAATGTCTAAATTAAGAGCATGTAGGGCTTAGAATATTATATTGTGGAATGCAAAACAGCTTGGATTACAACCAAGAAAGTTTGATCTCTAAGAACAAGACTCAGGAGAAGCATAGAGAGGTTGGACAGAATGGGCTAATTATGAGGAATTTAATGATGTTGAACTGCTTGTATTCCTGCATGGGAAGATAATACCAATAACTCATATGAGCCTTCTCATTTATAAGAGCAGTTAGAAGGCGCATATATAGACAAGGCACAGGAGGGAGCTGAATATAATGATAGTATAAAGATGGAGTCAATGAAGTGAAAAAGTAATATACTGGGAGAAATGGAAAGGAGAGGTAGAATGGACTAAGACATTACATGTAAAAGAGTCAAGAAAAAGCTTTTGCAGTGGAGTGGAAAGGGGGAGTGTGAGGGGTTAATGAGTGAGCTTTCATTGTCATTGGAAATGGCTCAGAGAGAAACAACATATACACTTAATAGGGTATTGAAATCTATCTTCCCTAGAGGAATAAATGAGAGGAAAGAGATGGGAGGAAGAGGATGGGAGAGAGAAGGGGAGAGAAGGTAATAGAAAAGAGGGAAGATTGTGGGAGAGGGTAGTCACACTTTTATTTGCAAGGCAGTAGGGATAGGTGACTTGCCTAGAGCGACATAGGTGGGCAATTGTTGGGTGTCTTGGGCCAGATCTGAGCCAGTGCTCTGTCCACTGAGCCATCTGGCTGCCCCAAAACACACTTTTGAGAAGGTACAAAGTGAAGAGAGAGAGAGAGAGAGAGAGAGAGAGAGTAGAATAAATGGAAGTGGGGAAAAATGGAATGGAGGGAAGCACAGTTAGCAATAGCAATTTTAGGGAAAAAATATTGAATCAATTTATCTGATGGACTTATGATAGAGAATGCAATCTATCCCCAGGACAGAGCTGATGGTATCTGATTAGAGACTAAAGTACATTTTTTTCTATTTATCTCACTTTATTTTTCTTGAGGTTGCTCTTTGTGTTTACTTTTTCAACAAAATTACTGTAGTAATGTGAAAATAAATAAATAAATGATTTTTTAAAAAACTGGAAAAAAGAAACAAAATTAATTTATAACAGAATTTATTTGTTTATATATATTTTTTTATTAAAGTTATTATTTGAGTTTTACAATTTTCCCACCAATCTTACTTCCCTCCCCCCCACCCCCCATGGAAAGCAATCTGTCAGTCTTTACTTTGTTTCCATATAATAGAATTTTTTAAAAAGACCATTAGTGTTAAGGAGAGAGGAGAGGCAAGCAGTCATTAATTGAATACAATGATAGGATCTTTTATGTAGAAGATTACTTGCTTTTGATCCTCAGTCATTGCCCTTAGGAAGTCACTTTCCTTGGTAATATCAATTTGCTTAGTGACCTAAGTTCTAGGGGCTTTTTCATTCATTTTATTCAATGGTCCTTTTCCTACCGCCCTTGCAATCATCTCCTCCTACTCCTTTTATTTGTGAAGAGAGAGGAGATCTGACTAGTGCCCAGCTATTTTTGATCAGCAGGACAAATTCATTTCTTTGTAGAAAGTGGATGAAAAAGGACTGAGAGAAGCTCCTTCTGCTTGAGAATGCCTCAAATATAGCAAGTACTTTCTGATGCATCCATTTTAATCTATCAAGAACCATAATGATCTTTTCAGTTGATTCCACATGTGAGCTTGTTTTAATCACCATTAAGAAATCCTTCCTGAGAGATGTGTTGAAATACCTGTCAGTGAAAAAAGTAAATATTAAATCCTCGTGGAATCTCATGGCACATGATAAGATTATGGAATATTTCAATTAAGGTGTTAACATGCTGTCCAATGAGGAGCGCTTCCAGCTCATCAGACACTGGGAAATCAATGGGAGCATATGGTATATGTCACTGACCAATTCATTTTCTTGACAGTAGGATCAATATTGCAATTTTTATGGCACCAATCATAATGTGGATTTTATCAGCTCTGCACAATCTTTATAAATTCAGTTACCAGTTTTTCATGCTAGAGACCATCCATGTGAAGTTATTTTTTTTTAAACTGCAGATGATTTGACATTGCAACAATGAGAAAAACCTGTGGGGGTGCTGGGAATGAGGAGTAATTACAGTTCTCAGGCTTCATACAAAAAGCATTACAAGGCACTTGTGCCTTTATTCTTTCTGAAAGATGATTATCTTTGGGAAAAGCCTTAAAATCTTCAGCAAAGTCAAAGGAAATGAGCATGAGTTGTCAAGTCCCGAGAGAGTATGCCCCATCACCCCCTTCCTTCTCTCCCCATCCACACCCATGTACACCTTCCCTGAGCAACTTTTACTTTATCTTCCATCCTTTTGTAGTTTACAATTAAGGACTCTATGGCTTTGAGCTGGAAGGAACCTCAGAGATGGTATAGTCCAACCCTCTTCTTTGACAGATCTAGGAGCAACCTCCCTTTTTAATTTAGATGTTTTGTATATATTACATGACCTCTGGCAGATAATTATAAGAAGCAAGGTTTGAGATTTAATTTATAGGGCAAGTGCTTAACTTCAATGGCAACTGGTAGCAAGTGTGGACATATCAAATGTAAGGAATTTAGAGATTCCTTCTGATTTAAATATCTTACCTTCATCAACTAGGAGTGGGGGAAGAGGGGCGTCAGTTATCAGTTTCATGTAGTTGATTCTCAGATCTATCTACCTAGCTCTACTCTCTTTCCCAAGGTACAGTCCCAATTCATCAACAGCCTTTTAGACATATTCAACTGAAAGCATTACATCCAAAATGGAATTCCTTTTCTTTCCTCCCAATCCTCCCCTCTTTCCAATTCCCCTATTCCTTTTTAATTATCATCTTCTCATTCACAGAGACCCAAAGCCTCAATGTCATCCTTGATTCATCACTTTCACTTATCCTACATATCTAATCCCTTTTTCAAATCTTGTCATTTTTACTTTCACATCTCTTGTATTTTTCCTTTCTCTTCACTCACATATTTATCACACCTGTTGAGGTCCTCATCATCTCTAATCTAGAAGCTTCTTTTTAGTATGCTTGCTTCAAAATACAACTGAGTGGTGCAGGGTAGAGAGTACTGGAATCAGGAAGACTTGAGTTCAAATCTAACCCTAGACACTTATTTCATATGTGTGTTACATAAATGCTAGTTAATTTTACTATCATCTCTCCCCTTTCCAATCGACTCTCCACTTATCTGCCAAAGTTGATCTTGCCACATACACTCACCTGTTCAACAAACTCTAGTAACTCTCTTTTATTATGTAATTCTATTTTATTATCACTAGGACAAAACACAAAGTCATCTGTTTTGCAATTAGCGTTCTTCTTGGTGTTCCTTCCTACCTTTCTATCATTCTTAAACATTAACTCCCTTCCAATGAATTATGGTATCCAGCTATCGTGGCCTACTTGCAGTTCCTCAAATATGATATTCCAGTATCTATTCCTTTCACAAATTGTCCCCTATGATTTTTTCTCACTTCTCCATTTTAGTGTCCCTATTTTCCTTCAGTTTGAGTCCCATCATCTTCAGTCTCCTTTGTATAGATCTTGTATATAGTTTTGTAAATGTTGTCATAGGCTCCATTAGAATATGAACTCCTCGAGGACCAGAATTGTTTTTTACCTTTCTTTTTAACTTAATCTTGAGGAGATTTGAGGATAGATGAATGAGGAATCAACCTGATTGATAACAGCAATTTTTTTAGGGTTTTTTTTTTTGCAAGACAATGGGGTTAAGTAACTCTCCCAGGGTCATACAGCTAGGTAATTATTAATTGTCTGAGGCCAGATTTGAACTCAGGTGCTCCTGACTCCAGGGCTGGTGCTCTATCCATTGTACCACCTAGCTGCCCTGATATCAGCAAATTTGACCATTTCTGGGATCTTAGAGATTACTCTTTCTCATGTGCTTTTTGAGAATGGAAATTGATTCCTTTTTATTTTCATGTTTGTATCCTCCTGAATGAGCACAATTTCAGAAACATAATAGATTGCTGATTGATTGATTGGTATTCAAGGCAAAACAGGATCCAGGCTTGGATCCTCAGTTTTCCTAAGGTAGAAGAGAATAATATTTCTATAACACTTTAAAAAAGGAACGACAAATATTTTTAAAATCAGTTTTTAAATATATATGTATATATACATATATACACACGTATATATCTATATCTATATCTATATCTATATCTATATCTATATCTATATCTATATCTATATCTATATATATATATATATGTATAGTGACATAATTCAAATTACTCCCTTCTAGACTTTTGGAACTTAAATCATTCCTGATAAGTTCAATGATCTGTAATAACTTGAAATTACCTTTGCATTTACTTGAGTATCTTGACTGGGGTAGAAGAATAATGTTATAATATATATAACATTTGGATATTTATAACAGTCAACTGCTTTATTTGGTGAAACATTTAATTAGTTCACACCCCTAAAACCTCCTAGATTTATTGAATTTTGAGTCCTACACAGTGGCAGTGGCAGACTAAATGGCCTGCAGGCCAATTGTTCCTTATCCCTGATCTAGACTAAATCAATATGGAAGGTTGTATGTGTAGAATTTGTTTTAAAATTTTAATTTCTATTTTTCTTTGAAAAAATAACAAATAACAAAAATTATTTTTTCTTACTTCTTCTGCCTGCCAGTCATTAAATAATAAAACAAGAAAGAAATCCTTATAATAAACACAGGAACCCTGGAAAGAGGTAGAGACTTAAGGACAAGGAGATAAAGTCTCAGGGGAAGGAAACTAGTAACTTTCAAGACGATCATGGAGGAGTGACATATGTCTTGGGCACACATGTCTAAAGAATTAACACCAGGAAATGGGCTATGGAAGGTGGTCATTCTAATGAGTTGGGAGAGCCAAGAACTACAAGGGAGATAGAAGATCTTCTAAAAGTCTTCCTTGAGTCTTTATAGTATTGGTACTTAGAGATTTTAGAATCAGTTTTGAACAGCCGACATGTGTTTGCAATTTGATTTAAGATGCTAGCAATTTTGTAATGCAAAAGGCATTGTTAGGACTCTACCTTTTCTTGTTAAAATTATTTTTGTCCTTTAGTGGCCACTGAGCAGAAAGACTCAAAGGGGGTGCCAACTCCATGCATGTGAAGACTTCCCCCGGCAGAATGAGACCAATTTGTTCCAATAGGCATGAAGGCAGCTGAAGCAGACCCTGTGGAGTTCTTGGAGCTTGGTCAGACATCAAAGATGACAAGATCATCCACTGAATCCCAGGTCATTGCTAGTCACCTTGACTTTAGTCTTGCCACTGGACTTTAATGACCAGAAGAGAAAGTGAGGCTGATGACTTTGTGCAACTCTGTTTCACTTAGAACCAATTCACTCACAAGTCAAGACAACCCAGTGATGTTATTGGTCCTCTGAAAACAAAGAACTAATAATAAAGGGGAGTTACCTTTCTGGTTGTTGATTGTCTAGCTTCTCCTGAGAGGTAGAAGGAAGAGTTGCAAGTATCTTTTTCTATTACCCCAGAAGAACTGAAGCTGTAGGACATGGTGCTGCTAAACACGGGACTCTTGTTTTTGCCTTCTTTGCCTCATCCTAGGTGACTGAACATTTCTCAAGATGTCAGACTTGGAGGCACTTGTAAATTCAAGAAACCTAAAGATCCTGGGTCCTCAGTCAGCTCTACTGAACTAGAAGAATCCCCAATAATTACTCTAGATCTGTTGGAGAAGCGCTCTGACCAAAAATAAACCCAATCCCTGGTCTGGCTTGCCAGAAGAGATATACAAGACATCTCTTCATCAGTCCAGCAGTCTGCCACATGTTTTCATGTTTAAATCGTTTAAATCTTAGACTCTTGGCAGAATATTGCAGTATTCATATTAAATTATGCTTGTTGACTCTCCACCAAGCCACCTATGTGAAACCCTTTTGAGTTAAGCATTTCTTTTGTTTGTGAGAATTAAATAACCATATATGATAACATTATACATTTCACAACTTTCTGCTCTTCCCGCCCACCCCCAATCCCAGCATTTGGGAAATCTCAAGCATGGACCATACCTGAAATTTTAACTAATTTCCTCACTGGAGTGTATGAAGTGCAGAAAGTTGATGGGAGATGACAGGAAATACACAAAGATGGTGAAAAAAAGAGTCAGACCTTTCTGTTGTAGTTGGTTGGGCTTCCCTAGGAATGAACTCAGGCAAATGTTTATAGGTCCAGAGCAAAGGGCTCTGGAAAAAGAAAGGACATAATACCCAAGCCCTCCTTGTACCCCACAGAAATTATGATTGCTTAATACATATAAATACATGTGCATACATATACACATTTGTATGTACACACCTATAATATGTATATAGTCCTCATTAGATATAATTAATAATGTATATTATAATGTATGTGTATGTATAAAATAATTATATATGCCTAAGTACACATATATAAAATATACAAATATATATAGGCACACATATCTATATGTACATTTATTTATTTATATTGCACACATATATGAGAGTGTCATTGGCTGTATACTTAGATCCTAATGTGATTTTCTGTCTTGTCTTCTGCATTCATTTGTAAGCTTGCTAGTACAGAGTTCTGCCTCCAGAGTACACTCAGTAAAGTGTCTTGACTGATTGACAGCAATGAGCTGGTAAGTAAACAGATTCTCAAAAGCTGCTTGTCAAATGCTTCCTGGTTATTTATATTTGAAATGGGCTGCCTAGGAACTAGAGATGTGAAATCTCTGAACCAACAGCTGCTACCTCTCCATATCATTTGGCAACTAGCCTCACCTTTCTGGGGCAAATAATCCCTTGAAGGACCTGGCACAACAGCCCTCAAGTGAATGTTCTGGCCATAGGACAGATGGTATTCAGGAAGCTATGTCCAAGGTAGCAGTCATTGACACATGGATGCCCTACACTGCTATTTAATCAATCTTACTAGAAATAAATACTCCAGGCATTTGAAACCCCTATCACAGGTGGTGTTGGGTAGGAGAGACAAAAGTAGAAACTTCTCTGTGGAAAATTCACCAAGTACCATAAAGCAGGAACAGAATGAGATAGGAGAAAACAATTGAACATACCAGGTTTTGCAAACCTGAGGAAAAATGATCCTTCTCCACCTTCCAGGAGAGTTAATGGTATCACAGTGTCACTGCACATAATGTTCAACAATTTTAACTATTCTGACAAGACACAACTATTTCTGGGCTCTACTTTCAGGGTCATTATTGCTCTGCCACTTACTAGTTGTGTTTCCTTGCCAGACAAATCTTTCAACCTATGGGTCTCAGTTTCCTCATCCATAAAGAGATTGTAATAGATGACTTCCAAGATCCTTTCCAGCTCTAACTCCATGATCCCTAGATATGAAAAGTGGCCATTCTGTTACTGTACACAATTTTCTGTGTCTACTACCATCTCCCAAGATCAAAGACTTGACTTTGTTGCTTGTCAGTTTGAAAAACACAGGGATAGATCCATTTCAATCAGCATTTATGAGTCAGTCTCATCACTAATAGTCTCTTTGTTTCTGTGAACTCTGAGTACACATTGTGACAGGACCAAATAGCCATATTAAGTATACAACATTTTGTTCCCTGATTCATTTGTATTAGTTTTATGAGGGTTAAAACTAGAATAGGGTTCCAGTACTGAATCCAATTCCCCACACTGGTCTGACCAGGGAAGAGGAAGGTGGAACTGTGATTCTTTTAATGTACCTTAGTTTTCTTAGCTCTGAATCTGTGGCATCAATATGAGCACAGCTACCAATGAAGGCTTGGATATTTGTATAAGGATAGGACCACAGAGAAGAGAAGAAAACCAAATGTGAAGCATTTCCCTTTTGCCTTTGTTTTGTTCAGTGTGTACCATAGTTTATCATCCTAAATATATGAATGAAAGAGCATTTGTTAAAAGCTTACTTAGGTAAGTTCCTTAAGAATAGGAATGAGGTATTATCCTTCAATTTCTTCATATCAAACCTGCCATCAGTAGTGATGGGCACATACCAGACACTTGATGAATTCTTATTCATTTATCCATTTAATTATCTTGCCTATAATGTTTTTCCACTGTGTTAGATTTTGTTCTCATATTTCTCATTTAAAGGAGTCATTAATTTCTGTTTGGTCCTTTCTAATTTTCATGGAGTTCATTACTTGTGGGAGATTTACCACATCTTTTACTAAGTTATTTATTCTTCCATTTCTTTTTTCTGGAACTCTCATTTCATTAAAAAAAATCCTACTATAATTTTTTCAAGAATTCCACTAGATCCTGGGACCAAGTGATCCTTTGTCTGAGACAATAGTAATAAAAAGTAGTATTTATATAGCACTTTAAGATTTTCAAAATATTTCACAAATATTATAATGCTGAAACCCACAACAATAGATATAATCCCCATTATACAGATGAGGAAACTGAAACTGACAGAGCTTAAGTGATTTGCCCAGAGTCACAGGGCTAGTAAATACGAACCCTGGTCTTCTTGACTTCAGGGTCAGTCCTATATCCATTGGCTATCCAGGAGAGTCACCTAACTGTCTTGTCTATAGAGTAACTCTCTTCTCCTAGTTTGTGTCCTAAATGTCCCTGGATCTATAAAATGTCTTTATCATTGATGTTATCTTCTACTTATTCATATTCCTTTTTTTTAGGTTTTTTTTTTTTGCAAGGCAATGGGGTGGGGTAAGTGACTTGCTCAGGGTCACACAACTAGGCAATTATTAAGTGTCTGAGGTGGATTTGAACTCCAGGTTCAACTCCAGAGCTGGTGCTCTATTCACTGAGCCCCTAGCTGCAACTACTTATTCATATTCTTATGAATATAGTTAACTTCCTTATTTGAGTTTCTTTTTCTTTTCTTTTCTTTCTTTCTTTCTTTTTTTTTTTTGTTAGGACCAAGTTCCAACTTTACATTTGTGTGGATGGTGGGTCCTGGTTTTATTCCAATCTGCATTGTCTGATATCCTGCCACTGGCTGTCCTTTCTGTTGGTGTTTTTCATGCACAAAGTGTTGGCAGGTCCACAGCTCTCTTTTATCTTCTAAATTCTTCAAGTTATTACATTGTAGTTCAGATCAGATGACTGCAAGCTATCATAGTCCCTAGGGGAGGAGAGCATATATCACTGTTCCCTTGGTAGGAACTTTTATGCTTTGTTGACTCCCATCCTCACAATTTGTTCCAGAACTCCATAGATTTTGAACCTCCCTTTATCCTCCTGCTTGTAACTTTGACTGCCCTAGGCTTGCTGACTGGATCACTCTAAGGTTATGGAAACACAAAATCCTCCAAGCTCTGCATTCCCCTCACTCGGCTCTTCTGACTATGCTTTCTAATTTAGCATCTTCTGCCTTTTGGGTGTTTCCTTTTGATGATTTGATATTAATTATAGTTTATTTCTTAATCATTGTTCAGACTTGTGCTAACTGGTATTATCTTTTCTGGAGTACTCAGTGTATTTAGGCTACTTGGTGATTATTCACTTTACTATCTTGACTGGAAGCCCTCGATCAATTCTTCTACCCATTTCAGTTCCTTCTTTTGACAACAAATGCTTTTCAAAATGAATGATTATGTGGTAATCCATATACAACATTTATATGAACAATGGAATTTATGAAATGAATGTTATTGTTGTTGTTCAGTCATTCAGTCATGTCTAACTCTTCATGACCCCATGGACTATATAGCATGCTAGACTTTTCTATCCATCATTTCTCAGAGTCTGTCCAGATCTGTGTTTGTTGTTTCCATGATACTATTTGTCTTATTTTCTACTGTCCCCTTTTCCTTTTGCCTTCAATCTTTCCTTATACCAGGGTCTTTTCCAATGAGTCCCATCTTTTCATTATTTGACCAAAGTGCTTAAACTTCAGCTTCAGTATTTGACCTTTCAATGAATAGCCTAAATTAATTTCTTTAAGTATTGATTTTTTTAGGGGTGGCTAGGTGGCGCAGTGGATAAAGCACCAGACCTGGAGTCAGGAGTACCTGGGTTCAAATCTGTTCTCAGACACTTAATAATTACCTAGCTGTGTGACCTTGGGCAAGCCACTTAACCCCATTTGCCTTGCAAAAACCTAAAAAAAAAAGAGTATTGATTTATTTGATCTCCTTGCTCTCCAAGACACTCTCAAAAGTCTTCTCTAACACCACAATTTGAATCTGTAACCACACTAAGTAATAGTATGGGAGTTCCAAGAATGATTTCCCATATTTCCCTTTTCATACAGGAAAAGTCCCATATCCAAAGTATATTGGAGATATTAACTCTTTGTGGGGGAAGTGGTGGAGTGGGTAATGGGATGGTGATTAGTAGAGCACAAAGTATTTTATCACCACTTCCTCATCTATACTTTGGGATCTTTCAACATAGCAATTTATTGAGAAAAATGCAAATATGAGAGCAGAATATTTCATGATTTATTCAAGTATAGTCAATAAGATGGATGAGGGGGAGGAAGGATATCATATGTGATCCAGGTACTATGTGACCATCTGACCCCAGATGGATACTTTATGAAATTATTAAGGAAAGAAAAGATATATCTCAGCTGATATATCTTAATAAAAGATATATCTCAAGAAAAGATATGTCTCAACAAAAAAGCAAGGAATAAAAAACACTTCTAGGATACATGCCAATGATCCCTCAAGTGCTAAGAAGATTTTATTAGGTTATTCTCTCAAGTGAGGAATCAAATTCTTTATGGGGGGCAGCTGGGTGGTGCAGTGGATAGAGCACTTGCCTTGGGATCAAGAGGACCTGAGTTCAAATTTTCTCTCAGACACTTAATAATTACCTAGCTTTGTGACCTTGGGCAAGTCAGTTAACCCTAACGCCCTGTAAAAACCAACCAAACAAAAAAAAGTTCCATACAGAGGGACTCAGGATTTACTTTTCTTTCAGATTTCACATGAGGAATAATTCTATAGGGGAAAAGAAAAAACATTTTGGTGCATTAAGATTCTATATGTGATTATAATTTTTCACAAATATGTGTACAAGTATATGCATTCTGTAGCAAGCAATACAGATATATTTAAATTCCTCAGAGTCAGAATTTACACTTATAAAATTCTAAAAAAGCAAATCTTAAGTATGCATGCAATAATAAAAGGACACAAAACTCACAAGGATTAGATATTATAGAAAATATTTCAGCAGTTTAAATTTTATTGATCCTGCCACAATGTCCCAGCTATTATTTAAAAAAATCGATGATGATGCACATTTTTGTAATACTTTGAGACTTACACTTTATTCACAACAACTAAACTAATTCAAGTATTTTCATGAAATGAGGAAATTAGACTCAGAGAAAGTTGTGACTTATCCAAGGTCTCATTGCTAGAAGTGTCAGACTCAGACCTTGAATGTGGTTCTTTTGACTTGAAAGTGATGTCAACACTTTTCTGCCTCTGGTCAACCACACTGCAGATCCATAACTAGGGAAGAGAGTTCTGGCACTTTCAACCAGTGAGCAGGTATTTTGGTGATGGTATCTAATGTAAAAATTCCTAGTTAAATGACTACCAGCATATCTTTCTAATTCTCACAACTAGTTTTATAAAGAGTGTCTGTAACATAGGGCATACCATATTTCCCCATGTAAAAGACACCCTTTTTTGAAAAAATTTGGGGTCTAAAAACTGGGAGCATTTTACACAGTGGTTATAGATTATTTTACTTGAATTTCCCACATTTTTGCACTTGTTGTCTTTGCACTCATTGTTTCGCATTTGTTTCCAGTATTGTTGGGGACAGTTTGCCATATTCTGCCCAGAAATGGCTCAGAAAAGATTTTCATCCAGTGCTGAATTCAATTTCAAAGTGATCCAATTTGCAAAAGTGAATGGAAATTGTGCTGTTGAACATCAGTCTGGTCCTCCTCCAACTGAGTAAACAATCTGAGACTGGCCACAGGAAGGTATTTTGAAAACCCCTGGAAACACCATGGCAGAAGAAAGCCATGAGAGGTAAGTCAGCCAAATGGCCTGATGTAGAGAGGGAATTGAAGAGATGGATTGAAGAGCAAAGGGCCATTGGAATTTCCATGACCACAAAGAAGAATTACTGATGAAAAAGAAGTGACTGATTTCAAAGAAGGACACAATTGGTGCTTCAGGTTCATGAACTGGAATGCATTAAGCATGTTTGTCTCCATGCACCAGACTTGCCCAAAAGATGTGTGAAAGTGATGAGCAGAAGGTCTTTGAATTTCATGATGAATAAAACTTGAGTTCAACAATTTTATGCAATACATTTTTTTTTCAAATTTTAGTCCCCCAGATTAAGTTGCACCTTATACATGGGGAAATACAATAGATTCTAGGCTAGATTCAGCCTAGGTGGTGCAGCTGATAGAGAGCTGGACCTGGAATCAGTAAGATATGCATTCAAATCTGGTCTTAGACACTTAATAACTGTATGATCCTGGGCAAGTCACTTAACTTCCAGTTACCTCTATTCCTTCTCCTGTAAAATAGAGATATCAATAGGATCCATCTCACAGCATTATTGTAAAAAATCAAATGAGATAATATTTGTAAAGCAATTATCATAGTGGTTGGCTGATAATAGGTACTTAATAAATGCTTATTTTCTTCATTCTTAGTCATGACTCTTCTACTGACTCACCTGATAACCTTGGGCAAATCATATCAGGGCCTCAATTTCCCCATCTGTAAAATGAGGTTGGAGTAGATGAAACTGTGATATTGTGAAAAGGTCCCTCCACTGTGCTTTGAAGGAAGTTAACTATTTCACTAATTTTAGTCATATAGTCATTTATTTATTAATATTCATTAAGCACATATTTGTGTCAGACATGATACTAAACCCTGGAGATATAAACAAAGGGGAAAAAACAAAACAAAAAAAAGGTCTTTGATCTCAAGTAGCTCACAGTCTAAAGAGAGAATCAACATGCAAGAAAACTATGTACAAACAAGATATACACAGGATAAACTGGGGGTGGAGGGTGGTAGATGCAAAGGAAGAACCATGAGATTGAAGAGGACCAGGAAAACCCTTTAATAGAAAGTTGGACTTTAGCTGAAATTTGAAGGAAGTCAGGGAAGCCAATAGTCAAAAATGAGGAAGAAGAGTGTTCAGGCAGGTGAGTGAAAATATAAATGGAGTGCTGTGTGAGAGGAACAGGAAGGGAATTATGTCCTGGGATTGCAGAGTATATGGTGAAGAGTAGGTTCTTGTGAGGATCAAACTAGTTAATATTTATAAAGTGCTTTGCAAATGTTCAAGGGCTATAGAAATGCAAGTTGTTGGAGAAATCTAAGAAAGTAAGACCGATCAGCGGGTTACTGCAATAATCGAGGTAAGAGACCTGCCATAAGATGGAGGTCATGTGTCAAGGGAGAGGGAACACCAAATATGAGATGTTACAAGGATAGAAACAAGACATGGAAACAGATTGGATATAATGAGGGTGGGGAGGCGGAAAGGAGGAAATTTTGTGTCTCCCCCACATCTAATAATACTCTCACCCCTGTTTAGCTAGCCCAAATTCTTGGCTAAGTATATTTTTCACAGCGTGGGTGCTTAACAAATCCTTGTTGAATAGATAAGATGTCCCCCTTTCAATTAAACAGGGTCCTTCCCTCCTCTCTCACCATTTGATTCTATTGTTTTATGCATTATTAGGTTTTTTCATAGTTTTCTATGCCATCACTAATCAGATAGGGGAAAAAAAAAGCAAAATCACTATTGCCTGGTACTAATGGATCTGATTCCTCATCTAGGGCATCTTAGTGAAGTCTTGCTGTGTTTGATTTTTTTCCTTTTTAAACAGCCTGAACTGAATTAATCTCAAAGCTATTGAGATCATTTTCTTAAATGATAAGCTTCTTGTTTGAATATTCTTTCCCATCCATTCCAAATCACCTTCAGGAGGGAACACCTTTTAAATGTCAAGCCCACAGAAAGCTAATACTTCCCAATTGTCTTGCTCTTCAGAGCATCACCCTTGGGGGCATCCAATCACTGTAGGATCAAGATGAGAGAGAGACAGGCCAGAGGACAGGCTAAACAGGTTTTCTAGCAGGCCAGATTCTGGGTCAGATAACTTTCTTATGCATCATTTTTTAAAAATCTATAAAATAGAGACAATACGTCTATTTAAATGATTATATATATATATATATATATATATATATAAATTATTATATTATTAAAGCTTCAGTCATAGTTGAATTGCAGGGGACAGAGTTCAGGATTTGGGTTCTGAGGACCTGGGTTCCTGACTCTGCCACTTTTTACATATATAATCTCTGGGCTTTAGTTTTCTCTCCTACAAAATGAAGTGATTGAATCAGATGATCTCCAAGATCCCTTATGGCTCTATAAAAAGGAGTTATTTACAGCAGTTTTTCAGAGTCACCATGGCCATATTCTAGAAGTTTGCTTTATTTATTAAACTCGGCAACCACAGTCTATTAAAAATAGATGGACTTGCAAGTTAAGACCAGGCATGCCAATTGCTAAGGCCCCGAGAGCAAGACAGGGTCAATCTATGAGCATCAATTCTAATAAAAATAAAAGCAGAGAGACAAGAACTCTTGGCTTTCTATTGCTCTACTGTGTCAGATCTGGTGAAATGCTGACTGCAGCTATGCTTGCAATCATTACCCTACCTTTTTTTTTCTTCTGGGTTCCCTGCCTCCACCTGTTTACCCCTTCTTTTCTCAGTCCTTGTTTTGTGAACACCTGGCTTTTCTCTTTTCTTGTTGACACAAAGTGGTTATGCTAGGCAGAGATCACACTAAAGAAGCCTTGTTTGCCCAAGTTCTTCCATGCAAGTAAAGTCAACAAGCATTTCTTAGGCACCAACTGTTTACTAAACCATGTGCTAAGTTTTGGAGTGTCTTGTACCTAGGTCAGCCCTTCCCTAATCTGTGAACTAGATTCCAAATTGATATTGCTTCCAGCAAGTTGGGAGTTCCCATAAATTCATGAATTGTCACCTGACTGAGAGTTTAATATATATCATAAAACCCAGAGATATTTGTGTTTTAAAGAAAGCTGTTCCTTAACTCAAAAGAACCTATCTAAGAGTATGTTTTCACTCAATATATCATACCAATAGGGAAGAAATTGGGAAGGGGCTCTTTTTTTCCCCAGTATCTTACAAATCATAATATCACTTCATGGGTCAGGTAAGTGATATTTTTCTTATATTTTCTCTAAGGGTCTCTTCCTTCTCTCCTCTGGTCCTGCTCTGATTCACCATAGGGTCTGGGTCTAAGTGTTTATTGTTAAATTTTATTGTCTCAGGGATTAAAATAATTTTTTTGGTTCTGTGTTTTCAACCTTTTAGGGAATTCCCAGTGTGAAAATTCAATTCACTGTTACAGATAACAACTGATTTGTAATTTAGATTTTTAGAGTCTTAAAGGGGTCACTGAGAGGTTAAGGCATTGCACATGGTCATTCATATAATTATCAGTCTTCCATCACTGGCATGTTCTCCTTCATCATCTCTGCGTCCTAGCTTCCTTATTTCCTTCAAGACTCAGTTCTAAACCAATCTTCTGCAGGAACCCTTCCTTTTTTCAAAAAAGTGCCTGAGATTACCTTCTAGCTACTCTTTATCCATCTAGTATGGACCTTGTTGTTGCCATGTTTTCTCCCTCATTGAAATGCAAGTTCCTCAAGGCCAAGGATTACTTTTTCCATTTTTGGATCCCCAGTTTTTAACATGGTGTCTGGCTGCCTCAGTTTCCTTATCTCTTAAAAGAAGAATAATAACACTCAAACTACTCCCAAAACACTATTGAAGAAAGGCATTTTAAATATTAAAGCCTAACCAATATAAATGTGAGTTATCTGTATTAGAATGTTATCAAAAAGATCTCTAGCCAGTCAAATTGGACTTTTTCCTTGGGTTCCAACATGTTTGTGGAATGGAAGAGAGCATATAAAGTGGTGATGAGAAGAAAGAAATCCTGAATAACTCTGCCAAAGGCATTCTGAACACCAAAGCCCCCACAGAGCAATACAAGCTCTCTCCATCAGGTGGTGGGAGGCACAAAGAAAAAGTAAGCACAGAAAGGCAAGCTTGAGTATAAGGGAAAGTCTTTGTTTCCCTAGCCAGAAAATCTGATCTTCAAATCTGACTGCTAAAACCCTGAAAGTTTGCCTGTCCTATTTTTCCTCTGTGAATTATCTTTTTTTGTCAGAGAAAATGGAAAACAAAATTCAGCCTACTTATAGGAAACCTCCAAAAGACAAAGGAATGCCTCCTCTCACCTGTCCGGTTGCTTCTCAAAGTCTCTGGGTCGTCTCTCAGAAAAAAACTGGAGGTGGATGAGGAGGTGGAAAAGGGAAGGAAAGATTTGAAACCTGACTCACCTGAAAAGATTGTGTTGCATGCCAGAGTGAAGACACTGGGGCTTTGGAGAACCTACTAGGATGGATGTAAGATAGCTTGCAACATAACTCTTTGGCAATAGAAAGGGGAAACTAATTTTAGGGATCAATCTTTAAAACATCAATTATTTTCCTTTTCATTCTCTTCCCACTTATCTTTTCTTAGACATGTTAAGCATTCATGTGAAATTTTATATTCATAAGGGAGCTGAGAATATTTCTCTTATTGTTTGGTCTCCACTAATCCCCTACAATCCAAACAAATCACTTCCACCATCATTAGGTGAGGTGCGATGATAAATGACTCTGAAGCAGGGGAAGATGAAAAGAATTTGAAAGTAACAGAAAGAATTTGGGTGGAATTGTAAATTGGCTCTTGAGATGTAAATTGACTTGAAGTAGAGAATTAGTGATTGTAACAGAAATAATTGTAATCTTGGGTGGGGAACCTCCCCATTCTTAAAGTATCATTGTTTAATGTAAAATTTGTATCCTGATCTCCTTGTGCTTTACCCTCTACCTAATTCCGGGTCAAGTATAGGGGAAAGGGAGTTCACCTTTTGCCCTCAGGATGAGAAGCAAGTCATAAAAACCTGGGTTGGACAGTGGTTCAGGGCCAGCTCAGTCTTCTCTGACCATGGCCTAGCCAAGGCTCCTTGGCTGCTCGCTCTCTCTCTCTCTCTCTCTCTCTCTTTCTCTCTCTCTCTCTCTCTCCCTTGCCCTTCCTATGTCTTGTAACCTTTTTAATAAATTTTTGTTTTATTTCCACCCATGCTTTCCCAGTCTGAATAATGATTCCTCATAGGCAGAACTGAACCCAAGTAGTCAGCGACTACAACCTCCCCCCCCTTTTCCCTTTCCTACCCCAGAGTATTTCATGTTGTCAACTGAGGAATTTACATTGAATGATCCACAGTACCCCTTGCACTAAATGACATGCCTAGTGACCAGGTTGAATCTTTGAGCCTGGAGATGCAGGTATAGGATTTTAGATTTAGATTACAAAGGGATCTTAGAAATTATGAAATCCAGCCCCACCACCCTCAGATGAGGCAAACTGAGATTCAAAAAGGTCAAGTACAAACACAGTGTGGATTGAGTTAAGGAGAAAATCATTTGTTCAAATTTCTACATCCATTCATCCACCCATTCAGAAAGTAAATTCAATTCTTTTTTTGGGGGGGGGTTAAATGCGTTTTATTTTAGACAACCTACATGATATATTTTTAAAAACAATGCCTCCACCCCAAATAAATAAAGGTCAAAAATAAAGGAATAAAGCTCAAGATGACAAGTTTGTCCAAGTCCCAGTGGTTGTGTAGATGACAAAAAGCAGCAGCCAGTTATGACAGGTGATTCAAAGTAATCAGCTGAATTTGTTAACATAAGTAAATTCAATTCAAGAAGGATTTACTGAAGACTTATCACATGAAATGTATTTTTCCTAGTTTGGGGACTGCAAAATTTTTAAGATGATAATCAAGAAATATATATTCTGCCAGAGTGATACAACATGTATACAGATAAGTTGTGTTCTTCATTTTTATTTAGGTTTTTTTTTTTTGCAAGGCAAATATGGCTAAGTGGCTTGCCCAAGGCCACACAGCTAGGTAATTATTAAGTGTCTGAGACCACCTTTGAACCCAGGTACTCTTGACTCCAGGGCCAGTGCTTTATCCACTGTGCCACCTAGCTGCCCAGTGTTCTTCATTTTTGAAGAGGACCAATGACATCTCAGGTGATGACTTGCACATTAATTGGATAAACAAAAGTGCAATAGAGTAGGGTGTGATGAGGGCAAAGAGGACATCCAGACAAAAAGCTCTAGAAAATGTGAAGATGTAAGGAGAATGTGACCTGATAACATTGTTTATGATTTCAAAGTGTTAAGAGAAAGCCCTTCAAATTTATGGAAAAACTTGGTATAAGTATCTCTTATGGGCTATCCCCCCCCCATTTGAATTTACACTTGAGTTTACCTGAGATTCCCTAAACAATAGTTTATGAGCCCTCCCCCCCACTCATGTGTTCTCTTTTCTAGAAGATGCAATTAGTTCAAAACAAAGATAGAAAGAAGCATAATAATTTGTTATAGTCTGAGGTACACTCTTCCAGAAACACACTTAGCAATAACTGGGAGAAACATACAGAAATCACAGGTAGAGAAATACCCCAAAAGAAGAGGACACTTCCGGGATTCATACAAGGGACTTAGACCTCTTGCCTATTACAAAGGAGCTACAGATGATTTAACATGACTATTTAACCTTGGATTCATAGTCACTGCTGAAGGATGCTGCTAGGAGTTGCTCTCATGCATATTACTGTACTGGATCTTACTTCATTGAAAATTTTTGCCAGTATATTGCTATGTTCTTTAACTAGTCTTTTTTAGAAAAAAATCAAACATCCTTATTATAAGGTAAGCAGAAGCCTCCTCTGTTTTGTTTCCTTGGAGCCTTGACCTATAGGCTTTCCACTTCCTGAGCAGAAGTTTCCTGGCCCCAGGTGTAAAGTCATATAGAACAAAATGCAGAATCAGTCCAGAGAAGCTATTTCCCTTAGACAACCTCACTGGTATCCCTCCCCCCAACTGATTCCTGGCAAAAGACTGGATGCCTTTGGTCCAAGATTTTACCTTAGCTTATAGGGACTAATGAATAAATTTTCATCTCTGTAGGCCAGACATTAACTCAACTTAAGATCATTTCCTCAATAATCAAAGAACAGAACTTTTTTCACTTTTCCTACTTTTTTCTCCACTAATCCACATACGTGATTGGGCAAAGGAAAAGATTCAGAGGCATTTTTCACCCTTGACCCAAGCCCATTGTCTTTGTTAATTGCTCAATGAATTTTTGTTTTTTCCATTGAGAATTTGGTGTTTTATCTTTAGGGCAATAGGGGATTGTGGAAGATTTCTGAGTAGGTGAGCATTATCTTCACTCCTTAAGAACTTATTACATACTAGACACTGAAAGAGATACAAACATAATTAAGATGTGCCCCCCCTGGAGTTAGCATTGGTGATGACAGTAGAGAAGAAATGACACATATGCAAATATTCAGTACTATAAAATAACTTCATATAGGGCATTGTACATAATAAACTATAATAAGAGGTACAAATGATATGTTAGTTAAAAGGAAGAAAAGATAATTTTATTATAAAACTATCTGGGATAGTCTATTGATATGGAAAGAGCTATCTTCAAAATTTACTCCTACAGTATTTTAAAAATTCCTCCTTCATCCTCTTGATTTCCTGGCTTTATATTATATTTATCTCTGTATATAGCTTTCAACTATTAGCTTCTTAAAAGAAAGGACTATTTCAGTCTTTATAGCTTCAGTACCCAGTACAGTGACTTTCTTATATGCTTTAATGTATTATTGGATCAGTGTTCTCATAAATGTGGATACTTCTTTATGTTACTCCTTGTCCTTATTACATAATTGGCCCATCTACTTTTCTGATCATACATTTCTTGGATCTTATCTTTTGGGTCACTTTACATGTGCAAGCTATTGATAATATGCTATAACCAACTTGTTGCCATCATGTATTTCTCTATTGTGTTATATTGGCTAAGAGACAAAAGAGGGTCAGACATTGGGCCTAGAAAAGAGAGTGGTCTAAGCCTCAAGATGGATGGGAGGGGATTTATGTGTAACAATACTTAGCTATTTTCACATTCATGCTGTTATTTTAGTAGGATCTAAGGGGATACATAAAGGGGAAAAGAAACAGAAGCCTTGGTTCAGCAGGAGTTGGACCAAACACCTGCATGGAGGATGCTAATAAAGAAACAGGTACCAAATTGATAATAGAAATGCAGAAGCAGCAAAACCCACATAAGATGAACCCAGTATGACATAAGAATGAGTCAAAGCCAGTGCCTGTGGGTGCACTGGGATAGTTACTAAGACAACAGATTTTAGACTTGGACTAGGTATATATAAGGCTATGCAAATTGCAGCAAATGACTGAATTGAGACATCTACCAAGAATTAGTGAGTGATGTTTGAGGAGAGTAATGCCTTCGAGTTATCATAGGAACAGAAGGTTAGCTGAATGTGACAATGAATATACTGTCTTGTGTTCAGGTTTTGAGGGAGTTTGGGATGGAACTCAGAAGTTACATTCACAGCAAGTCCATTTTCCATATCCTTTAACTAGAACTATATAGGTTCTTTAAAGTTCTTAATTAAATTCTGATTTGTTATAACTTTTCTATGAGTATAGTGTGTGTATGTATATGTGTATGTGTGTGTGAGAAAGAATATTAGGAGTTAATAACATATTCTTTGGATCATCTACAATTATGCTTCTTTGGAGAATTTGGAAATGAAAATGAACTCAAATTGAATTTAAAAAGAATAGTGATATTAGATGCCTTTTGTGTCAGTTTGAAACTATTGAAAACATTGGGCAATTTCTTAAACATAATTGCTCACTTTCTCCTATTCAGTTCTGGGTCTAACTCATTGTTCATTGACAGGGTTTGTCCAATATCTATGTATTGATAGAGTAATTCAATGCTCTGTTCATCCAACTTCAACATCATAGTCTAGGAAAAAGGTATTCTTCATGAGTTTGTTATTTTATTATTTTTTGTGAAGTTTGTAGATTAGGTTGGTCTCTTTTGATAAGCCATAGATCTTATTGAGAAGTCTCTATAAGTATTTAGAAATTTGATGCAATCAGTACAATACCAGCTACAAATATGAATATGGAAATTCCCAGTATCTATAGAGAATTCTTCAATCTGAACTTGGGTGAATATCTTATAACTTCCTTTTTCATGATTTGTTTGATATTAACAACCATAGATTTATCAATAAAAGTTACTACTAAGATTTCATCTGTAATTTCCCCTTCATCCTATCCACTCTGGGTATGTTCAACTAGGGATTTCTTCTTGACCATGAGTGATGAAGGGGCCCTTCTTCCAGCATCAGGACATAGAAAATATTCTCTGCCTGTTTTCAATCCAATATATGGAGGTTTGGTAGGTCTTCTCCATGAGAAGGCAGCTATGTTGCACAGTAGGTAGAACACTGAACTTGGAGTCAGGAAGAAAGACCTGAGTTCAAATGTGACCTCAAATACTAACTGTTTGATCCTGGGTAAGTAAGAACATTTGTTTGCTTCAGTTTCCTCAAATATAAAATAGGAAAAATAATAGTAACAACTTTGTAGGGCTATCAGGAACATCAAAGGAGATATTTATAAAATGCTTAGGCATAGTGTTTTTTACATAACAAATACTTAATAAAAGCTTACCTTCTTCCTTTTATGAGTAACTGAGGGACTGGTACTATAGAGAAACAAAGAATCTTCTCCTGGTTGAGGAACTAAAAGGGTTGATGATACAGAAGAGGCTGAACAGAGACAAAGTGTCCATAAAAAGTTGAAACAACTAATCTCTCCATGAGTGACTTTCTAGTTTGGAGAACTACTCCCTTACCCCTTAGTCACCATGTGTCCCTTAGTGCATATTCTTTCCTTATTTTAGGTGAATGAGTATATAGAGTTGAAATTTAACAGATTATGAACTTAAAAAGGTCTGAACAGCCATTGGAGGTAACCTTAGCAACTAGCTCCAGTAGCAAAGATGGTGGCAGAGCCATCTGTGTGTTGGGTGAGGAGCCATCATAGCAGCTGGGAGACCTGCTTGACCCAGGCAAACAGCCGAGGCACTCCTTTGCATGGAGCTACCTGAAGGGTGACAATCACATGACAAGTATATAGAAAGTCAAAATATACCTCCTGCTTTAGAAGACTTTTTGCCTACCAGCCTTTGGCAATGCCCTTGTGTTCTATGTCCTCATGTTCTACGTATTTGGAATAAGGGCATAATAGTAAGCTTCTCTTTTACAAAGCTCTTGGGAGAACAATAGGTCCTGGAAAAGGGACTGCAATGTATCATGCTAAAAGGTTTTTTGGGGGAAGATTCTTGTTTTGTTAGAATTGGACCATCTTGATTTAAAGCATAAGTAGAGAGGACCATAGATTTAAAACGGATTCTGACAGGTCATCTAGTCCAACCTTTTTCATTTCGTAGAGGAGGAAACTAAGGCTTAGAATTTATTACCCAAGGTCATATGTCTAGAAAGTATTAGAGTCAAGATTCAAAGCCAGATCTCTGGATTCCCAATATTTTATTTTTTTTCTCTTTTAAATCTATAACTTAAAAATGAATAGTCCAATCCTTTTGTTCTATGGAATACTGATCTTCCTCTCTGTCAGCATACCAATTCTTTCTTGCTAGTTCTGTATCTTTGTTGGGGCTGTTTTCTTCTAGAAGTAGTGTGGATGAACCTAGATTCGGTGTTGGCTTATCCCAGGTCCATTATTACCTCCATCTTAAACCAATAATCCTGTCTTCCTGTTGTTTCTAGGTCTGTTTTATATCACTCTCCATCAATGTCTCTATCTCCTTCCTATGGCCCACATGGTTTTTCTTATACCAAAATAGTTCCTCTCCTTTGCAAGCACTGGGGAAAAGGACTTTGCCAACTCCTCTTAGTGCATCCCCATCATAGGCATGTGTATCCTGCCCCAGGTTCTAATACCTGGTACAGAATACAGATTACAGAAGGTGTAGCATTTTCTGCTACCTCCCAGGGTTCTGAGACTTAGGCTATGTAAACTCTACTCTAGCTCAATGTCAGAGTATTCCTCTTGGTAAATCTGGGAGTGCTTTTCAGAAAATGTGAGTCATACCTTCACTCAGGGAAAACTTTTATCTGATTCTTTTTGCAATTTCTCTCAAAAGGAGCCTTCAGTTCTCTTGCAATAATTCAAGTTAACAAGAACATTAAATGAAGGAAAAAAGAAAAGGTTTTTATTACCTTAATTTTTACATAACAACAACTTGTACCTAAGCCCATAGACAGAAAATAACTTTCCCCTCTTCCCACAAGGATTGACATACTCCTTAGGACTTAGAGTCCTACTTTATGTGGTTCAGAGTTGTTAAAGAATCGGTCTTTCCAGTCATCCCTAACCCACACACCAGGACTGCATAATCTTACATTATTCACAGTACTAGAAAAGAGAAAAATCTGAATTTATTTTTCTACATCATGAATTTTTTTCATAAAGTATCCTTTATTCAAGGTTGGAAAACATATGACATTGTATTGGAAAAGTTAACTGGTATAAATTACTTTGCAGCTGGTGAGAAAACAAAAAAAGTTGTTTTCTAACTTAATAGTATAAATTACTCTTATAGTACTTTGCAAATTTAGAATTTTAAATTGCATTGTATTTGTCCAAAATTTCCCACAGTACAAGAATTTTCTGAAAATAAGATAACTATTTTAAAGAGAAAGTAGCTGTTGATATCAAGAGATTTCCATTTCTCATTCAATGCTCACATGCTTCTGGGCATCAACTTCATTGTTGCTTGATACTATCCCTCCTCTAGTCCTTAATTCTCTTGCTCTGAGATACACCAATCTTCCCTCCCTTTCAGCACACTGAGGCTCTGTCTTCTTGTTGGGATGCAGCTGTGGAGTCTACCCTAGGTCGGTGGAGTTCCACCTTAGCTCTATCACCATCTCCATCTTGGGCCAAGTACCTTGGTCTTCTTGTCTCTGGCCTGCCTGAAATCACTTTCCATTAGTTTTTATATCAATTTCTTGTGGCATATCTGGTTTGTCTTATACAAATAGCTCCCCTCTTTTGCAAGCATCTTAGCACTTCCTTGGGCATGGCAGATAGGGGACTTTGCCAGTTTCTCTTGGTGCATCCCTACTACACTAATAAGACAGATGATAATTAAATCTAATCTAATAGACTTGAAGTAGTGGGGAAGACAATTCTTATACAATGCTCTCATTCTTCTAACCCTTTGAAGTAGATGTTAATAATCACTAGCATAGTACTTTAAGGTTTTCAAGTCCATTTATATATTTTGTTTCATTTGAACTGGCAATATCCCTGGGATGTACATGCCAATATTATGCCCTTTGTATAGAAGAGTAAACTTGGGTTCAGAGAGGTTAAGGGATTTGCCTAGAGACACATAGCTACTCAGTGTCTGAGACACAGTTTTGAGTTCAGAGCTTCTTGACTGCAAATCCACTCCAACACCTAGCTGCCACTGACAAATAGAAACTCTGTCCACTAAAGTACATATTTTTAATCTTCCCTCCTTCTGATAAGTAGAGATACAATTGTGTCACCATTCTCCTCCCAACAGGTGGAAGCACACATGGCTGATTTTTTCCTGTCTTGTCCTGTCTCTCTCTTCTCTCTTTTTTTTCTTTCCTTCCTGCTTTCCTCTTTTCCTATCTGGTTTCCTCTCCCTTCCTGATTTCTTTGTCTCTCACCTTCCTTTTCTCCTCTTTCCCCCTTCTCCTCTCAATATTCCTCTCCCTTGATTTAGACTGGTAGGTCTATATGTCCTTGTGTCAATGTAGACCCAATGGGACCCAGGAGAGGTAATCTAATTCCATCCTATTTGTAGGAATGCTTATGTGTCTGTGTCTCTGGAGTTTTAGTTAAGAATTATAGCCTCAATTTATAGAAGCTATTTTTGATGGGTTTGCATGTTTATACTGAGCTAGAAATTTCCCTGAAACTCTCTATGATTGCAAGTCCTCATTAAATATCTCTTCCCCCTCTCTTGAGAAAAATTGTCTTTATTTATTATTCAGTGGGTTTAGTCAGCCTAATAATCTTATGTCAGCTACTTAAAAATCCCAAGAGGTACTGCATAGAAAAAGGGGTCAGTTTTGTCCCTAAATCCCTTCCTATATCAGTGTTGTTAACTTAGTAGAGAGGGTAGGAAAGAGTTTTAAAAGAGAGCAAGGGAAAGAAATATAATTTGACCAACATCTCACATCCTTTACAAAGATAAATTAAATGGGTACATGACCTAGAAATAAAAGATCATATCATAACCAAACTAGAGAAATGTGGAAAAATTTACCTATCTGATCTGTGGATAGGAGAAAAGTTCATAATGAAATAATAAATAGAGAGTTTTGCAGAAGAGAAAATGAATAATTTTGATTATATGAAATTAAAAAGTATTTTCACAAAAAATCTAATAAAGCTAAGATCAAAAGGGAAACAATTAACTATGGAAAAAATCTTTGCAGCAAGTATTTTTGATAAAGATCTCATTTTGAAAAGATATAAAAAACTGATTAAAATTTAGAAGAATAATTGCTTTTTCCTAACAGAAAGTCTGAAGATATGAACAGGCAGTTGTGAAGAACAGAAATACATACTATTCACAGCCATGTGAAAAATGCTTCAGGTCACTAATTAAAGAAATGGAAATTAGGGCAATTTTAAGATTCTACCTTGGACTAATCAGATTTCAAATATGGCAAAAAGAAAAATAAATGTTGGTAGGGTTACATCAATGTACTATTGATGACCTGAATATATACAATCATTCTGAAAAATAGTTAGGAATTTTACACAAAAAGTTATTGTGCCCTTGTATGTGCCTTTTGACTCAGCTAACAAACTGCTATGCATATACCCAAAGGAGATCTAAGAAAAAGGAAAAGGTCTTTTATAAACCAGAGGAATGTTCATCAATTCAGGAGTGGCTTCTATGGCATATGGATGTAAGAGAGTACTATTGTGTTGTAAGACATGAGGAATTAGATGATTTCAAAGATACATAGAAAGACTTGTATCATCTAAGGTAGAATGAAGTGAGTAAAGCCAGAAGAACTATTTATATCATAACATCAATATATAACATCATAACATAAAAGTGAACAATTTGGAAGAATTTTGTAAACTGATGAATAAAATAAACGGAAACCAGAAAAAAAGTAATTTATGTAATCACATTATTCTAAAAACAAGCAACTTTAAAAGCTATAAGAACTATGATTAATATAATAGCTATTCATGAATCCAGACAAATAAAGATGAAGCATGTTATTGATGACTGAGAGGACTTAGAGTATAGAACAAGACACACACACATGCACACACATACACATGCACACACACATATATAAATATGTATATATACATATATATATGTAATATTGCATATATGTAATTTGTTTTGACTGCACATAAATTTGCCTCTTATTTACTTTTTTGATGGGGTAGAGGGCATGAGGGAGAAAAAATAGATTTGTATTAATTTAATTTTAAAAATATAGAACTGAGAATTTGCTGCAGGTATGAAATGTTGAATGCACTTTCAGATGAAGTCATTGTATAATTGGTTTTATTTTATTTCATTATGAGAACTCTCATTGAGTGGGACACAACTTAAAGTAAAAACAAAACATATCAATGAAGCTTTGTATATGTACACACACACAAACACACACACACACACACACACACACACACACACGATTTAAGACACAGACAAAAAGAGAGTAATGTTCTCAATACCAGGCAAATAATAGCATGGGCAGGGTGTGTTGAGAGGCAACATTATGAAGTGGAAGGACATAGTCAGTGGGTGCCCAGAATATTGTGAATGACTGAATAAATTGTCGCATATGAATGTAAAAAATTATTAACTATTTATTATTTATCATTACTGAGTGGGATCTAAATCTTCCTTACAACTTAACTTCTCTAGAACATCTGTGAGATTAGTCTTACCTGTACAGTAAGATTTTACATTGGATAAAAAGCAAAGGCAATAGTCCTCAGTCTTTGTTCAAACTCCACAATTCTTTCTCAGGATACAGATGGCATTCTCTATCGCAGATATCACAAAATTGTGCCTGATTGTGGCTATTAAGTTTGCCATTAAGTACATTAAGGTTGATCATCACTCCCATGTTGCTGTTAGAGTGTACAATGCTCTTCTGGTTCTGCTCATTTCACTCAGTGTCAGTACATGCAAATCCATCCAGGATTCCCTGAATTCCCATACCTCCTGGTTTCTAATAGAACAATAGTGTCCCATGACATATATATATCACAGTTTGTTAAAGCATTCCTCAATTGATGGACATTCCCTCAGTTTCCATTTCTTTGGAACCACAAACAGAGCTGCTATGAACATTTTTGTACAGGTGATGTTATCACCCTTTTTCATAATCTCTTCAGGGTGTAAGACCCAGTAGTGGTATTGCTGGATCAAAGGGTATGCACATTTTTATTGTCTTTTGGGCATAATTCCAAATTGTTCTCCAGAAAGGTTGGAGGAGTTCACAGTTCCACCAACAATGTATTATTGTCCCACATCTCCCACATCTCTTCCAACATTGATCATTATATTTTCTGGTGATATTGGCCAGTCTGAGAGGTGTGGGGTGGTATCTCAGAAATGTTTTAATTTGCATTTCTCTAATAATTAGTGATTTAAAGCAATTTTTCATATGACTATGGATTGCTTTGCTTTCCTCATCTGTAAATTGCCTTTGCATATACTTTGACTATTTGTCAATAGGGGAATGGCTTGTCTTTTTTTTTTTTTAAATTTGACTCAGTTCTCTGTATATTTTAGAGATAGTCCTTTGTCAGAAACACTCGTCACAAAAATTGTTTCCAAATTTTCTTTTGATCTTGGTTACAGTGGTTTTGTCTGTGCAAAAGTTTTTTAATTTAATGTAATCAAAATTATCTAGTTTATTTTTAATGGTGTTCTCCATTTTTGCCTTGGTCATAAATTGGTTCCCTTTCCATAGATCTGACAGGTAAACTATTCCTTGGTCTTCTAGTTTGCTTATAGTATTTCTTTGATCTAAATCCTGTATTCATTTTGATCTTATCCTGACATAGGGTGTGAGGTGTTGTTCTAATCTAAGTTTCTTCCATACTAACTTCTAATTTTCCTATCAGTTTTCATCAAAGAGAGAGTTTTTATCCTAGTAACTGGATTCTTTGGGTTTATCAAACAGCAGATTACTATAATCATTTCCCGCTATTGCACCTAGTTTATTTTACTGATCCACTACTCTATTTCTTAGCCAATACCAGACAGTTTTGATGACTGATGCTTTATAATATAATTTTGGATCTAGTAGGGCTAAGCCACCTTCTTTTGTACTTTTTTTCATTAAATCTCTGGAGATTCTCGACTTTTTATTTTTCCACATGAAGTTACTTACAATTTTTTCTAACTCATTAAAGTAACTTTTTTGGAATTTTGAGTGGTAGGGCACTAAACAAGTAGTTTAATTTTGGTAGAATTATCATTTTTATTATATTTGCTCGACTTATCCATAAGCAGTTGATATTTGCCCAGTTATTTAAGTCTGATTTTATTCATGTGAGAAGTGTTTTATAATTGTTTTCAAAAAGTTTCTGAGTTTGCCTTGGTAAATAAACTGCCAGGCATTTTATATTGTCTGAGGTTACTTTGAATGAGATTTCTTTTGCTAGCTCTTCCTGATGCATCTTGCTAGTCATATATAGAAAAGTTGAGGATTTATGAGGGTTTATTTTATATCCTGAAACTTTGCTAAAATTGCTAATTGTTTCCAGTAGTTTTTTGGATGATTTCTTGGGATTCTCTAGGTAGACCCATCGTGTCATCTGCAAAGAATGAGAGTTTTGTGTCTTCCTTCCCAATTCTAATTACTTTGATTTCTTTTTCTTCTCTTATTGCTGAGCCTAACATTTCTAATACAACATTGAATAGTAGTGGTGATAGTGGGCATCCTTGTTTCACCCCTGATCTTATTGGGAATGCCTCTAGCCTATTCCCATTGCATATAATGCTTGTTGATACTTTCAGATAGATACTGTTTATTATTCTAAGGAACAATCCATTTATTCCTACTCTCTCTCTAGTGTTTTTAGTAGGAATGGATGCTGTATTTTGTCAAAAGCTTTTTCAGTATCTTTTGATTTCTGATATGTTTGTTATTGATATAATTAATTATACCAACAATTTTCCTAATATTGAACCCATCCTGCATTCCTGGGATAAATTCTACTTGGTCATAATGTATTATCCTAGTGATAACTTATTGTAATCATTTTGCTAAGATTTTATTTAAGATTTTTATATCTATATTAATCAGGGAGATAATTCTATATTTTTCTTTCTCCATTTTAACTCTTCCTGGTTTAGGTATCAGCTCCATATTGGTGTCATAGAAAGAGTTAGGCAGAGTTCCATCTTCACCTATTTTTCCAAATAGTTTATATAGAATTACAACTAGTTGTTCCTTAAATGTTTGATAGAATTCACTTGTAAATTCATCTAGCCTTGGAGATTTTTTCTTAGGGCTTTTCTTAGGGCTTGTTGAATTTCTTTTTTCTGAGATAGGGTTATTTAGGTATTTAATTTCCTCTTCATTTAACCTGGGCAACTTATATTTTTGTAAATATTTATCCTTTTCTTTTAGATTACCAGATTTATTGGCATAGAGTTGGGCAAAATAATTCTGAATTATTACTTTAATTTCCCCCTCATTGGTGATGAGTTCACCTTTTTTTCATTTATGATACTAACAATTTGGTTTTCTTCTTTCTTTTTTTAATCAAATTGACCAGAAGTTTATCAATTTTATTCATTTTTCATAAAACCAGCTCTTGGTTTTATTTATTAGTTTAATAGTTTTCTTGCTTTTGATTTTATTAATTTTTCCTTTAATTTTTAGAATTTCTAATTTGGTATTTAAGTGGGGGTTTTAAATTTGTTCTTTCTCTAATTTTTTTAGTTGCATATTTAGTTCATTGATTTCCTCTTTCTCTAATTTATTCATATAAGCATTTAAAGATATAATATATCTCCTGATAGCTGTCTTGAGTGAATCCCATAGATTTTGGTATGTTGTTTCATTATTGAATCTAGGATAAAATAATTAATTTTTCCTATAATTTGTTGTTTGATCCACTCATTCTTTAAAATGAGGTTATTCAGTTTCCAATTAATTTTGGTTCTATATCTCCCTGGCCCAACATTGTATATGATTTTTATGGCATTATGATCTGAGAAAGATGTATTCTCTATTTCTGCCTTTCTGCAATTGATTATTAGGTTTTTATGCCCTGGTACATGGTCAATTTTTGCATAAGTGCAATGTACTGCAGAAAAAAGGTATGTTGCTTTCCATCCCCATTCAATTTCCTCCTTAAGTCTATCATGTCTAGGTTTTCTAACAATCTATTTATCTCTTTAACTCCCTTATTATTTATTTTATAGTTAGATTTATCTAAATCTGAGAGCAGGAGGTTGAGGTCTCCCACTAGTAGAGTTTTGCTGTCTATGTTTTACTTTAACTCCTTCAACTTCTCTAAGAATTTGGATGCTATACCATTGGGTGCATACATATTTAGTATTGAAATTACTTTATTGTTTATGGCACCTTTTAGGATGATGTAGTTTCCTTCTTTATCTCTTTTAATATTATCTATTTTTGTAGCTGCTTTTTCTGAGATAAGGATTGCTACCCCCAACCTTTCTCTCTCTCTCTCTCTCTCTCTCTCTCTCTCTCTCTATCTATCTATCTATATATATATATATATATATATCTGCTTCAGATGAGTTTCTTGTAAGCAGCATAATGTAGGATTTTGGTTTTTAATCCACTCTGCTATTTGCTTACATTTTAAGGGAGAGTTCATCTCATTTCCATTCAGTGTTATAATTACTAACTCTTTATTGCCTTCCATGTTATCTTCCTTCTCTTTGTATTTCCCCCTTTTCTCCCCCTTATCCATATTCCCCAGTATTTTGTTTCTAAATTCTTCCACCTTCGCTGTTTGCCTTCCTATATCCAACCCCCTCCTCCTTTTTTCTCCTTTCCCTTTGCCCCTTCTTCCTTCCCTTACTTCTGTTGATTTCCCCTTTTCTCTCCCTTCCCTTTTCACCTTTTAACACTTTAAAGGTAAGATAAGTTTCTTAATTTACCTGAGTGTGTGTATGTTAACTTTAACTAATCTGATGAGAGTAAGATTCAGGCTGTTCTCACCTCTTCCCTTCTTCCCCTCTATTACAATAAGTCTTTTGTACCTCTTAATGTAATGGGCTTTATACCATTCAGTCCCTTCCATCCTCCCATCTCTTTACTGTCCTCTGTTTTAAGGAGGTAATTTTTTTAAATCATTCTATCTGAGTCACAGAAAGGTCATGAGTGTCCACCACTTGGTTGTTCTCTCTACTTGAATTACAATTATTGAGAGTTATTAGAGCCTTTCTTCCAGGTAAGGATATATCCAGTTTTATCTTATTGGATAACAGTTTCTCAAATAAGTCATGCATATCCATTTCTTCTCTCTAATTAAATTCTTTCTAATAGGGTTACAATTCTTGAGAGTTGTTAAAGTCTTTCTTCTAGGTAGGGACATTGCTAATTTCATCTTATTTGATAACATATTTTCCCTTCTACCCCTTTTAAAATTTTACTTTTTTTTTTTTAGTTTTTGCAAGGCATTGGGGTTAAGTGGCTTGCCCAAGGCCACACAGCTAGGTAATTATTAAATGTCTGAGGCCAAATTTGAACTCAGGTACTCCTGACTCTGGGGCTGTTGCTCTATCCACTGCACCACCTAGCCACCCCATTTTACCTTTTATTGTGTCTCTTGAGTCTACTGTTTGAAGTCCAAATTTGCTATTAAGCTCTGGTCTTTTCATCAGTGAAAAATTGGAAGTCTCCTATTTCATTAAATGTCCATCTTTTGCCCTGGAAGAGAAGGCTCAGTTTTGGCAGATATTGGATTCTTGGCTGCATTCCAAGCTCACTTGTTTTTCAGAATATTGCATTCCAGGTCCTTCGATCCCTTAATGTTGATGCTGCCAGGTCCTTTGTAATCCTTCCTGTAGCTCCTTGGTATTTAAAGCATTTTTTTCTGGCTGTTTGAAGTATTTTCCCTTTTATCTGATAGTTCTGGAATTTGGCTACAATATTCCTTGGTGTTTTCATTTTGGGATCCCTTTCTGGAAGGTATCAATGTATTTTTTCAATAACTACTTTGCCCTCTGGTTCCATGATATCAGGGCAGTTTTCCATCACTAAATCCTGTATTATTAAATCCAGTCTTTTCTTCTTTTCAATGTTTTCAGGAAGACCAATAATTTTTAGGTTATCTTTCTTCAATATATTCTTGAGGTCAATGGTTTTGCTGATAAGATATTTAACATTTTCTTCTATTTTTTTAGTTTTGTTTAACCAATTCTTGTCGTCTCATGGAGTCATTGGTTTCCATAGACTCCATTCTTTTTTTTTAGGGAAGAATTTTCTTAATTTACCTTTTGCAACTCCTTTTCAATTGGTCAATTCCATTTTTAAGTGTTTTTCCTTTGATCATTTGAGGTTTTGAGTAAATTATTTTCTTTTTGCATTTGTCCAATTGTATTTCCCAAGGATTTGTTTTCTTGTTGCAAGGTGTTATCTCTCTCAGATTTTCCATTTGATTTTTAAACTAATTCCTGATTTCTTCAATAAAATCTTTCTGTGCTGGAGACCAAATCATATTCTCCTCAGGGGTTCTACATCTCTCTGAATTAGGGTCTTTTCCTTCTAGGAATTTTTCTATGCCCCCCCTTACTGCTGGCCTTTCTTCATTTTCCTAAGATCTTGTGTTGGGGGGAGAGGCTGGTTCACAGAGCTTTGGTATTGAAATCCTTAAAGGCTTTACTCACTGAGTGTAATATCTCCATCTGGCTAGTGCTGGAGGCTTTGCTCACTGAGTGGCTAGTAGGGGGGGTGTTGGAGGCTTTTCTCACTGTATGTAATATCTCCTGGCTAGTAGGGGTTGGTGGAGCCTGGAACCTACTCTCCAACCCTTCTTTTAAGTCCCAGACTGTCAGTGCCTCTGCCACGCCTCCACTCTCTGGTTGTTTCTCAGAGCAAATTGGTTCCCACAGTAATGTGGTTCCCACAGCAATACTTTTGGTAATTCTGTATGGTTGTGATTTTTGGAAAATATGCCATAATCTTCAAGGAATGAATTAAACGTGCATATAGAAAGAGTACAACAGCATAAATAGAAAGAAAAAAACAACTAAAACCCAAACTACACCCTATATAGTTATATTGATCAAGCCTGGCTGAAGAATAAATGAGTGAAGGAACCTCCCTTTTTTCTTTTCAGAAATGGTGACCTATAAGAGTGATACATTGTATATATTGTTAGACTTACATATGTGTTATTTAGCTTTTCTGAAATACTATTTGTTTTTTATTTTTTTATTCTTTGTTAAAAGTAATAGCTCTCTGGGCAGAGGAGGAAGGAAGGGTATATTTACATATTAAGAATATATCAATAAAACTAAAATTTAAATTTATTTATTCATATAATTTATATAATATAAATTAAATTTAAATTTAAAAAAGAACGCTATGGGTAGAATAAAGGACAGTGGACTTAAGAAGTATGAGCACAGCAAAGTCACACCATATTTCTTAAAACAGACTACATGAAAGTAGTGGTATAAGAGGCATTAGTGAATAACTGTATTATTGAAAAAGAAAATGAATTGCTTATGCAGTAAAAGAAAGAAATAGGAAACAAGGAACAAAAAATGAAAAATCTGTGTGCTGAACTGGTACTTACAAAATTCTAGTGGTTCTCCAGGATCTTTGGCATATTGATTATGGAAGATGTAGGAAAAAAATATGGTCAAGCATCATGGGAGAATAGCAGTCTGTATGAATATGAGGGTGATTAAATCACAGATTTCTTAAGTTATTATTAAATTTGGTAATTATTCTAGCCTTGTGAAGATCTTTTGGAGTCAGATTGTATTATCCAGCATATGAATTATCCATCACAGATTCATGTTATTTAAAAATCTGGCAAGCATGACAGTAGAATGATTGATCTTGTGGTAAGGGGAACTAAATTCAAGTTCTGGGTTTTCAATAGCTGTGCTACCTTGGACAAATTATCTGCTATCTCTGAGCCTTAGTTTCATCATCTGTAAAATGAGGTTAATACTTATACAAACTTCCTCTTGAATTTGTTGTGAGAAAGGTACTTTGAAAACAGTAAAGCCCTACAGAAATGAATTTATTTCCTTATTATTATTCCTTAAAACCTCATTCAATTTACCTCTTAGAAATATTGAGCAGAATAAGGCCAAGCACTTGTTTATAGTCTTTAATAAACCAGTAAATCCTGGCTATTGAAAGGGAGACAGGAAGAAATTATTCTAGTGATAACCATAGGATCCTAGATTGATAGAGATGGAGAATGTAATCTTTAGATGTCTGAAGAAATTCCCTCTGGCCATGTTACTCTTCCATATAGTTTATGTTGATGCTTAGAACTGTGGAGGAATTTTAAATAATAATAAAGAACAACAGGTGTAATTGTAGCACAATTGATATTCTAGCCCAGGGGTCTCTGCCTCTTATTGGGTGGCTTTTCCCAGAGCCTCCATTTAATAAGGGTACCAAAGCCAACAATTTTTTTCATTTTCCATTAGACTGCACTCCTTTGGACATCTCTATCATGCCCCAAGGCCAGATACCTTCTTTGCATACCCCCTCTTCTCCAGTCATCCTGATCTATATCTGGCTGCTGAACCCAAATGACTGAAGGAGTGAGGCTGATGACTTAACACAGCCCCTTTCACTCAAATCCAATTCACATGGCCATTATAACATCACCTCCTTGATCATGGTCTTCTTTAAGAATGAAGGACAAACATCACCTCCTTCCTAATTCTTTCCAGCTTCCTTTTAATGTTATTTTCCCCATCAGAATGTAAACTCTTTGAGAAGAGGGATTATTTTTCTTTTAGCTTGTATTTGTATTCCAGTACTTATTACGTGGTTAGGGTTAGGTAAGTAAGCATTTTATAAATGCTTGTTGATTGACTGATACAGAAAAGGTGTCATCAACATCAAGATGCCTGCATTGTACTCATTGACAGGAAACTGTGTCAGACATATTGGAAGATCCCACATTTTAAAAGTTCCAAAATATTTTTAACTACACAGAAGAGTCCCCAAAGAATCTCTGACTTTTTTTATAATAATTTCTTTTGAGAATAGGTTAGTGTTTTTGGTGGACTCTACAAGGCAATAACAGCAATCTACCTTAACTTTGGGAATGTGTTAGCATTTTGATATATTTTTAAATCCTCAAATCTAATTTAGGGTCCATCTCTCTCTTACATCCTATGCAGATTCATTTACCTTAATGCTTTTAAGAGGTCAGGCATAATAAAGCATCAGGGAAGAAGAGGCAATAGAATATTTTAAACAGTAAAACAGATGACCCTTTTCTTAAGGAACTTGAATTGAAGCTAAGGAAATAAAATAATGTATCATATTATTATTTTTAGATATGAAGGAACCCTAGCAATCATTGAGACCAACTTTTTCATTTTGTAGAAGAGGGAACAGATATTAAATTCAAGTCCCTTTCTTGTGGTGCAATACACATTTTGCACTCAGAGTCCCAGAAGACAATGGGATATGATGTTTAATATTGAGAGCTAACCTGACAGGAAACTTTTGCCCATTCATTTCTATACTATACAACTGTTACATTAGTCCACACATCTCTAGCTTGTAAGAGGAGGGTAACCAGGAAAGCCTCCCTATGTTTCTTTGTCACTCCATCCCTCCCTCTATCCCTTCTTTCTCCCCATCTACTCCTCCCCTTATTTTGTGGTGAAAGAAATATATACCTGTCCTATATCTGATCTACTTAGTACATTTTTTTAGGCTTTTTGCAAGGCAAATGGGGTTAAGTGGCCTGCCCAAGGCCACACAGCTAGGTAATTATTAAGTGTCTGAGACCGGATTTGAACCCAGGTACTCCTGACTCCAAGGCCGGTGCTTTATCCACTATGGCACCTAGTGGCTCCTACATAGTACATTTAGCACATTTCTAGATGAATCCTATTAATTCCTTTGCAGCAAATCTAGATAAGACCCAAACTTAAGTTTTTTAAAAAGAGATTGTTTTTGAACTTTATTCTGGGCTGGAGTATATAATAGTTTAGAAACAAAGAAAAATCCCTGACCCCCTTTTTTGAGGCTAGGCTCCCTTAGGACTGAACCTTATATGTATAAGTTCATAACTAAGGATCCTTCATTGGAGAAGATGGTCCTCAGCCATCCTTGGACAATGAGTCTGTTACATGGATTTAAGAGAGATTTTTAAGAAATTTTACCAAAATGCTTCTTTAAAATTTGCTTATTTAACAAGGAAAAAAATGTCCTTGAATCAATGGAAACAACAATTATGGTGGCTAACTAGAAACATTTGAATTTAATTCAGGAATAGATTAATTCAATTAATTCCTTCTCTAATGCCTCATCATGGAGTGTAAGTGACCCTGGTTTTTTGGAGGCTATACCAGTGCAACATAAGTTCTGTCAAGTTAGAAAGACTCCAAGTATACCTCTGGTGACAGACTGTGCTTGTCACCTGAAGTCCTGTTGATCTGAGTAGAGATAGATGACCACCAGATGATAAGGTCTCTTAGTTCCAAGAGTTCATGAGGCAGTGCTGTAGAGAATAGCCATGTGGGATCTGTCTAAATATTAAAGATATATAGACAATTTGCTTTCACATAAAGGACATAGGGTTCATTATTCATTAGTTCATTCAATTATCCACTCAAATAATATATATATATATGTATATATATACATATATATATATATGTATATATGGAGAGAGAGAGAGAGAGAGAGAGAGAGAGAGAGAGAGAGAGAGAGAGAGAGAGAGAGCACTCTGCTAATCTCTGAGGGAACTATAAATTTGAATGACTACACAGTCCCCATAATGTGAGAGTCCGTGTGGTATACTAGAAAAAAAGCAATACAATTTGGGTATGTGAATCTACACAAGTTAATTGAACATTAGTAAAACTAAAATTTTACAATAGTTCACAATTCACATTGGCAGTTTACTTACTGAGAATTCCTTAGATGAATGAATCATAAGCCTAGATTTTTTTTAAAAAAGTTCCTGTCCTCAAAGACTTTCAGATAATGAAACATACATAAATAGCCATGATACAAATCATTAAAGATATATGAAGAATACAGTGCCCAAATATCATATAAGGGAGAGATGCTTCCATTGAATGTTATCCAACCACTACTATCTTCCCTTCCCCAGTTTTCTTTCTAGTGATCTTGAAGCTCTTCAGAAAATTCTGATGTTGATGAAAAACTTTTGTTATATTATGTTTTGTTGAAATTAATCAAATGCATTGACTGGAAGATCTTCCTCTAACACATTTATGAAATACAAGACTGACATATTTCATATCAGTATGGTTGTCTCTTTTTCAAATCCTGAACAAATATTTGCAGACCTACTCAAATCCAGAACAAATACTTACAGACTGAGTTAAATTGTTTGTAATATTTAGTATGTATATGCTGCTAGAATGTCTCACTATTCTTTACTATATTTAAAAAGCAGACAACCCCCCCCCCCCAACAAATTGGGGAAAGACCAATGGCCTTAGAGTTGTATGGTAAGGGGCAAATCACTTGACTTCTCTGTACCTGTTTTTCCAACTATATATTTGTATAATATTTGTACTGCCCACCTTGTAAAGCTGTTGCAATGAAAGCATTTGATAGATAATAATGATAATGATAGTTTATAAAGCACTTTACATATATTTGATTTGATTGGAGGAATTATCATTGACTATGATACACAATGCATACATAATGCATATATATATATATATATATATATAGTACCACCAGTTAGAGCTATTTGAATATTATATTTCATTTTTAAAAGAAAATTGTATTCATAGCCCATCAACAGATGAGAAGTTTTGTGAATATAGATGTTTAGATTTTTCTTCAGTGTTCCCTTCTCAATTTCTTGAATGCTTGGATGGAGCCTATTTTATTTTATATGTAGTATACTAGTTGGAGGGTGAGAATGAAATGAAACGAAATGAAAGAAAGGAAAATGCACAGTGTATCTTCTTAGGTCATTTTTTTGGTCCACACATGTAACTTAATTGGTATTGGGAATTCCCTCCACCAATACAGAACACTAACCTTTCTATAATTAAGAGAATTTCTCTTTAAAACTTCTCACAGAAAACTTTCCATTTGACTCCAAAGAACATCATGCCTGGAACCAGCTACTCCCTGGTCCCTATCCCTCTTTTTGATTTCTTTTATGTGTCCTCATTAGATTGGTAAACTCCTTGAAGGCGGACACCTAGCACTTAGCCTTATACACTTAATAATTGAATTAGAATTACCTGGGGGCACTGAAAGGCATATTGGCTAGTCTAAACTAATTCAGTCAGTATACATCAGAAGTGAGATTTAAACTCAGTTCTTGCAGACTTTAAGGTCAGTACTGTGACACTTACCATGCTAGGCTACTCGTGAACTCTGAGATCTATTCCATTTATAATGTAAACTCAGGCAACACATTTTGAAAAATAGCTATTTGTATACAGTTAAAATAATGAGAGATATGTATTTTGAAAAATACCAACAAGAACTTACTTTTAGCAAGGATTTTCAAAATTGCAAAGTTTTTATCACAATAGCTCTGTGAGTTGAGTGCAGTTGTCATGCTTCTTTTTGTTTAGGCTAAATTTTGTTTCATTAGTGATCTCACATTAGGCTGTATCTGAGAATAAATAAAGAATTAGTCTGGCAAAAAACTTCCATTTATTGTGTACTTCCTTTGTGCAAGCAGGTAGAGTAATTCAAAAGAATGTAGAGCACTTTCCCTGTTCCTATATATTGTGGGTATTTAAAGAATACAATTGATGGCCCTGGCAAGGGGAAGCACTTAAGATTTAGGGGAAGTTGTCAAAAGATACCATTACTGGATCAAAATTTTTCTTCCTTGTAGTTTTCTGCAGAGGGGAAAATATTGGTACAGGTCAGAGATTGGGTAGTTTTTCAAGAACTGTACATATTAAATTCTGAGGAAGGGGTTAGCTCACTAAACTAAGATATAGATCCAACATGAAGACTGTGGCTATTGATGCTTCCCTCATTCAATGGCAGGTATTGACAAACAAAACCCAGAGTCTAGAAGTCAGACAGAAGTCTAGAAACTTACCTATGAACCAACTTGCATTCTGGGCCATTATCCTACACATTGAGCTTAGAAGTAGTTCACTTCTCCAAACTCTACTCTTGACTCTATGGAATTTCACTACTATATCACAAAAATCTCTTTGCTCTGGAGGTTTACTCCACTCCTGAACTTCTCACACTGAAAGAACACTTTACCCTTGCAGCCCCTTCCTCTGGGTCATTTCCCCTACCATTTGCATTTTGAGAAAAAGATCCAGGCCAGCTTTGTTTTCATTTCTCTCCAGAATTCACTCCTAATTCTTTAGTTTCTCCATCTTCTTTACCTTTCTTTCCTTTTATATATTATCTTCTTTCATCAGAACATAAACTTTTTGAGTTTAGGAACTGTCTTTCTGCTTATATTTGCATTCCCAGAATTAGCACACAATAAACAGTTAAATGTTTGTTGATTCTCTAAAAATACTTAAAGATTACTGAACAATGAAGATTGTAAATTCCTCAAGGATAAGTTGGCTTTTATTAATCCTTTCATGTCTTCCAGTATGGTAACCCTTTCAAAAATGTAGGTCTCAACCCATTTATAATTAAATACTTAAAGCCTGAGGCTCAAAGAGTTTAAAAGACTCATCCATGCCCCATACATTGTTTCACAGGCAGGATTTAGATCCAAGTTTTCCAGACTCCAAATCCAGTTCTTAATACAATAATTAGTCAGTTAATAAACATTTAGAAACTACTACTATGTTAATATTGTATTAAGTGCTGGGATACAAATTTACAAAAGATAGTCCTTGCTTTCAAGATGTTTTCAATACAGGAGAAGTAACATGCAAATGGAAATTGAAAAGTGGGGGAAGATGGAGGTAGTCATGAAAGCTGTCCAAAGTATTTCAGATGAAGATATCCAGATGGGAAATGAGCCTGCCTCTCAGTAAATAGGAAGCACAGTGAATAGAGAACTAGCCCTGTAGTCAGGAAGACTTGAGTTCTAATGTGACTTCAGTTCCTTGACATTTACTAGCTGTTGGTGCACCAGTCACTGATTGCCTCATCTCTAGGATTGTAGCTGATTTGAGTTTGATATTGCCTGTGAAGAATCACAATTCAGACCTGGGAATGCAAGTGTGGAAGAAGTAAAGATTTATTAAAATAAGTGATTAGAAAGTGATAGACAAGTCAAGAAGAGTTTAAAGAGAAGACCCTGTGGATTACTGATTGAACTGGTAGTTCAGCTGGTAGGCTCATCTAGCATTTGAAAGAGAGAGGGAGAGGGGAGAGGAGAGAGAGAGAGAGAGAGAGAGAGAGAGAGAGAGAGAGAGAGAGAGAGAGAAAAGGTAACCAGGTCACATGGTGAAGCCCATGGAGTTCCCCAGCTCCCCAGGGTTTAAGGAAGAGCCAGAGGAAAACCCATCCTTCTGGATGGGAGGCCAGAAGAAGCATGAACTCTCAAAGAGGTAGCACTTCCTGTTAAGTACACCTCCATTATAGGCTGGACAGAGGGTGGTGCTTGGAATGTGGTCTTTTCACCTTGAATCAAGTAACATCCAATGGCAATCCTTCCTGTCTTGATATATACTTGTAACACATCATCATTTCCTGCCCACTAATGTCCAGGCTAAGGTTAAATCAAGAGGGAAATGGAGAATAAGATACAACAGGGTCAAAGGGAGATGGGATATAATCAACAGTGTCCAAGGGAGGCAGAATCTCAAGAGTGGGAACCTCCACCCAGTTAACAGATTTTGCTTCTTCTACATTCACAATTCTCTACATCTTTTCCCTGCATTAGGATCATCTCTAGGTGTCCTGGATTCATATCTGGCCACTGGACTCAGATGACTCTCCATTCCATGTTAGAACACACAAGATATTGCTTACAAAAAGCAAGAGTTTGATTTTCTTCCTGCTCAATAATAATATTAATTCAGCTATTTTTATCAGCAGTTAATATTTCTCCCTCCTAAGCCCTACCATCTGCAAATTAACATATGAAAAAACATGAAAAATAAAACTTTTATAAAAATACATGTAGTCAGGCAAAACAAATTCCCACAGTGGTCATGCTAAAAATGTATGTCTTATTCTGCTTTTTTATTTATCATCTCCCTGGCAGAAAGTGGCTGCCATATTTCTTCTTCAAAACTCTGGACTCGTGGTTTATCATTGCATTTCATATAATAGCTCTATTGTCTTCTAAATTTTTTATAATGTCATCATTGTATAAATTATTCTCCTTTTGCTCACTTCACTCTATAACATTTCAAAGCAGTCTTCTCAGTTTCTTCTGAAACTGTCAATTTTATAATTTGTTATGGCAATAATATTTTTCATTCATATACCATTATTTGTTTAACCATTCCCAATAGATTGACACTTTAGTTTCCTTTTTTTCTTGGCTACAATGAAAAGGTGTGAATGGGCCAAATGACTAAGCTGTTTGGCTTGACTTGCAGATGATAGGAGACATTTACTCAATGACACCCTTGTTTGTACAGGTATTATCCTAGGTGAGGGTAATTTTTGTGATTCAGAGGGTCCACACATCTAAGATCTCTACTCAGACACTTTTTATTCCACTAAACTTGGACAAGTGGAGGTTTTTGGACAGTGATGGCACCAGGACAAAAGGAAGACAGGTTGGTTGATCCAAACTGTACATCAAAAGCTTTCCTGTTTTCAAGAATGCCCATTATCACCATTACTATTCAATATAGTAATAAGAAATGCTAGCTGTCACTTCTGGGGTAGAGCCAAGATGGCAGCGTGAAGCTAACAAGCTCCTGGAGCCTTTCCCTACCAAAGACATATGAAGCCTCTACTCTGACACTCACACTACAGATCTTTCCAAGAAAAAAAGAGAAGATTTAAAGAAGTCTTCAACTGCAGATATAGTGGAGGATCTTCATTGATGGTCTGTCTCTTTGGGAGAAAAGGGGCAGAAAAGTCTAGGAGGAAAGAGAGTGGGGAAAGCTAGTAGGAGGTTTTTAGCCACAGTGCAATCCAGGTCCCCACAGGTTAATAATAATAGAGGTCCCAGCAGCTGGATAGCAAGCCAGCAAGGAGGATCCCAACCCCAAACAAAGTCTGAACCCTGAAAAAGACAGGACTGGGTTGGGAACAATCCTTTGTTAAGTCAGAATCTGGACATAAAGGAAGGAGGGGATAAAAAACTGTTGCAAAGGAAAGGACTGAACTGCATAGGCAACATCTTGACCAACAAGCTAGGGATCAGACCTCAGCCCCAGCAAAATAAAAGCTGAAATCTATACTCAATATACCCCAGGAGCAGAACTACAAAAACAAAGATGAGCAAAAAAGCTAAAAGCTCTCATTATAGAAAAATATTTCACAGATAAAGATGACAGCAAAGCCATGTCTGTAGAAGAAAACTGTGAAACATCACTCACAGGAGAAGCATCAAGACAGTCTATAAATTGGACTCAAATACAATAGCTTATTGAAGATATTAAAAAGAATTTAAAAGCCAAAGAAGAGATGAAGAAGAAAAATAGAAAAAAAAGAAATGAAAGTCATGCAGAAAAATTGTGGAAAGTTGACCAGAGAATTCAACACCTTTAAAAAAGGAAACACAAAAAGTAATTGAAGAAAGCAAAATCCTAAAAACTAGAATTGAACAGTTAGAAACTAATGAATCTACAAGATTCCATCAAACAAAATAAAGATTGCTGAAAAAAATTGAAGAAAATGTAAAGTACCTTTGAGGGAAAATGAATAACATGGGAAACAGACCCAGAAAAGACAATCTACAAATCACTGGACTACTAGAAAGCCTGAACCAACAGAAGAACCTGGATAACAGTATGCAGGAAATTATAAGGGAAAACTGCCCAAATCTACTTAAACAAGATAACAATATAACAATTGAAAGAATCTAAGGAACCCCTGCAGAAAGAGACCCCAGGATAAAAACTCCAAGGTGTATAATAGCCAAATTCCAGAACCCTCAAATAAAAGGGAGAATATTGCAAACAGAAAAAAAGAAAACAGTTCAAATACAATCAGACTAACACAAGACCTATCAGCCTCAACACTGAAGGATCAGAAGAACTGGAATAACATATTTTGGAGGGCTAAGGACCTGGAATTACAACCCAGAATGTACCACCCTGCAAAATTCAGCATATATTGTCAGGAGAAAAGATGTTCAATGAAATAGAGGATTACTGGAATTTCCTGACACAAAGACCAGAACGGAACAGAGAATTCAATGGCTAAATACTAGTGTATACTTTTACCAAGATAAGATCAAAATGGACACAGGATTTAGACATAAAAATATTATAATATCATATCTATGGAAAGGGAAGCAGTTGGAAGAGATGGAGAGCATCATTAAAAACAAACTAGATAATTTTGAGTACATTTAATTAAAAAGCTTTTGCACAATCTTTTAACCAAGATCAAAAGAAATGTAGTGAATTGGGAAACAATTTTTACAACTAGTGTTTCTGACAAATATATAGAGAACTGAGTCAAATTTTTAAAAAGATAAGCCATTCCCCAATTGACAAATGGTCAAAAGATATGCAAAGGCAATTGACAGAAGAGGATATCAAAGTGATCCATAGTCAAATGAAAAATTGCTCTAAATCACTACTTATTGGAGAAATGCAAATTAAAGCATCTCTGAGGTACCAGTTCACACTTCTCAAACTGGCCAATATGACCAGAAAGGACAATGATCAATGTTGGAAGAGATGTGGGAGATGTGGGACACTAATACATTGTTGGTGGAGCTGTGAACTCATCCAGCCTTTCTGGAGAATAATTTGGAATTATGCCCAAAGGGCAGCAAAAATGTGCATACCCTTTGATCCAACAATACCACTACTGAGTTTAGACCCTGAAGAGGTTATGAAAAAGGGTAAAAATATAACTTGAACAAAAATATTCACAGCAGCTCTGTTTATGGTGACAAAGAATTGGAAATTAAGTGAATGTCCTTCAATTGGGTAATGGCTTAACAAACTGTGGTATATGTATGTGATGGAATGTTATTGTTCTATTAGAAACCAGGAGGGATGGGAATTCAGGGAAGCCTGGAAGGATTTGCATGAACTGAATCTGAGCAAGATGAGCAGAACCAGCAGAACATGGTATATCCTAACAGCAACATGGGAGTGATGGTCAACCTTAATGGACTTACTCCTTCCATCAGTGCAACAATCAGGCACAATATTGGAGTATTTGTGCTGGAGAATACAATCTGTATCCAGAGAAAGAATTGTGGAGTTTGAACAAAGACCAAAGTCTATTACCTTTAATTTTAAAAAACCCATTATCTTAGAATGTAATTTTGCTCTCATACTTTATTTTTCTTCCTTAAGTATATAATTTCTCTCTCATCACATCCAACTTAGATCAGTACATACCATGGAAGCAATGTAAAGACTAACAGACTGCCTTCTGTGGGGAGGGAGAGAGGCAAGATTGGGGGAAAAATTGTAAAATCCAGGGACTGAAAAAGCAAAACTGTTTTAAACAAATGTTGGTACCTAAAAGGGAAGATAAAACAATTTTAACTCATTAGAACTTTGCTTCTCTAAGGATAATTAGAAAGTAGAATATAATTGAAGAGAATGAGTCAAAGGGATATAGTTTTAGTTGTATCTTGTCTCTCAAATGAAGAGGTCCAAGATCACATCACTGTGTTTGAGATAAAAAGCCCTGAAAACAAAAGCAGGAGGGTCACTTTAAGTATCTCATTACTCTCAGTGTCTCTATTACTTTACAATCATTTGTAAAGTTCTCAGTGAGATCTCCAGAGCCTCCCAGTACTTAGAGATCTTCAAGATACTTTCAGTCAATTAGATCAAGATGCTTCACTTAACAAGGGATTAAGTACACTAGGTGGGGTGTGGGGGGTTGTGGCTAAGTGAGAGAGACTAAGGGCATTGGTTCACTTAACAAGGTATTAAATACTTTAATTGCCAGGGAGGTAAAGTGGGAAAGAAAATTAGCCAGGGGGGAGGGGCACAAATAGTTCAAGAAATGAAATGGCTTTGGAGGATACTTTGGCTTGTGAGGAGGATTGTGTGTACTTGAAAGATACTTGAAAAGGGGGTAAGGTAAAAAATGATTATAATTTTAATTTGATGCAATTTGATTCAATGCTGCTTATGAAACAATCAAATAAACAATCTGTGATGATAACTTGATAACAATAGGAGCTTATCAAGCATATTAGAGCACCAATTTATAATTTTTGAGGGAAAGAAGGGAGGATCTGAATGCTGTGTAAATTCTATTCAATAGTTTTAGCCCAGTGAAGGAATGAGATGTATTCCCACTTGGGTTTAAAGATCTAACTTAATCTACAGGGAAGATGGGGGGGACTGGGAAAGGGAAAAATAAGGGAAGAAGGGATTGATAAAAAGGAAGGGAAGGTATAAGTGAAAATTAAATTAAATTTTTAAAAGATAAAGGGGAAAAAGTAGTAAAATTTTGGTGAAGAGGACTAAGAGAAAAGGAAAGAGATAAATATAAATGGACAAAGTTAGCATAGGAGGAAATACAGAATTAGTAATCTTAACTGTAAATGTGAAGGGATGAACTATCCTATAAAATAGAAATGGATAGCAGAATGGATTAAAAATCAGAACCCTACAATGTGTTGTTTGCAAGAAAGAAATCTGAAGCAGAAAGAAACACATAAGGTAAGGATAAAAGGTTGGAGCAAAATATATTATGCCTCAGCAGAAGTAAAAAAATCTGGGGTAGAGATTCTAATCTCAGACAAAGTAAAAGCAAAAATCAATCTCATTTAAAGGGATAAGGAAGGAAACTACATCTTCTTAAAAGGCACCATTGGAAATGAAGCTATATCATGCACCCAGATACTTAGAAGAAAGGTTGAGTGAATCACAAAGAGAGATAGACTGCAAAACTTTAATAATGGGAAACTTCAACCTCCCTCTCTCAGAACTAGATAAATCCAGAAAAAAATAAATAAGATGGAAGTTAAGAAGGTGAATGAAATTGTAGAAAATGTAGATATGATAGACCTCTGGAGAAACCTTAATGGGGACAGACAAGAATAAACCTTTTTCTCTGCAGTATATGGCACCTTCACCAAAACTGACCATATATTAGGGCACAAAAACCTTAAAATCAAATACAGAAAGGCAGAGATAATAAATACACACTTCTCAGATCATGATGCAATAAAAATTACATTTAATTAAGGGTCAGGAAAAGATAAACCAAGAAATAATTTGAAATTAAATAACTATCTTAAATGAGTGGATCAAACAGCAAAAATATAAATAATCAATAATTATATACAAGAAAATGATAATAATGAGACATCATGCCAAAATTTATGGTTTGCAGCCAAGGTAATTTTGAAGGGAAACTTTATATCTCTAACTGAATAAAATAGAGAAAGAGGAGATCAGTGAATTGGGTATACAACTAAAAAAGCTGGAAAAAAGACCAAATTAAGCAGCCCCATTTAAATACCAAACTAGAAATTCTGAAAATCAAGGGAGAGATTAATAAAATAGAAAGCAAAAAACCCATTGATCTCATGAATAAATCTAAGAGTTGGTTGTATGAAAAAGTCAATAAAATAGACAAACATCTGATTAATCTGATTACAAAAAGAGAGAAAATAACCAAATAACCAATATCAAAAATGAGAAGGGTGAACTAACCACCACTGAGGAGGAAATTAAAGAGATAATTTGGAGCTACTTTGCCAAACTGTATGCCAATAAATTGGACAACTTGAGTGAAATGGATGAATATTTACAAAAATACAAACTGCCCAGATAAATAGAAGAGGAAGTAAATTACTTAACCCTATTTCAGAAAAAAAAAGAAATTGAAAAAAACCATCAATAAACTCCCTAAGAAAAAGTCTCCAGGGGTGGCTAGGTGGCATAGTGGATAAAGCACCGGCTTAGGAGTCAGGAGTACCTGGGTTCAAATCCGGTCTCAGACACTTAATAATTACCTAGTTGTATGGCCTTGGGAAAGCCACTTAACCCCATTTGCCTTGCAAAAAAAAAAAACTAAAAAAAAAGTCTCCAGGTCTAGATAGATTTACAAGTGAATTCCAGCAAACATTTAAGGAACAATTAATTCTTATTCTACATAAACTATTTAAAAAATAGGAGAGGAAGGAGTCCTACCAAACTTCTTTTATGACACCTACATGGTGTTGATACCTAAAACAGGAAGAACCAAAACAGTCAAAGAAAATTATAGACCAGGGAGGCTAGGTGGCGCAGTGGTTAAAGCACCGGCCCTGGAGTCAGGAGTACCTGGGTTCAAATCTGGTCTCAGACACTTAATAATTACCTAGCTGTGTGGCCTTGAGCAAGCCACTTAACCCCATTTGCCTTGCAAAAACCTAAAAAAAAAGAAAATTATAGACCACTCTCCATAATGAATATTGATGTAAAACTCTTAAATAAAATTTTAGCACTGAGACTACAGCAAGTTATTACCAGATAATATCCGGTTGGATGTATACCAGCAGGTAGGGATGGCTCAACATTAGGTAAACTATCAACATAATTAAACATATCAACAGTAAAACCAGCAGAAACCATATGATTATCTCAATAGATGCTGGAAAAAGCCTTTGATAAAATACAGCATCCATTCCTATTAAAAACACTAGAAAGTATAGAATAAATGGAGTTTTCCTTAAAACAATAAATAGTATCTATCTAAAACCATCAGTAAATACTATATTTAATGGGAATAAACTCAGAGCATTTCCAATAAATTCGGGGGTGAAACAAAGATGCCTAATATTGCCATTACTATTCATATAGTATTAGAAATGCTAGTAGTAGCAATAAGAGAAGAAAAAGAAATTGAAGGAATCAGAATTGGCAATGAGGAAGCGAAGCAGATGATATGATGGTATACTTAGAGAACCTGAGAAACTTATCTAAAAATGTCCTTTAAACAATTAAAGAATTTAGCAAAGTAGTAGGATGTAAAATAAATCCACATAAATCATCAGCATTTCTATATATGAACAACAAAACCCAAGAGCAAGAGATAGAGAGGGAAATTCCATTTAAAATAACTATAGATAACATTAAATACTTGGGAATCTACCCACCAAAACAAATCCAGAAACTGTAGGAACACAATTTTAAAGCACTTCTCACCCAAATAAAGTCAGATAAATAATTGGAAAAATGTCAATTGTTCATAGTTAGGTCAAGCTAATATAATAAAAATGACAATACTGCCCAAATTAAATTATTTATTCAGTGCCATACCAATCAAATTACCAAATAAATACTTTACTGAGTCAAAAAAAATAGTAACAAAATTCAGCTGGATCAACAAATGGTCAAGAATAGCAAGGGAACTGATGAAAAATAAATGTAAAGGAAAGTGGCCTAGCTCTACCAGATCTAAAACTATACTATATCTAAAAAGCTGCAGTCATCAAAACTGCTTAATACTGGTTAAGAAATAGGGTAATAGGCTAGTGGATTAGGATAGGTTCAAAAGAAACCACACTAGATGACTATAGCAATCTATTGTTAGACAAATCCAAAGATATCAGCTTCTGGGATAAGAACTCACTATTTGACAAACATTGTGGGAAAACTGGTAAACAGTATGGCAAAAACTAGGCTTAGACTCACATCTCACACCCTATACCAAAATAAGATCAAAATGGGTACAGGATTTAGACATAAAGGGCAATACCATAGATAAATTAATAGACCAAGAAATTATCTGCCAAAGCTATGGAAAGGGGATAAATTTATGACCAACAAAGAATTATAGTACATTATAAACTTCAAAATGAATGACTTTGACTATATTAAATTTAAAGTTCCTGAGCTAATAAAATCAATGCTGCCAAAATTAGAAGGAAAGCAGAAAGCTCAGAAACAATTTCACAGGAGTTCTGACAACAGTCCCATTTCTAAAATATATAAAGAACCACATCAAATTTATAAGATTATAAGACATTCCCCAAATTGATAAATGGTCAAAGGATATGAATAGACAGTTTTCAAATGAAGAAATTAAAGCTATCTATCTATCTATCTATCTATCTATCTATCTATCTATCTATCTATATACATATATATATATACACACACATATATATATATAATATAAAAAATGTTCCAAATCATTATTGATTAGAGAAATGTAAATGAAAACCACAATGAGGTAACACCTCATACCTATCAGATTGGCTAAGATGAGAAAAAGGGAAAATGATCAATGTTGGAGAGGCTGGTGGAGTTGTAAACAGGTCCAACCTTTCCGGAGAGCAATATGGAATTATGCTCAATTTGCAATAAAACTGTTCATTCCCTTTGACCCAATAATTCCAATTCTAGGTCTCTCTAACCAGAAGAAATCATTTAAAATAGGTAAAGTCCCACATGTTCCAAAATATTCATAGCAGCTCTTTTTGTAGTGGCAAAGAATTAGAAATTGAGGGGGTGTCCATCAATTGGGGAATGACTAAACAAATTATTGTGCATGAATATTATGGAATATTGTTTGATAAGAAACCATAAATGATCAGACTCTAGAGAAGCATGGAATAACTTACAGGATCTGATGCTGAGTGAAGGGAACAGAACCAAGGGAACAATATACACATCAACAATAGCACTGTGAGATGATCAGCCTTGATGGAAGCAGCATCTCTCAGCAGATCAGAGAGCTAGGGCAACCTAACTTTTAGACCTACTATAGACAATGTTATCCCAATCCAGAGGAAGAAAAACAAAAAAACAAAACAAAAAAGCAAAACCAATCTTTCAGAATCTGATGAACACTATAAAAATGATCTTTTATGTGTCTCATTGCCTTAATCATATTCCTCATACCAACAATGAACAATCTGTAAACATGTTTATCAAAAATATGTATGTACAGTAAAGACTAACAGACTGCCTTCTGTGGGGGTGGGGGGGAGGGAAGCAAGAATAGGGGAAAAATTGTAAAACTAAAAATAAATAAAGTCTTTCTTAAAAAATGAAAGTACAATAATAACTTGACTGTTTGCTGCTGAAGGGAGGGGTGGTGGTGAAAAGGGAGGGCGGAAGAAAATTTTGTAACTTAAACATATACATGTTGGGGCGGCTAGGTGGCACAGTGGATAAAGCACTGGCCCTGGAGTCAGGAGTACCTGGGTTCAAATCTGGTCTCAGACACTTAATAATTACCTAGCTGTGTGGCCTTGGGCAAGCCACTTAACCCCATTTGCCCTGCAAAAAAACTAAAAATATATTTGTATATATATATATATATATATATATATATATATAATGTGCATATGAATAAAAAAATAAATTTAAAAAACTTGCCAGTTTTTATTTTCCATGATTAGGATTTGAAAGCTTGCATCTTGGTTTTAACTTTGACTTTATCTTAAAACATTGCTTCCCTTCTTGGATCTTGAGGTTTCTTTCTTTCATTCCCTCTTTCCTCCTTTCATTTCATCTGTCATTTCCTTTCCTCCTTTTATTTCTCTTTCCTTCTTTTCTAAAGCTTTTTTTTTCTTTTTATGTTACAGTAATTTCTAGATATCTTCCACCCTTACCAAAAATTCTGCCCTTTCTTGCCCCAAGGGGTCAAAGCTTCATCCCAGACCTGTTTTGATGATACCCCCTCAGCTTTGGTAAAAGGAGAAGGAGGCAGGCCATTGTATTAGGAAGTCAATATTTGGTGGTAGTGGTGGTGGGGAGTAAAGTTAAACTCCAAATACCCTCTGTCTGCACCATAACTTTTTTTTTGCAGGGGTAGTTGTGCCTTGTTGGCAAAAGTGGGGTGTAGAGAAGATATACTCAATCCCTCCTTTAGTTCCATCAGTTCCATATCCTAGCCCACAATTCTCTATTCTAGGACCCCTAGCCAATAATGATAATAATAAATGTGGTCAGCATCACAAATATTGACTTCCTAACACAGTGGCCTGCTTCCTTCTCCTTTTACCAAAGCTGAGGGGGTATCATCAAAACAGCAACAAAGGAACCTCATGATCCTTTCCCTTCTTCCAGTTTGCCCACAGCTGGCTAGGGCTCATCTGGGGCAACTTCTAGCCAACCTGACTCATTTTCCCAGAGGTTGCTTCAGGAATTAAGATCAATGAGGCCGCTAGGTGATTCAGTGGATAGAGCACTGGCCCTGGAGACAGAAATTCAAATGAGTTCAAATCGAGCCTCAGACACTTAATAATTACCTGTGTGACCTTGGGCAAGTCACTTAACCCCATTGCCTTGTCAAAAAAACGAATTAAGACCAAAGTCTTCAAATTATGGTGTCCTTGAACTTTCTACTCTCTTCCTGCAGATGATGTTGAGCTGCTGCCTCCAGACGGCGTGTCAATAACAAGGCTAATGATTCATTGCTGCCAGTTCCAAAGTATCACTGTTTTTCCTTTATCCAATTGTTACCTACATTACTACAGAACCTACATTACTACTAGCATTGTTACCCAAAGGCTAGGGCATCAAAGTTTTTCCCATTATCTTGCCACTTTTATTGATATCCAAACTAATTTCTGCTGGCTAAATGACACTACCCCTAGTTTGCTAATTGGCAGCAATGAATCATTAGCCTTGTTAATGACAGGCAGTCTGGAAGCAGCAGCTCAACATCATCTGCAGGAAGAGAGTAGAAAGTTCAAGGACACCATAATTTGAAGCCTTTGATCTTAATTATTTTTTTTTTTGGCAAGGCAATGGGGTTAAGTCCGGGAAAATAAGAGCCACTGGCAAGGAACTTAAAAGAAGTAGACAAGGAATTCAAATTGACACTTAATAATTACCTAACTGTGTAACCTTGGGCATGTCACTTAACCCTCTACATTTTTCCAGAGAGGCCACTGCATGAGATTCCATCCTTGTCACCAATTCTGGTACAATGAATCACAGCTTCAGAATTCAAATAGATATTCACTTTAATAAAAACATGTTCAGGTAAAAGTAGTCTACAAGGCAATTAAAAGCATTCCTGGAAAATAAAAGCCACTGGCAAGGAACTTAAAAGAAGTAGACGAGATTCTCTGGAGTTTAACACTGCCCTTCCTCTTGAAATCTTAAAAACTCTTATATTTTTGTTCACGGGTCAATTTCTGGACCTCAGCTCAAACCAACTTGGGCAAAATTAACTTGAATATCCCCAGTGATGCAACATACAGTTTTTTGCACAATTTCATCTGGTGTTATGGGAATATATGGATTTAATTTAAGCCTCCCCAGATCTGACCTAAAATAACATGAAATGGACATTTCCTAGGCACTGGGAAATAAGCAAATTGAGCAGTACTCTGTATGTTATGCTTGTTTTATGTAAGGTCCTGAAAATATTATGTTGTTTTAAAAAGTTATTTTGCTCACTTGTCTGCATGATAGATATTCCAGTTCCAGGTAATTTGTGTAGGGGTGGGAGATGGCATATTATATATGGTTTTATTATTTTGTTTTCCATGGCACTTAACTCATTGTTTTTTGTTAGAATCAGTAATTAAAAAGTCATTAGTTTTTTAAAAAGCTCCCTCCCTTCCCCATTTCAGTGAATGAAGAAATTTCAGTATGAGGAGGAAGATTGTTTGACTTCATGCTTTGCTATTAAGATGGGGTCCAAGGAGGAGTAGAAAGCTGCCTCTTAGCTTTAGGGAAGTTAATAAAATATTAAAGGAGAATTTGAGGATAACATATATAAATCTGAAATATCAAGCTCTTGGGAAGATACGTAGTTATACTCTCTTACATAAAATAAAAAAATATAAACACATACACAAAACCAAGTTTTTAAGAAGGTTGAAGCTATCAATAATCTAGGAAATAGAAGAATTGTTAGGGCTCTAAGCTCTGAGCTCCACCTCTGTTCCTTGACTTTGAGATATAAGATGACCATAAAATGAATCACCCAGTGATTAGGTTGATCCTACCTTTTTACTGCTGAATAAATTTCTGGACCCTCAAGACATGGAGCCCTCATAAGGATCTCCAAAGATGAGAATTTCCTGGTAATTCAGAGTCCCAAAATTCTTGGAGATAGAATGAATTCTTATATGTATATAAATCTTTTTAAACCAGTGAGATCCATTAAGAAGGCAATTAGGATGAGTGTTGGGAGTCTGAGACAAATTTGGGGTTCAGGAGATACCATATATCCCCATGTATAAAATGCTCCCATGTGTAAGACACATCTTAATTTTGGGGCCTGAAACTTGAAAAAAAGTATTATATAACGTTATTGAGCTCAAGCTTTATTTATCATGAAATTCAAGGACTTTTTGCTCATAGCTTTCAGGCATCTTTTGAGCAAGTCTGGTGCGTGGACTCATACTTAGTCCATTACATTTCATGAACCTTGAAGCACCAGTTGTCTCCTCCTCTGAAATCAGTAACTTCTTTTTCAACAGCAATTCTTCTTACCTCATGCTGAACCATCTTTGTGGTCACAGGCACTTGAATTGTCCTTTGCTCTTCAATCCATCTCTTCAATTCCCTCTCTACATCAGACCATTTGACTGACTTGCCTCTCATGGCCTTCTGCCCTGGCATTTTCAGTAGGGTGTCTTATTTCCACAGCCAGTCTCGGATTATTTTCTCAGTTGGAGGTCAACCAAACTTGGGTTCAGCATCACAATTTCCATTTACTTTTGCAAACTGGATAACTTTGAACTTGAATTCAGCATTGTATGAAAATCTTTTCTGACCCATTTCTAGGCAGAATGTGGAAAATCATCACCTAATATATGGATAATAAATGCAAAACAATGAGCTCAAAGCGGGAAATGTAAGTAAAAATCTACAGCCACGGTATAAGATGCTCCCAATTTTTAGACCCCAAAATTTTTGAGAAAGGGTCATCTTATATATGGGAAAATATGGTAACACTTGAAAATTGTAAAGCCATTGCTTCTCAAGGGAGCTATCCAAGGTTTTGAACTTCTTCCAGTTTAATTTCTCTCTGTAGTCAAAGGATCAAATCCTTGCAAGTCTGTACCTGATCAATAGCATCCATTTGCCTCAAAATTTCTCATCCTGGGGCAGCTAGGTGGTGCAGTAGATAAAGCACTGGCCCTGGAGTCAGGAGGACCTGGGTTCAAATCCGGTCTCAGACACTTAATAATTACCTAGCTGTGTGGCCTTGGGCAAGCCACTTAACCCCATTTGCCTTGCAAAAAAAAGCATAAAAAAATTTCTCATCCTGACATTGAGTAACTAGTGAAACATACCTGCTTCAATTCATGACTTATTTATGGTATAGGATCTCCACTAAGTCCTATGTGAGAAACAGTGTGGCCTAATAATAAAGTATTAGATTTGGAGTCTGCAAGATCTGGGTTGCAATTCAGCTTTGGAAATTTATTGGCTATGTGACCTATGGTAAGGAGCTTAAGTTTTCTGAGCCCATAGTTTCTCAGTTGTGAAATGGGACTAACAACTATAGTACTACATCATAAGACAGTAGTGAGAATTAAATAAGATAAGTAAAGCCTTTAGTAAACCTCAACGGTATATAGACATGAGTTATTGTTATTGTTGTTGCCACTGTTATGTTCCTAGCTTTACCCTGACTATTTGTTCCTGTGACCTGCCCTAAAAAGGCAGGTCAATTTTCCAGGTAGTTTCTAAAAAAAATTATGAGAATTTCTAGACTGGCTCAATTCATAGTTCATGCAGTTATAGTACTCCCCCCCTACCCCCAATTTCAAGATGGTAAGAAAATCTTTTGATAAAGAACTGTTGTTTTTCTTGATGTCAGTCTAAGAATAATTCATTATGCATAAATTCTTCTATGAGTTTAAAGAAATCTTTTTGAAACATTTATACATTTATCTTTTGCCAATACTAATAAATGCTATAAGTTGATTACCAACTGTATTGAGTTAGGTACATCCTTTCTTCTACCTTGGGCCTTGACTCAAGGAATGTCTCCTTATTTTGGTGTTCTAATATTCTGTGGACAAATTCTTACTTGCCTTATTCATAAGTGAAGGGGAGAGAGAGACAATATAGGATAGTGGAAAGAGCACTGGGCTTAGAGGCAGGAGATCTGCATTTGGATTTTGGCTCTGCAGGATCATGGAAAAATCATTTAGTTTCTCTGAACCTCAGTTCCTAATGTGTAAAATCAGCATAATAGAGTTATTGTGAAGAAAATACATTACATTCCTTAGAATGTGAGCTATTTCTTTTGTTATTATGATGATTCCATTTAATCTTTTTATATCAATTAAATTATATAATATTTTAATCCTTTTGTTCTTTTGGACTAGAAAATCCTAATTATCCGTGTCTGTTATATAATCAAGGTCTACATTGATTTATTTGCTCTTTAAGTACAAGGGTGATAATCAATCTGTAAGGATCAGTCAAGACTATTAAAAGGTGGTGAGAGAGTTTCAATCTCAGTTCATCTCAGCATTTCTCACAACTTTATAGATGATAAAACTGTTAATCAGAAAGGAAAACTATTTAATGCATCACATTAAATAATGATTACATTATAATGAATCTGCAATCTTATTTGATATGTTTTCTGTGCAATAATCAAACTTATAATATATTCATACTTGCTTATGTTATTTGACTTTTTTCATATTTTACCAACATTCACCTGATTGAGAAAGAGGGTATTAAGTCTCCTAGGGCCTTTCCTTGAATTCTCTTCCCATTATGTGGATACCAACTGAAGATTAATGCTGACTATATACTATCCTTCCCTTTTACTATGTTTTTTGGTCATATATCTCTGTGGTGACATCATTTAGTAACATTTTTCTTAAGAAATTTCTTGTTTGTAATCAGTTGCAATCTATTCAAGCACATCATGGACCTCTCCATTACCCCCTGGGTGATTTTCAAGCTCAAGTCTTCAATAACTATTGAATTTCATGATTTATATTCTTTTGACACAACATAACCAGGAGTATACTAGTATTAAGGAGGTAGATTTTGTTTTAATTTAATTTAATTCAATTAACAATTGGTCCTTGAATTGATAAATGTTCTTGAGTCTTTCAAAACTACCTTTACAAATTGATTTTATATGAATTATTATGCTGGTTCTACTTACTTCCTTCTACATCAGTTCACATAAGTCTACCCAGGGTTTTCTGAATATAAACCCTTCAAAATTTATTATAGCACAGTAGTATTCTATTACCTTCACATACTATAATTTGTTTATTGGTTTCCCAATTGTAATTGATATGTATCCTTTTAGTTTCTATACAATTTTTAAAAGTTAAACTAGTGCACTTTTATTCCATTTTGGCCCAATTAATTGCTCATTTACAGTATCTATCACATTAAGAGTTTTGAGAATAGTAATGCTTCTGCCCATTTCCCTTAGCCATCATCCAAGGAAGCAATTCATATAGAGATGCAGTCTGACCATTGCCCCTACAGGTGCTATAACAATAGTTACTGAAGATCTAGAAAATAAAGCTCTTGTCACCAAAGTTCTTGATACTTTCAAATAGTTAAATACCAGCAATTATTGATTTATCAAAGGAAATGATATTATAGAAGAAGAAGCATGTATCCAGATAAGGAGCTGTGGAGTTTGAACAAAGTACAAGGACTATTCCCTTTAATTCGGAAAAAAACCCAGATGTCTCATGGTTTGATCTGGTTACCTCTGAGAATTCTGTTCTCTTTAAGGATATGATTTCTCTCTCATCACACCCAATTTGGATCGAGGTACAACATGGAAACAAAGTAAAGACTGACGGAGTGCTATCTGTGGCGTGGGGGTGGGGGGAGGGAAGCAAGATTGGGGAAAACTGTAAAACTCAAATAATATCTTTAATAAAAATTAAAAAGAAAAAAAAAAGAAGCAGTAAACCATCTGCTTACTGCTGTACCCTAAGGACAATGGGACTTACTATCTGATTTGAAGCTGAAACTTTCCATGTATTGTCTCCCCATTTCTGGATCCCTATCTCTTAACAGCATGATGTTTTGTATACAGTAAGCACTTAATAGATACTTTATTCATTTATTCATTAAGCTCCATGTCATAGCCTAGAAAATAGAGATTCTATATCTACTTGGTTTTTCCTGCGTACATAAGTAAGAAAAAAATATTTTGGCTGTAGACTTCATTTAGAAATTGGTATAATGTTTTAGCTTGATGAAATATTACAATGTCAACTGCATATAAGACCTAATGGCCTATATCACCAATTCTCCAGGTCTATAGCAGGGGCATATTGCATCTTATGTTCTTCTTAATTTTTTGAAGCAATTGTAAATGATCACATTGAATTAGAGTTAAGGAGATTTTCATAACCAAGATACAGTCCACAGTGACTCTGAATTTTCAGCCAACTTCTTAGCAATTAGAGGTATCAATAATATAATAGATTTGATTTCGAAGTTTTACCCTAATTGGAAACAGTAATTAAATGATCACTTGTTAAGGCTGTTGTTATCAAAAAAAAATTTTTAGGTATAGATTGGATTAGTGACATAGTGGACATAGAAATGCAATTCAAGTCAAGAAGACCTGTATCTAAGTCCTGTCTTGGATATTTTTTAGCTGTGTAATTTCTATGTAAGTAGTTTAACCTCTATGAACTTTAATTTCCTTATCTGTAAAATGGAGATAATAATAGCAACTACCTCACAGGGCTATTGAAAGAATCAAATGAGATAACAAATTTACAAAACTTAGAGAATTATATAAACACTAATTATTATTGTTACTATTACAATGATGATACTTCTTTCTAGCCCAAAGCGTCTTCGCTTTTATGATTATTGGCTTAGAACCATAATGATTCTATTTCCTAGAGTATAGATATTAGTTTTCAAACTCAGTGAATTGTGACCTGGAAGCTCAGGGAAGAAGACTCAACTTCCACTTTCATTAAGAAACCTTAGAAGAAGCTTGTGTTGAAAGAAAACCATATACTAATGTCAACTGAGATTTTTCTCCCTATTCTCAGATTTTGAATTGTCTGAAGCAAGATTAATTTTGCTTTGTGACTGTAAAAAATAGAGTGAGGTGTGAATATGTTTCTTTTTTAGGGCATGCCAGGTTTGACCAGTACAGCAGTTCCTGAAGTGGAGACCTGGGTTCTGGGAAAGGCACTATGAAGCCTCCTAGTGATATTCTCTTGTCAGCTCACACTTACTTCTTAGAATTGGTTGTGCTTCAATGAAGTCTGTGAAGCCCACAATTTTCCTGATATGACTGATTTCAAATGAGTAAGGTACAGACCTGGAGGAAGCTTCAGGCTATACAACTTTACTTCAAATGTGAGCAATAGACAGAGAAGTTGAATGGTCATTAGGAGACTCAGAGGAGAACTTGACACAAATTCTCCTCTCTTTCAATAGATCACTTGTCTTAGGGGAAGCTATAATGGTATTTTTCTTAATGTTCTAATTTTGATTTTGCCACATAAATTATTGAACTTAAATATTTTGTTGTTCTTGGCATTGTAGCCTATATTAAATGAGTACTAGGTGAAGACCTGGGCAGTATATGAGACTTGGCTCCTCAGCCATGAAAAATATTTTCTGTAATATCTGATCTATACTCGTTTTGCTATTTGCTGTCCTTTATTAAAATAGCTGTAAATGGAAGCTGCTAACCCACATTCTCTGGGCCTCAAAGCAATTAGGACAGGCTTGCTGAAAGAAAATCAGGCAAAAGACCTAAAAATATTTCTGAGACCTGGTTTCACTTAAAGCCTTTTTTTTTTTTTAAAAAAAAGGAAAGTGAAATGGGGATAGGAAAAACTAGGTGGTGCAGGGAATAGAATGTCCAATTGGGAGTCAGGGAGACTCAACTTTTTGAGTTCAAATCTAGCCTTAGACACTTATTAGCTGTGACCCTGTGCAAGTCACTTAACCATGATTGCTTCAGTTTCCTCATCTTAAAATGAACTGGAAAAGGAAATGTCAAACCACTCCAATATCTTTGCCAAGAAAATCCTGATGGGATCATGAAAAGTTAGATGTGACTGAAAATGACTGAACATGAATAGAAATGGATGAGGAAGTAAGATTGTTTGTGGGAAATAGGAAAATAAGACTGAATGAATTTTCTGTACTTACCCTGGCAACAAGGGTGGTAAAAGATTTGAAGAATGTGCCATTTGAAGTTCAGTTGAAGACCCTGAGGAATGGGGACAAGTATGATAACTCTCTGACTTTGGAGTCAGAAAACCTGTCTTAAATCTTGCCTCTGTAACTACTTACATAAACTCGGATAAGTCACTAATCTTATCTGGACTCCAGCTTCCTCATCTGTAAAATGAAGGAAATGAACTAAATAGCCTCTAAGATCCTTGTATAGCTTTAAATTAACTTGAAAGACTTATATTTAAAGGAGAGACTAGATTTGTTCTACTTGGGCCTAAAAGTCAGGAACTAAGAGAAATGGGTGAAATTTTTAAAAGAAGTATTTATTAAATATATGACCTGAGGGAAAAAATCCCAACAATTAAATAATTCTTATCCATAGATTAAATGGGAAGTTGGGGCTTCTCCATCATTGGAGGTCCTCAAATGATGATTGTATTACTATTTTTTTTTGCAAGGCACAACCAAGTAAGTATAGTGTTTGAGGCCAGATTTGAATTTAGGTCCTCCTGATTCCAGGGTCAGTGATCTATCCACTGTGCCACCTAGCTGCCCCTGTATTACTATTTGAAGAGAATTCCTTTTCAGGTAGAGTTTGAACCAGATTATTCCTCAGGCCCCTTTCAACAAATAAATGAATCACTTTAAAAATCATTAGTAAGGTCTCACTTAATTAATTAAATTAAATTAAATTAAAAAAGAAAATCTTTTCCCTCAAGGACTTCCATTTTAATAGGGAAATATATATTTTGTGGAGTGATGGACCAGGGAGCAGGGCTGTATGTTGGAACTTGCTTTAACATACCTATGAGCCGATTGCTAGATTTTCACCTAGGCATTTGCACCTCAGAAATTAACAAATACTACAGATAAAAGCTTGATGTATTGTCTTGTTGATTGTCTAGACTTAAAAAATGATAGAAAAAACTTTAATGTTGTTATAAAGTGGATTAAACTTAAAGTGGGTTGCACATCCCCTCCCTTTTCCAGAGAGCCAGTTGTTAAACATTTACTGGAACATATCTGCAAAGTCAGGAGGGATATTTTGCTTTGGAAAGTTTAAAAATTGTAGAACTATAGCAGAGTAGAGAGCTACATATCCTTTCTAGGAGCAATTCTGATATTCTATTTTTTTTTTCATTTAATGGTATAGGAGTCTGATAGGAAAAAAATGGGATGGATCAATGTAGATTTTGGAAATCAAGGTTTCTTTAGTGACTCAGATATTCTGAGTTTAGGCTATTGTAAGAAATGTTTATTTTGACCCTCAAAGCAAAAAAAGAAGTTGAAAAGTCAAAATTTCTGTCAAACTTTGGACTACACAATGCAAAAAATCACCAAACTGGGTTTTTTTTTTTTTTTTTTTTTTTTACTGATAAATTTGAATCAACAGACTGGGGTATCTAATGAAAAACAGCCTGTGGCTGCTCAGATCTGGGAAAAAACCTTTCAAAAAATTTGACAGAGGACTGTCAGTCCAATTTTCAAATAAAGGACAAATGTTTTAGTGGTAATTTGGTAAATCTGCAAAATGATTTTTATGAAAACTTGGAAAGGGGTTAGAAAATTACTTGGGTTAGTTACTAAGAATATGATATGATTCCAAGTTATTTTGTTTTTAATATCAATTTGCATTTATGAAGAATCCTAAAGATGAAGGATATTTCATTCAAATGCTGCATGAGTGTCCTGTAATGGCATTATAATTCTCTGATGGGTGAAATGAAACTCAGGATAAAGCTTATTTTGGGCCAGAGAACAGCAAAGTTGTGTTTCCCATTCATCTTTGAAATGAGAGATATTCTTTCTGTCACATATTTTGCAATAAAGAAAGGTGTTTGTACATAAATGTTACTTCAATCAGTTATAAGAATTTTGGCAACACTTAATTTAGTAAATATTTGTTGAATATCTACTAGAACCAAGCAAGTAATGATAGGGAGGAAGGAGACAGAAAAAAGGTGACTCTGTGGCACAATGACCAGAGTGCTAGCCATGGATTGAGGAAGATCTGAGTTCAGTTTTCTGCTTTTCTTCTGATCTTACAATTTTATATTTGTATCCTTACAATGTTATATTTGTATAAAACTTTTTTAATTTAATGTAATTGAAATTATGCATTTTATACCCAACTTTGCTTTCTAACATTTATTTGTAAATTGAGTATCTAAAAGTCTGATAAGTACTATGTTCCATACTCTTCTAATTGCCTTGTAAAATATTTCTTTATATCTGGATCATGTATCCATGTTGATCTTATCCTGGAAGATAGTGTAAGATAACAGTTTATGTCCAGTTTCTGCCATATTGCTTTTCAGTTTTCCCAATAATTTTTTTTTACCAAAACAAGAATACTTATTTCAAAAATCTTGTCTTTACACATCAAATACAAGGTGATAATGTTTACTTGCTACTGAAAATTGACTGTCTAATGTCTTCAATTGATCTACCTTTCTATTTTTTAGCCAGAACCAGATAGTTTTGATAACTATTGGCTTATAATATAGTTTAAGATATAGTATTGTTATTCTTCTTTCTTTACTTTTTTCATGATTTCCTTTGAGATATGTGATATTATTTTAAGCAAGTCTTATAAATTCTGCCTGCCTCAGTTTCTCCAACTGAAAAATGGAAATAGTAACACCTAAATGAGGCATTTGTAAAAGATTTTGCAAATATTACAGTAATGCTTTAAATAAGTGCTAGCTATTATTGTTATTATTATCAGCAGAAGCAGCATCATTTTGTTCAATCTTTGAAAAGTATTGAATAAAAGTGACTTCAGTTCAATGTTGGACTAATTCGTTAAGATGATAGTGATGCTTATAAAAATATGGTTGGCCATGGAAGAAAGAAATACTAAAGAAGCAGCAAAGGAGCACTTGTTAGTGAATTTGTGAATAACTGGGTTGATTCCAGCTCAACTTCATACTTGGGATATCTTGAAACTATGAAAGGAATTTAGTATGGAAAAGTTGTAGTCATATTGAATTTCACAGATTGTGAAAATGGGCAAATATTGCATAGGGTTTGAATGCATATTATTAAGAAGCAGTAGGGGGGGAGTGGAAAGAATGGTAACTTTGGAATTGAAATACCTGAATTAAAAATCTCATTTTTGATGCTTACTAGCTATGCACTTCTGTGGAAAAAACTTAGCAGGTATTAGACTGCAATGCTCTTATAGTCAGCAATACTTAGGTAGAAATCCTGCCTTGTTATATATAGACTGGGAAACCCTGAGAAAGTCTTTTGCTCTCTGTTTGCACAGGCAACTAAGGTTATTTCCATTGGTGGAGGGAATTCCCTCTCTACACCAATGAAATCATGTCTAGACTAAAAAAATTGTCTAAAGGTGGTGAGCAGTAATAATTAATACTATTTAGCAAACTGCCTCGGTGTTTTTTCAAAAGTCAATCTTTGGTTGGTTGGTTAGTTGGTTCTTGCCTTTCATTATTGAAGAAGACGAAAATGACAACACTTATGTTTGAGACAAATAGCAGTGTGTCTGGCTGTGATTGATTAGACCAGTTATAAGTTTGGAATGCTCTAACATAGGCTGGGCATAAATAGTGACCATGTGAACACCAGGGGTGGGTACACTAAATTTACTAATGTCATATTTCTTTTCAGCTGTTTCAATTTTGCCTTCCCCATAGAGTGCAGGACCCTCACTGATGAAGGCACTCCATGCTGGGTGACCAGTGTCTCCCATGCTGTAAATCAATTCTAGAATTCTTCAATGAGACCTTCAGGGTCTCTTGGTATTGCTTCTTCTGACCCCCTTGTTAGCACTTGGCAAGTGTACATCTGGCATTCTAACAACATGTCTAGCCCATTGTAGTTGCACTCTCTGTAGTAAAGTTGGAATGCTAGGCAGTTTAGCTCGAGAAAGGACCTCAGTGTCTTCTTCTACTAGGTGATCTTCAGAATATTCCTATGACAATTTAAATAGAGACTATTCAGTTTCCTGACATGGCACTGGTAGACTGTCCAGGTTTCACAGGCATATAACATTGAAGTCAGCACATGACTCTGTAGACCTTCTGTTTGTTAGTCAGTGTAATATCTCTTTTCTCCCATACTTTCTTTCATAGTCTCCCAAATATGGAGCTAGTTCTGGCAATGCGTATGTCACCCTCATTGTCAATGTGTGCCTCCTTGGAAAGGACATTGACAAAGTCGGTGAATTTGTCCACAGTACTCAAAACTTCTCCATTTGCTGTAATTGCTGGTTCCACATTTGAATGGTGTGGTCCTGGCTGATGGAACACCTATGTTTTCTTGGTATTCATTGTTAGACCAAAACGAACACAACAGCAGGGACTCAATCCACACTTTGTTGCATCTCAGCTTCAGAGGCTGCATTGAGTGTACAATCATCTGCAAATAGAAGATCATACACTTCCTCTACTTTTGCCTTGGCTTGTAGCCTTTTTAAGTTGAAGATTTTGCTATCAGTGTGGTAGCTGACCTTGAGGCCAGGTTCATCTTCAGTGAAGGTGTTTGATAACATGGATGAAAACATCATGCTAAAAAATATGGGAGCAAGGACACATCCTTGTTTTACTCCACTGGTGACTGGGAGTTCTCCAGAGCATTGTCCACTATTCAGAATTTGGGCATGAATGGTGACGTGAAATTGACATATAATACTGATGAATTTTTCCAGACAACCAAATTTTTACAATTTTCCATAAACCCTCACAACTGATGGTATCAAAGGCCTTGGTCAGATCTACAAATGTTGTATATAGACCTCTGTTCTTTTCCTGGCATTTTTCCTGGAGTTGTTGGACAGCAAACACCATATTGGTTATTTCTTGACCTTTCTGAAGCCACACTGCCTCCCAGGAATGTGACCATCTTCCAGGTGAAGGATCAGCTATTGAAAAGACTCTAGCAAGAATCTTACCAGTAGTGATTAAAAGAGAAATACTCCTGTGATTGTCACAAGACAATCTATTCCCTTTACTTTTATAGAGGCAGAAAATGGAAGCATCTTTGAATTCTTGGGGGATAATCTGAATGAAGATTCCATATAATCTGGAAAATTCCAGTCAGTTTTTGGATGAGCAATGCCCCCCTCCTTGTACATCTTAGCTAGAATAGAATCAGCACCAAGTGCTTTGCCACTTGAAAGTAGCCTAATGCCATTCAAAACCTCTTCTTCAGTTGGAACTTCAGCTAGGGACTGATTGACTTCAACTTGATGTAAATGGTCAGTGGCTTCTGCATTGATTAATGATGGTCTGTTAAGAACACTATGGAAGTATTCAGCCCTTCTCTCTAGGATCAAGTCCCTATAGTTAATCAATGTGGATCTATCAGCACTGAGTAGTTGAGATGCACCATATGTCTTTGGCCATAAATAGCCTTCAGGGCATCATAAAAGCATTTTGGTTTGTTGCCATCTGCATAATAATGAATTTTTATCTGCCTTCTTACTGAGCCAAGAGTACTGCCTCTCTCTTAGCTTTGCTTATACTTTACTTTTGATGTAATAAATGTTGCCTTCTTAGAAATGGATGAACTATCCTACTGATAAACCCTGTGGAGTTCTTGTTTTTTCATTTAGCAGATTCCATATTTCCCTATCGTATTCTTTTTTTTTTTTTTAGTTTTTTTTTTTTTTAACAAGGCAATGGGGTTAAGTGGCTTGCCCAAGGCCACACAACTAGGTAATTATAGGTAATTATTATCAAGTGTCTTTTGATTTGAAATCAGGTACTCCTGACTCCAGGGCCAGTGCTCTATGTACTGCGCCACCTAGCTGCCCCTTCTCCAGCATATTCTTCAAACCAGCCTTGGTGTTTGTGAGTGTTCTGGCTCAGATGAGCAAATGCAGTAGTCTTCCTACTCTTTTTCTGCTCTACTATTGCCAACTGTTTATTGGCTCAGTTTTCTCTCCAAGTTAGCAGCAAACTGTTCTTGCTCAGAGAGACACTAATTTCTTGACATTAATTCTTCAAGTATTCATTTTGCCTTGGGACCTCCACTTCGGTTGAATGTGAATATCTGGCTGAATACTTAGGAAGGCTGAGTCTGTGAGCAATCCAGCACTCTACACCACACATTGCCTTTGTCACTCTCACATCCTATCTGTCTCTTCTTACAATCACATAGTCTAATAGATACCAATGTTTGCTATGAGGGTGCTTCCATGAAGTTTTACTGCATTTAGGTAAACAGAAGACAGTGTTTGTGATGAGAAGGTCATGAGATATGCAAGTCTTCAGTAGAAGGTTACCATTGCTATTGCTGTTTCCATTCCTCCCAAGGACTCCCTGCCATGTCTGGTAATCTGAGTTTAGTCTAGCATTAAAACCACCCAGAATTATAAACTTGTCCTCTTTTGGTACATTGATGATAAATGTCTTCAGCTCTTCATAAAATTTTTCTTTAACTTTATCAGTGTTCTTCATGGTGGGAGCATAGGCAATGATGTTGGTGGCATGGCATTTTCCTGGAAATGGAAAGCTCATTGTCATGAGACTATCATTCACTCCTTTTGGTAGGCATTCAAGAATGTTGACTAAATTAGCTTTTATTGCAAAATCTACCTCAACTTCATGGTGTGAAGGGTGTAGGGTATGTTTAAGAAAGATGAGTACCTTGGTGTGAGGGCTGCTGAGCTGTAGGGTTGCTTTCCTCCTTTTATATCCACCTGAGTCATTCAACTCTCACCATGATGTAGCATGCACAGTGGCCACACACCTGTAAACAATTTTGGCAGGTTGAAGGTAACTGAGGAGTCTCAAACTCATTGTGAGTAGTGGGGGTATCTACCACAAGCATGTGAAATCTCCCACTAGTGGAAGGGCAGAGGAGAACAATTCATTACAATGATCATGAAGCCAGCTGAAGCAGGTGCTGTGGAACACTGAGAGCTTAGATAGTGAAGATATCAAGATCACGCACTGCATCTATAGTCATCACTGATTGTCTTGACTCTGTCTTGGTATGCTGGATCATGATGACTTTGGAAGAGAAAGTAAGGTAATTGACTTAGTTGACTTTGTACAGCTCTACCTCACTTAAATCTATTTTATGAAGGCAACAAAAGACATCACACATAACCATTTCTCAAAGTCCTGTGGCAATAGGCAAGTGACAAAGTGGCAGGTGCAAATATAATGGGAACTATAATCACAAGCCTACACACAGGTGGAAGTGAGGGTTGTTTTCCCAATGAAAGTCGCAGTGAGACTTGGCAGCCCCCTGGGAGACTGAGCAGCCCTTTTAAGGCTCTCACTGCTCACTTCCTGATGTGAGGAAGGGGCATAAAAGGAACCCTAAAAATTGTCTGCTTGTCCAACCCAGGCCTGATTACCATGACAAGTGAGAAATCCCTCAGTATGGTGGAGACAAAAAAAGATCCACAAAAACTTTTTCAAAGGAGATTCCACTCACCATCAGAGCATGGAATGTAGGCACATTTCTAATAGACCTGAAAGATGAACAGCTCTTGTTGCTGACTCAGTTGTATTTTTTTTTTTTACTAGTTTCTGGTAGAGATATTTAAAAAAAAAGAAGACCATGTTTCTGGGTTTAGAGTCATTAAAGGAGACTTGCAATTTTTAAAGTTAACACAGCCTTCTCCCCTTTTCTGTTTAAATATGGATTCAAACACTTGACTTAATGCCTGTTGGAGAGAGGTAGAAGCCAACGACAATGGGTTTTGAATATGAAGTTATTTATAAAATCTTAGGAAGAAGACTAGTGGAAGATTATAAGCAATATGGAAAGCTTGATGAAAACTTCAATTAAGCAAAATTATTCCTTGGCACTTAACAAGGAAAATGTAAGCAAATCAAAAGACCTTTAAACACATTTATTTATTTAAGTCAATGGGGTTAAGAGTGGCTTGCCCAAGGTCACACAGCTAGGCAATTATTAAGTGTCTGAGGCTGGATTTAAACTCAGGTCCTCCTGACTTCAGTGCCAGTGCCCTATCCACAGTGCCACCTAGCCACCCCCACCATAGACATTTAATGATGAAAATGGAAATTTCTATAGACCAAAGAAAAATAGAAAAGATATATAAAGACATTTCATTTTTTTCTTTCCCTTTCATTCCTTTCTTTCTTCCTCTTTCTTTCCTTTCCTTCCTTTCTTCCTTTCTTCCTTCCTTGTAGAACCACTATATTTATTCTCTAACATCTGAGCTTTGGAAGTAAAAATGAACAATGACAAAAAAAAAGCAAATAGATTAGATCCATTTTATAAAAATGTGTGAGTTGATGTTATTGTACCTAGGGTTACATAACTAATAAGTATCTAAGGTAGATTTTGAACTATAGTCTTCTTGATTTCAGTTTCAATTCTGTATAATATACATAGGGCAAATGCCAAACTTCTCTAAATAGTAAGGCAGGTCTTGTGTCTATGAATGTATTATTCAATGACCAAGATTAACTGCTTTCACTAGAGCTGTCAATGAAGACTGTTCCCCAGAACTACCACTATTTTACTAACTGAAAATAAGAAGAGATAGTTTCACATATGCTCACCAAATTTAGTTAATAATAATAGCTAGCATTTTTACTGACCTTCAACTTTACAAATACTATCTCATTGGATCCTCACAACAACTGTGGGAGGTAGGTAATGTTATTATCTTAATATGAGATGAGGAAGTTTAGGCACAGAGAAGTTAAATCCCTTTCTTGAGTCACACAGTAAATCTGAAGTGGGATTTTGAATTTAGTTCAGAATGATTCTAAGACCAGTACTCTAACCACTAACCTATCTGCCTCTTTAAAAACTAAATCAAAATGACTAAATCGAGACAAATTTATTGATGAGATAGCTTAAAGCAGCTGCCCCCAAGTAAAAGTTGCGGCTTGATTCTTCCCTTGATAGCCAATCTTAACTTTTCTCCAACTTGACTGTCATCTCTTTCACCTTTTATAACTCAATGATTTCCCAGGATACCTCTCTGTCCTCCTCTCACAGTTCAGGCCTCCTGTGGCCATGCAAGGATTGGCTGCTGAGGATAGTTATAAACTAGATTCTACCTGCACCTCCTAAAGCAGAGAGAATTTTACTCTGAGGATTCCCCTCTCTAAAAAAATTCTCATAACCTGTTCCTCAGATTACCTTGTTTGATGCTACATTTATCCCTCAAAAATGGGTTCAGCACTCCAGAATAGTGGTTAGAGGATAAGGCCCCCTCCTTTTTTATTTTTTAATGGTAAAGAATGAATCTTTCAGTATAAGCAGTCATGGATGGGCTGTCAAAATGCATTTCAGATCTCATTACATTTTCTTTCCCTGCAAACCTACCCATTTTTTGAAATTCTTTATTTCTATCAAGGACTATCCTTCTAGGTTCTCAATGTCCTCATTAGCCTTGATTCTTCACTCAATTGAAACCACTCTCTTCGAAGTTAACTCTCTTTCAGATCTCTTAATTGACAAATCTGATGGCCTTTTCCCAATTCCTATCTTTCTTCATCTCTCTGCAGTATATGGCACTGGCCCAGCCACTCCTTTGAAATACTTAACTCTCTCCTCTCTAGGATGCTGAAGAAAATATATGAATCTCCTATAAAAACTTATATCTGCATTCTTCAAAACAAATTAAAACAGAATAGCATACAATGTTTAAAAATCTCTCTTGAGTTTTTTTTAGTGTTGAATCCCTTTGTTAAAAATACAACAGCTCTGATTAGTTTGAAAGGACAATTAATCAATATCAGGTGTTGGGTTTTTAGCAGCTTAATGTCAATAAAAATGCATAATTGGCAAGTTTATTGAAAAATGAATATCATGATTTTTCAAGCACAGCTAATGATTTACTTCTCTCGTTTGGATCCATATATCACAAAGATATGTAAGTATTTTACTTAAAACTAAATAAAATAACAGTGAATTGGAAACTATACCTTCAGAATGCTATATCTCAGGGTGTATGTTTAGATTTATATTAATTAAAAAGAAAAATGGAACATATTCAATCATAATATTCTCACTGACATCATTATTAATTTTTAGTGAGATCATATTGGTTTTTTGTACTATTACATTTTTTCAAAATATTATTTCACCTTTATCTCATCCTTTGAAATTTCTATTTCTATATAAGTTTTATGAAGTAATTTTTGGCATATTATTGAATTTGCATGATGTAAGTAAGAAAACTGTGGATGTTTGTTCAAAAGTTATTTATTGATGGGAGTTTAGGATTAGAAAAATTGCAGACCATTAAGGGGACACACTATTGCCTTATATAAGTGATATAGTGAACAGAATGTTGGATTTGGAGTCAGAAAGACTTGAATTTGAACATTGATTCAGATACTAACTGTGTGATTCTAGGCAAGTGTTGATTTATCACTAGCTTGGTCATTTTCACTCTATTATAGTGAGAGAGATTGCTATAGTTCTGGTGCTCATGTCATCAGTTGCTTCTTTTCCTTGGACTGGAAGCCTAGAAAGACAGAGGAAAAATATGTTTCTAAATCTACCCTTTATTGAGTACTCAAAATTCCCCATCCAAATCTTCATTTTCTATTGGATACTTGGTTTCAATTCTATCATCATCATGCCCTAGTTTCAAGTACCCTTTGGCACCATTTACCACTTTCAGCTTTCTTTTGCACATTGTCTTTGCTCCTTGTCTAAGCACATTGTCTAAGCTCCTTGAGGGTATGGATTTTCTCTTTTTCTTATTTGTAACAGGGCTTTATAAACGGTCTGGCATATAGCAGGCACTAAAAATGTTTATTGTATTGTAAGTTATTTTACCTCTCTCAAACTCATCTTCTTGTCAAGTAAAATGGTAATAATAGACTCATAGATCTCATAGGGCTTACAACTATCAAGATCTAATATGTAAAAGTACTTTCCAAACAGCAAAGCACTATATAAAGTGAAATATTTGTGAGCGTCTTGATACCATACTAGACAGAAATACTAATAACTATCAATTTAAAAGAAAATATATATGTGCTATTCTGTAATTATAACAAATTTTTAAAAAGATATTTAAAATTTTTCATAGCATTATTGCATATAATTGCAAACAATCAAATTAATCCAAATGTTCAATAGGAGCATAATGATTAAATAGATTATGATATATAAATGCCATGGAATAGTATGTTTTAATTAAAATAGACAATTAAGAGACTAGAAAGAAATCTGAAAAGAACTCTGAAAAAACACAAAGCAAGAAGAAAATAGAATCAGGAGACTAACCTAAGAAGGCTGATGAAAATTTGTAAGACATACCTTAAAGGTTGTTATAATATTTTATGTTTTGATTAATTAAAACATGATTAGTTATGATTTCCTTCCCTGTATTGATATTATATAATAAACATAATAACATAAAAGCGTTGGGGGTTGTTGGGGTTTGTAAATTTTACTTGGAGAATTGCTGGTATAGACTTCACCTGAGAAAATGTTTTATCCACACTGCTAATTCTCAGTTGTCTTTACCTCCCTAATAAGGAAATGAATTTTGAAGTTCACTTTGAGTGAAATGGCCCTACCCTGGAATAATACCTATAGGAATAAAGGCAAACAGTAGGAATATTGTAATTGAGACTCCAGAGAACATAATGTTTTATTTTTTGATACCTCTAAAGGTCTATTTTTCCTGCTTTCAGAATTTCACTGCCTGGATGCTTCTGCAGTTCCATTGTTCCTATTCTCCCTCAAATTTCATTATTCCCTCTGTTCAATGGATTCCATTGTCCTGGGTATTCTAATAATTCCACTGCTTCTGAAGTTTCACTGTTTTCCCTGCCTCTGAGTTCTATTATTCCTGGAAAATTTCAGAGGGAGATACATTAAAGTGATGAGGATTTATTAAAGAGGTCAGGTAATGACATCATTTCTGTCTACTTTTTGAGCAAATGATTAGGAAGCAATTTGGTATAATTTTTTATTATGGCAATTTTCAAGAGGTGTGAAGGGCCCTAGAAAAGTTACTTTATACAGTTACTGTATATTTGTTGTGACATGCTTGAAGGCATGTTTTGCTCTTGAAAATGAAATTGGAATTTTGAAAATGTATTGCTACTCCTTTTTTCTATTTCTATCCAATACAGATTTTCTTCCTCTGGTCCCACTGAGAATTGTTGTTTCCTTATAATCTCTGACTAAGGATATCCTTTCCTTTGAGAATAGTGTTAATTGCTCTTGCAGAATTGACAAAGTGAGATATCAATTTTTTTTTTCCTCCAAAAGGTCCAAACTGAGAAGCTAGGTGACACAGTGGATAGATTGCCTGCCCTGGGGTCAGGAAGACTCGTCATTCTAAGTTCAAATATAGCTTCAATCACTTACTAGTTATGTGACCCTGAATAAGTCAAGAAAACCCCAAATGGGGTTATGATGATTTGTAAATGACTGAAAAATGACTGACCAACAGTAATAACAATAAAAATAACTAAAGGTCAGGATGAAAAGAAATGTAAAAATTCTCAAGAAAAGATGATAGAAAATATAGAAAATACCAGTTTTGTCTTCAAAGGAATTTGGTGAAGCATACTTCTTGCCTTTTGGCACAGATTTGGTGGAATATGAGTTCAAAGTGAGGCACAAATTTCTAAACATTTCTAATTTGTTGATTTTATTTAGTTGAACTTTGTTATAAGGAAAGGTTCTATTGGAAATGCAAGCTGAGGCAACCTTACCTTCTGTAGTTAGAGTCAAGAGGAGTTCAAATCCACTCAGATATTTATTAAATGTGTGATCCTAGGCACTCACTTAATCTCTATTTACCTCAATTTACCTTACTATAAAGTAGGGATAATAATAACATCTTTCTCACAAGGTCCTGAGAGTATCAAATAAGGCAATATTTGAAAAGCACTGAAACATAGCAAGTGTTCAATAAATGCTTATTTCCTTTCTTCCTAGATTGGATTTTATTCCCTGATGAAATCATGTCACCTGGTTTGATAAACACTGTTGCTTATGGTTAAATGGCTCACATTTTTATAGTAGCTTACAGTTTATAAAGAATATATTCTTCCTAACAAACTGGTGAGATAGATGCTTAATTTCTAAGCACTTACTATTTGCCAGACACCATACTAATCACTGATGATACAAATAGAAGTAAACAAGACAATCTTACCCTGAAGGAGCTTGCATTCTAATGGGGGTAAGACAGTACACAAAAAGGTACTGGAAATGATGAGGGGACACTGAAATAAGAGGGATTGCAAAGAGACTGCAAGAATCCATGTGGAGGATTTGTCAAGATAAGGCAAAAAAGATTTACCTACCAGTTGGATGATACACATATCTTCTCATTTTTTATGTATGAAAAAATTTAATTCAGAAAGCTTAGGGTCTTTGTACAATGTAATATGTACTGAATTTGTAGACAAAAAACCTGAGCTAAGATCCCCAGCTGTGTGACCATGAGCAAGTAGCTTAAACCCTTTAATTTCCATTTTCTCATCTATAAAATTTTTTTTAGACAAGTTATTTCCAAATGACCTTTCAATTATGATCCTATGATTCTTTGATCCAACTAATAAATTGTAGTCAGGAACCGAACCAAGTTTCTCTGAACAGAACACATTCTTTTTTGACTTTGTCAGTGAAGCACTGGTTAGGGAAGGTAGGAAGTTGGAAAGCATGGTGGCCACAAAGGCAAGGAATGCAAGGATGAAAATCAATATTATATTGAAGACAAAGGACCATAGGGTTAAAATCTACAGAAAAATTGACTATGAGGTCTAAAAAAACTCATTGGATTTGAAAATTGGGCATTGGCGATCTTTGAGAGAATTTTTCACCATATCCATTGAAGTGGTAGAGGCAGAAGAAAGTTTTTAAGGGATGGAGGAGAGATTGAAGAGTAAGAACCTAGTAAGAACCTAGAGGCAAAGCTATATGTTACCTCTAACTTGAAAAGGCTGGATGAAACGTCTCTAACTCTAAATTTCTGTGACAATTATTTTGGGCCTCAGTTTCCTCATCATTATTTAAGGAAAATAGGATCAGATGATATTTATGGTTTTTCTAGTTCTTGACTCCTATCATTCTGTGACTAGAAAAAAAATCAGTTAGCATATCAATTGGTCAAAAGTTCTAAAGTAGTGTGACCAAATCTTTGCCTACGCCCCATGCAGCCTTGAAGCCCATTCGAGTGTCTGCATCTTGTAACTATAAAATGAAAGAATGGGTGAGCACATGCTCCAATGTTGCAATATCACAGTCCAGCTTAAGCCTTAACTAACATTGTATGGTCTTACAGACTGCCAATTTTTTCTTTTTTTTCTTTTTTATAAAAGATATGCAAATCAGGATAATCTTTATTTTATAATATTATATGACTTTTTGTAATTGCAATAGACAACTATATTGTATGCAGCATTAATTGCTATTTTTGTCACAGAACTTTGAGAATAAATTTCAAGATTTTAGAAAATACAATTGCATTTCAGTTTATCTGCTACTTGCAAGTAGAATGTATAGAGCTGCAATAAGATATACTACTTAAAGAAAAATTTATTTTCAAATGTATTTTTGGATTTATGTATATATGTATATGTCTATACATATATAAATATATGGATTGGACTGTTTATAAAAATCTAGGGGCAGAGTCAAGATGACAGAATGGAGGCAGGAATTTCTGCAAGCTCTCCTTCAGACTACTCCAAATCCCATTAAATAATGTCTGTAACCAAATTTGACAGTGGTGAAACCCACAGGAAAAGTGAATGAAACAATTTCCCAGTCCAAGACATCTTAGAAGATCCATGGGAAAGGTCTGTTACACCAGGATTAGAAAGGCCTGAAGTACAACCCATATTATACTGGCTGCTGGAGTAAAATTGGATCTAGCCATCTAGAAACAACTCATGGGAATCTGCCTGGGTCCATGGCAGCCATGGCAGTTTCCAGATCACTCAACCCAGGTATTGCCAAGGATAAATTGGAAGGGCAGTAGGAAAACTCTGCCCCACCAGAGTGAGCACAGAGTCCAGGCCATAGACCAGATTGGGTCCCAGGAAGCAGGAACAGGCCTGGGGCAGCTGCTTCCAGAATGTCCAACCCACAGATGGTAAGAGAGTCAAGAGATTGCAGAGGTCTCTCTCCTATCTTTTCCAAAGCAGAATTCTATGGATTTGCTCATGCTCAGATCAAGGCTGCAGTCTGGGCCCCAGTATCAGGAAAAGGAACTTTACTGCCATAGCAGAACAGGGACCTTCCTCACAGTTCCAGGGTAGAGGTGAATGCTTGTGGTCATCCACAAATCATAGCACAGGCCAGGAGAGCAGTCAAAACCTCTCATTAAGACTTGGAAGGAATTTTTTTGGGGGGGTATTCCTAAACACAGCTGCAAAAAACCTCAAAAGCTTGGGGCAGTGTGTTTTCCATCCTGGAAGCAGAACTCCACCTTAGCAAAGACTTAAAATCAAATCATAGACTGGGGAAATGAGCAAATAACAGAAGGAAAAAAATCCAACCATAGACAATTACTTTGACCTTATGGGGAATCAAAATACCCATTCAGTAGATATCAATATCAAAACTTCTGTATCCAAAGTCTCCAGGAAAAATATGAATTGGTCCCAGGCTATGGAAGAACTCAAAAAGAGAGATAGAGGTAAATTTGGAAAGAGAAATGATAGCAATGTGGGGAAAATCATGAAAACCAGGTCAGCAGCTTAGTGTAGGAGTTACAAAAAAATCTGCAAATAGCATCTTAAAAATCAGCTTAGGTCTGAGAAGACTGCCTTAAAAAAGCAGAATTAGCCAGATGGAAGAGGAGATGCAAAAACTCTCTGAAGAAAATAATTCCTTCAAATGTAGGATAGAATTAAGGGAAGCTGATGTCTTTGTGAGAAATCAAGACACAATAAAATAAAACCAAAAGAATGAAAAACTAGAAGAAAATGTGAAATATCTCATTGGGGAAAACAAACTGACCTGGAAAACATATCCTGGAGAGATAATTTAAAAATTATTGGGCTACCTGAAAGTCATGACCAGGAAAGAGATTAAGACTTCATTTTTCAAGAAATAATCCAGCAAAATTGCCCTGATATCCTAGAAGCATAGGATAAAATAGAAGTTGAGGTAATACACTTATCACCTCCTGAAAGAGATCCTGATCCCCAAATCCCCAAATCCTGATCCCCCCAGCAATGTTATACCCAAGTTCCAGAACTCCAAAGTGAAGGAGAAAAAATATCACAAGCATGCAGAAAAAAAATTCAAATATTATAGAGCTACAGTCAGGATAACACAGGACTTAACAGTATCTACAATAAGGGCTCATAGGATTTGGAATATGACATTCCAGAAGGCAAATGAGCATGGATTACAACCGAAAATCAACTCCTCAGTAAAACTGAACCCATTCTTTCAGGGAAAAAGTTGAACATTCATTAAAATAGGGGACTTTCAAACTTTTCTGTTGAAAACAGAACAGAAAGTTTGATCTTCAAGTACAGGACTCAGGGGAAGCATAGAGAAGGTGTATGAGAAGAACAAATTATGAAGGATTTAATGATATTGAACTGTTTATATTCCTACATGGGAAAATGTTCCTGATAACTCATATGATGAACCTTCTCATTTATTAGGGCAATTAGAAGGAGCATATGTATTCAAGACATGGGGGGATCTGAATATGAAGATATAATATGTTATAAAGATGGAGTTAATGGGCAAGAAAGAATTTTACTTGGAGAAAGTGAAAGGAGAGATGGAATAGACTAAGTTATTTCACATAAAAGAGGCAAGAAAAAATATAGTCATAAGGCAGTTAAGGGGAAGGGGGGTGAGGTGAGGGGGAATGAGTGAGCCTTCACTCTCATCAGAAGCAACTCAGAGAGGAAATGACATATACACTCAACTGAGAATAGAAATCTTTCTTACCCTAGAGGAAAATAGGAGAGGAAAGGAATGGGAGAAAGGGGACAGAGGGAGGGGAGTGGGGGGGGGGAAGGATAGAAGAGAGGGAGGATCATGGGTAAAGGCAGTAAGATACAACACACTTTTGAGGAGGACTAGGGTGAAAGGAGAGAGAGAATAGAATAAGTGGGAGTTGGGAAGAACAGGATGGAGAAAACTATAACTAGAAATAGTAGTTGTGGGGGAAAAAATTGAAGCAATTTTTCTGATAGACTTATGATAAAGAATGCTATCCACCCCAAAGACAGAGGTGATGGTATCTGAATACAGATTAAAGCACTCTTTTTTCTCTCATTTTATTTTTCTTGAGGTTTCCCTTTCCTTGTGAAAGGGTTATGTTTATTTTTACAACATGTCTATTGCAGTAATGTGAAAAAAATAATAAAAAAAAGAAATCCTAATGAATAGGACTTCAAAAAAGACTTGCCTGAACTGATACTGAGTGAAGTGAGCCAAACCAGAAGAACATTTTACACATTAACAGCAACACTGGATGAAGATCAACTGGGATGGACTTGCTCATTTCAGGAACAGAATAATCAGAGACAATTCTAAAAGATTTGTGATAGAAAATACCACCCATAACCAAAGAAGGAACTGTGAAGTTTAAATGCACACCATAGTTTACTATCTTTAATTTTAAAATGTTGTTTTATGCTTTGTCCTTCAATTTTTTTCTTTTTGATTTGATTCTTCTTTTACAACATGATTAATATGACTATATGCCTTACATAGTTATACATGTCTAGCCTACATTAGATCACTTTCTGTCAGTGAGGAAAATGGAGAGAAGAGAGGGAGGGAGAAAAATGTGAAACTCAAAACTTTGCAAAAAATGATTTTTGAAAACTTGCTTTGTATATAGCTGGAAAAATAAATAAATAAAACATTTAAAAAATATTCAGCATTTCACAAACCTTCCCTGATCATGTCATCTCTTTTTGGGGAGTATGTTTGCCAGTAACTTTTTTCTTTTATGAAGAATACAAAAGGTAAAAGTAGAACAAAAATTTCAGATCAGCATCTTGAAAATATTCTTTGCACTGCTACAATTTCTGTCAAGCCAGATATAGATGCACTAGTATCAAAAAAGTCAGCTCAGTGTTCACATTGAAAATGTATATTCTTACTTTTTTGTTTAAAGAGTAAAGGTTTTATTATTATAATCATTATTTTTATTACATTTTATTATTATTGTACTCATTGGCAATATGGATTACAATGTCATAAATAAATATTGAATTGTACATGTGGCACTTGGCAAGTTTTTGTTGGGTGTTGGGCCCAGAAAAGCTAAAAGCTCTTCTACCATCCTAAATAATAATCTCTTAAAAACAGAAATTTGATAGCAAATAGCTTTAAAAGTCCTTCTTTCCTTATCTATTTTTTCCTTACCTATTTTCTATTCTTCTCACCTATTCATTTGTTTAACAAAAGGTCAGCTTTAGTCTCTGTATGAGTCATCACTAATTCCAAATTAATAATGGAGTCAGAATAAAGGAGATTTTGCCCTTCCCAAAGTATGTTTCATTTCCTTATGTGAAATGGACTCTGAGGTCTTGCTCCTTTCTCCTCTTCTTCCTGGTTTCTTTCTGAATCATTAACCCCAATTAGTTTCCTTTAGGAAAATCTCTAAAATCTAGCTTAGTTATGTCTGGTGCCTTAAGGAAGGTCTACCCAACTATGTAGAAGAACTCTCCTAGAAAGATACTCAATATACAATATAGATTTCAGGATAATTTTTTAAATTGCTGTACACAAGAATTAAAGGACACAGAGGTATTGTGAGCAAGTACAGGAAACAGTACACTTAAATAGCTCATTACATTCTTTATACACCCTTGGAAGAAGGTTAAAAACTCTTTGTGGGAGTACCAAAGAGATATTTCTCATTCACCTTGGACAGGAACAATCTTAGCAATTCACAGCAATAATTATGGAGAACTGGCAAGGTCTGGATCTCTTGTTTAGGCAATGTATTGCTTTAGACCTTCAGCTTCAGGGTCCTCCTATTGGTGTTCTCTGAGGCATGCTATTGTGGAAATCTTTCCCTTTTTGGAGATTTTTGCTTGATTCCTGAGCTCAAGAACTTTAGAACTTAGGAGATATCCTTGGAGTGATTCAAAGGTCAGAAACTCTATCCTCAGGATCTAGTCTAGCCTTTGACTCAAAAAAGGAATAAAAAATGCAGAAAATAGTAACCAGGAATTAATTAAGTTCAAGAAACTAGTCTCCAATTCTGGGAGAGCATATTATTTCCCACTACCCTGTATTTCTGCTACAAGGGGAGGAGAATGTCGTACAGAGAAATGATACCCTTGCTAGAATTCAAATGAGGGAAAACTTGTGAAAAGAGAGAGAAAAGAGAGAAAAGGAGCCTTTTAATAATTCTGACCTAATGGACTGTAGGTGTTGGGTTGTTTCCTCCAGTAAAAGTCCAACTCAATTACTAAAAACCAATCAGAGAAGGTTCCCATGTTTTCTCCACAAAGGGCTAGTTAATGTGCCTAGTTCCATGGCTGGTAGCCCCATCTCCAGTAGTCCTGATCCATATCTGGACCTAGATGGCTCCACAGGAGAAAGTGAGGTTGGTGACTTAGCACAGTACTGTACCCTCACTCAAATCCAATTTATATGCATGTCATGCTATCACCTCCCCTGATGTCCATGGTCTCTTTTGAGGATGAAGGACAAACATCATCAACTCCATCTAAAAAAAGGGCAAAGCTATATAATTTTATTATATAAACAGGAGGTCAATCCTAATGCCTTCTTTCAACTGTTTACCTCCAATTTATCCTGCATATATCTTGGTTATTTTTCCAAGTTTTTCATAATGTTTTTCATGTTGTCTTTCCCCTTAGACCATAGGACCTTTGAGAGATCTTTTGTCTTTCTTTGACTCTAAAACATAGTAGGTATTTAATAAATGCTTAACCTTTCCCTCCTCCATTATAGAAGAAAATTAGTTGCCTTCAAACTCTTCTAAGGAAATACAGTATACAGTACTGAAACTTCTATCTGAGAATTGGGTAGAAAACTCTTGGTGGTCTATAAATAAATTCTAAATTATGTTGTGCTGTTGCAGTGCTAGGATAATGACATAAAGGAGAAATTGTCCTTTGATGCACAGAAGAAGGTAATTACAGTGATTATAATAAATGCTGGCTAATATCGCAATAAATAGAGTAATTTAGTTCACATTTTGGAAACTATTAAGACTAAAATGCTAAATTCCAAGTGCTCAATGTTTATTAAAAACTACTGTATAGCACAAATTACTTGATTGGGGGAGAGCATCTCCCAGTTCTATTTACCCAGGTTCTGGTTGTTTGTGATACCAGTGAATATATCAATAGACTCAAAGAGCTAGCTCAGAAACTCATTTCTCTGGGGTCCAGGCATTTTTTTAAGACAATGGGGTTAAGTGTCTTGGCCAAGGTCATACAGCTAGGTATTTATTAAATGTCTGAGGCTGGATTTGAACTCAGGTGTTTCTGACTCCAGGGTTGGTGCCACCTAGCTGCCCCAGGAACCAGCTCTTGAATAAATAACCTCTGGTCATACTGCATCCTGAAAAGTATGGAATCATAGGATTTTAACTCTTTCATCATCCCTGCCTCTTAGAACATTTATTCTTTTTCAGTGTTTAGCAGTCACCTACTATGAGAAATTTTTCTTGGTTCTCTTCTTGAAATATTATTATTATTTGTTTGGATTTGGTATGGGAAACTCCCTGGTAAGGAAATTTCATCTATTAGTTCAGATTAATAACCATTCTGCAACTCCTAGTCTTAGATAATTGCTGGGGCACAATGACGTGATTAGGGTCACATTGCCAGTGTAAGTCAGAGGTGGGACCTGATTTCAGGTCTTCCCAATTCCTAGGCTAAGTCTCTATTTATATGCCATCAAGGTAGCCTCTTTCCTCAAGTTATATTATCTTTATTCATATAGTTACATGTTTTATTCCCCAGTAGCTTCTTCAAGGTAGGGACTATTTTTCATTTTACCTTTGAATTGACAGCACCTTATGACAGTGCCTTGCTTAGAATAGGCACCTAATAAATGGTGTTCATTGAATTGAACTGAAACGAGTCTTTTTCCTTGTGGCTAGGCTACTCCATCTCCTTCAATTTCCAGAAGTAGTAATCCTAACAAAAACTACTGTACTCAACAGTCAGGGAATGGAAAGCAGAAAATGTCTAGGCCTGGGAAAAGTCATGTCATACACTATATTTACTATTCCTTTCCATGCTTGCCAATGGACCCAGATAAAAGACAGTGAGGCTGGTCACTGCTCAGTCCTGTTTTATTTAAATCTAATTCACTTGCAGGTCATGGCATTACCTTCTTGATGTCTTGGTCCTCTTTGACAGCCTGTGAGTAGTAGAAGCTACCTCACTGGGGACCCAACAGACCAGTACCCTCCCTCCCTCCTTCTTCCCTCCTTCCTCCCTCCCTCCTTCTTCCCTCCTTCCTCCCCCCTTCTCTTCCCCTCCCTCCCTTCCTCCCTTCCTCCTTCCTTCCTTCCTTCCTTCCTTCCTTCCTTCCTTCCTTCCTTCCTTCCTGTATAAGCCTAGTAAGCAACAGTGTGGTATAGTGGATAGAGCAGACCTGAACTCCAATCCTACCTAATTCACTTACCAGCTGCATGAATCTGAATACATTTCTTGACTTCTCTCATCTTTTGTTTTTTCATCTGGAAAATGAGAATAAACACAATGTTGACCTGGCAGGTCTGTCAAGGTTTCACCTCCTTGATGTCATGGTCTTCTTTGAGAATGAAGGACAAACATCAAGCAATCACCTGGTTCTCTCTCACTATTTTTTTTTTTTTAGTTTTTTGTAAGGCAAATGGGGTTAAGTGGCTTGCCCAAGGCCACACAGTTAGGTAATTATTAAATGTCTGAGACTGGATTTGAACCCAGGCACTCCTGACTCCAGGGCCGGTGCTTTATCTACTACTCCACCTAGTCACCCCTCTCACTATTTTTCAATAGCACCTTTAACCACATTTTTCTAAAACTGGTCTGGAAAATATCAGAATCATGATTATACTTTCTGAGGCAGATGGGACAGTGCCCCACTCTTTTCCCTCTCTCCTTTTACAAAATAAATTTTCCTCTTGAACAAATTCTCTTGATTTGAAGTTAGTATTTTATAGCATTGTGCAAATTATATAGCACTTAAATCACACCTAATTACCATTTGTACCAGCATTGCTGAGCATCCTAAGCGGCAAAAACATGGGAGAAACCCACAAAAGGTTGTTTATCAAAACAGAACAGAGGACTTGTGTTTGTTCTCAGGGAAGTAGAATTTTAGATTTTCAATCCTGAACACTTTTCATAAACCTGAAAATAACCAGAAAGCCCTTTTAAAAATGAAGAATCCTAGAATTGAATGGGACATTAGGGGTCACATATTCCAACCTCCTTTCATTTTTCAAATGAAGAAACTAAGACAAAGAAAGACAAAGTGACTTAGTTTGAATGATTGAGTTGATAAAATGATATCTTGTGCTTTTCTCTGATAAGAAGTGTGGTATTACAATTTAGAAAGATTTTGTGAAATAGAAAAGAGCTAAATCTGAGATTCAGATGATAGAATCATAGCGACCTCTCAAATACTTCAGCCTTTATAAACTATTTGGCTTCTTCCATGACAAATATTTGAGCTGGTTTGCTTCTTTTTTTCCCTCAATATTTTTTCTGGGATTCTAGAACCATTAGTTCATGATGGATCCTCCAGGAATATCAATTAATTTCTATATGAACCTAATTAAAATATAATTAGGAAGGTAACTCTTCAAAGCTATTCATATGATGTATTACAAAGCTAAATTTAAATATATATATATTCATATATCTATCAAAAACATGCATATGTAATCTTTTAGAATATCTGGCTTGTTATTCAAATATCTTAGCATGAAAAAATGTAAATTATTCATAACAGCTTACATTTATAATAGAAATTTGCAATGTACATTACCCACAGCAACTCTATGATGTATAATTTTTATTGACAAGTTGGAGTGATTTGGGCTAAATGATAACATAATTAGGTGACTTTGTAGCTAGTTGAATGGCTGGACCCAAATGCCTAATGACTCAATATCAATTTAGAAGGAGGTATTCAGTGTAATGCTCTAGTTATCTTTACTTGATTCTGTGTCATTTATCAATGAATCAGATAAAGGTAAAAATGGATTGTTGATCCATTTTGCAAAATGACAGAAAACAAGAATGGTTATCTAACTAGTTGGAGAAGTGGATCATGGCTTAACCAGATTTCAATGCAATAGATCATTGGGTTGAATGGAGGAATGAAATTTAATAGGAATAAAAACAACACATACTTTTGTCCCAAGATTCTTAGTACAAGATAAGAATGTGGTTAGAGATTATGTTAATTGAAAGAGATCTGGGAGTTTAGTGAACTGCAAGGTCTCTTTGTTCTTATTACAGCTATGATTCTACCACCATTGTAGGAAACTCCAAATAAGGAACTTCTTTACCGGGGCCGATTAACAACTTCTCTGCTACAGTCTTGGAAAGGTGCCTGGGAACATTGAGAGACTAAGTGACTCAAGGTCACACAGTCAGAATGCATTAAAATCTAGTCTCAAATACAGGTCTTCCTGACTCCAAGGCCAAGTACCTAACCACTACATCATGCTGCCCTTAAATAATTTCAATATGATTTAAATATATGGTGACAACTATAAAGAAACTAAGGCAACCTTACGTTGAATTAAGAAAAGTAATGGAATAAAAGAATAAATGCTTTTAGAATATTGAGTTCAGTTTGGGGTGCATTGATAAGTTGGCAAATGTACAAATAGAGGTTACCAGGATTGTAAAGAATTTCATTTTAATACTATATGAAGAATGGATTGAAGGAACAGAAGATATTTAGCCTGGGGGAAAAGAACACTTTAAGGGATACTTAAGCGAAATCTTTCAATATTTGCAGAATGGTCATATGGAAGAGGATTAGAATAGTTCTTCTTGGCTCCAAAGGACAGAACTAGGAGCAATCAACAGTGGTTTAGAAATGCAGATTTAACCTTAAATGCTTTGTAAAAATTGAAATTATCTCAAATTGGAATGAGTTGCTTTGGGAGGTAGCGACTTTCTCATTATTGGAGTCTTCAGGTAAAGCTTGTATGATCATTTATTTGTACAATTTGCAAAGAATATTCTTTTATAGGCCTCAACATTAAAGTTTCAGTGATTTTGTGAAACAATACATAGTAGTAAGCTCAAGGAACGAAACACACAGCATTTAGGTTCTGATAAGTGACCAATCTCTATCTATCTTAATCAAAATAAATCAGTCAACTAGCATTTAACAAACAGTATTTGCTAGATAGGTACTATGCAAAAATACTGGGGACACAAAGAAAGGTAAAAACAGATTCTGTTCTCAAAGAACTCACACTCTAATAAGGTAGATTTAGCACAGTGCTCATCATATAGCAAACACTTAGTAAATGCTTGGTGACAATGTGAGATAATATTTGAATAACTAGATACACAAACATAGAGAAGGAAGGAGATAATTTTAAGAGGGAAAACATTAGCATTTGGAGAAGCTGTTCTTCATCACTTTTAGGTCTGTGAATTGGTGACATTTTCTCTAAATATGGTACAGAGAGAAAGTTCCTCAACCTCAGATATTCAGAGAGACAACATATTAGTTATTTTGACTGAGGAAAGTTAAGAAGGAAAATCTTGATTCTATTGTAAAGATAATTCATTGTCCAATCAGGTCTTAAATTTCCCATAGATGACCTGAGTTGAAGGATAAATGATATCAAAACTCATCTGGAAGCACAAAATGTCAAGAATATCAAGGGAATCAATTGGGGGGAAAAACCAACTCAAAACTTAGAGGAGGTGGTCTAACAGCAGCAGATATCAAACTACACTGCAAAGCTCTAATCATGAACATAATCTGGTATTGACCAAGAAATACAATAAATAAGAGTAAATGATCATAAATAGTAAATCTGGTGTTTAATAAATCCAAAGATTCAAGCATTTGGAGTTAGAACTTACCATTCAATAAAAATTACTGGGAAAACTGGAAAGTAATTTGGCAGAAACTAGGCATGACCAGTATTTCGTACCATGTACCATGATAAGATCCAAATGGATAAATGATTTAGACATAAAAAATAATAAGTATAGAAGTATAAGAATAATAATAATAATAAGTTAGGGGAGCATGGGAAAATGTTTCTGTCAAATCCATGGATAAAGGAAACATTTATGACCAAACAAAATATAGAGGAAAATCACAGGAAAAAAGATGGATAATTTTGATTTCATGAAATTAAAAAGTTTTTTCCACATTGAAAATTAATGTAAATAAAATTAGAAGGAAAATAGGAAACTATGAAAAAAATTATAGCAAATATCTTTGATGAAAACCTTATTTCTCAAATATATAGAGAATGAAGTCAAATGTATAAAAATATCCATTTCTGCAGTTAATATATTGATAAAGCATCTGAATAGACAGTTTTCAGAAGAATAAATCAAAGTTTTCATTAGTCATGTGAAAGATGCTCTAAATCACTACTGTTTAGAGAAATGCAGATTAAAACAATTCTGAGGACCAACTCATACCTAACAAATTGATTAATATGACAGAAAAGGAAAATGACAAAAGGTTGGGAAGGTTGCACAAAAATTGGAACACTAATGTATTGTTGGTAGAGTTGTGAACTAGTATAACTATTCTAGTGAACAATTTGGAATTATGCGTAAAAGGCACATCTGTGCATGTCCTTTATTTTATTTTTTATTTTTTTAATTTTAATTTTAATTTTTTTAATTCTCATTTTGTACAAATGTTTTTTTTACATTAATAAAATATTCTTGTTTAAGAGTAAACAAAATACCCCCCCCCATAAATATAGACTTGCTTGGGCGATAAAGTAAAAGGGAGAGAAAAAAATTAAAATTAAAAAAATAATAGTAATAATTGTAGGTATGGCCAGGTGGCGCAATGGATGAAGCACCAGCCCTGGAGCCACGAGCACACGAGCCCACATCCAGCCCTGTAGACCCAACAATCACCCAGCCGTGTGACATGCAAGCCACCCGATCCCCACTGCCCTGCAAAAACCAAAAAGAAGAAATAAAAAAAAGACACAAAATAAAATAAAATAGTAATCATAGTAGGGGTGGCTGGGTGGCAGACAGAGCATTGGCCCTTGAGCCAGGAGCACCCGGGTCCAAATCCGGCCTCAGACACCCAAAGATCACCCTGCTATGTGGCCCCAGGCAGGCCACCCTGCCCCATTTGCCCTGCACCCTCCCCCAAATAATAATAATAAAAAATGTGCTTCAGTCTTTGTTCCAACACCAACAACTCTGTCATGGGTGGATCGCATTCTTTATGGTAAGTCCATCACAAAAAATTGCTTTCATATTTTTCCAACGTTGCCATTGCTGATCCCAACTCCCTCCTTTCTTATTTCTCCACTACCATGTACTATATTTTCTCTCTCCTTTCACTCTGACTCTGCTGTAGGGTAGCTGAGTGGCGCAGCAGACAGATCCCTGGTCCTGGGGCCAAGAAGCCCTGAGCCCCCATACCACCCCTTAGGCCTAGAATCCACCTGGCCCTATGGTCCTGGGCAGGCCTTCCAATCCCAGCCCCTTGCAAGAAGTAAAAAAGAAAATGTGTTATATCTGACCACTCTCCCCCCATGGTCCATCCTCTCCTCCTTTATTCACATTCCCACCCCTTCCCCCTGCTCCTCCCTCCTTCTTACTCCAGTTGTCTATACCCCATTGAGTATATATGCTGTTTCCTTTCCTAGTCACCTCTGATGAGATCAAAGGTTCCCTCATTCCCCCTTGCCTCCCCCCTTCCATATCATTGCAATAGCTCACTGTAATAAAGAAAAAAACTTATTATATGAAATATCTTGGCCTATTACCCCTCTCCTTTTTCTTTCTCCCATTACATTTCCCTTTTTTTCTATTGACTCCATTTTTATACCATATTTTATCTTCGAATTCAGTTTTCTCCTATGCTTCAACTATAAAAGCTCCCTCTACTTGCTCTATTAACTGAGAAGGTTCATATGAGTATTATCAGTGTCATTTTTCTATGCAGGAATACATGCAGTTCATCATCATTAAGTCCCTCATATTTCCCCCCTCTCCTCCAATCTCCATGCTTCACCTGAGTCCTGTATCTGAAGGTCAAACCTTCTGTTCAGCTCTGGCCATTCCAAAAGGAACATTTGAAATTCCCTTGGTTCATTGAAAGTCCATCTTTTTCCCTGGAAGAGGACATTCAGCCTTGCTGGGTAGTTCATTCTTGGCTGCATTCTAAGCTCTTTTGCCTTCTGGTATATTATATTCCAAGCCCTACGAGCTTCCAATGTAGTTGCTGCTAAGTCCTGTGTGATCCTGACTGCAGCTCCATGTGCATGTTCTTTAATACAGAAATACTACTACTAACTTTGTATCTAAAAGAGATCAATGCAAAGGAAAAAGAATCTATTTGGGTGAAAATATAGCAAAGAATTGAACCTGGAAAGAAAATGCATTAGTAAGGAAAACTTGGGAATGGCTAAACAAGTTATGATATATGATTATGATGGAATACTAGTATACTATAAGAAATGTCAGGCATGATGGTTTCAGTAAAACATGGGAAGACTTTTTTGAACTGATGCAAGTGAAGTAAGAAAAACCATGAAAACATTTCAATCTTAGGCATGATTAAATATGATAAACTTAGCTACTCTGATCAAGACAATGATACAAGATAATTCCAAGTACCCATGATGAAAAAATACTATTCACCTCTAGAGATATAACTGATATAGATTGAAGCTGATATTTTTAAACTTCTAAAATATTATATATGGAAGCTAATTACAATATCTTGTGATAATAAATCAATATTAATGAATAGAAATCCTGAGTTGAAAGTGCACTTGGATGTCATTTAGGAAATCCTGTATTTGGACTGGAATTCCTTTTTAACATTTTCCTCAAAAGTGATCATTGTAGGGGCAGCTAGGTGGTGTAGTGGATAAAGCACTGGCCCTGGAGTCAGGAGTACCTGGGTTCAAATCCAGTCTCAGACACTTAATACTTACCTAGCTGTGTGGCCTTGGGCAAGCCACTTAACCCCATTTGCCTTGCAAAAAAAAAGTGATCATTGTTTGAAGACTTCCATGGATAAGTTTCACTACTTTTTGAGGCAATCGATTCTAATTTTGTTTATTTGTTAGAAAATGATACTTTATAAAACTTCTTATATATGCTTCTCTGCAACTTCCCCATAGTTATGCCTTCTTCTGTCCTTTGGGGCTGAGCATATTGTTCAGTTGAGTCTGACTCTTTGTGACACCATGGACCATGCTGTTTGGCAATTTCTTGCCCAAGATTATTGGAGTGGTTTGCCATTTCATTCTCTATTGTGAGCTAAGCATAATTCCTCCTTCATGGACCATCTTTTCGATAACTGAAGACAGTTGTTATATCCCTCCAAAGTCTTCTCTTTTCCTAGATAATTGCTCCTTGTTTCTTCTGTTCTTACTTTTATGATATAGTTTATAGTTCCATCACCATTTTTGTCACCTCCCTCAAGTGTGCTCTCCTTCATCAATGATTTTCCTAAAATATGTAAAGTAGAAATGAATACAATATTTCAAGTTCAGCTCAGATAAGAACTGACTGTAACATACCCTTGTTCTAGGTTGTAATTCTATTGTTACAACACATAATTGCATTAGCTTTTTTTGATTGTTTTGCTTCATTGATGGCCTTTGTTGAGCTTGCAATCCATTAACATTCCCAGGTTTTCTTCACATATTCTATTTGTTAACCATGTCTTTTTTATTTATGATATCTGTACTTTCCTAATTGCTTTGTAGAATTCACATAGCATCCACAGCTGTGTTGCAAATGAAGGAGACCTATGATTATGCTTGATCTGTGTATTCAATCCATCTTAGCTGTGTGATCATGGAAACATTACTTATCCTTTCAGAGGAGACTCTAAAAAGGGGACTTTAAAAGTTGCCTTACTTAACTCACAATGTCACCCTAAATGTACTCTTAATACTAAAATAATTAAGCCACATCATTTTTGACATTATCATTATAAATGAAATTAGAAGACATGAAGTTGCACCTACATGAAAGGATAGCTCACAGATTCTCCTTTAAGATGCAAATAAAAGTTATCAGGATTGATTTCATCCTGAATCTAAAGAAAATAAGTAAAGTCATTTCATGGCACATTTGGTCATCTCACCTTGAAAATAAAAGCAAAAAATACCATCATGAGGATAAATGAATGTAACTTAAAGATAAGGGTATGCTGGTAATGTGATCTATATATATGTATATATACATATATATGTCTCATATATGTATGTATAAACATATCTATGAATTTAGAAAACTACCATTAAATATATGATTATATATAATCTAATTGTGCTTTATATATACACTATATACTACATATTTTTGAATGTTATTTTATTTTGTTTTTCCCATGCAAAGATAGTTTTTAACAGTCATCTGTTTGTAATTTTTTGAGTTCCACATTTTTCTACCTCTCTCTTTCCTCCCCATATTCTATATGATTTTTACTTTATGATGCATTACTGTCTTATCTGCAGCATTAACAATTTCTTCCTCATTTTCTTCAGTCTAAATCATTCACAAAAGAACAAGTCAAGACCTAATTTGCTGATTTCTGATAGATTAATAAAAAATTTAATGTTCTGTTCTTTTGAATTGGTAGAACTAGCTCCAACATACTCCTTTGCGTATACCAGTATCTTTTGCAGAGGATGAAGTAGATTCTATGTTGAACAAATTTAATCTCCTTTCCAAAAGTTTAATTTCCATTATTCTACTTTCAATATTTAAAAAAAAAAGAAATGTCATATCTCCCTGTCTTTTTTTTCCTACAGGCTATACAACTTTAGTTTTTCAAAGCATTCTCATATGGCATGAACTTGAGTCCCTTAATTTTTATGGCTACCTTCTTTTGGACATTATACAACTTGTCAATATCTTTTCTTCACAAAATGTGACCCCCAGAAATAAACACAATCCAGATGGTGTTTGCCAAGACAAAGGACAACCTTATTATCAACTCGCTATGCCTCTCTTGTCACAGCCCAAGACTGCACTCATTTTCTTACCTTTCATCATACTTTGCCTCACACTGAGTTAGCAGTTGCCCAAAGGGAAACAGTTCCCCTTACACAAAATACTATCTTGCCAAATGACTAATATTTTGTGCTTATGAAATTGATTTTATTGTACCCAAGAAAAACATTTTATATTTATATCTGTTGAATTTCATCTTATTTGATTCAGAGCAGTGTTCAAACCTGTCAAGATCTTATTGGATTACAGTTCTATCCCCAACATGTTTTCTATTCCTCTAGCTTTGTGTCATCTGATTAACATGTCATCTGTGTTCTGACCTGTTTATTGATCAGAATATTTAAACAGCACCTGGTAGAGATACCCTTGCTGCTATGTCAGCATTGTGATCTATCTTCTTTATTTATTTATTTTTCTTTCTGCCTGAGTAATCTACAGCATATTCTGATGAAAATATCATAATTGTTTCTCAATTGATATTTCCTATTATAAACTCAACAACACTTTTTTTTTCTAGTTTTGGATTTCTTCACATGAGTATGCTTTCTTGAATATGTGTAATTTAAAAATCGACAGTTAAAGTCACCTACAATCCAAAAGACAGAATTGCTTGTCCTTCCCTTTTCCTCACATATACCCACATACTTGACATCCTAAGAAGGTGACACATACTGGCTCTTATCACGTGGTTGATCCTCTGAGAAGACTTTTTCTTCTTTGTTGTTGTGATGCCCCTTCTGGGTCTTTAGTTCTGGCTTTGGCTCCTTTACATCTTGTTCCAAGCACAACTGATATAGATTATCAATACCTTTGTTTTGCTGCTAAATCATTTTTCAGTCATGTCTAACTCTCATGATCCATTTATGGTTTTCTTGGCAAAAATACTAGAGTGGTTTGCCATTTCTTTCTCTAGTTCATTTTATAGATGAAGAACTCAGGCAAGCAGGGCTAAGTAACTTGCCCAGGATCTTGCAGTTAATAAGTATTTGAAGTTGGATTTGAACTCTGGTCTTCTTAACTCCAGACCTAGCATTCTATCCTTTGCTAGTGATTCAAATGATTTTTCTCATTGAGACCTGACATCTTTTAGATATTTTAAAATCAGTCCCTCAATGAACTGTGTACTGTACCATAGCTGTCCCCTATATCTTCATAATAATGTGCCCTTCCTCCCCAACCCATCCTATCTCTTTTAACTGAGGCATATTGTTCCAGAATCATATTCCAGTAATGAGTTTTATCCTATCAAGTCTCTTTGATACCTTTGAGGTCAGATTAGCTTTAAAACTTACTTATCTTGCTCATTACCCATATTTTGTGCATTCATTTTATTATTGACTTTTTTTTTCTGTGATTGCAACTCCTGTGAATTTCTGGATGTGTCCTACACTATTCTTCTTTCATAGGACTCACTATATGTAGTCTAACTTGATAGGTATGCAAATAATGCTTCCTTTCCCATTTAAATTCTGCTTGATTAAAATTGTAAATCTCTAGGCAAACAGTAGGAGAAAAATAAGGTAAAGTTCAATAAACTCCCCTTGAAACTTTTTAATCTTGCTCCTGGGGTGATATTTGCATAGATCATGATTGATTTCATATTAATGGAAAATAATTTTCTCACTCTATATTGAAATATAGACTGCACTAAAAATGAATGGCAGTTTGAGACAGAAATTAGCTAGCTGACTGATTGTAGTGTCTATTACAAAAGACCTCAAGAGAATCCATCCTCCTAAGGAAAAAGAGGCTATTGAAGACCTGCAGATAGCAACAATAAGCAGGGGTGACAGCAGATAACAGCATAAAAAAAGTTTTATCAGAGAAGCCCAGCTCAACAAAGAACTCTCAGCAGGGTATATTCACTGAGGTGTTTTCTGCTGCCATCTGATAGTCTTCAACTGCTATATGTTCTCTTTCTCAAAGAGGGAGGAAATCTTTTCAGTTATTTTATTTCTTCATAGTTTTAAGATTAAAATCTTTTTATGCTGTAGATCCCATCTATCATAGCCAATTATATCTTACCACTCCTTAGATATTTATGAATGTCTTTAATTCCTTTTTTCTCACTGGCTACCAGCTCATATCTTTAGCATATTTTTTGACTTCAAGCAAGAAAATCCCTTTCAGTTCCTTCCATTCTTATTAGGTTTGTGCAAATCTTATAGATATATTCTTGGATTCTCTTCTTCTTCAGACTGTTTTCCCTCAAGGGATAGCTAATTCTACTAATTTTGAAAGGAGAGAGGAATTTCCCTAGTCCTGTCTTCTTCTTCTTTAACAGGGAGGTAAACTACCATTTTGTATATACATAACTATTTCTTAGTTGTTCAAGAAATGCAATCATATTATTGTCTCTACAACTCACTGAAATGTTTCCTTTGGCTTCTACACTTACTAAAATCTAGCTCCTCAGATCTTTGATAATTGCTACTAACTGTTTGCTGATGTTGGGGGATCACAACAACAATGAGGGAAGGGATTCCTCAGTTATTTAGGGACAGATATGATCATAGGAATCTAAGACATAAACTTAAGTATGTTTTTATAATGTTAGCTTCAGAGGCCAGGATTAACATTCCTGCTCCTGCCTCTTTTCTCCTTTCTACTTTTCATACTAGAATTTCCCTTTCTAAGGACTGTCTGGAATTCTTTTACCAGTTATCTTGTATTTACAAATAAAAGACTCCTGCCAATATATGAATAGTAAGTGAATTATCTATTAATAGACTTTTTAAAAAAACTCAGCTTTGGTCTGTTTTCTTTTTTTCCCTCTTCCTTACTGATAAGAGATCAAATGTTGTTCACTTTATTTCATCTCTTTTCCTTGTCATTCTCTTTGATCCAACCAGAGATGTTATGTGTCTATACCAAATAACAACACAAGTGGGAAATTGTCCTCACAAAGATGAGGGAAGGGATTCCTCAGTTATTTAGGGACAGATCTGATAATGGGAATCTAAGACTTAAACCTAAACATGTTTTTATAATGTTAGCTTCAGAGGCCAGGATTAGCAGCTGATTTTTGCTGATTGAAGAAAAATATTATCTGACAGTGGATAGTTGTAGTAAAAAAAGACCTGAGTTCAAATTCCATCTATAAAGTTGCTTACTTTGAGATCATCTCAGTTAATAAATATTAAGTACCTACTATGTGATGGATATTATGCTCAGTGCTAGGGGTACAAGAACAGAAAAAGACAATCTTTACACTTAAGGAATTTATAATAATTATAAGGAGTTGGGAAAGGTTTTATGTAGAAAACGAATTTTTGATAATTACTTAAAGGAAGCTAGGGAAGTCAATAGGTGGAGATGAGGAGGGAGAACATTATAGGTATGGGGGGTAGCCAGAGGAAAATGCCCAGAGTTATGAGAGATGGAAAGTCTTATTAAAGGAATAGCAATAATGTCATTATCTTTTGGTAGAGAAATATATAGTGGGGAGTAAGTATATCCAGGAGCTAGGTTATGAAGGACTTGAATGTCAAATAGAGGATTTTGTGTCAATTGGAGGCAATATCTACCTCATAATGTTGTAGAGCTAAATGAAATTATGTAAAAATGACAAATATTGATCATCATTAATTTAACATCTATTAACATATTTGATAGACATTAATATGTAATATATAATTTTATAGATAATTTGAAATATATATTTTAAGTTTAATAATTTATTCATATCTTTGTCACATACAATTTTATAATTTTTAGTGACAATTTTACCCAGGGTGAAATTGCCTTATAGTAAAACAAAATCTAGCTTCAAAAGTTCTTGGTAACAAGGTATCATCATTATGTAAAATCCTTGAAAGGTTCATCTCTAGAGATAGCAGTTTGATTATCCTCTGATTAAGACAAGGAGAGCTATGTTTGTCAAAGATGTTTGCTACTATTATGGGGTGTGTCCTGCACAAAGTCCAAAGTCCAAATGGAATATTATGGTGATTTTTTTTCCAGTTGTTTTTATTTGCATACATGTTTAGTAATGATATAGCTTTGTTACCAATGATGCCTTTTAAGAAGATGTAGTTTCCTTCCTTATCCCCCCCCTTTTTTTGCAAGGAAATGTGGTTAAGTGACTCACCCAAAGTCACACAGCTAGGTAATTATTAAGTGTCTGAGACTGGATTTGAACTCAGGTCCTCCTGACTCCAGGGCGGGGGCTCTATCCACTGCACTACCTAGCTGCTCTCCCTTATCCTTTTTTTCCTTTTCCTTTTCCTTTTATATTATTACAATAATCTTGTTATGAGAGTAAAAATAATCCCCTCTCCCCCCAAGAAGATGAGAAACCTCAAGAATAGTGAGAAAGAAAAAAAAATGTACTTCAGTCTGTGTTCAGATTCCAATGACTCTGTCTCTGGGGTGAGTTGCTTTCTTAAGTCCATCAGAGAAGTTGCTTCAATATTTTTCCCACAGTTGCTATTACAAGCTGTATTTCCCTCCACTCTATTCCTCCCCACTCTCATTTATTCTATTCTCTCTCTGCTTTCATCCTGTTCCTGTCCAAAAGTGTGTTGTATTTGTGTACCCTCTCCCACAGTCTTCCCTCTCTTCTATCACCTATTCCCCCCCCTTTCTTTCCCCCATTCCCCCTTATCCCATCCCTTCTCATTTTTTCTCTGGGGTAAGATAGCTTTCTATACCCTATTTCTATACCCTATTCTATACCCATATTTCCTCTCTGAGACATCTCTGATGAGAATGAAGGCTCACTCATTCCCCCCTTGCTTTCCCCTATTCCACTCCATTGAAAAAGCTTTTCCTTGAGTCTTATGTGAAATATCTTAGTCCCTTCTTCCTCTCCTTTCTCTTCCTCCCAGTATCACCCATTGACTCCATCTTTTTACTGTATTATACCATTATATTCTGCTCCTTCCTGTGCCCTGTCTATATATGCTGCTTCTAACAGCTCTTATAAATGAGAAAGTTCATGTTATAAATTTCTTCTTCCCATGCAGGGATACAAACAGTTCAGCATCATTAAGTTCCTCATAGTTAGTCCTTCTTTTTCCATCCCCTCTATTGTTCACCCAGAGTCCTATACTTGAAGATCAAATTTTCTGTTAAGCTTTGGTGGTTTCTTTTCCCCTGAAGGAGGATGTTCAGTTTTGCTGGGTAGCTAATTCTTGGTTGTAAACCAAGATCTTTTGCCTTCTGGAATATCATATTCCAATCCCTACTAGCCCTTAATGTAGATGCTGCCAGATACTGTGTAATACTGACTATAGAGCCATGGTAATTGATTTGTTTGTTTCTGGAAGCTTTTAGAATTTTCTCTTTGATTTGGGAGTTTTGGAATTTGGCTATAATATTCCTGGAAGTTTTTGGGGGGGGATCTCTTTCAGGAGATGAGCAATGAATTTCCTCAATTTCTATTTTATCCTCTGCTTCTAGGATCTCAGGGCAATTCTGCTATATTATTTCTTGAAAAATAAAGTCTTTGTGACTTTCAGGTAGCCTAATAATTTTTAAATTATTTCTTCTGGATCTGTTTTTGAGGTTGGTTGTTTTTCCAATGAGATATTTCACATTTTCTTCTAATTTTTGGCTTTTTTGGAAGAGTTTTTATTTCTTCCTGATTCCTTGCAAAAGTTATCAGCTTCCCTTAGTTCCATTCTGAATCTGAAGGCATTATTTTCTTCAGAGAGCTTTTTTAATCTCCTTTTTCAGCTGGCCAATTCTGCTTTTTAAGGCATTTTCCACATTTGCCTTTTTTGCTTTGCTTTTTCCATTTGGCCTAACCTGGTTTTTAACATATTATTTTCTTCAGTATTTTTTTTTGTATTTCTTTCACCATTTGATTTAATTTTCATGATTTATCTGCATCGCTATCATTTCTCCTCCCAATTTTTCCCTCCATCTTCCTTAATTGCTTTTCAAAGTCTTTTTTTGAGCTCATTTATAGCCTGAGCCCATTTTCTATTTCTCTTAGAGGCTTTGGATACAGAAGCTTTGTGTTTGTTATCTTCTGAATCTTCCATGGCACCAAAGTAATTTTCTATGGTCAGATTCTTCTTTGTCTTTTGTTTGCTCATTTCCTCAGCCTAAGACTAATTTACTGAACTCACAAGGCTTTGGGGGAATTTTTGGGACACCCCACTGGGACCTTTATTCCTCCAAGGTCTTGCCTGTGCTTTGATATGTAGATGACCACAGATACTCCCCTCCACCCAGGAACTGTGAGGAGAGTCCCTGCTGGGCTATCTTAGTATGGAAGCCCAAACTGTAACCTGGATCTGAGTGTGGGCAAACAGCAGAGTCCTGCCCCAGGGAGAGCAGAGAGATGTCTGCAATATCCTCCTACCCTCTTACCATCTGTGGGCTGTGCTTTGAAGGTACAGGCTGGCTTCCCTGATTCCCTCTGCAGGTTCTCATCACAAGGTTGTTCTGAGGCTGGTGCTTCCATACTCTGCTGCAGAAGAGTTCTCTCAAGGCCCCTTCAAGCTGTTCCTGGTGATCCCTAGACTGTGCTGCAGCTGTGGCTTTTTTCCAACCCTCTGTCCTGGTGAAATACACCTTTCCTGCAGAACTTCCTACTTGTCTTGGACTGGGAAATTGTATCACTCAATTTTTCTGTGAGTTCTCCCCTTCAAATTTTGACTAGAGTCATTATTTGACAGCTTTTGGAGTATTTTGGGGAAGGAGTTTCAGGGAAATCCTGCCTTCACAATGCCATCTTGGCTCTTATCCCCCCCCCCCCCAATTCCTTTTAATGAGAGATTTTTGCTTTTACTCTATCTGAGATTAGGATTGCTATCCCATATTCTTTTTTCTTCAGTTGAGGCACAATGTATTTTTCGCCAACTTTTTACCTTTATCCTGTGTGTATCTTTCTGCTTCAAATGTATTTCTTGTAAACAGCATATTGTAGGATTCTGGTTTTTAATCCAGTCTATTATCCACTTCTGCTTTATGGGACAGTTCCTCCCATTCACTTTTACAGTTAAGATGACTAATTCTGATTGTTTTTTATTCGCAAAAGACATGGTGATCACATTGATCTTTATATCATTATAGGATCTCATTGGTGAGATCCATGATACCTCAAAACAGATTAGCCTTGTAGTCCACAGATGGAAACCTAATGAATAAAGATTTCTTCTCATCCATATTATATTATACAAGTGGAGGGGAAGCTCATTATGTTAGTCCCACAGTGTATATATCTTGTGTGTATATAGAAAGGGACTTCATTTGGACCATGAGTCAGGCTCAGAAGTGAATAGGCAAAAGAGAGTAATCTAGTTACAGCATTTGGGAAATTGTACAGCACTTTCAATGACCCCTAACTGCTCCTGGCTACAAAATTCCATCTTTTAAATGCCAATGTTCTCCTGTTCTTATTTGGTTGTGAATTATGGTATACTCTGTTCTCAGAAAATTCAGAATTGCACATGACCCAAAGAACTGTAATACATGGCACAGATTGGTTTCTGACCTCAGTATTCAATTGAACCTTCCCTTTTCAAAGTTGTTAGTAATCTCTTAATTGCCAAGTTGAATAACCCTTTTTTTCAATCCTCATCATTTTTGGCCTCTATGTACCTTTTGAGATTGTTTATAACCAACTTCTCTTAGACATTTTCTCCTCTCTGGGTTTTCCTGACACTACACTCTTATGGTTTTCTTCTTTTCTTTTTGATGGCTCTATTTTAGCTTCTTTTTCTGTATCTTCAAACAGAAAACACATGTTCCCTAAGACTCTATCCTGGGCTCTCTTTTCTTCTTGCTCTATGCTATATCACTTGTTGAACCTGTGGTCTCCTATAGGTTCAATTATCTCTATACAGATGATTCCCAGATTTATTTATCCAATTCCCATTTTTCTCCTGCACTCCAGGCCCACATCACTTAACATCTTTTGGACATATTGATATGGATGTCCCATAGGCATTTCAAGAACAATTTGTCCAAAACAGAGCTCATTATCTCTCCCCTTCCCCCACCATCAATGCCTATCTTTCTTCTCATCTTTTTATTTTTTTGTACCATCACCATCCTAGGAACTTAGACTCACAACTTTATTATCATCCCCAGCTCATCACTTATACCCCACATATCCAATCTGTGGCCAAATCTTGTCATTTTTTTTACCTTCAGAACACTTCTCATTTATTGGCTATCTGTCTATCTATCCCCCTTTTCTCCATCATACAGATGTCATTTTGACCCAACCCTCATCACTTCATGTCAGGATTGCTGCAATTTCTAGTTGGTCTCTGTGCTTCAAAAATGTACACACTCCAATTCATTCTTTACTCAGATGCCAAAGACATTTTCCTTAAGAACAGGTTTGACCTTTGTCACTCTCCTATTCAATAAATTCTAGTGACTCCCCATTATATCCAGGATCAAATATAAGGTCCCCTATTTAACATTTAATGTCCTTCCCAACTGGATCCCTTTCTAATCTTTTCATCTTCTTGTTCTTTCTCTCATTCTTGTACTCTACAATTCAGCAACACTGGCTTACTTGCTATTCTTCATATATGACACTCCATTTCTTGACTGTCCCTCAAGACTGAAATGTTCTCCCTCCTCACCCCAACTCTTGTATTCTTGAAATTCCATCAAGATTAAGCTCAAATTGGCCATCTGTAGGCAATTTCCAGAATCCCTCTACTGTCTTTTATTCTGAGATGGCTTTTCATTTACTCTCTCTCTATATATATATCTTTTATGTTTAAGATTATTTACATGTGTCTCTTGCTGGAATGTGGCAGTGAAGTCCAAGGGTTGGATTATTCCCACCCCACTGCCTTTTCTCTGATTCATATGCTGCTGAACAAGGCTGGAGGAAATCATAAAAGCATGATGATTGGATTCACTACAAATGGATGCTACTTAATTTTATTGCAGCAAGGCAATCCTTTTACATCTTCCTAATTGGATGTCTATCTGACTTACCACATTGATTTTTCCAAGTTTTTTTTACCTCTGCTTGAACCTTTCAAAGTCTCCTTCCTCCTAAACTCTCAACTGAGAACCTTGACTAATGTTTCACTGAAAAAAATTAAAGCTATTCTCTGAGAATTTCCTTTTTCTCCCCCTTCCTTTTCACCTCATAATATCTCTTGTGTACACTTCTTTTTTTTTCCTCTGACACTACTAATAATCTGGTATAATCTTTTGTTATTTTAGACCTCATTATTGCAATAGTTTTTTAATAATATTCTCTGCCCCAAGTCTCTTTCTATTCCAGGCCAGTCTCCATTCAACTATTATTATGATCTTCCTGAAGTACAGGTCTGGCCATATCAACTCTCTATTTAATCAATTCTAGTGACTTTCTATCACCTTCAGATTCAAATAAGAAAATCACTATTGTTTAAAGCCCTTCATAACTTGACCACTTCTTATACTTTTCTTACCCTCATATACTCTGTAATCCAGTGCCGCTATAGCTTTCTGGTTGTTTCCCACACAGTACACTTTATTTCTTGACCCCAGGAATTTTTCACAGGCCCTCACCTATATATGGAAACTTCTCCCTTCTTGTCTCAAGCTCTTGGATTCCTTCAAATCCCAGATAAAATCCCATCTTCTGTTATATGTCTCTTCTGATTACCCTTAAGGCTAGTGCCTTTCTCCTAAGATTATCTACAATTTGTGCTGCATATAACTTGTTTGTATATGATTGTTTGCATAAACAAATCAAAACAATATATGTGTATGTTGCTTCCTATGTGCCAGACACTGTGTAATTATTATCTCATTTCTCTTCAGAACAACCCTAGGAGATGATTCTTTTATTATCCCCAAGCAAAGAGAGGTTAAATGACTTGGTTTAGTCACAAGGTTAGTTTAGACACACCTCAGAGAAATGATGGGTTCTGTTTTAGACCACCATAATAATGCAAGTCACAATCTTTTTTGGTTATGTTTACACTATACTGTAGTCTCTTAAGAATGTAATAATATCTATTTCTAAAGAAAAATAATGTATATACCTTAATTAAATATACTTTATTGCTAAAAAGCACTATCATCTGAGCCTTCAGTAAGTTGTAATTTTTGTTTTATTTGCTGGTGAAGGATCTTACCTCAATGTCAATGGTTGCTGACTAAGCAGGTTGCTGAAGGTTGGGATGACTGGCAATTTTTAAAAATAAGACAACCATGATACTTCCACAAAAGATTTTTCTGTAGCATGTGATGCTGGTTGATTTTATCCATAATAGAACCTCTTTCAAAGCTGGAATCAATCCTCTCACACACTTGCTGCTGCTTTGTCAACTAAGTTTATTTATTATTCTTCAATATTTTTGTGTCTCAAGGAGTAAGGATTCCTGAGGAGAGGAGAGAAATGGGGGAGCAGATTGTCAGTGTAGTCTAGAACATATACATTATTTATTAAGTTCGCCATTTTGTGTGGGCATCATTTGTGGTGCCCCCAAACCATTAAAACATAGTGCTCACAGATCATTATGACAGAATAATAATGAAAAAGTTCGAAATATTTCAAAAATTCTCAAGATGTGACAGACATGATGTGAGCACATGCTATGGCATCAAAAGACCTGCTCAATGCGTGTTTGCCACCATCCTTCAACAATGTAAAAAATAAGCACTATAAATGCAAAGTGCAATAAAGTGAAGAACATTTAAATGAAGTATGCCTGAGAGCACCTGAGGTCAGATTTGAACTCAGGTCTCTCTGATTCCAGATCTGATGCTTTTCATTTATATCCACCATACCACTGTGAGGAGAACAGGAATTGTTTCTTGCCTTTTTCTTGCATGCCCAGTTCTGTGTCCAGCACAAAGTGGGTGCTTACCAAATAGTTGCTGATCAATAGAACCCTTTTATTTAACAGATGAGGAAACTGAGGTCCATGGGGTTAAGTGAGTTGCTTAAAAGTCACCCATAATATTAGAGGGAGGATTTGAACCCAGATCCTATGACTCCAAATTCAGTGTATTTTTGCTGTACTTCTCTGACATTTTCACAATTTATCATTTTTATCCATATAGTATTTAATAATTGATGGCTGTTGCTGCTACTTTTGTGGAGACTTGTCTTCCACTCATTGAGTTCATCACATTATACTGACTGTCTATAATATATACATTTAAAGGATGTTCCAAAATCCTCAATGTGGTTTTAAGCACAAAACTGCATTAAGAGTTTTGGGATCACTTAATAATTACCTAGCAGTGTGGCCTTGGGCAAGCCACTTAAACCCATTGCCTTGAGAAAAAAAAAAAGAGTTTTGGGATAGGGGTGGCTAGGTGGTGCAGTGGATAGAGCACTGACCCTGGAGTCAGGAGTACCTGGGTTCAAATCCAGCCTCAGACACTTAATAATTACCTAGCTGTGTGGCCTTGGGCAAGCCACTTAACCCCATTGCCTTACAAAAACAAACAAAAAGAGTTTTGGGATACTCTGTTTATATATACATATATACACACACACACACACACACCTAAATATATGTTTATTTATTTGCATTATATAGGCCATACATTTCATCTTTTATAGAGAGAGCTGATAAACATTACAGTCTTCATAATTTTTTTCCTTCAAATAAAGCTGAAATGCATCTTGAAAAAGCTACACAATTCCCTTCTCTATAGGAAAGATAGCACTCAAACTATTCCTGGTAGAGGGCAGTCAGTCCACTTATTAAACCTTTTCATGACTTCCTTGGTAACAAATTTAGGTGTCTCATAACCCTTACATTAAAAAGCTCTTAATGTCTACTTGCATCCTTCTTGCTGAAATAGGCTCTGACCTCTGTGGCTACCAAGAACACCTGCTTTTTGTCTTTTATTACACATTCCCTCATGTACTTGAAACTCATCATTAACATTTTAAATATTTTTCTTTTACTAGTAGAAAGTGGGAGTTAGCTTAATGAACAAAACTTCATAGTTTAATGAACAAGGACCTGAAAAAAATAACATCATGTGAGAGATGGGTTTCTGCATTTATTTGAACCAGTTGAAATGATTTCTAAGTTTTCAGGTGAGCCTACTGAGATCTCCCTTCTCTTAGTGGAAGCCAAGCCTCAACAGGAAGAGCAGCAATAATTACTATTTATTAAGCATATACAATGTGCAATACATAGGAGCTACACAAATGAATGAGGGGAACTTTGTTTTCAAGGAACATTTTTCCTAATGAGGATGTGTGTGCATGTGTTGTGCTCCTTTTATGTCTCTATACTTGAATTATCATTATTTATATCCATTTCTCATCTACTCCATTTGATTGTAGGTCCACAACCATCATAGGGCATCCCTCTCTCCTGATATGTGCCAATTATGGGAAGTATTTTTCTCCTTCCTTAGGTCATTGGAAATGGTTATCGTGTAACAATTAATTTTATATCAGAGCTGAAGGATGAGTAAGAACTGTTATTAAGAACTGAAACTCTGGGCTTATATAGACCTGAGTTCATTAGAGAACCTCTTAGTAATTTAATACTCTCTATGACTCATTACCCTATCTAAGAGTCTCTTGGAAACATCAGAATCTGGCTTATTTTAGCTTCTTCCTTGAGGACTTGTAATTCCCTTGTAAGCAGTTGAGGCTATCAAGGTAAGAACAAGCTTATTACCTGTAAAATTGAATGCAAAAATGACTTGTATCTAAGCACATAAGCAGTCAAGAGTATTCTCACATTTAACAGGTTCCTCATTTCTCTAATACACTTTCATAGTTCCACTCTGGAGATGAGGAAAAGAATTAGTAAGATGGTTCTCGGAGAAGAAGAAACCCTTTGTTCCAGAGTGTTCAGATCTCCACTGGTGTTTTTTTGTTCGGCTGTCACTGCCTCCTGGTCTACATGTTTTGTGAATTAGTATTCTCTGTCTAGTCCAAATGGAAGTCAATGTTGCCTACTCTCTTATCAAGACTTAGAGGTTCCCTCATTCTACTCTCCTATCACTGCCAATCCCACCATAGCTGTCAGTCTTCCACTATTACTGGCAAGAATTTTGATGAACCCATTGAGACTTCATTCTGAATAATGAGTGGAAGACAAATCTCCATAAAAGTAGTAGCAACAACCATCAATTATTAAATACTTATCAAATTTAAGATAAAAAGGATAAATTACAAGGTTTGTCTTTGAGGAACTTCCTGGTGTGTGTGTGTGTGTGTGTGTGTGTGTGTGTGTGTGTGTGTGTGTGTATGATATCATGCTTCCTCACTAAAACTATTTTGGAATGAACCAACCCAGGCCAACGTCTGGGCTAGTCAACATATTTTCAATTCTTTTGTTAATTATATACCCTTACCTATATGGTGTACCAAAAAACCTCACAGACAGCTCATAGACCTCCTGCCTTGACTGTCCCAAAAAGTGATTCCCAGTATTTATCCTAGTGGGCAGCACAGTAGGTAGAGTAGAATCAGGATTCATCTTTCTGGATTCAAACCTGGCTTTAGTAGCTGTGTGATCCTGGGCAAGTCACTTAATCTTATTTGCCTCAATTTCCTCAAGTGTAAAATGAGCTGGAGAAGGAAATGGCAAACCACATCTTTGCCAAGAAAACCTCAAACCCCAAATAGGTTCATGAAGAGGAAGATTTCACTGAAGTGACTGAACAATAAAACCTTGTGCTATCAGAACTGGGATCACTTTTGGACTCAGTAAACTCCATTTCCTGAAGTAAGTTACTTCATTGATTCTTTTGGTACAACAGAGGTGCTTCCAGTCAGAAGGTGCTTGCAGTTGTCAAGGAAAATAGTCCACTTAAGAACATAGGATCATAGATTTAGAGCTAGGTCAACTGGGACAACTTTAGGAAACTGAGAGCCTGAGAGATTTGTCCAAACCCAGTTTGCTTCACTATCCTCATTAGTAAAATGACCTGGAGAGGAATATGGCAAACCACTCCAGTAATTTTGTCAAGAAAAATCCCAAATGGGGTCAGGGAGCTGGAAACCACTGAGCAATAAAAACCACTGACTTCAAACTCAGCACCCTTTCTACTGAACTGTTTTGATTTCTTTTGCAAAATGATTATAGAATATAGAATACATATTACTATGGTTAGCAGAAGCTAAAGAGGAGAGAGATAAAGGCAGTAAAGACAGTTGGAAGGGACTGATCCCCTGAGCAGCAGCAGCAGCAGCAGCAGCAGCAGCAGCAGCAGCAGCAGCAGCAGCAGCAGCAGCAGCAGCAGCAGCAGCAGCAGCAGCAGCAGCCAACACTGAAGAGGGAGAGTAGCATAAGGAAGAGAAATTAGGGACAGATGCCAGACTGGGTTGATAAGGACAGCATCCATCAAGTTAAGGGAGATTTTATAAAGGGGAATAGGGCATGCTATACATGCTGGGACAGGAGTAAAGGAGGATGTAATTCCTACCATCTCAGTACCCCTTTTCCTTACTGTAGCCCTTTGGGGTGAGTTTCCAGATGGTCCACAATGGGCTATTTATCTAGATAAAAAAGGATGGAAATCAGATGCCTACAGGATATATACAAACGCATCACAGATGGAAATTATATTTGGCCATTACAGAAGAAAATGATATTTGGTCTCTGCCTAATATTTTCTCTACTTCAGTAGTACTTACATTTGTAAAGTTCAATCTGAATGTCTGGTAATAGTAACAGTTCTATGATGTTGCAAAAATTATTGCTCTCTTTTGTATTCCTTAGAGATCACCTAATCTAATCCCTTAATTTTTAACAAATGAAGAAACTGAGGCTCAAAAAGATTTAGCTCCTAATTGAGAGAACTGGAACTTTATTCCAGAAAGTCTGATTTCTAAATACAGCATGCAATCCATTTTGCAATGGGTCAGTCAGAATAGGTCAATGAACAACTTTCTCCCTTGAATCTGATTTCTTCTACGTTTGTTTTCTGGGAAACAGTTACAGAGACTTGCTTTGACTTGACTGGTTGTGTGGACAGTTTGCCATTCCCCCTTACTGATGTCCCTGTGGAGTTATTGATTAGTGGGGTCTCTCCCTTCCTAAATGTGACCTTCTCCAGACTTCCTGACTACTATCTCTTGAGTTAATTTTCGGTGCTTACTTAAATCATCATTAGATAGGTTTTTTTTTATATTAGACTTCTATAAGCTCTATTTGGCACTTTCCCCCCCTTCCCTCTGAGGGCCTTTGGGCATCACTTTTATAATGATGAGTTACAGAGAGAACAAAGAGAGGATTTGGACAGTTGCTTCTGTGAAGGGTTGAAGCCTGAATAATCCTATGGGGCTGTTAAATTTCTGTTCTTTGGAATTCTGAGTTTGAGCAGTGGTAGTTCTCTGTCTGCCCTCCCTCCCTGCTACCCAACAGAGTACCCAGAGAAGAAGGAACCCTTTCTGATTGGTGGAGAGATACCATATTCTGCACACTGAACTGTGGATGTTTTGCAAGTCTATTACAATATATGGAAGATTAGGAAATCAAATTAAAGCCAAAACACAATTGACATAATGTCTGTGAGCTCTCTGCTCAGTGGGGAGTCCTGTGGAGATGGGATCTAAATTCTCTTCTGTTTGTGTTCTTAAGCAACCTAGTCACTTTATTTTATGGATAAAATATCTTTTTAATAGGCTCCCTGTGTGGGAATCCATGTACTGCTAAAATGGAGGAAACTTCTGGTCCTTCATGGCTTAACTTTGTTTGGCCAATGAGGCAAAAAACAAAAACAACAAACAAATCTGCCTTGAGTGGAATTCTATCTGCATAAAAGTCTGAGCTAAGCAGAGATTTGAGACCTTGTCAAACCTTGCCCCCCCCCAGACTCTGATTTTGAAACAGAGAACAAGATTTTTCCTTTTCCTCATTTACATTGTCCATTTGAGAGTGTGATTTAGACCATGACTTGGTGTGAAAATCATGATAGAAAAACTGATAGTCTCTGTCAGTTAATCATCAAGTATTTATGGCCATTATCATGAATGGGGCACCAATAATGATAAGATATGGTCCTGGCTCTACAGTCTATTTGAAGAGAAGTGAAAATAAACTAGAAAATAATTAAGTGTGATACTAGCAAATGAGCTTTAGGGAATCTTGACACTAATGACACTGGGGATCTTAAGCCCAACAGATCCATAACTAAAATGGACCTTAGAGATGACCTTATTCACTCCCTGAATTGCACTGATCAAAAAATCATAGATACTTGTAAAGACAAACCCACTGTAACCAAGATCAAAAGAAATGTAGTAAACTGGGAAACAATCTTTACAACTAATGCTTCTGACAAAGCACTCATTTCTAAAATATACAGAGAACTGAATCATATTTTTTTAAAAAAAATCCATTCCCCAACTGACAAATGGTCAAAGTATATGCATAGGCAATTTACAGATGAGTAGATCAAAGCAATCCATAGTCATATGAAAAATTGCTCTAAATCATTACTTATTAGAGAAATTCAAATTAAAGTTTCTCTGAGGTCCCACCTCACACCTCTCAGACTGGTCAATATGACCAGAAAGGATAATGATCATTGGTGGAAGGGTTGTGGGAAATCTGGGAAACTATTAAATTGTTGGTGGAGCTATGAACTCATCCTACATTTCTGGAGAGAAATTTGGAATGGCAACAAAAATGTGCATACCCTTTGATCCAGCAATACCACTACTGGGCCTGTACCCTGAAGAGATGATGAAGGGTAAAAACATCACTTGTACAAAAATATTCATAGCAGCCCTGTTTGTGGTGGCAAAGAATTGGAAATCAAGTAAATGTCCTTCATTTGGGGAATGGCTTAGCAAACTGTGATATATGTATGCCATAGAACACTATTATTCTATTAGAAACCAGGAGGATGGGAATTCAGGGAAGCCTGGAAGAATTTGCATGAACTGATGCTGAATGAGATGAGCAGAACCAGAAAAACACTGTATACCCTAACAGCATCATGGGGGTGATGATCAACCTTGATGGACTTACTCATTCCATTAGTGTAACAATCAGGGACAATTTGGAGCTCTCTGCAATGAAGAATACCATCTGTATCCAGAGAAAGAACTGTGGATTTTGAACAAAGACCAAGGACTATCACCTTTAATTTAGAAAAAAAGCCCAATATCTTATTATCTGATCTCGCTATCTCTTATACTTTATGTTTCTTCCTTAAGGATATGATTTCTCACTCATCACACTCAATTTGGAACCATGTACAACATGGAAACAATGTAAAGACTGACAGATTGTCTTCTGTGGGGGTGGGGGGAGGGAAGTAAGATTAAGGGAAAAATTGTAAAACTCAAAATAAATAAAATTTTTCATAAAAAATCATAGATACAAGGCTAGATGAGACCTTAAATACTATCTCATCTAATCCTCTTGATGAAGGAAAAAATGTTGGGGTGTGGTCTAGTTTCAGGTTTGAGGATGTATGATTGAATTCACAAAATGCTGACTCTTGACCCAGAAGTATTTAGGGACAAAAAAGGTTTATTTTGTATTAATATGGTTAGCAGAAGCTAAGGGAGAGAGAAAATAAAGGCATTAAAGGCAGAATAGGCAGTTGGATGCAACTAATCCTCTGAGAGGATTAGCCAGGATCCAATATTTCCCCAAGCATAAGATGCTCACATGTGAAACACACCTTAATTATGGGGCCTGAAATTTGAAAAAATATATTACAAAAAGTTATTGAACTCATTTTATTTTTTCCTTATTTTATTTAATATTTATTCTCATTTTGTACAAATAATGCTTTTTTAAAGTAAAGGGGAGAGAAAAAAATTAAAATTAAAAAATAATAGTAATAATTGTAGGTATGGTCAAGTGGCGCAATGGATGGAGCACCAGCCCTGGAGCCATGAGCACCCGAGGCCACATCCAGCCCTGTACATCCAACAATCACCCAGCTGTGTGCCGTGCAAGCCACCCAAACCACACTGCCCTGCAAAAACCAAAAAAAGAAAAAAAAGACCCAAAATAAAATAAAATAGTAATAATAGTAGGGGTTGCTGGGTAGTGGACAGAGCATTGGACCTTGAGCCAGGAGCACCCGGGTCCAAATCTGGCCTCAAACACACAATGATCCCCCTGCTACGTGGTCCCTGGAAGGCCAGCCAGCCCCATTTGCCCTGCACCCCCCGAAATAATAATAATAACAATAATAATAATAATAATAATAAAATGTGGTTCAGTCTTTGTTCCAATACCAACAACTCTGTCACGGGTGGATCACATTCTTTATGATAAATCTATGGCAAAAGTTACTTCCATATTTTTCCACCGTTGCCATTGCTGATTGCAACTCCCTCCTTTCGTATTTCTCCACTACCATGTACTATATTTTCTCTCTCCTTTCACTTTGACTCTGCTGTAGGGTAGCTGAGTGGCACAGCAGACAGATCCCTGGCTCTGAGGCCAAGAGGTCCCAAGCCCCCATACCACCCCTTAGGCCCAGCATCCACCTGGCCCTATGTTCCTGGACAGGCCTTCCAATCCCAGCCCCTTGCAAGAAGTAAAAAAGAAAATGTGTTATATCTGACCACTCTCCCCCCATGGTCCATCCTCTCCTCCATCACTCACATCCCCCCCTTCCCCCTGTCCCCGCCTTCTTACTCCAGATGCCTATACCCCATTGAGTATATATGCTGTTTCCTCTCCTAGCCATCTCTGATGAGAGCGAAGATTCCCTTATTCCCCCTTGTCTTCCCCCCTTCCATATCATTGAAATAGCTCATTGTAATAAAGAAAAATCTTATTATATGAAATATTTTGGCCTATTCCCCCTCTCCTTTTTCTTTCTCCCATTACATTTCCCTTTTTTCTATTGACTCTATTTTTACACCATATTTTATCTTCAAATTCAACTTTCTCCTGTGCTTCAATTATAAAAGCTCCCTCTACCTGCTCTATTAACTGAGAAGGTTCATATGAGTATTATCAGTGTCATTTTTCTATGCAGGAATACATGCAGTTCATCATCATTAAGTCCCTCATATTTTCCCCTTCTCCTCCAATCTCTATGCTTCACCTGAGTCCTGTATCTGAAGATCAAACTTTCTGTTCAGCTCTGGAAATTCCAGCAGGAACATTTGAAATTCCCCTGGTTCATTGAAAGTCCATTTTTTTCCCTGGAAGAGGACATTCAGCCTTGCTGGGTAGTTGATTCTCGGTTGCATTCTAAGCTCTTTTGCCTTCTGGCATATTATATTCTAAGCCCTACGAGTTTCCAATGTAGTTGCTGCTAAGTCCTGTGTGATCCTGACTGCAGTTCCATGGTATTTGAACTGCGTCCTTCTGGCTGCTTGTAATATTTTCTCTTTGACTTGGGAGTTCTGGAACTTGGCTATAATATTCCTAGGTGTTGGTTTTTGGGGATCTCTTTCTCGGGGGGATTGGTGGATTCTCTCCATTTCTATTTTGCCCTGTGCTTCTAGAATATCAGGGCAATTTTCCTGTAGTAATTCTTTGAAAATGATGTCAAGGCTCTTTTCCTGATCATGACATTCAGGTATTCCAATAATTTTTAAATTATCTTTCCTAAGTCTGTTTTCCATATCAGTTGTTTTTTCAATGAGATATTTCACATTTTCTTCTAATTTTTCATTTTTTTGGTTTTGAAGTATTGATTCCTGATTTCTGGTAAATTCATCAATCTCCCTGAGTTCTATTTTTTGTCTGAAGGATTTGTTCTGCTCAGAGAGTTTTCTTATTTCTTTTTCCATCTGGCCAATTTTGCTTTTTAAATCATTCTTCTCCTCAATAACTTTTTGAACTGTTTTATCCATTTGACCTAAGCTGGTTTTTAGCATGCTATGTTCTTCAGCATTTTTTTGGATTTCCTTGACTAGGCTGCTGACTTCCTTTTCATGTTTTTCCTACATCTCTCTCCTTTCTTTTCCCAGTTTTTCTTCTAACTCCCTCATTTGATTTTCACAGTTGTTTTTGAGTTCTGTCATAGCCTGAGCCCATTTTCTGTTTTTTCTTGGAGTCTTTAGATGCAGGAGCTTGTGCTTCCTCATCTTCAGACTGAGTGTTTTGATCCTTCTTGGGCTCATATGTAAAATATTTCTCAATGGTGTTCCTTTTTTTTCTCTGCTTGCTCATTTTCCCAGCCTAAGCCTGTTTTTAGGGTGCTCTGACCTTTTGGGACATTCCTACAAGGGTCTCAGTGTGTGAGGCTCTGTCCTCCCTCCTGGTCTGTGAATGACCATAAGCGCCCCCCTCTGCCATGGGGCTGAGGTGGGGGGAGCCCTGCTGTTCTATTGGGGGGGGCCTAGACTGCGATCAGGATCTGAATGTGTTCAGAGCCCCAGAGTCCTGTTCCAGGGGCAGGGCTCTGCAGTATCTCTCTCTTCACTCCCCTCCCTAGGTTCAATAGGCTCATGCCCTGGGGGCTCCTGCTTACCAGCTCTGCCTACTTCTGTTCCTGGATCTGGGCTGAGGTGGACAAGCAGCTCGCTGTGTGCCCTGAGGGCTGGGCTTCACGTGCTCCCTCTCTGGCAGAGGTCCCCCCCTGTTCCCCTAATTTGTGTGTAGTGCTCCCTGAGGCATAGCTCAGGAGACTCCCCCGCTGCTGTGAGCCGGGGCTCCCAGCTCCCTGGGGCTGCCTCCAAGAGGCTGAAGTTCTTTTGCTCTGGCGGGCTGCCCCTTGGACCCCGGGGAGCAGAGCCTTTCAGCTCTTTTCCAGATTACCTGGAGTAGGAGAACTGCCTCACTGGGTCCCTCTGTAGGTTCTGTCTCTCGAAAGTTTAGTTAGAGTCCTTAGCTTATGAGTTTTATGAGAGAACGCCTAAGACATGATCCATCTTTGCTCCACCCCTCGACATTTTATTCATCATAAAATTTATACAACTCCACGTCACTGTCAAAACTCCCATCCATTAACTTGTCCTCATCTGTGTTTGATGAGGAACCCCTCTCTTAGGAGAGGCTCTGACTGCTCACTGTGCTCTGGTCAGTGATTGACTACAAGCACTCCCTGGGAAATTCTGGTATGTGGACACATGTTTAGTTCATTCCCTTTCATGATTTTGAATTGTGTCCTCCTTTGAAATCAGTCACTTCTTGTTCATCAGCAATTCTTGCCTCCTCCTGAACTATCTGGGTGAACACAATAATTCCAATGGTCCTTTGCTCTTCAATCCATCTCTCCAATTCCCTCAGACCATTTGGCTGAATTTCCTCTTCTGGTTTTCTTCCGCCAGGGTGTTTTCAGTGGGATTTCTTCTTTGTGTAGACAGTTTTGGCTTGTATTTTCAGTTGGAGGAGGGTCAAATGATTTCCACTCACTTTTGCAAACTGGATCACTTTGAACTTGAATTCAGCACTGGATGAAAATCTTGTCTGAGCCATTTCTGGGCAGAATGTGGCAAAACATAACCTAATATACCAGTAACTAATGTGAAACAATGAGTGCAAAGACAAGAAGTTTAAAAAAAAATCAGGAAATGCAAGTAAAAAAAAAACTGGGGCAACTAAGTGGTACAGTGGTTAGAGCACTAGCCCTGGAGTCAGGAAGACCCAAGTTCAAACCCTTGATAATTGCCTAGCTGTGTGACTTTGAGCAAGTCACTTAAACCATTGCCTTAGATAAATTTTAAAAAAGCAAAAGAAAAATATCTACAACCATTAGATAAGATACTCCAAGTTTTTAGACCCCAAATTTTTCAAAAAAGGGTGCATCTTATTCATGGGGAAACATAGTAAGTAACATGAAGAGGGAGAGCAGCATAGAGAAGAGAAATTAGGGACAGTTTCAAGATGCCTGAAACTGGGCTGACAACAGCTGGGTATAAGTAGAAAAGCAGAATTACAAGGTATTGCAGTTGTGTTGATAATAACAACAGCCAGAAATAAGACCAGGTACATAAAGGGGAGAAAGGCAGCTGTATGTGCTGGGAAAAAGGTAAGGGAAGAGTTAGGGGAAGGGCTGTGATAATTCTGTATATAGTGTGCTGTGTACATGTTTATTTGCATGTTGTATTCCCCATTAGATTGTAAGTTCCTTGAGGGTGGGAACTTTTTTACCTCTTTTTGTATCCACAGTGCTTGGCACACAGAAGGTACTTAATACATGCTTATTGACTGAATTTCACAGAAGTAGTGCCAGAATCAAGATTTGAACCCAGGGCATCTTACTCTAAATTCTCAAGCCTCTTCTCAACCCTAAACTCTTCTTTCTTCATAACTCTTTTCTTTGTTTATTCTGTCCACTGACATGAGTTCAATTATTTTTCTATCGGGATGTCTCTAAATTTGTATAGACAGTTCTAATTTTGCTTCAGAACCTTTACCTGGATGTCCTATAGATACATTAAATTCAATATGTTGAAAACAAATTTATGCTTTTCTTCCATCATCTTCCTGAATTCCCCAATTCTATTGAAGATACCACCTTTCTTTTAGTTATTAATATTCATAACATGAAGCCATTTGAAACTCCTGTTTGATTAATTGCCAACTGCGATTTTATATCTTTCTCATCTATCTTTTCTCATCTTTGCCTCCTCCTGCTTTGCATCTACATATCTCCCATCTCTTCTCTTCTCTTTTACTCATGTAATCATGAACTCAATTTCATTCCTCATCATGCCTTATTGGGACCAAGGTAATGGCCTCATCATTGATCTTTTCATTTTCCATTTTCTTCTCTGATCTATCCTCCATATAGCTGCCAAAATAGGCTTCCTAAAGCACAGGATTCATGATGTCATCCTTCTGTTCCCCTTATTGTCTCTAAGGGGAAAGTAAGGCACAAATTCTTCAGTGTCATTCCAGGTCATTTAAAAGCAGCTACCCTGACTTTCCAGACTTGTTTCATATTGTTCCTCTCTGTTGTTTCCCAAATTTATCATTGTACCTTCCACCTCTGAGATTATCTTCCATTTATACCATACATATTTTATTTTTACATAATTATTTGCATATTATATTGCATAATTATTTGAATGCTATATCCCCCATTAAATTGTGAGCAACTTTGAGGTCAGAGATTTTTGCATTTCTTTGAATCCCTAGCAAATTAATACAAAGGCTAACACTTGGTACAAGAGCTTAGTAAGCACTTAATAAACACTTTTTGACCTACTGACTATGCATTTGCACAGTTTATGACCACACTTACAATTACTTCCTTTTTCATCTTTACCTTTTGAATCCCCTACTTTCTACAAGGTTCAGTTTAAATTCTATCTCTTACCAGCTTTCTGAGTTCTTCAATTATGTGATTTCTTTTCTTGCTAAATTTATCCTGTATTTGTTTATTGATCACATATATTCTCCAGTGGAATGTAAGAAATTCTTTAGGGGCAGGGATTAGTTTTTGATCATTTTTTTTTGTATCTCCATATACTAGCAGTGATACATAATAAATATTTGTTGAATTGAATTATATTTTTTCCATTGGTCAGTGGGGAAGATGTGCTGTGTATGTTTTATTATTAAAATTTGGGTGGTAGGGAGTAGGCATAGTGATTGTAATTGAGTCATATATTGATTAAAAGATTAGTCTATTCATGAAAATCTGCCTTTGAAATTCTTATTAGAGATTTATTATCCTTAAGAGCTAATAAGTAAAATCCAAGGCCTCTTAACATAGATTTATCATATAAGAAACCAAAAGGGGGGGCAACTAGGTGGCACTGTGGATAAAGCACCGGCCTTGGAGTCAGGAGTACCTGGGTTCAAATCTGGTCTCAGACACTTAATAATTACCTAGCTGTGTGGCCTTGGGCAAGCCACTTAACCCCATTTGCCTTGCAAAAACCTAAAAATACCCCAAAAGGATAAAAAATGCTTAATTGTTCAGTTCATTGAATTAATTCATTAAAGAATATCTTGCTTAGACACATGAAAGGAAAATGAGATGGACCTAGAACAGAATAGAATGAAAATAGTGGATTGTGGCATCTAGAATAACACTAAATTTCACCCTGTCCCAAAGCTCCATATTCTTAGAACTAATATTTCTTTGGTGATCTTCCATGGCTAAGAATTATGGAACATTATAATTTTTGAAGAATCCAACAATGAGTGATTAAAAAGTCATAGAAAGCTATATGGTGAGCATAAGTAAACTTCTTTATATTACCAATGAGGACTTGTGCACAAGAAGTGGCATAAAACAAGAGATAGATCATTGGAAAAGCATTAATCAAGTGCCTATCATGTGACAGGAACTGTTCTGTTCTGGAGATTCATAGACAAAAAATATAACAGACCCTTCTTTCAGGAAACTTTTATTCTATTGAGGTAGACAATGCATACAAATATAGAGACATACAAATGTATATGTAAGGTACTGTCCCTTTAAGGTGATGTCTTTTCAAATGGAATAGTTTTGCCCTGAAATAATAAGAAAAAAATTTATGTAAAGATAAAAGAATTAAATCAACTGGTTAAGGATGTAAGGTATTGCCTCTAGTAGTTGAACTATTTGATGCCTCAAAGAATTAGGGAAAAGATGCCAGTTTAATAAAAACTGCTCAAATATTTATGTGAATAAATATGAATAAATAGCAGTCTTCAGATGGGATTTGAGCAGTTTGGGACAGAAAATGAATTGTGGCATAAATAAAGAATCAAATTAGCTTATTAAAAGACATAAGGGGATGCCTTCTTTTCATTCATGATTTAAAGGGACTGGGAAAAAACTATGAAGAAACTGTTTCAAGGACACAAAATTGAGAGCTGGAGATTGAGGGCATTATGTTCCCTTAACTCATTTGGATGTAAAAATTTTAAGATTTACACTAAATATCACTACTGTTTGGAGACTAAGAGATGATTGAACAATTGATTTCTTAGGGAAAATTTGGTGAATTATTGCCTCATATGTCAAAGACAAGTCACTGGGTACCAGAAGATTCCATTTTAAACCTTTGAAGTACAGGAACTGAGGCTGAAGATATGTGGTGAGGATATCGGAGAACCTTGCTGGAAAGATTCAGCAGGGGTCAAAAGCAGTTTTGTTGGAGCTGTTTGGAGAAATCATTGGCAAGAGAATTCTTGACAAGAAAGCTTTGGATGCTAGTTCTTGACTGGATAAAGAAATATTAAAAATCTCACTGGAAGATAGCTTCAGTTTTAGTTACTGTCCCTTAAAACCTTCTAGAACATGAGAGAGGTAAAATCTCAGAAATTACTATAATTCTTTGCATCCCCCTCTAGTTTAAAAGGGGAAAGACCTTTTTGCAGTTGTTTTGTTGTATAGGAAGAGATGCTGAAATCTAATTGTATGATGCTTTGCTCAGCGAATTAAATCAAGTTGTTTTTTGCTGAACTATGATTGCTGTAATTTGATTGGTTGATGCAGAATTCTAGTGAATGAATAGCTGCCTGGCTTTGTTTACATGTCCCAGAGAGAGGCAGTTTAATGAGTTTTGCAACTCTTTCTTTTAAAGGTAACTTCCAGGCAATTCAACAGTGCTAGTTAAAACCTTGTTAGTTGTTAGTTAAAACCTTGCAAATACCATGTATGTTCATGAATAAAATAGAATAAGATTGGCTGTCTAAAGATAAGTGAGGAACAATAGACAAACAGTAGAGAAGAAGCTTTGTGTGATACAATTGTTCCTAAATGAACCAAAGACTAAGAGCTGTAGTCTAGAAGTATGAATTAATGATAGTTAATAATAATTGCTAAAGTTTGTATAATACTTCTTTTTGGGCCAAGGACTGTGCTAATCACTTTGCAGTTATCATTCTATTTGATTCTGAAAACAATCTTGTGAATGTAGGTGCTATTATTAGCTTCCTTTTACAGATGAGGAAATTGGGGCTTCCTCATTCTTCTCAGATAAGACAATTAATAATAATAAATAGTGATCATTTATACAACACTTCAAGTTCAAAGAACTTTACAAATATTCTCTTCTTTTACCCTTTCAACAATTTTGGGAGTTAAGTGCCATTAGTATTCTCATGTATAGATAAAGAGAAGAAAGGCAGACTTAGGTTATATGATTTGAACAGGCTCATACAGCTAGTAAGTGTCTGAGGTTAGATCTGAATTCAGGTCTTCCTGACTCCAAGTCCAATAATCTATCCACTGTGACCCTCAGCTCTCTCAAGGTTTTGTGTAGTCTCTGCTCTATTCCGTATACATGAAAAGTACTGGTGCTTAAATGTGTGCCAGAATTATGTATGGGCTATGACATTTTATTATTCCTGATTTTGCTTTAAAATATAAACATATAATATTATTTATTTTTAATTACTGTATATAAATTGTTATATTTAAGATCTAAATATCCCATTATTGTAAAGGAAGGGCATTGGTGGGGGCTCAAGAGTTAAAAAAATGAACAAGAGGGGTATATTTCTCAACAGAACTATCCCTAGATCCCTGAGAGAATCTAAAGTTTAAGTAATTAGTCTATATCTAGAAATTTAAATGTGTCAATGTAAGGGAATGTTGCAATAATCAAACCATCCACAGAGAGTCATAGGTTTTCAAATACCTTGTATGAGAGTTATGAGATGGTATGTAGGGGATGGCCACTCCATGCATTATTACGTGTGTGTGTGTGTGTGTGTGTGTGTGTGTGTGTGTGTGTGTGTATGATAGTTAAAAACAAATTTGGGGAAGGAAGACTATTTAACAACTGTGGTGGGATGGGCAACAGGAAAGTCTTCATGTAGAACACATCAAGTGAGTAAAGTGGAGTTGGCTCCTATGCCTGGAATATGCTCCTTCTTTATCTTTTTTTTTATAATTTTTTTTTATCTTTACCTCTAAAATTTATCAGTAAAAAAAAGGTCAACTTGACAGAACTGTGAAATGAAAGAGAGTAATGTATAGCAAAACCAGAAACATTGGTTGGGGCCATGTTGTATAGCATTTTAAATGGTAGACAAAAGATATTGGATTTGTTTCCAGAAATGTGAGGGGAAAATTGGAAAGTAGGGGAGTGACCTGATCAGACCTGGTTGGTGAGAAAATCACTTTGGCATCTTTGTAGTAGAAAGTGAAGAGAAAAGAAAGACTAAATAGGAGATTATTTTGATAGACCAGGTAAGAGATGATGAGGATCTGAACCAGGGTAATATCTGACTAGGCTGGAGAATGAGGGGTGACAGGGAGAAAATGAAGGTGAATAACTGATACCTCTAGGATGTTAAAAGACCTAGAGGCATTCTCTTGGATAAATTGTTTGTGGAGGATTTGTGGAAGAACCTAGATAAGAGATTCACAAAATTTGAAGGCACGTATGGATTATTACCTTCCTTTCTGGAGGAAATCCCCATATAGGTGAGATCACAACTTCACTGACATATTGAATCTATGTATAATTTCTATATCAATAGATGTATATTTATATATCACTGATATATTAAATCTATATTTTACATGCTTAAATACACATAGATAGGCACACACACATTGTATAAGGAGAGAACATGATTTCAAAGTATACTTGTGTGCAATCTCTGATGTCTTTCTAGTCATCAGACAAGAAAGTATCTGATTTGAATGGGGGTTCTGTTTTTCACTAATTTTGCAGGGTTTTATTCTGAGTCCTTCTGCTGTGTTCTTTGCTGCATAATGAAGCCAGGTGTATCAGGTAAGTCAATTCTTGTTCTTTTAACTGATTTGCTATTTGTCTTATGAAATATTAATAAAATAGTGCTCTCTCCTTACACTCCTTTGTCCTAATCAGTCCCCAAAGAGCATGAAACTCCCTCATTGATGTTATCATGCCCTCCAGTCACCCCCTCTTTTTTCCCAATCTTATCTGTACCAGTGAAAAATTTTCATCTTGCCGCCACACATTGCCTTCCTTAGAAAAATTATGTCCTTTGACATCTTGTTGTCTACATTTTCTCTTGAATACTCTACTCATTCTGTGCCTCCCTAGATGTATTTTCCAGTGATTTATTACTTTTAGCTGATTTTTTTTTCATAATTGAATCTTCTAGTGTGACAGGTCTTATAAAAACTCTAACACTCTGAGTGGCAGGCACATTGAAGAAAGAAATGAGTAAAGTAGGAATGGACTGAGTAACAACATTGTCTTCTTTCCTAATACTTTTTTTGTGGGTTTTTTTTTTTTGTTCGTGCCTGTGTGTGTGTGTGTGTGTGTGTGTGTGTGTGTGTGTGTTTTAGCAAGGCAAATGGGGTTATGTGGCTTGCCCAAGGCCACACAGCTAGGTAATTATTAAGTGTCTAAGGCCGGATTTGAACTCAGGTACTCCTGATTCCAGGGCTGGTGCTCTATTCACTGTGCCACTTAGCCACCCACCTAATACTTTTTATAAAGGATATAGAACACCTTCTATGTGGACCAGTTTTGTTTAGAGGAAGAATGGAGTATGTGACTTCTGGAGGTTTTAGTCTCTTATGACTTTTTTTATTTGACATCATTGGTAAATGTGTTTAGATAATTAAATTTTCTAGATGATTGATATTTACCTCTATAAGGAATCTAATTTTGGTTATTTTAATCATTTTTAAAAATTATGAACTGCCAACTTCCCAGTTCCTTAAATAGTATAAAGGGAACTTAAATGGACTGTCTTGATATGGCCTCAAAAAAAGAGAGATGAGAAGATACCCTCACTCCATATCTTTAAGTGGGAAATCCAAAGATGTGGAACATTGTGTATATTTTCAGACTTTTTGAATGTATTAATTGACCTTGCTGATTTTTCCCCTCTTCTTCCTTCCCCCCCCTTTTTAAAGGAAATATTATTTGTTATAGAAAATGACTTTCCAGAAAAGGGAAAGGGAAAGGATACTTATAGAAATTTTGGTGATAAAAACAAAAGATACAAACAAACTTTATTTTAAAAAATATAAATTTTTAATGTCTGAGGATCATTATTATGAGCTTTACTGTGCTAGGTTATAATATAATTTTATTCTCAGTATATATGTTGAAATATATTGGATTTTTGGACCCTACATGTCATGGCCCTTTGTTCTATCAGTGATGTATGTTTTCTCACGTTCTAGAGTTAATATAGTTTCTTTCTTTGCAGTTAGCTATTACTTATTTCTTTTAGCATCCAATCTCTAGATGTCATTCCTTCTAACTTTTATCTGCCTGTGCTGGAAATGTATATTATCAGATTTGTTAGAATTGGATATGAAGTGAGAGGAAGTAGGCTCCAAGTAAGGACTGAAAGACTTTCCTATCAGCAAAGTACATTTGTTGCAGCATATGGACTTTGTGACATTAATTTTGACTGCTGAGACCTATTTTTCATAGTCATAAGCTGTATTCTGGATAGGTAAGATTGCTATTAAATGACTACTGGATAAGTAAGATGTTATTACAGTTATACCATAGCATTCTGTTCTAAGATGGTGAACCCCACCTGATCAGCTAATGAATCAATATATAAACTTTATGTCAAACATTTTTATCCTTTCTAAAAACTCCATTTATGAATCAATATACAATTCTTATGTCAAGGCTCAAGTACATCCTGGGAAAACTCTTATTTCTCTATTCACTCAAAAAATCTGAGAAGAGAACTAGTTGCCACCACCTTGTTTATTGCCACTAACTCCTCTTATAAAGATACAATTCACAAGGTTCAAAGAAGAAATTATTTGTTTTCAGGTCAAAGAAAATAATTAAAGTCATTGGAAAGTAATAGCACCCACCAAAATGTTCATAGCCTCAGTCACTTACAATTAAAGTTAGGACTTTCAGTAGGTTTTTTCTCTCACTTTTTAACTTTCTAATTTCCTTCCTTAATTCTCAGTGCTTGATCTATCATCATCTCCCTTTCTGATTCTTATCTATCAGCTGTTCATAAGGGAGCATTAACTCTGTGCCAGAAAGAAATCTTTTTGATGCCATTGGCCTCTTCCTGATCCTGGAGGGGGAATATTCTAGGGTTTTCCTGCCTTGTCAGAAGTTTCAATTCTCCTTACAGTAGAACTCAAACATGTTGCTAGATAGGAAGGGTCTATGTTTTGTAGTATGATTCCCATCAAATTTTAACCTCAGAGACATTCACTCAGGACTCAAGTCATTTTGTGTCTCTCATGTCTAAGTGGGTCTTCATCTCTGACATCAATTCAAGATATGAGAATTCTGAAGTCCTTAGGTCTCTTTGTTTCATGAACTTAGATGCTGTTTTTCTTTTCTGAGTGAGCCTTCATCATGGATGGGGAAATTTTACAAAGAATCTGAATTTCTCCCTAAACACTTTTCTAGGTCCTGTGAATCTCTCTGGTGGACAATTGGCTATATTATTCAAATTACCTGCAGCTACTTCCTCTCTTCATTTAGGACAATGGGCACCAGGATGGGAGTGGCTGAATAATCCCTTGGACAATTTCTTTTTTGGAATGAATAGATAATAAAAGAATAGTTCCTCTACTTTGATGCAGAGTATGAATGATAATCAGATTGTATTGCCTTCATCTTAGTATGTATTATGAACTAATAATACATAACTGGAGCTCCTGACAGGTCCAGGAAGTGTGGAGCATGTTAGCTGCTAGTACAGGTATTTTCCTGTGTGCTATAAAAGAATTTCATGGTTCTTGTCTCCTTTGTAAGAAAAACTTTTTAGTAAAAAAAAAAAAGTTTTTTCTGTACTAACTAGTCATCAAAGAGAATGGGCATTGGCAAAACATTGTAGAGCAAAGAAAGAGAATTATACATGAACCAGAAGATCTATATAATGCATAGCTTGCATTTCTTTGTAAGTATATAAGTTCAACCTGTACTTTTCAAAGCTGCCCTGCTTGTCAGTTCTTCTTTCTAGCCTTCCTTTAGTTACCTTCTTGATAGTTCTTTTGGTACTGAATTATTGTGTCTTGATTCCTCACAAAGTCATCAGCTTCCTTTAGCTCCATTCTACATCTGAAGGATTTGTTTTCCTCAGAGAGGTTTCTTATTTCCTTTTCCATCTGGCCAATTCTGCTTTTTAATGCATTCTTCTCCTCAATAACTTTTTTGAACTGTTTTATCCATTTGACCTAAACTGGTTTTTAATATGTTATTTTCTTCAGCATTTTTTTGGTTCTCTTTGACTAAGCTGCTGACTTCATTTTCATGTTTTTCCTGCATCTCTCTCATTTCTCTTCCCAATTTTTCTTCTACCTCCCTTACTTGATTTTCAAAATCTTTTTTGAGCTCTGCCATAGCCTGAGCCCAGCTTCTATATTTCTTGGAGTCTTTAGATGCAGAAGCTTGGATTTTCTCATCTTCTGTGTGTGTGTGTGTGTGTGTGTGTGTGTGTGTGTGTGTGTGTGTGTGTGTGTGTTTTGGTCCTCTGTGGAGCCAAAACCTATGGTTGAGTTGCTTTTTTTCCTGGTTACTCATTTCTCCAGCCTGTGCCTGGTCTTGGGGTGCTTCCTGAGCTTTTGAGTATTATTGGGACACCCCCCCAAGGACCTCAGCATTTGAGGCTCTGACTGCTCTCCTACTCTGTTTAATAGCCACAAGCTCACCCCTCTGGGATCTCAATCTGCAACCAGGGTCTGATTATGGTCAAAGCTCTAGAATTCTGTCCCAGGGACAGAGGACAGACCTTGACAATCTCCCCTCTATTCCCTTACCTTCCATGAGCTGAGCACTCTGGAAGCAACTGCCAGGTAACTCCCTGTTGGGCAACTCCACAGGCCTGCTTCCATTTCCTGGGATCTAGGCTGTGCTGAGGGCCATGGTCATGCTGAGGAGGGCCACACTGGCCTGGGTTTCACCCTTCCAAGTTGTGCTTAGTGCTCCCTGGGGTGGCAGGTCAGGAAACAATTTCTGCTGCCAGGATCCAGGGCTCCCAGGGACCCAGGCACCCTGAAATTGCTCCTGGAAGGCTGGAGCTCCTTCACTCAGTACTGCCACCCCCTTCAACCATGTGGAACAGAGTCTTCCTATTATTTTTCAGGTTACTTTGGGCTGGAGAAATGCCTCACTGGATCTTTCTGTGGGTTCTGTCTCTTGAAAATTTGGAGTCATAATTTTAAGGTTTTTGAAATATTTTTGGGAGAGCTACTAAGAAAAGCTGTTCTTCTGCTACCATCTTGGCTCTGCCTCCCCCTTGGTATTTCTTAAGAAGATGCATCCAATCTCTTTTTTTTTTCCTTTCTTCTCTTTTTTTTTTTGTGATCACATTCCTATCCCATCTTGTCTGCTCATCTAATAACTGATAGTACAAAAAAAGATAAGCAAGGTCCTTGTAATAAAAATGCAGTCAAGGAGAACAAATTCCTATAATGGCTGTGTCTGAAATTTTGTCTTATTCTACATTTTTTTTAGGTTTTTAGCAAGGCAAATGGGGTTAAGTGGCTTGCCCAAGGCCATACTGCTAGGCAATTATTAAGTGTCTGAGGCTGGATTTGAACTCAGGTACTCCTGACTCCAGGGCTTGTTATCTATGCACTGTGCCACCTAGCCACCACCTTATTCTACATTTTGAGTGCATTTCCTTTTTTTCTAGATCAACAAACATTTATTAAACTCGAAGTACTATTGACACAGTTTTGAGGGATACAGAAAGGACAATGAACTCTCCCTTCAAGGAACTTACATTATGCAAGGAGTTAACTGTCATTTTCTCTTTTGTAACCCAGAACCCAACATGTCCAAAAATGTATGATCAGAAAGAAATGCGATAGCTATTTCTCCCACACCAGGGTCAGGCCAGAACTCTGAGAAAAAGAAGACTTTGACAGTCTCCCTGGAGGCGCTAGTCCAATTTTTGGTGACTATTCATCCATACCTGGTGGGTGTGCATGCGTGCGTGTGTGTGTGTGTGTGTGTGTGTGTGTGTGATTTTCTTTGCACAGTCCCAATGGTACTTTCAATTCCATTTTTACTGTCATTTAGCATTGAATCTGTAGATTTTCTCTCACAGGGAGCTGAGCAGCAACAGGACCTTTGACAGGATGAATACAGAGTAAAGGGAATTGTTTTTGAACCTGTTCCAGACAAGGTTCTGACAGTGTAGTGTTCAGGATGGGACTTCTCCATTTGGACACAGGTCACAAAAACCTCAAGCTAAGGATTCAATTAAGTTCATAAGGTTTGACTCCCAGAGATTTATCTGCTTTTTCAGAGGTTGTATGATTATCTCAAGATCAGGAGAGAAACTGTGGTCTTTGTGCCTCAGTCTTCCTACCTCCTTTCCAAAGGAAAAGTTCTTTTCAGGGGAAACAGGAAATGTCGAGTATATTAGAGCTGGATGGGACCTTAGAGATCATCCAGCTGAACCTACTATTTTTTATGGAACAGGAAACTGAGGTACTGAGGAAGGGAATTGACTTGCCCAAGAACACATTGATAATAAGTGATGGAATGCATACTTGACTTTAAATCCAATGCTCCTATTACCAGATGATGAGAAAGATCCATATTCCCCATGTGAAACCCATCTAGATCTGGCAATATCCGACATTGTGAACTTTCACAGACATCTCAGAGATAGCAAGGTGTACTGGAAAGAGTGATGAATTTGGTTTTAAAAGATTTGAGTTCATAGTACAGCTCCTTCACTTGTTAGCAGTTTGACCTTGAAAAATCACTTGATTTTGTTGAACCCCCAGTTTTCTCATCTTTGAAATAGGGAAGGTGGTATCTTCTTTTTAAGTCATTTTATAGATTAAGACAATGAAGTTTTGGAGAAGGGAATTTCTCAGGATTATATGAATAGCAGGTGGTAAAGGAATATCTTGAACTTGGAAAACTATTGTAGGTAGCCATTAAAACTTGCATTTCCCTTAGATTAACCCTTAGATTCATCATGCTGTGGAGAAAAGGTTAAGTTTCTAGTTGTTAGGGTAAATTTTCACTACTTCCCTACCAGTATTCTTGTTTTGGAAGAAATTAGGGATGCTAATTTTGGACAGAGGACAAAAGAAAGGTACCCATATCTCCAATTCCCATAAGATGGGTTATTTTAGAAATCTGCAGCAAGTTGAGTAAGGACAGATCACTCCCTAGAATCAATAACTACACCCCAGGCTGAAAGCTATAGAATGGTTTATTTATGTGTACTGTGATTTATAGTGCATGTTCAGAGCCTCTGTTTGTGGTCACATGGGCTTAGAGATAACACTGAGTGCTGAATTATTAAAACCACAAGGGACTTCCTTACTCTGCATCTCCCCTCCTTTGCTGATACAGTGAAAGTAAAAGCTAAAGGTGGCCTGAGTCTGGTCTAGAACTACTTTTGCCAAGATCTTTAAATTCATTGTGGCTCCTAAATTGTCAAGGTGATCCTAAAATATTGGATATAAATATACATGTTTTATATGTATTTTTGCAAGCTGAGTCATGTTTTATTCCCAAGAGGGTAAATTAAAGGAACTTTGCGATATGTCTTATCAAGAAAAAGAGTCCTTCTGTAATGTAATTATCCCTAATTGTATTAATAGGGAAGGGAAAGAAATAAGCATATTTATAGTGCCTACCAAATGCCAGTACTGAACCAAATGCTTTACAAATATAATGTCTTTGGATTCTCGTAACAACCCTATGAGATGGGTGCTATTATTATTTCTTTTTTACAATCGAGGAAATTGAGGCAGAAAAGTTAAATGATTTGCCTTGAGTCACATAGCCAGTAAGTGTCTGAAAACAGATTTGAATTTAAGTCTTCTTGACTCTGGGTTCAGTGTTCTATCTATTATAGATCTAGCAGCTTATACAGATCAGTTAAATTGCCCATATGGGATATATTGTATGAAAGTCCCATTCTGTATTGGGTTGCCTTAAAATAAAACATGGCTATATGGTCCAAAGTATGATTCAACAGGATAAATAAAGGGCTTGACAGCTGGGAGCAGACTGAGTCAAACTGGTCTGGACTTGATAGAAAGTAGACACAGGGACTTATTGGCTGATCAGTTGTGCCAAGGTCAAGCTGTAGGTGATGGTAATTTTGTCATGGAAGCATAGCCAAGGCATAAAGAATCAAACTGAAGAAACTGGAACATGAGGTTACTACAAGGCTGGGGGCCTGGCACCATAATAACCTCCAGGTACCCTCTAGCAAATGTATGGAAGACCTGAACTAATGAGGAGGATAAATACATTTTTATGTATTATGGATTGTCTCATTTTTATGTATTATGTCTCATCTTTAGATTCCAAACTTTCTAATCAACAACCAGCAATCAAGTATTTTTTAAATTTAATTTTTAACTTAATTTAATTTAATACTTTAATCAAGTATTTAATTTTAATTTAATTAATTTTTAATTAAAATTTTTTCTGAACTTAAACACAAAGTAAAATGAGAATTTCCATATTCATTTATTGTTTAGTTTTTTTTTCAGTCATGTCTGACTCTTTGTAACACCACTTGGGTGTTTTGGGGCAAAATAATGGAATGGTCTGTCAGTTTCTTCTGCAGCTCATTTTGTAGATGAGAAAACTGAGTTAAATTACTTGCCCAGATCACAAAGCTAGTGAGTACCTTAGAAGATATTTTAATTCAGATCTATTTGACTCCAGCCCTGGCATTCTTTCTTTTCTTTTCTTTTCTTTTCTTTTCTTTTCTTTTCTTTTCTTTTCTTTTCTTTTCTTTTCTTTTCTTTTCTTTTCTTTTCTTTTCTTTTCTTTTCTTTTCTTCTTTTGTTTTCTTTTGTTTTCTTTTCTTTCCTTTCCTTTTCTCTTTTCTTTCTTTCTTTCTTTCTTTCTTTCTTTCTTTCTTTCTTTCTTTCCTTCCTTCCTTCCTTCCTTCCTTCCTTCCTTCCTTCCTTCTTTCTTTCTTTCTTTCTTTCTATTTGTTCATCCATTCATTTGTTCATTCAATCATTCATTCATTCATTCATTTATTGGTGAGGCAGTGGGATTAAGTGACTAGCCTAAAATCAACAGCTAGTAAAAAATCAAGTTTCTGAAGCGGGATTTGAACTGAAGTCCTCCTGACTCCAGGGCTGGTGCTCTATCCACCACACCATATAACTTCCCTTTCCTGGTACTCTATCAACTGAACCACCTAGCTCCTTTCTGTATTCATAGTGAAATAGAAAATTAGGATTGTATTTGAAACTGTAGATCTATTTTATAGTATATATAAAATATACTATATTTACATTTCTTTTAAAGTATACAATAAGATCAGTCTCCAGTTTTCAAAGATAGTCTGCTTTTCTGTACTTCATTCTGGTTTTCCTTCTCTTCTTTGCATTTAAATACATATATATACATATATATATATATATATGTGTGTATGTATATATATATATATGTTTATATACATATATATATATATATATATATATATATATATATATATATATATATATATATATATAATTTGCTGGGCTTGGTAGTATATCCCTGCTACTGGAATGATTAAGGCTGGTGGATCACAAGCTTGGGAATACCTAACTGCCGATTGAAGGTACACACTAATTCTGGTACTTATATGGTGAAACCTCTGGAGCAAAGAGATATCACTGCCTAAGAAAGGGAAAATTGACTTTGGAAACAGAGTAGATCAAAGTTCCAGATCAGGGATAAGACTGGGCATATAAATGGTTGCTTTATTCCCTTCTTTGGTGAGATAGGGAGACCCAGTCTCATGCAAACAAATGGATTGCCTCAAAGACCCTCTTTTCTTTCTTTCTTTGCTACTTTATTCCTAGTTTCCCCTTGTCATCCTACTCTCCCCACATTGGAAACAAAGAAAAAACAGAAAATCAAGGCATTGTAACAAGTGCATAGTCATGTGAAATATATTCCAATATTAGCTGAAATATATGCTTCATTCTGTATCTTGAGCAAATGTCTTTTGTGTCAAGACTAACAAATACTTATTTAGTGTCAGACCTTGTGCTAGATGTAGGAGAAAACAAAAAACAATAATGAAACAGTTCCTGTTCCTAGAAGAGACACTGCAGAGAAAAATGAAATAGAAAAGTGAAGGAACTCAAGCCCTGGAAAGTCTGGAATCTGCCCTGCTTAAGTCTGTTTTAAGCCTTTACATAGAGCCAACATTTAGTGGCCATCCACTGGCTTTATGCTCTCATGGGTCACTCTGAAGACTCACTTATATTCTGAGATCCAGGACCTGTAATACAGAAGTAGCAAACAGGCAAGAGGAACTATCCTGTGCTCTTCACCATAATTTCCTTTTCACTTTCTCTCAGAGTCTGACTCTTCATGAAAGGTCTGCAAAGGCTTTATACACATTATGCTACTTTTTTTTCTTCCAAACATTCTTGGAGGTGGCTAGGTGGCTCAGTGGATAGAGCACAGGCCCTGGAGTCAGGAGTACCTGAGTTCAAATCCAGTCTCAGACACTTAATAATTACCTAGCTGTGTGGCCTTGGGCAAACCACTTAACCCTGTTTGCCTTGCAAAAACCTAAAAAAAAAATAATTCTCTAAGAAAATCTTTGGTGATCATCCTAATTTGGAGAGTCTCATCCTTAAATGAAGGAATTGTGTACTATTACAAAGAATATTATTATCCCATGTAAGAGAGAATAAAACTGGAGAACCAGAGAGACTGGGACTAAATGGCATCTAAGGTCCCTTCTAGTTCTAGCTCTATGAATCAAAACAATGGGTAGTAAATGCAATACAACAAGCTCTCAAAAAAAGTATGCTTGACACACTTTTAAGTTTAATTTACATTATTAACATTTTCTCCATTACTTTTCTAAGTCTAGACAATCAACAAAACAATAAATCAACCTCTCATTAGCAGAATTTGCTGATTGCAGAAAGCTAAATGTTCTTACTGAAAACTGAAAACGAGTTGCTCCTGTATACTTATGACAAAGTCAATAAATATTATCCCATGTTTCAGGTAAGGAAACAGACCCAGACAAGTTATGTGACTTTCCCAGGATAACATTGCTAGCAAGTGTCTGAAGAGGATTTTTTATGTGGTTTTTTTTTTTTTACTCTAAAGACAATTAGGTGGCTCAATGTATTGAATACTGGTTCTGGAGTCAGGAAGACGTGAGTTCAAATGGGATCACAGACACTTATTTAGCTATGTGATCCTGGGTCAGTCATAGCCCTATTTGCCTAATTTACAGGATAAGGAAATAGCAAACCATTCAAGTATCTTTGCTCACACAGATTCACATGAAGTCAGAAATGACTGATTGAATGAACAAGAACAAATTCTTGACTAATTCTAATATTCTTTCTCATGAAAGGCAGGGAAGTATACAGTAGCCAAGGGAGAGTTCACAGTAGCAGAGTTTTGGGCTGGCTTCTAAAGTATGTTTCTTCATATACACACAAGTCATCTCCACTTTCCTTACCTGAGTCAAACAGTTCAAATCTTGCTTCTGACACATCTATATTGGTTGGGTGACCCTGGTTATGTTATTTAACTTTTCAGTGACCTAGGCTACTTTCTAAAACAATAAATGACAGGGTTTGCATTAGCAAGAAATTTTCCTGAGTTCTCTGAACTAATGTAATTAATTGTATGTCTCAATCAAAGAATAGAATTTCATGGTGTCCAGGTCACAGATACATAGAGTTGGGTGAGGATCTGTTGGGGAATGGGTAAAGAGAGGAAGAGCACAGACCAGAGGAACAGGCAGAGAGAAATATAGTGACAGACATAGAAAGAGAGTACCTTCCTGAGGGCAAATGGGACTGATTTTATTTTTTTTTTCTTTTGGATCACACAGGCAAAGCAAAACAGTTTAGGGATAAAAGATATTCTTTTGCCAGGGAGGACAAAGAGAAGAAATAAAAATTATATTCATTTAAATTTACTTTTAATGTGACCATTGCTTATTAAACAAGTGTAGGTATAGGCATAATAGCATATTTCGTGAGAGAATCAGAAAACCTGGGATCTTGCCCTAGAAGTGATGCTAATTCATATTCTATCTGAATTCACAGATTTAGAGCTGAAAGGAATGTTGAGAGACCATTCAGCTGAAACTTCTCATTTCATAGTTGAGGAAACTGAGGCTCTGAGCTGAAATGACTTACCAAGGTCATTTCCAGAAGGGAGAATAATCTTTTAAAAAGAAGGTTCAGAAATTTCAAATTAACTAGGACATAGCATCTGTAACTTGAGAGATGTATTCTGTTCTCTAGAGGTTTCCCCACAATGCATTTTAGTCTGCATGGAGAGAGGCTCATTAACCAGGAAGATTTCTCTGCTTTTAGATGACACATCTATCCCTTGTAATCATGGCTGCAAATACTTGAGAATCTGATCATAAACACATTTTCATAATGCTTGCAGAGATTAATGAATGATAATTACTTTATTCAGTGGTAAAACCTTGGTTTGGAGTACATGTCATAGTAGCAATTTCTGCTATTCATATTCTTAAATGAAGCTACATAATGGATTACTTTGAACCTTGAATTTGTTCAGATTCTCTTGCAGACTCTCTTCAGTTTCCCAGCCAGTTGGGCCATCATTCAAAATTTTAGCATCTGCCAACATCAGACTGCAGTTGTCTATGCTATTCTGACATTAAATGAACTACCATTTAAGTGCTGAAATTTCAGGATTATCAGATGAAGCTTTGAAATGTCATAGCTGATGGTTTTAATTACAATCTAGGACTCTGAGTCCACATTAGTATACGAATTTGATAATTCTTTTCAAAGCTGAGGGGTTAAATTTACATGGGAATCATATTTTGAGCTGTTACAAAGAAATTGACCCTTGAAAACTCTTGAAGAGTGAATATGGGAGAAGTCCAAAACTGAGCACCTTGAAGGAAGGGTGAATAGTGGAAAAGACATAGAGAAAGAAATTCCATCACTCACATCACCCCCCCTTCCCTCCGCCCCCCCCTTCTTACTCCAGATGTGAGTGATGGAGGGGAGGATGGACCATGGGGGGAGAGTGGTCAGATATAACACATTTTCTCTTTTGCTTCTTGCAAGGGGCTGGGATTGGATGACCTGTCGGGGACCATAGGGCCAGGTGGATGCTGGGCCTAAGGGGTGGTAGGGGGGCTCAGGGCTTCTTGGCCCCAGGGCCAGGTATCTGTCTGCTGTGCCACTCAGCGACCCTACAGCAGAGTCAGAGTGAAAGGAGAGAGAAAATAGAGTACATGGTAGTGGAGAAATATGAAAGGAGGGAGTTGTGATCAGCAATGGCAACAGTGGAAAAATATGGAAGTAACTTTTGCGACTTATCATAAAGAATGTGGTCCACCCACGATAGAGTTGTTGGTATTGGAACAAAGACTGAAGCACATTTTTTATTATTATTATTTTGGGGAGGTGCAGGGCAAATAGGGCTGGGTGGCCTGCCTGGGGCCATATAGCAGGGTGAACGTTGGGTGTCTGAGGCCGGATTGGGATCTGGGTGCTCCTGGCTCAAGGACCAATGCTCTGTCTGCCACCCAGTCACCCATATCATTATTATTATTCTATTTTATTTTGGTTTTCTTTTCTTTTTTGTAGTTTTTGCAGGGCAGTGGGGTTGGGGTGGCTTGCATGTCACATAGTTGAGTGATTGTTGGGTGTATGGGGCCGGATATGGGCTCTGGTGCTACTGGCTCCAGGGCTGGTGCTCCGTCCACTGCGCCACCTGGGCATACCTACAATTATTACTATTTTTTTAATTTTAATTTTTTCTCTCCTTTGTATCGCTCAAGTGAGTCTATATTTTTTGGGGGGAGGGGGTATTTGTTTACTCTTAAACAAGAATATTTTATTAATGTATAAAAATTATTTGTACAAAATGAGAATAAATAAACATTAAATTAAAAAAATAGAAAAATAAAAAAAAGAAATTCCAGAAAGGGATATGAACTGAGGAATTACTTTTATTTTCTCTGTTAAGAAGTGGGAGTAAGTACTTACTCATCCCTCTTCTTGGGGGTCCAACTGAATCATTTTGGGTGAGTAACATGCCTTTTTTTTTACATGGTTGTAATTATTTATATTGTTTTTCTTGATTCTACTTTGCATCAGTTCATATATCTTCTCATCCTTCTCTGTATTCATCACATTCATAAGTATTTTCAATCCAACAATATTCTTTGACTTTCATCTAATATAACTTATTTAGTCCTAATTGACCTTGTCCAGTCATTTCTCTCGCTATCAACTTCAGAAAAATTGTATTGATAGAGGAAATTTCCTTACTAGTAGTTCCATATTTCAGTGAAATCACAGATCTGAACCAAAAAAAACCACTTGTAGTGTTGTGTAGAATCTCTCACATAACATGAAAGGCTTAGAAATGCATATATGTGTGTGAGTGTATGTGTGTATGTGTGTGTGTGTGTGTGTGTGTGTGTGTGTGTGTGTTGTGTGTGTGTATTATAATGATAGGTAAAGTAAATGCCTTGTAGAGACTCTGTTTCATATATGTAGACATTCCATAACTGGTTACATTTAACTGAATATATAGCAAAAGGAGAGACCCTTTGGTTGTCTTTGGAGGCATTCAAAAAGACCTGTCAACATTAACTACTTTCCTCTTTTGCTTCAGTAGCTCTTAATAGATTTTTAAAATTTTAATTTTATTTAAAAAATTTTTTTATGGGCATCTAGGTGACTCAGTGGAGTAAGGAGGGTGGAGTTTGAATCCAGTCTCAGATGCCTGATACTAGCTATATGACCTTGGGCAAGGCCCTTAACCCTGATCCAGGACGATCTCCAGTTGTCCTGACTCATATCTGGCCACTGAACCCAGGTGTCTCTGGTGGAGAAAATGAGGCTGGTAACTTAGTACAATACCCCCTCACTCAGATCTAATTCATGTGCTTGTCATGTTATCATTTCCCTGATGTCATGGTCTTTGAGAATGAGGGACAAATATCATCATCAACCTCATCTTTTTAATTTTTTTACTCTTGTTGTCCTGTGAGAGATAGTAAAGAGAGGTCTTAAGGTCTTCTCTCTGGGGCCAACCACAAGAAACAGATCTCTGTCCTTGTTCATTGTCATGTCTTGTCCTTGACTTTATTCACCTCCATTCTAAGTGAAAGAAATGAAGTTCATTGACAGTATATTTGGAAGATCATCAGGGGGAGTTCTGTTGTCTTAGGGTCTGAGTTCAAACCAGGACAGCATCAATACCTTTGAGAGTGACTTCAGAATCCCAGCCCAGAAGAAGGACTCAAATATCAGTTATACCACATCTGGACATGAGCATAGCAGGACAAATACTATGCAGGAACTGAACTAAATTTTGAGTTTACTTTTCCAGAGAGTAAGGTGGTTCAGGGGAGAAGAGTATGACCCGTGAAGCATTATAGAGGTGATGCTACAGTGTTTGTACATTTATTTTATGTTATATTTTTAGTCAGTATCCCTTTATAAAAATATTAAATGTTAAGTTGGATAAATAGAACTGGGGTGCTAACCACTGGAGCCAAACAGTGCTGGTGGGAACATAGCTAGCTTAAGCTTGCAGCATTCTCAGACATCTCAAGCTTTCTGGATTATCCTTTGGAGACTTTAGTAGTACATGTAGCAGCCTGGCAATAATAGAAAAACACCAAAACTCACATGTACACACACATATTCATGAAAATGTACATATACACAAATGTGCATCCTCTGATTCTTCTCCATTCTTGCCAGGCTGCTACATCTGCCTCTTAGCATCCTAGGAGATAACCCTAAGATGTTGGGATATCTTTTTATTTACTAACATTGACTCAAGCTTCCCCAACCATATGTGTGTGTGTGTGTGTGTGTGTGTGTGTGTATAAATAGATATACATGCATACACACATACAGGCATATATGCATACATTTATACTGAATTGAAATTTTTGATTTTTTTTGGTGTTGGGAATTATATACTCATTTCATTCAGTTCAATTGTACTAACTTTTATTGAATACTGACATTGTACAAAGCCAAGTGCTAAGTACAATAGAGAGTGAGATACAGAGATGAATAAAACAGGTTTTCTGCCCTTAGGCAGTCCCTTAATCACATCTTGGTTCCTTATGTGGTCCTTGAATAGTTTTGGACACCCCAGAGATGCATCACTTCTTTGCAACTACAACTTAAATTTCCTTAGTGCCCTAACATTTTGTGTCCTCATTCTCAATTAATGGAAAAATTATGTTTCTCCAGAGATTTTTTTTAACAGTTTTTCATGTACAGAAGTTTCTTTTCTGCCTCTTTCAGCAAACAAACTACTGATATCATAAAGGGACAGTATTCATGCTTTACTAGTTGATTTAAATCTTTTTTATTTATAGCAAGTCTTCTTAACCTTTTTGTATTATGATCCTTGTTAAAATAAAATTTTTAAATACTTAAAAGAAGTTTAATTACAAAATACAAAATAAAACAATTGTATTGAAATACAGTCATCAAAATATACAAATAAAAAGTTAGTGAATTCTAGGATAATCATCCCTGATATACATAAAAGTTCCTTTTCTACCTCCAAAATTCGTTTTCTGCTCTCCCCTTTAGAAACCAAAAATGTTCATATGTGAAAAATGCAATGTTAAAAGTTAATTAACACAACAAACTTCAAATTTCATCCTTTTCCCCTGCCTTACTTTCTCCTCCTTTCCTTGGCTTGTTTTGATATTGCAGCTGGCCCAGGGAGCCTTTGTTCCCAATATATGCTTTTCTTTCCTTCTAGCAAGTGCTGGTGTCTTTTTGTTACTTACTTTTTTTGTTCCTCATATCCTTCTCTGGAATAAATTATAACACTTATAGTCAGAAGGTTTGGGTTTAATTCCCAGCTCTGAAATTTACTACCTATGTGATCAAACCTATCACTTCACTCATCCTCTCTGGATCTCAGTTTCCCTCTCTGTAAATAAGGGATAATGATACCTTTTTTCCTACCTTCCTCAGGAGTTTGTGAGTCACTGTAAAAAATCTGCAGGTGCTGAGCCTGGCATGGGAGTATGGGGAAGAACAGAGCACAATGACAGATACAATCCTTGCTCCAGAGTATCATATGCTAGGGATTCTAAATATTTAGCTACCTAAGAAGTAGGTTAAATGACTTCAAATAATTTGAATAATTCCAGTCCTGTTGAGTTTAGAATTCTTGTAGTCTTAAATAACTGAATTTTGATAAACAGACTTCCAAATAAATAAAAGGTACTATTGACAATTATGTTGCCATATGTTATATCAAGAGAATACTAGATTATAGGATCTAAAAGGGATCTTAGAAGTCATATATAGGCTCAAAAATTCCCGTTTCATTCTTCCTCCTCACTACTGTGGCCATTGAGCTTCCACCTGAATATTTTAGTTATAGTCATATATTATATTATTAAATCCTTCATTCTCACAGTATCCCTGGTAAGCAGAGACACATGAGACTACCCCCCTATATTTTTCTCTTCCTTACTTAAGGAAATGGTTTTATACATTGAGCTTTCTTTTATGGAAAGAGATCAAATGAAACCTTTTTATTTCCATCTCCACATAGTTCTTTAATCTGTGAATCCTCCAGTCTTTAAAAGTAGTTACCACAGGCCAGGGAAAAGGACAGGTTTGGGAAGGAAGAAAATAATCTGATGCAGGGTTTATGCTTCGAGCTATTTATATTCAGTGTTCTCTTACTAGGTTTTCCAACTTCAAAGATCATCCTCATTAGTCAAATTCATTTCTATTGTAAGAAGCAAATGTTAGAATAAGTACAGCAATCCAGAGCACTATGTTAAAGCCCCATCTTATGATAACATTTCACATTATATATTTTTATTACATTACTCTATAGATCTCAGATTCATTATCTCATTTGAGTCTCACAATAGCCCTTTGAAGAGAGCAAGACTGTTATTCATATCTTACTGTTGAGAAGATTAAGATTCAGAAAAGTTAAATGGCTTGTCAAGGGATGATAAAATAAGTGACAAACCCAGATTTTCTTACTCCTAATTCAAATTCTCTTCCCATGATTCCATGTTGGTTCCCTTGAAACAAGTGTATTTTTCAGTTCTAGTTCTGAGTTATTCCCTCCCACTTGAATGACATCAGATTGTCCTGTTTTCCTAAGACAGGTGTTCTAGTCACTGGTTCTTCTGTGAATGGCACAGCTGGGTCTTTCCTGGGACTTTATTTCATTGAGGTAGACTAGGAGGGCAGCATGACTAGGGATTTGTGAAATCGTGATTCTGAAATATATTAGCAACAATTGTAAGGTCTATTTTTTACCCACTAACTTTAACAATTGGCTTGACTTCTATTAAATTAAGCCATTTGGAAAGAAATAATAGATCTCATCCTTCAAAGTTAATGTGAGCCTGGTACTAACAAAGAATATTGGAAATCACCTCGTTTTCACCTACCTCTGCAGACTGGCATGTTGCTTTTCCCTTAATGGTGAAAAAATCATATTGTTTGGGATCCAGAAGGTTATCTATTCTGACACCTTCCCAAAGCATATCTACCCTTTGCAATTTTTGCCATAAATCTATGGGATTTAGAACTAGAAGGGACTTAGACATCATCCAATCTAACCCCTTAAATAATCCATCTTCCCTCACCACATCTAGCATAAAATCATAGAATTTAGAATAGAAGAGATTCGCCTTTGATTAATAATCAACTAATCCAAATCTTTTGTTTTACATTTGAAGAAACTGAGGTAAAGATAAGTGCAAAGACTTGTCAAAGGTCACACAGGCTTAAAGTGAAAAAAAGCTAGTATGTTCCATCATAATGCATTAATGTACTAAGAAGTGGGAATATAGGCCTCTCTTTTGCAAGGTTTCCAAAGATAAGGAAGCTTCTATCTCCAAAAGCATCTTGTTGCTCTTTAAAGTACCTCTAATTTACAATAATTTTTTTCCTTTTCTGAAAGATGGAATGATACTCCTTAATAATGAAACAATCATAGAACCTATGTCTTAAAATCAACATTCCTAGTTTTACTTAAGTCACATAAAATTCAATTAAATACAACAAATATTTTTAAAGTGCCTTTGATTTTTAAGTCACTTCTCTAAAGTTCCACATCTCAGCTTCATCATGTTTTCTTGAAGACTATGACAATAGAACTTATACTTGATTGGGTCTTATTTATCAAGTTGAAAAGACTTTGAATGAGAATCTGGTGATGGACTCTTAAGTTTTCTGAGACTCAACCTCTCTAAATTTGGAGAAACATAGACCGTATGCTTAGATATCACTTTTAATCCTTAAATCTGTGTAACCACGAGCAAGTCACTTAATGAGACTTAATTTCCCCATCTGTAAAATAAGGGGGATGACTTCTAAAGACAATTTCAGTTCTAAATCTGTGATCTTATGATCCATCAGCAGATCACTCACAAAGCAATGACTCTTAGTCATAATGGTTCTTTTGATCACAGAATGATTCTGATTTGAGGGAAAGAATATTCATGTGAACAAAATTACAGATCTGGAAGCTTAGAAATGTCAATATGTGCCAGACATCATGCTGGAGTCACAAAGATGAAAACTGGCACAGCATCTGACCTGGGGAAGTGTACCATCTAATAGGGGGGATTATGATTTGCGTACAAATTGACATAATTACAAAGTAGAATGTGATAAAGGCAAGCCAAGTCTTGTAAAATCTGGGCATGTAAAGAAAGACAGCAACAATTAAAAGTCAGTCCCAACTTTCCACAGTCTAATAGAGGAGATATACAAACAACTATGTACAAACAATACTGTATAAATTCAGATAAATACTGTATAATGCACAAATATAAAATATAGTCTCAGAGGGAGGACACTAAGTTTAAGAAAGATAGGAAAGGCTTCTTATAGAAGGTAGGATTTTAGCCAAGATTTGAAGAAAGCCAGAAAATGGAGAATATAAGAGCCAGAGGAAGCCTGCTTAGGAAAATTTGAGTAGGGAGAGATAGCATTCAGCTGGGCAGCTCAGGATGAATCTTCTTCCTCTTCCATATACCAGTTCTTCAGATATTTTCCTAGACCTACTGTGTCTTCTTTTCTCTAGAATAATCTTCCCCATTTATTTTAGTCATTCTTCATTTGATATGATTTTGAGTTCCCTCACCATTCTGCCTACCCTTCTCTGGACATGCTGCAGTTTGTCCTTAGTTATTAGTCAATTATTAAGTTGAAGACACTTAAACATTATTAGTATCTGATTTTTCTTTGTAATTAGATTCCATAATTAAAAAACCTCTATCTTATTGAAGTTTCACTTCAAATAAATGGAAATAAAATGCAATTGTGGCAGGAATGAATAAGCATAGGTCCAGAGTGAATGAGCAATGGAGTGTAAAGAGAGATTGTTCTGGGACCAGTCCATGTATCTGAATTTTATTCTTGACCCTAGCACCAGCTTAGCTGAGTGTGACCATGGGGCATGTCACTTTGCTTAGTTGAATTTGGTTTTCTCATTTTTCAGGTGTGGGACCTGGATTATATTACTTTAAAGAATTTCCTTCTGGTTTGTAATTTTACATGTGAGTGAGAGAGAAATGGCAAGAATGAAGGGATTGTTTCCTTACTAAGAGGTGAAGACTCAGGTTTTCCACTAATGGAAAATATACATATGATATTTTTGAGAGTTCTTGTGGAGAGTCAGACATGAGGTCTCATCTCCCTTTCTTTAAACTAGTTAAGGAAGGCAAGGAAAGTTATTAAAAACCAAATTTATTCCTAGGAAATTAGGAAATGAACTCATCAGTTGAAGGGAAATTCTGTGATCCAGATGGACGTCTGACAGAATCACATCAAATTTTCAAAGAGGCACTTAGTTGCCTTCATTTAGATCTATTCAATTATAGAGTAATGATTAAACCTCAACCTAAAACATTAAAATATGAGTAACTTACATTTAGAATATATAAGGAACACCGAGGTGATGATGAGGAATAAGCAGGAAGAATCTAAAGTAAAATGATGAAGATTTCTTTGCTTCTGTGCTCAGTTCTCACTTTCAGCCCAATATAAGATGGCCATAGTTTCCTTGGTGTATTCACATGCTTTGACTTGGTAGCTGAGAAAATATACTCTCTCAATATCCAAGAGCACATCAACTATTTGTGTCTCTCCTGACTATTGTAAATGAAGAGGTTGGGTGGGGGGTGGGGAAGATTTCTCTAATGTCATTTTCATGCTGTTTTGATCCAAAATATTAAATTCCAAAGAAATGGAGAGGACTTTCCAGAAGTGATTTCTCTTCCCTATGACTAGACCTCCAAATAGCAATAGAAAGGAGTTCATTGATTCTTATTTACTGATCATATTCTATTTGTAATGTATAATATATAGCTAATCTCTCTAGTTAACTAGAAGGTCTTTAGGGGTAGAGATACTGCTTAATTTGGATTTGTATTTCCTTTGTTGCCTAGCACATGGGAATAGGGACTGTAATTAAGATTTTCTTGGGTAAGGAAATTTCAACAGTCAAGGCAGGTCAGCACCATTTTTGCCATTTAGGAATCTAAAAGAGCTGCTTATAACTTTGAGGGTTGAGTGATTGACCCAGCATTTCACAATATGTATCCTGCCTCTTACTGCCAAGAAAGCCAGTGAGACAGTGAATAGTGAGCTGATTTTAGAGCTAGGAAGATCCACAGCACATAGTGGGTCTAGAATTCCCTCTTCAAATTTTCTCAAGCTCTTTGGTGTTGGATCTCCTCTTTATTCCCCCATCATAAATCTCTCTTTTAAACATGAATCCTCTTTATTAGGTGGTAAGCATTTTAGTGATGAGACTGATATTTTAAAAACTTTTTATCCCCAGCACTTAATATGTCACTTTGTACATAGTAGGTACTGAAATACTTGATGAATTGGAGTTGCAACATTTAATTGAAAGGAAAATAGAATGGAAATAATTTTGAAATAAGGTTTCAAAGAGAGCAATAGGAATGTTTAAAAGGTTAGGGGGGAAAAAACCTAGGAGAAAGGTTGGAATAATAGGACTGATTAATCTGAAGAGAAAATACAGAGTGGGTTATAATGAGTTGTTTTCTATCAACAAGTCATTAAGATTGGTGGAAAGAAAAGCTTCCTAGCAATTAAACTTACTTCAAAAGGGATTGGCTAACTTGAGAGATAATGGTTTCCCCTTCTTAGAAAGTCTTCCAATAAGGACTGAAAAACCATTTATTGGGGGGATGTGTTTGGGTAGAATGTTAGTTCTTTGAGGAAAGTGAATATTTTATTTCATTTTTTTTGTATTCTGAACAGGTAGAATACATAGGGGATGATTACTAAATTCTTGTTGACTGATTAATTGGGAATGGATTGAAACAGATAACCTCTAAGGTTATACTCTGAGCTAATATAATTATAAAACTGAACTATTTGAGATTTAATGAATTACAGCAATATAGATTATGGTCCTATGTTAAAAAGCAATTCTTTACCAGAAATATAAAACTTCAGAAAAGAATTTTGAGATAGATTCTGATCTTTCATAGAGAGGACAGTCTGAAAACCTGAAGGTAGAGAAACAGATCTCTTAAGGCATTTAGAGGCAATAGTATAGTAGAAGGAGAACTGGTTTGTTTATTTGTTTATTGTTTGTAAACATATCTGAGTTCAAATCTTACCTCAAAACTTTGTTATCTGTATTATAGAAGGAAAGTCAATGAAGCTACTTGGGCCTCAGTTTCTTCATCTATAATATAAGGAATGAGAGATGGCCTCCAAAATCTTTTCCATATTTTGATTCAGTAGTCTTGGATCTTATCTTTCATTGTAAGAAGTTGGCATAGTTCAGAATGGAAACATCTTTTGTAGAATTAACTCCCACCAAGTCTTGATTCAAACTACCAGCTCAATTCTATTTCACCTTAATTTAGTGTTATCTCCTAACATTACTACTTGTGACTGGAGCCAAGTTATGAGTTTTAGAGGAATTTCTTTCAGGACCTTGAATCTCAGTTTACATAGGTAGATTGCTTTGATCTATATTAATTAACCATTGAAAGGGAAAGTCCTTTCCTTAAAGAATGGAACATCTAAAATCTAACACTCTAAATCTGGAAATTTTCTAAAAATACTAACTTCTGAAAGTTTGTAGTCATTTATGTTAAGGCTCTGACTTATCTGTGGAATTTATATACTCATTTAAGGTAAAAATGAACAGAAGAGCATTATCAGAACTATGCAGTTACTGAGATATGGCTCCCAAATATACCTTCAAGAGAAACATTGATAATAGACAGATCTTTTGTTTTCAGGCATCCAGGTATCACAACACTGTTTTAACCTGACTTAATACATCAAATCATCAGAAAAATTCACTCTTTTAATAATTATGTATATTATCTATTCATTTATTTATCTAATGTTTTAAATAGCACCATGATTTTATTTATTTATTTATTTTTTTTACAAAATAAACAGTATTCAACATTTGCTCTCTAGGACTTTCACTCTAGGACTCCTGAGAAAACGTATAGGATCAGAGGACTTAGAGCTGGAAGGAAGCTAAAAATAAATTATTTTCATTTGTAGAATGTCTGAATTACAGAGAAATTAAGTAACTTTCCAAAGTCATATAGGTAGTAATCATTTAAAAAAATAACTTCCTTGCCTTGAAATCACAAAATGATTCTAAATGCATCTGCTTTAAATATCCCCAAAGTCATCTTTCCATATTATGAATTAATGACCTGAACAAACTCAAGTCTAAAAAGAAAATCATATTTAATTTGTAAGAGTTCAGAAACCATCACAACACATTCTCTTTTGTTATTGGGGGGGCGGTGTTGGAACTTTCTTTGCAAACCACCACCAAATAAAATATTGTTTATTTCTTTCCTGTTTCTTTCCTAATAAGTTTTCATTCTTCTTGTGAATCAGTACTTCTTCCTGGATTGAGAACTCGGTGTTCTGACTTCAACCTTGATTGAATTTTTACAGTAAGTTATAAACCCTTGAAAATAGAATTTATAATGGAAACATTGGTAGAGCTCTAGCTATGGTGACTAGATGAGTGCTCTCATAAACTGGGTATTAATAAACTCTAAACCTAATACTCCATAGATTTTTCTTACTATGAATCATACTGACCCAATTCTTTACCTCAACTTTTCAGTTCTACAGTCTATGATCCAGTGGGTTCACAACAAATAAATCTCAGTACCACTTGGACAGTCTTCTCTTATTCTTGAAGAAAGAATGGAAAAGTTATCTTTTTTTGTGCTAAACAAACAGAGGTTCCATTGCTGGAGAGATGGATAAATCCCTTTGGAGGTCTTATTATATATTGCAGATAGAGTCCAAGAAAACAGAGATACAGGAAAAGAGATGAATGAAAGTATGGACACTTCCAAATGCCATTCTTATTCATTAAAAAAATGAATCAAATTAAATAAATCAGAGCTTTGGATAATTCAAAGAATTTTCCATCATTTTTAATTTCTTCCCAGAACATGAAAGTACAATATTTTCCCCTGTCTGGTTTTGTCTATTTCCATTTGGTAAATGTCATTTCTTTTTTCCCAACAATGGTGGTTATGAGAGCAGAAGGATATGTCCTTGTTATTTCCATTTATTATAAGAAATTATGGTCATTCTCATATTAGAATAGTTCATAAAGAAGATCATATCAGTCAATGGAATTTGGCTTCTGGTCCATGTAATGAAATTCAGAAATGATGGACTCTTGCCTAGCAATGGAGTATATAAAATGAGGCCTGGGAAGAAGATATTTGCCTGGAAACTAAATCATCTGATTAAAAATGCCCAAATGTAGCTTTTCAAATAGATAATAATGATAATATCTAACATTTATAGACTTTCAAGTATGCAAAGTACTTTATATATATATATATATATATATATTATTTCATTTAATTTTCCCAATAACCCTGTGAGATAGGTACTTTATTTTTTCCATTTTGAAGATTAATCAAATCAAGTCAATAAGCAATTATCAAGTACTTACTATTGTGCTAAGGACTGGGAATACAAATAGAAGCAAAAAGTTCATCTCTGTCCTTCTCCCATTATATCCTAATGATAGGGGGAAAAAAAGATGAAAAGGGTGGGAAGGAAGAAAAAAATCCAGAGTCAGTAATAGGCCCAGGAAGGAATGAAGGACTGAACATGACTAATCTGGATTCTTCCTTAAAATGAAGATTCTAGAAAGTGCTGATCTATCAGAAGAAGGAACTTCAGGGGAAGAGGTAACTTTAAGTTTTAGAAGTCTTCAGGAGTAGAGATATCTTTGAGGAGGAAAAGGCAGTAGGAACATGGTAGTGAAGGCATCTCCTGGGGTGAGAGGGTACTGGCTCATATTGAAGAAAGAAATTTGGAGAGTGAGGGTCAGGGTCCAGAGAAGAATAACAAAGTAAACATAACTGGTCAGATCCCTCCCTTAAAAATGAAAGTTCTAGAAGGAAATGATTAATCTGGGGAAACAGAATGAGAAGGTTAATGACTTGCCCAGGTTTTCATATCTAATAAGTGTTTGATAAAATATTTGAACTCAGGTCTTCTTGACTACAATTGAATGACTCAATCTTCTACAACACATTTCCTCAAGATACTGTAGAAAAAAGACTACATGTAAAGACATTTAGAAATTCATAGGAGATTAAGGAAGGGAGAAAGACTATGAGTTCAAGTGTCTACATACAAATGGAATATGGGTATCGAAAAAAGTGAGTTAGAGATCTTAATTTGACTGGAGATAAATAAAAGCTTGGAGGTGAGACTTTGTGGAATGAGATATGTTGAAGTATGAAAATGGAAAGGTAGACTTTGTTCAAGAGAAACAGTTTAGGTTAAGGGGAGCAGGATAACATTGAACATAAAATGAAGATATTTAGTAGTATAGAAATCCAAATACTTAATGAAGAAGACATAGTGTAGAATATTTGAGTGAGGAATTAAGAAAGGAGATATAGAGGTAGACATATATTTCAGACTTCCAAACCAGGTGGAGGAATCATCAAAGCAAGTCATAAAACCAGTAGAATATATAGCAGTTGTAATAAGGAATTGTAACTATTTTGGCATCTGCTGAGGTCTCTGCTAAAAGAAAAGAAATTGAGGCAAGTAGGTGGAACAGTGGATGGGGCACCAACTCTCTGGAGTCAAGAGAGCCTGAGTTCAAATTTGACCTCTGTCACTTGATACTTAGTAGCTGACATTTCACTTAATCCTAATTACCTTGCCAAAAAAGGAAAGAAAAACAATTGATAAATTTTTAAATTGACTTGATTTTCAATTCACTTTTCAAGTTGAGGAAGTTTCTGTTCTAGACTTGATTCCTATCAATAAAAGCTGGTTCATGAAGTCAAGATGAAGGAAACCTAGGAGATGTGAACATGCCCACTAAAAGGTGAGGGAAGAAGAAAATGATAGGTATATTTTGTGTACCTGTTAAACAATAACATCTGGGTGACCCCATGAACCAATGTTCTAGAAAGGAAATCTTTGGAAGAATGGGAAGCTCAATAAAATTCTGATGACAGAATCATGATTGATTCCATTGATGGAAAAAAGATACCAAAGTAAAATGATGTCATGGAAAAGGGAGCTCATTAATGATTTAGATTCAAAGAAATACTCAACACCTGTTTCATTTTGATTTTTTGATATAAGAGATAGCAAATACAGAGGGAAATGGGTTTATAGGGAATTGAAACCTAAAATAATAAAGACAGGATAAAAGACCACATAGTTGCCTTCAGTTCAATTATATTTCATCTTCTATATAAACTCTAACTATACTGTTGTGGTGGTGGTCAATTGTTACTCACCAAGAGTACATTGTACTGGGGGTTATGTGTAAGAGGAAGTAAATACAAATTAGACTTGAATTAAAAAGAAGCAATTTCAAGATAGAGAAGTGTTAATAACCAGAGGAATAAAGAATGATATTTTTTTCAAGGTTTGCAAAGCTTTTTACAAATAATATCTCTTTTGATTCTCACAAAAAATACTGTGGCGTAGGTACTTTTCTCATTGCCATCTTGCATATGAAGAAACTAAGACAGAAAGTTAGCTCATGCCTGAAGCCAGATTCACTTAGGTCTTTCTGATTCCAAGTCCCAGGCTTTGCCCACTGCATCACTTAGCTGCTCCTGAGCTCTGCTTTGGAAGCAATCAAAGGTCTAAGAGCTGGAGGTCTAAGTAAGAACTTGGAGGGAGTACATTCCATGTGGGACAACTCGTACAAACACATGGATGTGGAAGATTGAATGCCATTTACAAGGAAGAAACTAGTAGTCAGTTTGACTGGAACAGAGAATTAACTAGAAAATAGGAGCCTTGGGTATTTTAAATGGATATTTTAAATCATTTGTGTTGAAAAAGTAATATTCTAGAGTAATAAAAGAAATAGTCAATGTTATTAACTATTGTCAGTGATATTTAAGATATTTGGGGATTCAGGAAAGGTATTTCAGGGTTAAATATTTCCTAATATAAAAAAGACAGATTTTCAAATTATTGACCAGTGAACTTGATGATGGTTTTTAGCAGAACTTCTTATTAAAGGGATAGTTTGGACCTATAGGAAAGAAACAATCATTGAAAGTCAGTTTGTGCTCATTAAGGACACGAGATTCTAGATTAATCTCATTTATTTAAAACAAAAACAAAAGCAAACAATATTACTAATTTTGTAAACTGGAGAAAAGAGATGGATCATAGTATGCTAGATTTCAGCAAGATATGAAGAAATATAATTGTGAACAAATTGAAAAACTATGGGCAGCTAGGTGGTGCAGTGGATAGAGCACCAGCCCTGGAGTCAGGAGGACCTGAGTTCAAATGTGACCTCAGATACCTAATAATTGCCTAGCTGTGTGGTCTTGGAAGAGTCACTTTAACTTCATTGCCTTCAATAAGTAAAATTTATTTATTTGTTTTTTTATTTTAGTTTTTGCAAGGCAATGGGGTTAAGTGGCTTGCCCAAGGCCACACAGCTAGGTAATTATTAAGTGTCTGTGGCCGGATTTGAACTCAGGTACTCCTGACTCCAGGACTGGTGCTCTATCCACTGCACCACCTAGCTGTCCTGATAAATAAAATTTAAAGAGAAACTATGAGACTGAATAATAGTGGTTAGTTGGATAGAGAACTGGTCTACCAATGAGAACAAAAGACCATTTAGGCAGTTAGGTGGCACAGTGGTTAGGATACTATACCTTTAGTCAGGTGGTCTTGAGTGCAAATTTGACCTTGGATTCTTTCTTACTAGCTGAACTTGGGCAAGTTATTTAATCTCTATCTGTCTCAATTTCTTCATCTGTAAAATGAGAATAATAATAGCATTCATCCTTCAGGGTTTTTGTGAGGACAAAAATGAAATAACATTTGTAAAGCTTTTTATAAATCTTCAATATTATTAAGATCAAGATATTAGGGTCGGCTAGGTGACGTAGTGGATAAAGCATCAGCCTTGGAGTCAGGAGTACCTGGGTTCAAATCCAGTCTCAGACACTTACTAATTACCTAGCTGTGTGGCCTTGGGCAAGCCACTTAACCCCATTTGCCTTGCAAAAACCTAAAAAAAAAAAGATCAAGATATTAACCTGAAAGGAGATTTCTTATGTAATAACATAGAGCTTTTTTAGCTTTGTTTTGCTTAATATTTTTATTTGCTTAATATATTTATTATTTAACAAATTTATGGATGACCATCAAGCTAGGAGAGATACCTAACATACTGGGTGACTTGATTTTATCTAGAAAGACCTCAAAGGCTAAAATTTAGGACCAGAACTAAGAAGATCTCATTGACATAGTTCCTTTCTTAAGAAATCAGGATTGAAACCTATTCATGGTCTCTCATTCTTGGTGATTCCAGTTTATATCTTCTCAAAATCTTCTGTAGAGGATTTATTCAATGTGTTGTAGGGTTTCCTCTAATTTTTTCTCGAAGACACATAATATTCAAGATACTTGTTCTCCCTCACTTTCACTGCATGACTGGTCATCTTGTTTTTTTTTTAAACATTTTGTAAACCTTAAATAAATATGAGGATTTGCTTACCATTATTTTTATTATTATTAATCATAGAACTGAAGATCTTAGAGGTCATGATGAAGACTTGGGTTTAAATCATTGGGTCTTTGAGTCACTGATGTATTGTGAATCTTCTGAGAATCTAGTGTTTACAGATTTATAAGAGGACAGTATAATTAGGAGATTATTGTTTAAAATATGGTCTTTTTAAGGGCAACAAAAATGTGCATACCCTTTGACCCAGCAATACCACTACTGGGTCTATACCCTGAAGAGATGATGAAAAAGGGTAAAAACATCACTTGTACAAAAATATTTATAGCAGCCTTGTTTGTGGTGGCAAAGAATTGGAAATTAAGTAAATGTCCATCAATTGGGGAATGACTGAACAAATTGTAGTATATGTATGTTATGGAACACTATTGTTCTATTAGAAACCAGGAGGGATGGGATTACAGGGAAGCCTGGAGGGATTTGCATGAACTGATGCTGAGTGAGATGAGCAGAACCAGAAAAACACTGTACACCCTAACAGCAACATGGGGGTGATGTTCAACCTTGAAGGACTTGGTCATTCCATCAGTGCAACAATCGGGAACAATTTTGGGCTGTCAGAGAGTGCGAGAGTGCCATCTGTATCCAGATAAAGAGCCGTGGAGCTTGAAGAAAGTTCAAGGACTATTCCTTTTAATTTAGGAAAAAAACAGATATCTTATTGTCTGATCTTGTTACCTCTTAGACTTCTTGTCTCTTCCTTATGATTTCTCTCTCATCACATTCAATTTGGATCAATGTACAACATGGAAACAAAGTAAAGCCTGACATTGCTTTCTGTGGGGGTGGGGTGGGGGAGGGAAGTAACATTGGGGGGAAATTGTAAAACTCAAATAATATCTTTAATAAAAATAAATTAAGAAATAAAAGAAAATAAAGGACAAAACAACTATCACCCACCTTGCACAGGAAATCCAGAAAGGCCAAAAAAATTAATAAAATAAAATATGGTCTTTTTTCAGCACTATGCAGATTATGACCATTGAAAGTAGTTTGCAGGTGGCTAGGTGGCGCAGTGGATAGAGCACTGGCCCTGGAGTCAGGAGTACCTGAGTTCAAATCCGGCCTCAGACACTTAGTAATTGCCTAGCTGTGTGGCCTTGGGCAAGCCACTTAACCCCATTGCCTTGAAAAAACTAAACTAAAAAAAAAAAGTAGTTTGCAATTTTTCAAATATGGCTTAACCTAGGCTTTTATCCCAGCTTCATTCTGGGTCCAACTTATCTATTTATAGCACTTATCCAAGGATATTTGTACTGAGGTACCAACTTAGTATTTTGCCTGTCTAAGCTCTTCTACATGACTGTGGATAACACAGAGCAGATCCTCTTGTATATATTGCTCAGTGGAATCATCATTTTGAAAACCCCAAAAACTTCAATGAATAGGAATCCTTTTTTTTTAAATTTGAATTTTATTTGGGCAAAACATCCTCTATGGCACTTATAAAAACCTTTAGTGAACCTATGTCTCATTGATGTTGATACTCATCATTATTAACATAGTAATGTCTATGGTCACATCAGTTATGAAATCTGTCATTATCTAAGTATATGAGTGGGAAATACCTTTGAGTAAAATCATTAGGTCTTCATTTTTATTTATTTCTTCAAATAATTTTTGGGAAGAAAGTGTAAACAATGAAGAATAGACACAACAGGACCTAATTATGCTCTAAAGTTTGCAATCAATTGTGTTATCAGTGAAATTATATTTTTCTCCAGAACATTATCTATGGGGAAATATGGTAATTGCCTGCATTTTAACAGATAGGGAGTGACTGATAATCAATGTGGTTATCATTTTATATCACAGACAGTTGTCTATAACTGGATCATGAACTTGAATGACGAAAAAAGTCAAAGGAAAAACATGATAGGGATGAATGTAAAGTTAAATATTTATAAATAAAAAGTCATTTACAAAAAAATGTAGAATGTGGAAGATAAAGAGTAGAAAAGACATATGAATATAGAGATTTTAGTGGATTGCAATCTTTTTATTTTTTTCTTCAAGGCAATGAGGTTAAGTGGCTTGCCCAAGGCCACACAGCTAGGCAATTACTAAGTGTCTGAGGCCGGATTTGAACTCAGGTACTCCTGACTCCAGGGCCAGTGCTCTATCCATTGCGCCACCTAGCTGCCCATGGATTGCAATCTTAATAAGACCTCATAGTATGATTTAACCAGAAGAGTTAATTCAATTTTATGCTGTATTAATAGGCACAATTTTCAGAATAAAAGAGGAAATAATACCACATTGTATTTTGTTCTTATCAGATCACATCTGTAGTATTGTGTCATGTTCTGCTATCATGTTTCTGAAGGGATTTTGATGATCTGGAGGTCATCCAGAATAAACTGACCACATTGAAAAGTGGTCTTGAGACTGTGGTACAAGATCAGTTGAAGTAAGTAGAGAAGAAGAAGAAGAGTCTTAACGACTACACACTAGCCATATTTAAATATTTGAAGGATTTTCATGTGGTAGAAATACTAAATTTGTTCTTTTTGGTTGAGAGGGCAGAAACTGGTGGAAGTTACAGAAAAAAAAATTAGGAATACTCAATACTCCCCTTAGTGGGAGGGAAGGTAGGAATTCAGAATTATCATTTAACTTCAAGTAGAGCCTCATTAGATATTTTATAAAGGAAATTTATGTTTTTGGTTGGAGTTGAACTTGAATGGATGAGACCCTGAAAATTGACTCTTTAGAAAAATATAGGAAAATGTGTAAGCAGCCATCTATAATTGGTGCCCCAAGATGGTGAACTTTTTTGAAGACTTGAAGCTAATCTTATTTATACTGAATGCCCAGGAAATATTTAATAATTCTTTGCTGAATGGAGGAATGAAAGACTAACTGGCTGATATGAATAATTTCTTTTTTTTGATGAAGCTTTTTGGGGGAATCAATAAATCTATCCTGATCCAAAATTAACAACAAAATGTAGTAACGAGTTTTATATATGGGAAAGGAAATCAAGGAAAAGGCCAAGTATTAGCATATAATAACACATCTGAGAAAGAGTAACTAGACTAATTATTTTCTCTGCAGAGATTTTAGTAGCTCAACTTAACCTAGGACTTGATTGTAAACCAGTATAAGAGTCCAGCAGAAGACTTGATCCCCTATTGAGGGATATTAGAGCTGTTTGCTTGTGGGGTGGGGAGATGTATGAAATTGCCTTAGAGTAGGTCAGAATTTCAGGTATGAGCCTGAAATACTTTGGCTTGGTGCCCTTCCTTCCAGATTCTCAATTCAATGTAAATACCATTTTGCATTAGATGTCAGGAATTCTTTCCATGTTTTAAGGCAGCTTTGCATGCAGAATGGAATCTCTTTGAGGATGACTATACAGAGAAAAATGCTTTCTGTTCTCATTATGCAGATGGAAGGTCAATGTAGGCCCTAGCTGATCTAACCTGTTAATTTAAGGTAAATAAAGAAGAACATGTTGGTCCTTTATTTTACAATAATCGAGGTTCAGTGTTTGCTTGAGGAGTCTTATTTGAGCAAGTTAATAGAGAATGTTCCCTTTTCTTGTTTGTGATTTGAACTGAACTTCAAAGGGATAAGATACATCATCATCATCATCATCATCATAATATTACTATATACATATATACAGACATATACATACATATATATATATGTATGTATGTAGGTGTTCCTCTCTCTCTGTCTCTGTCTCTTTGTCTGTCTGTCTGTCTGTCTCTCCTATCAGCTAGGATTGTTATGAGGATCAAATATAATCACATTCATTAGATTGTGAACTCCTTAAGGACAAGGGCTTTTTTTTGACTCTTTTTATACCCCCCCCAACACTTAGGCATAGTGCTTAGTACACACAAGGTTTTCAATAAATGTTTACTGATTTATTGAGCTACATAAATATATATATATATATGTATACATAAAATTTATATATAAATGGAAAGAAATGAATAAATAGACAAGAATAACACAATCTATAAAGGCAGTATTGAATCACTTGACCCGCCTAAAATAAAATTAAAACATAGGAAAAAATTGAGTGTTGTGGAATCTTATATTTAGTAGGGAATTTAGGAATCTTTTAGTTTAATTCTCTTGTCCTTTGAATGATGTCCTTTTACCATCCTTAAGTTCAAATCTATGCTTGAAGACCTTTAATGAGATGGATCTTACTGATTCTTTAGACAGTCTGTCCACTGTTCTATAGTTCCATTATGAAATCCTTATGTTTAATTCAGATCTGTTTTCTTTTATCTTGTATTCTATTGATCTTCAGTTTTGGGGGTAATTTTTTCACCTCTGTTTTCTGTCCTTTTTGATTATGGTCGTCTCTTTATGAACATTCAGTACTCTTGACTTGACTGAGGCTGCTCACTTGTCTGCTCTCTTTGGACTTTGAAACCTTCCTCCATGCTTTGGAGCTTTCTTGACCCACTTTAGGAAGCTTAGTGCTGCAGCTGATAGAGTGATGTGCCTGAGGTCAGAAGATCCATCTTTATGAGTTCAAATCTGCCCTCACATATTTAGTATCCATGTGATCCTGGGAAAGTCACTTAATACTGTTTGCCACAGTTCCTTTTCTATAAAACAATCTGAAGAAGGAAATGGCTCAATATTTTTGCCAGAAACTCCAAATGGGGTCATGAAGAATTGGACACAACTGAAACATCTTGGCAACAACTTTATCCCATGGAAATATACCTATCCTAATTAAAACTCAAAATAAAAAGAAATATAGCTATCCTGCATCTAATTTCCTTAAAACATTGCAAATCTTAGATTAAGCTAATACATTCTGAGTTGTTAATGGTCAACTAATAAATACATGGCCATTTCCAAAGACAGTTTCATTTAAAAATGAGACACCTTGAAACATACTGCTGTGAGTCAGAGGAATAACTCTCTCCCCAATGATAATTATACTAAGTCTGATAGTTGGAAATATTTTGGGACCAGGTGAGTTTTTAGAATGTGCTCTTCCCAGCAGATCATAAACATGACTGCCTGTTCTCTTTTCTCTTGAGAGGAAAGTTGACCTCTTCTTTTGACATCTTTAGACATGACCTTGACTATGCCCATATTTTCTGCTTCTAATAGGTTTGTAATATTCTTGATTTACTAAAGCTTCATGTAAAGAAAATAGAAAAGCAATGACAATTAGATTCAGGAAAAATTCTATGGTTCTTTAGGGTTAGGGTAGGAGCTCAACCTCACACTTCTTGGTTCATTATGCCTTGGAATCCCTAAGGAATCTAGTGTTGTTCAGAGTAGATCTAGGAGTTCAAGTACAAGATAAATATTTAAACTGAAATTGGGCTAAAGTGTCACAGTAAGAAAACTCACTTATTATAATTTAGAATGCAAGTCAGTGCTTTATTTCATACATTATTCCAACTGGAGTCAGAGAATACATCATTGGGGCACATAGAGAAATATGTTGGATGGGGCAGGTGGTCTTTTGAATAAGAACTATTTTCCATTTGTACTACTGATATGCAGAGAATTTGTAGTCATGGTGAGCTAAGAACTATTCACATTGGATGTGTGTGTGTGTGTGTGTGTGTGTGTGTGTGTGTTTCTGGGAGGAGGTACAGAGACTTCTAACCTGTAGATTAGTTCTTGGCCTTCAGATCCCAAGACAAGGATGATTCTGTCTTTTGATGAATTTGGAGGTAAAGGAGAGTGAAAATACAGAAATTAGATGTGATATATATACTTGAAATGGAGTCTTTTTACAAGATGACATTATCCATCTTAGAGGAAAACAGTGCTCCTCTCCTTCAGACACCATTTTGGCAATGTCTATAACCAATCCTGGCCAGAAAGGTGATAGAAGTGGTGTTTATCTATGCCCAGTCCTTGTTCATGTCTAATCCTTTTTCACTGCCTCTAAGCACCCCACCTGAATTGCCCTTTTGTTACTACCCAAAAGTTTTTGGCTGATAATCTTTTCTTTCTTTGAAATTTCCTTGTTTGAATTTGTTTTGATTGACTATGCATAATTTTACAAGGGTTTTGTTTTTCTTCCTTTTTTTAAATAGGAATTTGTGAGTCAGAATGGGGATATGGTTGAGAATAGAGCAGCAAAAGGAAGAAAGAAAAACAAAAGATGATAAAAGGAAGATCATTGAAGTATTTAAAGGTACAGAATAAAAAGGATAAAAAAGAATCACGTGCAAGTAGTTCAACTTTGAAAATTACATACTGAATTTATTATATATTGAAAAAAAGCAAGCTGTACATAATAGAGAAACACAGTTCCATAGACAGCCCTCTTTTTCTGCTTCCTTACGTATATGGGAATACCTGTTCTATTTGGTGCTTGCTAAGTTTAAAATGAAACAGATAAAAACCACCAACTTTATTGTCTCATTCATTTATTAACTTCAGCACCACAGATGTTGGCTGGGTATAGTTTAAAGGAATTAGGCAAGGACATTACACCAACCTCTGGCTTGTAGAATGTAAAGTCATCTGATAAAATATAAACTTTTAAAGGGCAGAGACTGATTCATTTTTGTCTTCAATCCCAGCAGCTAGTAGAGTACCTTTCATACAGTAGGCTCTTAAATAAACATTTGTGAATGATTTATTGATATAAATAGTGACAATTGTTGTTATGTAACATTGGAAGTTAGATTGCTGAGTGGTTAGAGCACTAAACCTGAAATCGTGAAGATTCATCTTCCTGAGTTCAAATCTAGACTCAGACGCTTACTAGTTGTGTGATACTGGGCAAGTGACTTAGCCTTATTTGCCTCAGGTTCCTCCTTTATAGAATGAGCTGGAGAAGGTAATAGCAAACAACTCTAATATTTTTGTCATGAAAAGCCCAAATGTGGTTATGGAAAGTTAGAGAGAACTGGAACAACCAAACAAATACTGACAACTGTACATGATGGTATTTTGGTACCCTAGTGACGTCAGCTTGGTAAAGCAAACCTCTGTTTGCCCACCTGCAGCATAGCTGACACTAGAGATTCTATCATTGGCTGCTTATAGTTTTACCTTACTGGGTACTTCAATTTGCCAAAGCTATTCAATATATAATAACTCTGAGAATGGGCTGTTGTTAGAGGATGCTCTCAGGGCAGGACTATTTCTTCATTCTCTCTTTTTCCTTCCCCTCTTTCTTCTTCGGTTCTTATTTTTTGGTAGGAATTCTGGGTGCTCTGGTCAGTGTCATGCACTTTGGTCACTGCCTCAGGACAAGGACTCTTTTGTTCATTCTTCCATGGAAAGTGAAATTCTACAATGAAATCTGCCTCATCTGTATGTGTTCTCTTGGGGGATAAGACTAGACTGGCAGAGATTTATAGACACTTGTCTGATCATAGGTACATATAAAGAGATTCTCTTTATTCTATGGCTGAGGACACCAGAGCCAGATAAGTTAAGGGACTTGTTTAATGTCCCATTAGTAAATGGTAGAACCGAACTCTAGTATTAAAACCACTCCAGTACCCTTTGTACCTTTCAGTGTCATGGAATCTATAGTAGAGTTATCTGAGATCCTAAGTCTAACTACTTAACCTTTCATAGGAGATAAGATTCTAACAAGGGCCCCTAATTAAACTTGAATCTCATGCCTCTAGCTATCCACTAGTTAATCTGATCAGCTATGCTTTAGCTCATAATAAAGTTATTTCTTCTATTGAACTGTTTGAGGGCAAAGACCTTATCTCACTCATTTTCATTCCCTTCACATTGCCCTGTATGTAATAAATGCTTAAATGTTCACTGAATTAATGTGCTAATGGGGGAAGTGTAAGGGGTCCTATGTTCTGGTAAAACATTTACAACAATCACAATATTTATCTTCTGAAGACAATATCTCTGTGTCTTTGTCTAGCCCATTACTGACTTAATGGCAGGAATTTTAGGCTATATTAGAGAATTTTTTTTAGTTCTACTACTCCCACCTTCTCCATCACTGCAAATAATAGCTACTTTTGTTATCTATTTGTGAGACTGGTCCTAGTCACAGACATGAGGAGAGACAACCAAAGGGTCAAGCAATCTGTCTCCTATCTTTCCTATGCCCTGTTTTGTCAATGACATGATCTTTGAACTACACTGAGAAACTAAGATTATAAACAGGCATTGAATTGATGAAAAAACTAGAAATTATTTATTAAAGTCACTATTATGTTATCTCCCTATGGTAAATTTAAGTTAAATTTATCCAGAAAAGTCCTAAAGGGACTCTTTGGAACAGGTGTATTCTGATGAAGGTTAGGGGTACACACACTCCTTGTTCAGCTATCATTCCTTCCTTCTTGAACTTGGTTAAAATTGAAGAATGTCATTCATTGAAAAGCATGACATAAAACTAATCAAATCTAGCTCCTCCTTTCCTTGGGGATTCCACAATCCAGGACTTCAAAAAGTTACTGCAAAGATCACAAGGATAAAATTGGAAATATTAAAACCTCTAGAAGAACATTAATTTAAATTATGATAATATGACCTATTGTAAAGAAGCACTCTAGGCTCCCATCAGACCAGGTTAAAAGAAAGTCTCTCTCCTTCCCCCTACTCCCCAAACCCTCTTTGGGGAGGTGAAGTCACATACACTACTGGCGGAGAGTTAGAAATAAATGAACCTCATTAGAATATTAAATTTTCTGTCAATTTTCTGGAAATACATGGAAGATACACTTTTCTATCTTTGCACTTAGTATTTTATTTTTTCCTAATTACATCTAAAAATAGTTTTCAACATTTATTTTTGTTAAGATTTTGAGTTCCCTAATTTTTCCTCTTTGCCTCCTGCCCTCTCCAAAACAGCAAGCAATCTGACATAGGTTATACATGTACAATCCTGTCAAATATATCTCCATATTAATAATGTTGTGAAGGAAGCAAAACAAAAGGGAAAAACACATGAAAGAAAAAAGAATACTTTCGCCTCTCCTCTTCCTCCTCCTCCTCCTCCTCCTCGGCCTCCTCCTCCTCCTCCCCATCACCATCACCACCATCCTCCTCCTCCTCCTCCTCCTCCTCCTCCTCCCCATCACCATCACCACCATCCTCCTCCTCCTCCTCTTCCTCCTCCTCGGCCTCCTCCTCCTCCTCCCCATCACCATCACTACCATCCTCCTCCTCCTCCTCCTCCTCCTCGGCCTCCTCCTCCTCCTCCCCATCACCATCACCACCATCCTCCTCCTCCTCCTCCTCCTCCTCCTCCTCCCCATCACCATCACCACCATCCTCCTCCTCCTCCTCTTCCTCCTCCTCGGCCTCCTCCTCCTCCTCCCCATCACCATCACTACCATCCTCCTCCTCCTCCTCCTCCTCCTCAGCCTCCTCCTCCTCCTCCCCATCACCATCACCACCATCCTCCTCCTCCTCCTCCTCCTCCTCCTCCTCCTCCTCCTCCTCGGCCTCCTCCTCCTCCTCCTCCTCCCCATCACCATCACGACCATCCTCCTCCTCCTCCTCCTCCTCCTCCCCATCACCATCACCACCATCCTCCTCCTCCTCCTCCTCCTCCTCCTCCTCCTCCTCCTCCCCATCACCATCACCACCATCCTCCTCCTCCTCCTCCTCCTCCTCGGCCTCCTCCTCCTCCTCCTCGGCCTCCTCCTCCTCCTCCTCCCCATCACCATCACCACCATCCTCCTCCTCCTCCTCCTCCTCCTCGGCCTCCTCCTCCTCCTCCTCGGCCTCCTCCTCCTCCTCCTCCCCATCACCATCACCACCATCCTCCTCCTCCTCCTCTTCCTCCTCCTCACCATCACCACCATCCTCCTCCTCCTCCTCCTCCTCCTCCTCCTCCTCTTCCTCCTCCTCACCATCACCACCATCCTCCTCCTCCCGCCGCTGCTCCTGCTCCCGCCGCTGCTGCTTCTCCCCCGTTCCCTTGGAGCGGACCCTCCTGGTGCCTCTGTTGTGAAGGAGACCCCGGACTCGCCATGGTCGACGAGAAGCCGAAGGAAGGAGTCAAGACTGAAAACAAGGACCACATTAATTTGAAGGTGGTAGGGCAAGATGGTTCAGTGGTGCAATTTAAGATTAAGAGGCACACACCACAGTAAACTAATGAAAGCCTATTGTGAACGACAGGGTTTGTTAATGAGGCCGATCAGATTCCGATTTGTTGGGCAACCAATCAATGAAACAGACACACCTGCACAGTTGGAAATGGAGGATGAAGATACAATGGATGTATTCCAGCAGCAGACAGGAGGTGTTTACTAAAAAGAGAACCTGCAACTGTACTCCAGAACTGTGCTCCCAAGGAAAACAATACATTCACAATTAGAAAACCAAGATTTGGTTCATCCACATCCTGACTACTGCAGTATAGTTTTCTCTTTGATTCCCTTCCCCCATTCCTTTATTGTACATAAAGTAACTGGTGTATGTGCACAGGCATAATGCGTATTTTTTTTTTTAAACTAAATGGCCGATGGTATGTTTTGATCAACACCAAATGGAGATGGGGAGGGGAAAAACAAACTGGTTCTGTGAAAATATCCCTTTTCTCCATTAGTGGCATGCTCATTCAACTTTTACCTTTATATTCCAGTAAGTTATTTTGCTCTCACTGTTTAACAACAAAAAAAACCCCCCACAAAAAAAAATCCCTGTATACCTTGTTTGATTGGATAATTTCAATGTTTTTCTTTTATCATTGTAAAACCAAGGACGATTTTATAACTCTTTTGTACGTAGCTGTTACATGTAGGGCAATCTCTGTCTCTCAGTAGGGATAAATTACTATAAAGAAATTGATCCTAGATAGTTTTCCCTTCCAAGTCAAACATCTTGTTGTTTAAAATAAACTTCTTGTTCAAAATAAAAAAAAAGAATAGTTTCTTTTGTTTTGATCTGAATTCAAACTCCTTTTTCTGGAAGTGGATGTGGATAGTTTTTTCTATCACAAGGCCTTTAAAATGGTCTTTGATCACTATATTGCTGAGAAGAGCTAAGTCTAACATAGATGATTATCACATAAAGTTGCTATTAATGTATACAATGTTCTGATTCTGCTCACTTTACTCAGCATCACTTCATTTAAGCTTTCAGGTTCTTCTGAAATCTGTCTGTTCAGCATTTCTTTTAGAATAATAGTATTCCATTCCATTTATATATCACAACTTGTTCAGCCATTCCCCAATTGATGGACATTTTCTCAATTTTCAAATCTTTGCCACTACAAAAAGAGCAGCTATAATTATTTTTGTAGTTGTGGGTCCTTTTCTCCTTTTTTACAGTCTCTTTGGGATCATAAAGACCTTGCTGTATCAAAGGGTAAACATAGTTTTGCCCTTTGGACAAAGTTCCAAATTGCTCTCTAAAATTGTTAGATCAGTTTACAACTCTACCAACAGTGCATTAATATTCCAGTTTTCCCATATACCCTCCAACACTTATCATTTTCCTTTTCTATCATATTTGTCATTGTAATAGATTGTGGGACAATACTCCACAGTTGCTTTAATTTGCATTTCTCTATTCAATAGTGATTTAGAGATTTTTTTCCCTATGATTATTGAAAACTTTAATTTCTTCTTCTGAAAACTGCCTGTTCACATCCTTTGACCATTTATCAAGTGAAGAATAACTTGTTACTTTCCTTACCAAGGAATGCAGTAGATGATTCTCACATTTCCTTAGTTCATTGACTGAGTGTTTAGGTATAAATAAGCAGTGGCACAGAAGATGATAGTGAGTGGGGGAACCCCCCAAATCCTAGCCATTTGTTATTAAAAGCACATTGAAATAAGAGCAAAAAACACCTAGGTTGAAATCCTGGTCCTGAATCTTGTGAACTCAATAAACCTTGGGGAAAGTTACTCTAACTCTTTAAACTCTAGTTTCTTCATCTGTCAAAAGGGGACAATAGTATTTTTTTATAGGGTTGCTACTAGAACCAGTTGAGAAAATGAATATGAAAAGACTTTGAAAATTGTATATGACTACACAACTGTAAAGTTCAGTGTTATTGAGAACAGCTAGAGCATAATTGGAAGTCTGGCCTGGGGAGAGCTGCCTAGGCAAACTGGATGCCATGGTAGTCCATGATGACTATGATCATGGCAGAGATGGAAATATGGCAGAGGAATGACTCAAAGAGCTATAATGGGAATAGTTTTGGTTTTGAAGTCAGTGACCTGAACTGAATGTGTCATCTGGTTGAATTTTGCATCTAATGCCATAGTTCCCTCTACAACATTGTTGACAGGCCATCAGTAAGTATTCATTTTGAACACAACAGGAAGTTGGGTATTATCTTTGGTTTTAGGCAGCTGTGTAGAAATGAACACTGGAAAACTGGAGTCTATCTAGAGAAGACAACTAGGAAGGAAAATGGGGCATAAAACTAGGCCTCATAAGCAATGGCAAAGGTAACAACGGACATTTAGCATGGAAAAGAAAGGTCTGAGGGAAAAATTATAGTCATCTTCAAGGTCAAGGGCTTATCAGAAAAACTAATTCTATTAATTCCGTATTGTTTTAGAAATCAGAAATAGAACTAGTGAGTGGAAATTTCCAGTCAACTTCAACAATGTTTCTCATATGTTTTCCTTCTTTCTATTCTTTCTGCTACTAATCTATTCAGGGCCTATTGCAGCATCTTTTTTTTTCTAATGGATCTCCTTTTTGTGTGGTTTTTCTTCCTTTACCTCCCTATAATTTTCCACCAAATGTTCCTCTTGGTTTCAAATCCATCATCATCTTTATCATGACCTGCTTAGAATAAACTCATTACCAAACAGACATCTCCAGGAAACTCATCATTATAAAGATTGCTTCATCATTGCTACTCACATCAGTATCTTTAGTTGCTTCTGCCTTTCTGAGTGAAAGGCTGGAGGGCAGAGGAAAAATAAATTCTTTCCAGAGTTTCTCTGTATAGAGGGCTCAAAATTCTCAGCCAACTCTCCATTTTCCATCAGCTGCTCTGTTTAGTTTTGACTGCATCATCTTTTTCATTATCTTCTTTGGAATTTACCTCACTCACCCTTTTAGCTTCCTTTTGTGTATTTTTCCTTTTTAGAATGTAGGAACTCTTTCCTTTTTAAATTTGTATACTCATTGCTTAACACAATGTCTGATACATAGTAGGTGCTTAATAAGTTTATCATATCACCTCATATCTCTTTTAGTTCACCATACTAACCAGGACTATCTTCCCTAGGAACACACAGCTCTTATCAATCATGTCACCCCGCCACAACCTTTAAAATTTTTCTATTATCTGCATTATTAAATGTAAAACCTTCTGACTGGAATTCATAATTCAAATTCACAATAATGTAGTCTCAACTTACTTTTTTAGATTTATCTTCCTATTATTCCCATTCATTTATCATATGACCTGGTCAAATTAAATTATACCTCATTTCCCCAAATTCATGCATCCTCTGTCTGTGATGCCTTTCCCACCTCCACCACCTGAAATTCTATCCATGTTACAAGACATAGTTCAAATGCTACCTTCCTAATGCTCCTTCTATTTTTGAGACTCTAGCAATTTTTCAAAAATCACATTCTGCCTTGAAAGTTATTTGTGTAAACATCTCTCCTGTCTTAGATTATAAGCTCCTGGAGGTATAATAGCATTTCTTGTCTGTCTCTATCTCTCTTTCATTATATGACACAGTAAAATCACATAGAGCACCCATAGAATATTTTCTTACATTAAAAAAATCTGCACTAGTCTCTATCCCCTAAATCTATTGTCCTATATCTCTCTTCATTTTCTCAGCAAAACTCCTGGAAAAAGTTGACTATACTCCTTGTACTGACCCACCTCTCCTCTTATTCCTCCTCAACTCTTTGTCTTCTACCTTTCAATCTGGACAATTAGCTGGAACTGCTCTGTGCTCCTTCCAAATAATCTCACAATGATCTCTTATTGTCATATCTGATGTTCTTTTCTTTGTCCTCATCCTTCTTAATCGTTATGCTGCATTTGACACTATTGACCAAGCTTTAGTCCTGTATGCCATCCTCCCCCACTGTCCCTACTCAGTTTCTTTTACTGGCTCATTAAGCCGTATTATACCTTTTAACTGTGAATATACCTCATGGCTCTGTTCTGGAATCTCTCTCTCTCTCTCTCTCTCTCTTTCTTTTTTATCTCTCTGTCTTTCTGTCTCTATGACTTTCTCTTTTCTTGCACTTTTACAATTTCATTCGTTTAATCATCTTTCTGCAGTTGGTTTCCAGATCTAACTTCCTTTTTCAATCCCACATGCCCAATTGCCTATTAATCATTTCAAACTGAATGTCTTAGAAACATCTCAAGCTCAATATGTACAAAACAGAACTCATTGGCTTCCCTATTCCTTCTCTCTTCCAAGCTTCTCTATTTCTGTCAAATGCATCACTATTTTTTCACTAGTCTAGGTTCATAACCTATTATCCTCAACTCAGTCTTCCCACATATTCACCAACAATGGTCAGTTTTGTCATTGTTATCTCCATCACATCTCTCACATACATCTCTCCTCTTCTCCAGCCACCACCTTAGTTCTCTTGCAGCAATCATCTCTTTAATTTGTCTCCTACCTTAAGTCTCTTTCCCCTCTCATCCATCCTCTTCACCACATTGATGATTTTCCTTAAGTGAACACCTGAGCTTCTGTCTTCAAACTATTCTAGGGATTCCATTATGCTTTGAGGATAAAATATAACATCCTCTCTCACTTTACAGATCATTTATAGCCTGATTCTGTCTTTCTAACTTCATGGAACATTTCTGTACTTGGCACTCCAGTCAATCTGACCTTTTCTCTAATCTTCACCCAAAGCATATTAGTTTTCATCTCTTTGTCTTTGCACTGGCCATTCCCCATGTCCAGAATATGCCTCTTCCTCACCTCTGCCTCATAAAACCCCCTCTATTCCTTCAAGACAATCTCTATTACCAACACCATGAAGCTCTTTTGATTCTCCCAATTCCTATATACCTTCCTCCCCACCAACTATACCTTATTTAACTACTTTGTACTTTTTTGCATTTGCTCCCATTGTATTTATTCTTCATATTTAATATACATATTTGTCATCTCCCCCATTAGAATGTAACTTCTTTAAACAAAAGGATTGTTTCATTATTTTTTTTTTCATAGCTTTAGCCCCTAATATAGTGGTTGGCATATATTAGGTGCTTTATAAATACTTGATTGAAAACAGAATACATATAAGATACTCATAACAAAGAAAAGCCTTGAAAATTGATGTAGGTTTTGGTCTCAAGATCAGGACTTTACTGGGATTACTTTGGAAAGAGGAATCAAAACCAATATACCAACCTAGTCTAAGAAGCTCTTGGGAAGCACCTGGTTGTAGGGACAGGTGTGTGGTCAGAGGCCAGCAATAGTTTTTGGCCAGCTGATCCTGGTACAAAATGAAACCCCACAAAGCAAGCAGCAATGAAATAATTGAGTGAATTGTTAGTGGCCAAAAGTTATTGATGACTATTATAAGGAATACAGTTCCAGATTTTTAAAAGCAGGATAAAGGTTGTCCATTATTATTATTACTGGATAATTCCTCTTGTCAGAGATAGGGCCCTGACAATCAAACCTCCTTTGTGCACATTACTTGCATGTTTTAGTATAATATATTGCTAATGTAAGTATATTAGTATAAGTATAGTATTAGATATGTGTGTAAGTATATATAACACACTTGTCTGTCCTAAGGCAAAACCAAGAATGAGTAAAGTCTGGATTTCTTTTTTCCTGTTTCTCTTTCATATTTCTTCTCCTTTTCCTAACAACTATATTGGCTAAGTAGTTTTCTCATGTTGCCCCTGAATTTTTAGGGCCCTTCATTTTGTTATCCCAAATGGGCATGTTTTCTGGGAAGCACTCTATGATTCCACCTATTTTTCTGCAGGTGACTGACATGAATTTTGCATAGATTTATTCACACTAAAATGGTAATAGTGTAATCTAGTAGAAAGACTTAAGGCTGGAAGTCAGAAGCCCATTGATATAGTACATACATTAGTCCTTCAGCTTTTCCTTCTATTATGTAGGGATGGACAATAATACCTGCCCTACATATTTCTCAAGGCTATTATGAAGATTAAATGATATAATATATGTGAAAGCACTCTGAAAGGTTAAAAGTAATAAACAAATGCAAGGTAGAGTTTATTGTCATCATAACTGATGTGTAATCCATTCCTAAAATGTCTGCATTTTAAAAGGAGCCTCCTAAAGAAAACATAAATTCAGCTACTGCAGTTGATTAATTGTGAGTGAGATGGTCAGCTATGCACTTAAGTAAAATAGCTCTTTGGCTACTGGAATGGAGGGTGTATTTAATATCCAACAAATTAAGGAAAAATCTTGAAATGTAGTTGATAACTAGTTCGAAAACCTGAATTCTAGTATTGACATTTCCTTTTACTAATCACGTTGATCTTGGGCAATTAAATTTCTCCCTTTTGATTTCAGTTTTCTTCTCTGTAAAGTAAGGGTGTTGGGGTCAATGGTCATAGGGTCACAGATATAGCGCTTGAAGGAAATTTATGTCATCTAGTCTGATCCTCTCATTTTGCTGATGAGGAAACTGAGACACAAAAATTAAAAATGATTTGTGCAAGAGCACATATTGTTAAGTAACTCTGTAAAGTTCCTTTCCAGTTCTAACATTCCATGGTTTTAGATAATCAGACCCTGTGACAGTCAGCTGGGGAGGATGTACTAAGAATGACTGAATGGTTAGGGCCTGTGACAGATGGGTAGGAAAGATGTATTAAGAGTGAATGAATGAATGAATGAATAAATTTTAGATAATTTACTGAGCCAAACACTTTGCTAAGTGTTGGGATATGTATACAAAAAGATTTCTTGAATTAAAGCAGCTTATATTCTTTTATAATTGGAGGAAGTAAAATACTTTTAAGGAGTGATGTCCAGGGACCCTTCACACCTACAAGTCCCATCCCACAGGTGATAGCCCACTCTTTCTCTTCATGTTGGCCAGAGGCCTGACTGTTAACAAAGGGAAGAACTGTTGGGGTAAAATGTCCGTGGAAGAGACATACATTGGGGAATAGCTAAGCCAAGGACATTATGTTCCATCTTTATGAAGAAATGTAAATTGTGCATTAAGAGGCAAAGTCTTTGCTTTTAAAAGGTTGAATAAGATGATACTTAAAAAAGAACTCCAGCTGGTTAAATTTAGGGCACCCAAATCCATCTAGTCCAAGAATACTCTTTGGCCTTGAGCCTACAGCATTTCAGTTGACTGTGAATTAGATAAATTATCATTCAATTTCATCTTTTGACTCTTTGTCCTTCCCCCCCCCCCCCCCCCAACACACACTTTATTTTGAGGAAGGAAACAAGTCCTAATTGTCAGGCCAGCCTCAGCGACATTGCAGTTGCAACTTCAGGGCTCTAACTCCCCTTGCAAAGTGACCTCTTCCCTATGGATACATTGTAAGTGAATGAGTGGGTAAGGACAACTGATATTTTCTTTTTTTATTTGTTTAGCCTTAGGTACCCATTTATCTGGACTGTCTTTGTTCTTCCCCTCTCTCTTTTTAAACTTCATTCTCTTTTTGGAATTACATGCTCAAGGTCACACAAATAGTTTAGAGCTGTGAATAAAAGATCAGACACTGGCTTTTATCTTGGTACTCTTTCCTTATACCTGGACATCAGGTTTAGCACACATTCATTTCTTCTCTACCATAATCTCCTTCATAAGGACAAGAGGAAGCTTTAGGGTATTCCTTATCTTTCCAACTGTTTTCATGCTCCCATTCTCTATTTATTTGGTCAACAAACATTTTTGGACTGCCTACTGTGTCCCGAGATTTGTGCTAAGTTTTAGGGATAAAGAGAGAGGCGGGGCGGTTAGGTGGAGTCAGGAGTACCTGGGTTCAAATCTGGTCTCAGACACTTAATAATTACCTAGTTGTGTGCAAAAATCTAAAAAGAGAGAGAGAGAGAGAGAGAGAGAGAGAGAGAGAGAGAGAGGCAAAAAAAATTACTGTCCTCAAGGAGTTCACAATCTAATTAGGAAGGTAACATGCCAACAACTATGTACATGCCACAAAAATAATACTATTCAGCTTTCAGTAATTTCTCTTCCTCAGAGTTCATGGTTATATCTCTGTCCATCTCCAGGCTGTTCTTCCATTCTGTCCAACATCCTCACCACACCCCCTCCCTCATTACTGCAGCAACTGATTCACATTTTTTCTTTCTAACCCATCCTCTGTCACCTTCCATCAGCAGGGATCTAAATATTAATACTAATGGCCCTTCTAACATCTTGACACACCTTCATTTCCATTACCTTTGTAGCCATTCTTCAAATGGCAATAATTCTTAGATCATTACATGGAACCATGCCACCTTCAGAAATTCTGAAATTCCATTCTCATGTAGAGTCAGTCAACCAACAAATAGTTATTGAGGGCTTGCTATGTTGAGTCACCATGCTAAGTGCTGAGACAACAACAGAAGAGAAATAATCCTTGCCTTCAAGAAGCTTACACTCTAAATGGAGGAGATAATATAAGGAAATATAAAAGACACCTGCAAAGCAGAACCAAGCTAAGTTTGGAGGAGAAGATGTTAGCAGCTGGGGGATTCCACTTGTTTGTTTTATATGTCTCATTATTCAGTTTTTGCTTTGTCATTGGCCACTCCAGTTTTCTAGCAATCATTTTAGACTAGCTCATGCCCTTGACCTTTTGTCTTTCCTCTCTTTACATTGGTGTCCTTGGTGGCCTCAACACTCCAAGGCTTTAACAAACTCTTCTATGTAAATCTGTCCACACCAGATTTAGATATTCTCCTAAACTGTAAACTTTTGTTTTTAGTTCATTGGATATCTCCTCCTAGATTTACCAGGCTCCTCATACTCAACATATTCCTGGAATTAAATTCATCCCTTTAATATGTCCAATAATTTACCAACATAAACCTTCCTTTGCTTATGTGGTTCCCCAAATTTGGAATGTCCTCTTTCCTCTACTGCAACTAATCAATGAACAAGAATTTATTAAATTCCTAATATGTACCAGATACTGTGGTGGGGTCCCATAATAATATAAAATGAAATGGTCCCTGCCAACAGGGAGTTTACATTCTATTGGGGAGGAGATCATATATTCATCTACAAATAAATGCAAAATTATCAGAGCCCCTAAACTTAATCCATTTTCAGTTTTTCTTGCTTTTCTTAATGGCACCACCATTCATCCAGTCCTATTACTATCATGCATATCATGCTATCATTTTTTTTTAGATTTTTGCAAGGCAAATGGGGTTAAGTGGCTTGCTCAAGGCCACACATCTAGGTAATTATTAAGTGTTGAACCCAGGTACTCCTGACTCCAGGGCTGGTGCTTTATCCACTGCGCTACCTAGCCACCCCATATCATGCTATCATTGCTACACTGATCTTCCACGTTCAAAATCTTTATATTTTCTTTGGCATTGCACTATTTTTTTCATCTTTCACATTGAACCAGATCCTATTTCTCTCTCTCTCTCTGTAACATCTCTGGATTCTTTTTCTAATTTCAATTCAAAGTACTAATAAGTACTAATGGTATCATGGACTCATCACCAACCACTTGAAACTCCATGGTAAGCTCCCAAGTAGTCTTCTCTTTCCTTTTCTCTCCAAACCAGGCTATTCTTTACATTAGTTTAATTTACTGAAAGATCCGATCTGCTTTATTTCCTTCAAATTTCATCCTAATGAGTGTGAAATAAAATCCAAATTTCTTAGTTTGAAGGCACCTTCTTATCTTCTCAGTTCATAGCTCATCTCTACTCCATAGCTCAACATGGGCAATTCTTAAATTTCATAGCTACCCAGAAATTTTCCACCTCCAAAATCCTGAAATTTCATTTTCTGACCACAGTCCTCTATTTTTCTATCTCTCATATAGCCTCACTTACACTAAATCTATTGTTAGCCTTCATTAGGACCTCCAGTCCCTTTATCCCTTTCTGTTTTTTAAATCTCTCACCTCCAATTCCTCACCGAGGTAGCAAGATGGTGCAGCAATAGATGGGACTGAAGTCAGAAAACTTGAGTTCAAATCAAACTCAAACTATGTGATTCTGGTCAAGTCAGTTAGCTTCTGTCTGCCCCAGTTTCTTCAACTGTAAAATGGTAATAATGCACTAATCCTATAGGGTTGTTGTGAGGATCAAATGAGAGAACATTTATAAATATTTAGCACAGTACCTGCCCTGAATAAACAATCGTTATGTCCCTCCCTCCTCTTCACTGCAGTTTTATTTTTTCTAGTTGTTGTCGTTCCTGACTCTTGGTGACTTTGTGGATCATAGCCCATAGGGCAGTACTGCAAAGACTCTGGGGTGGCTAGCCATTTCATTCTCCAGTTCACACGTCCCTTAACCAATTTAATTCCATGTTAGGTATATTGGTTTGCTAACGCACTACTCTTGAATATCTCACATATTAAAGAATGGGGAAGTTGTTTAGCCATTGACAGAAATACAACAGAAAATATAGAAGAGTAGGTTTCTTGAGAAATAAGTGGATTTCAGATCTGTACTAGATAAATTTCGGCTAAACTGAAACACTTCTTCATCCTTTTGCAATGTCCAATAATCTATCAATATAGACCTTCCTTTGCTCATGGGATTCCACCAATTTAGAATGTCCTTTTTTCTCCATTGCAACTAATCAATGAAAAAGTATTTATTAAATTTCTAATATGTGCCAGATACAGTAGTAGGGCCTTGTAATGATATAAAATGAAATAGTCCCTGGCAACAGGGAGTTTATATTCTATTAGGGGAGATCATATGTTCATCCACAAAATAAATACAAAATAATCAGAGCCTGTTAAAATCCTAACTATCCTTCAAAATTCAGCTCAAATGTTCTTTCTTCCCTGAAATATTCACTATCCTCATTCATCCCAGCCCAGATAAGGAAGAAAATTTTTTTCTTTCCACTGATGTGGCATAATACTCTGGATATATCTTATGTTCTTACCTCATCTATTGAATTCTTTTTTTATTTTTATTTTTATCTATCTATCTATCTATCTATGTATCTATCATCTATTTATTTATTTTTAGGTTTTTGCAAGGCAAATAGGGTTAAGTGGCTTGCCCAAGGCCACACTGCTAGGTTATTATTAGGTGTCTGAGGGCAGATTTGAACTGAGGTACTCCTGATTCCAGGGCTAGTGCTTTATCTATCTATTGCGTATTTTAGCTTTGTTGTAACAATATATATTTGTTATGTGTTATATCATTCCCTTACTAAATTGTAAGATGCATGAAGGTAGAAAGGAATACAGCATCTGAACTATTTTTGTATCTCATCTAGGGCTTGGCAAAGAGATTTTTCAGTTAGGTCCTTAATAAATGATTACTCTTACTACCTGGGAAATAAAAAACAAAATGGCAAATTGGATTCTTTTGTCTTCCTTATAATAAGAAATTATTTTTATTTATTTTTTTTTTATTGCAAGGCAATGGGATTAAGTGGCTTGCCCAAGGCCACACTAGGTAATTATTAAGTGTCTGAGGCCAAATTTGAACTCAGGTACTCCTGACTCCAGGGCCGGTGCTCTATCCACTGTGCCACCTAGCCACCCCATAATAAGAAATTACTGAAGAATTTCAGAGATTCTTTGATTTTTAGAGTTGGAAAGGAGCCAATTCATAGATAGCCAATCATCCAATTCATAGATCAATTCAAAGGCATTTAAGTGTTCTCTAAGTACTAGGTGCGAATGAAATGAAACATTTTGCCACCAGGAAGTTTACATTCTTTTGAGGGTAAGATATACATAGATGAATAAATATAGAATTCATTGGAGGGGACCCAAAATCAGGGGGTGGGGTAGGTGGGAGGGATTAGACTCTAGTCTACCTAAACTCTCAAATAAATCAACCCTGAAGGAAGTGAGGGAATTCTCTGAGGCAGATCTGAAGAAGGAATATATCTTAGGCAAAGGATCAACTTTTATAGATATATGGAGCTGGGAGATGGAAGCTTACATGTGGTTAAAATCAATTAGTTGGTTGGAATGCAGGTTGCCTGAAGGGGAGTAATATGCAGTAAAATTAGAGAGGGAGGCTGGAATGAGATCTGAAGGATTTTAAATACCAAGGAGGGTAGCTCATAGTTTATCCTAGAGTTAATGGTGAGCTTTTGAGTAGCTTGATCAGAGAAGTGACCTGGGCAAATGTGACCTCAGAAATATTAAGTTGGTAGCACAATGTGGATGACGACTTGGAAGGTGATTAAGCACAGGTGGAATCACAGAAAAAGTAAAGTTTTCCTCTGCCAGAAGGAGGAAAGTTTTCATTGGATTTGGTTGATCCTGTTGACTTCTTTTGAAGATAATTTTTTCTTCATATGGTCATTTTGACTTTATTCTCATGTGTTCTTGGTTGCTTTAGGATATGAACTGTTTAAATGGGTGAAATTATTTTTAAAATTATTTTAAATGATTTTTAAAACACCAAACCTCCTTAGTAACTAAGATGCTTGCTAGCTACTTTCATATAGCCTTTCATAAAATGATATAGAAAATACCTTTTGATTGGCAGATAAAATATGGATTTCCCACATTTTGAGGTACTTAAAAAGAGGTGAATATGATTAAAGCAATGGCTCTTTTTTATTTGTACTTATAAAAATGGAAACTCTGTTTGCCAAATTCATCCCAGATGTGTTTGAAAGTATATAGTGATTTGTTCAATCCCGTTAATATTTATCAAGTCCCAGTGGAATGGGCTTCAATGGCATTGCAAGTGAAGAGGAACTGAGCCAGATTTTTCCTCCTTGATGTTGAATCTTGGATGAAAGCTGGAGATATTGCATTTTAAGATTTCCATTTCTTCCTTATAATTTAAGGAGCACATGACAGGGCTTTGACAGAATTGCTAGTGGTTTAGATTCAATGCAGTACAACTGAAATTTTTTTGAACAACTACTGTGCTTTGTGCACTCTACTAGGAGCTAGGAGAGAAAAACTTCAGATAAGACATGATCCCTATCATTTGAGTTGGTAGCTATGACATAGAAATAAAACAGTATTAAAAATAATACATGATAAGTTCAGGTCAAAAATTTACAGTTTAATGTATCAGTAAACTGCTAGGCTATTTTATCTCAATACAGTTCAATAAAAAAGGCATTTCAACAAACATTTATTAAACAACATCTCTATGTGTCTCATTGCACTAGGTACCAAGAGAAGTACAAAAAAGGAGCCAGATACACTCCCTGCCCACAGAGGTTACAGAGGAGAAGATAAATACAGAATAACAGAATTACAGGATGGCAGAAGAAGTGATATTAGGGGAAAAAAAGGGAGGAATAAAATGCTGTGTAACTCAGAAGAGGGAGAGAAGTCTGAGAGAAGGAAAGGCTCCAAAGAAGAGGTTTTAGACCTTGAAGAGGAGGAGAATATTTTGACAGTAAGGAAGATAATTCTGATTAAGGGGAAAGCATGATTGAAGGATATGAGGTAAGGAAGTATAGATGATGCAATAAGTAATCCATTTTAGCTAGAGTGAGAGGCTGGGGAGTAGGGAGACAGGTTATGGGCAAGACAGTTCGGAGTCTCTTGGACAAGGTCTTGACTGTTAGTCTGAGGATTTTGTACTTTGCACTTGTAGTTAATTTATCTCTGCTGTTTGGAAACATTTACTTTTCTTGATATGAGTATCCACAACATTGCATCTTTTATGCTTCTGATTGTCATTCATTTAATTTTAAGAAAACCTTAAGTCTTGGTGGATTAATAGAACTGCTGATTCCTTTCTTCCCTTTTGTCCTATAATATACTTATCACATGTTCTCTTCAAAACCATTATTCAGTCAGAAAACACTTTTTATTTTATTTTCTCCCAATTATATGTAAAAATAATTATAGCATTCATTTTTAAGATTTTGAGTTCCAAATCCCCCCCTCGCCCCCACTCCCAACCTCCCATTGAGAAATTAAGCAATTTGATGCAGATTATACAAGTGCAAAACACACTTCCATATTAGTCACGTTGGTAAAGAAAACATAGACAAAAAATTCCCCAAGAAAAATAAAGTTTAAAAAATTTGCTTCAATTTATATTCAAATTCCATCAGGTTCTTTCTCTACGACTGGATAGCAATTTTTATTATTACCCTTCAGAATTGTCTTAGATCATTGTCTTGCTGAGACTAGCTAAGTTGATCACCTAATATTTTTTATTTGTACTTATAAAAATGGAAACTCCATTCGCCAAATTCATCCCAGATGTTTTTGAAAGTGTATAAGATTTGTTCTATTTCTGTTACTATATACAGTGTTCTCCTGATTTTACTCTTTTTACCCTGCATCAGTCCATATAGGTTTTTCAGGATTTTCAAAGAGTATCCTGCTCATAATTTCTTATAATACGATGGCATAATATTATGGTCATATATCACATCTTGTTCAACCATCTCCCAATTGATGAACATTCCCCCAATCTCCAATTCTCGGCCACCAGAAAAGAACTACTAGAAATATTTTTTGTACATATAGGTTATTTTCCTTTTTTTTTCTTTTTTGGAATATAGATCTAGAAGTGATATTGACGGGTCAAATGGTATGTACAGTTTTATAGCTCTTTGGGAATAGTTCTGAATCGCTCTACATAAGTCAGTTCATAATTTTACTAACTGCATTAGTGTTTCAGCTTTCCCATATCCTCTCTAACATTTGTCGTCTTCCTTTTCTGTTCTATTAGCCATTCTAATAGGTGTGAAACAGTACATTAGAATTGTTTTAATTTGAATTTCTCCAACCAATAGTAATTTAGAGCAATTTTTCATATGGCCATAGACAGCTTTGATCACTTCAGCTGAAAAATGACTTTTCATATACATTGACCATTTATCAATTGAGGAATGGCTCTTATTTTTATAAATTTGCCCCAGTTCTCTATATGTTTGAGAAATGAGGCCTTTATCAAAGAAACTTACTTCAAATTTTTTTTTCACTATTTATAATTGGATTTCCTTTCATCCCATCTCCCCCTTATTTACTTAGTTTTCTTTTTGCTTTCACCTGTCCCTCTTCAGAAGTATCTGTGTTCTAACTACCACCTTTCCCAATCTGATATCACTTCTTTTATCCCCTGCCTCTTTTACTTTCTTGTAGGGTAAGATAGATTTCTATATTTAAATGATAATGTATATTATTCTCTCTTTGATCCAATTCCAATGAGAATAAGGTTCAAAGGTTCCCTGTCATTTCCTCCATCTTCCTCTTACCATAAATGCTCTTTCTTGTTTCTTTTAAGTGAGATTATTTATCCCTTTCTACATCTCCCTTTCTTTTCCTCCCAGTTTTTTTCCTCCTCATCCCTTAATTTTATTTTTTTAAAATAACATCTCATCATGCTCAATTCACAACTGCACTCTTTCTATATATTGGACTCCTAACTGTCCTAATAGTGAGAATGGTTTTAGGATTTATAAGTATCATCTTTCCACATAGGAATATAAACAGTTTAACTTTATTGAGTTCCTTATGATTTCTTTTTTCTTTTTACCTTTTTATGCTTCTCTTGAGTCTTGTATTTAAAAGTCAAATATTCTATTCACCTGTGGTCTTTTCAACAGGTACACTTAAAAGTTCTCTATTTCATATTCACTTTTTACCCTGAAGGATTATATTAGTGTTGCTGGGTAGATGATTTTTGGAGGTAATCTTAGGTATTTTTCCCTCTGAAATATATTCCAAGCCCCTCACTCATTTAAAGCGAAAGTAGCCAAATTGTGTATTATCCTAACCATAGCTCCACAATATTTGAATTTTTTCTTTCTGGCTGTTTGCAATATTTTTGCCTTGACCTGAGAGCTCTGGAAGTTAGCTATAATATTTCTTGGGATTTTCACTTTGGAATCTCTTTTGGGGGGGGGTCAGTGGATTCTTCCAATTTTTATTTCACCTCTGGTTACAGAATATCTGGGCAGCTTTTCTTGATAATTTCTTATAGAAATGACATTTTGGCTTGTTTTTGATCATAGCTTTCAGTCAGTCCAATAATTTTTAAATTTTCTCTTCTGGATCTATTTTCCAGATCAATTGTTTTTCCAATGAGATATTTCACATTTTCTTATTTTTAAAACAATTCTTTTGTTTTTCTTTTTTATTTCTTAATTTCTCATAAAATTATTTAGCTTCTATTTGACAAATTCTAATTTTTAAGTAATTTTTTTCAGTCAGCTTTTGTATCTTCTTTTCCATTTAGCCAATATTGTTTTTAAGGACATTCTTCTCTTCATGGATTTTTGTACCTGTTTTGCCATTTGATCTAGTCTGTTTTTAAGGAGTTATTTTCTTCAGTAACTTTTTTTGATGATTTTCTTGCATCATTCTCATTCTCTTCTCATTTTTCATCTCCCTCTCTTTTTTCTTTTTGATTTTTACAAGTTCTTTTTAGCTCTTTCATGTCCATATCCTATTTTTCTTTGAGGTTTTAGAAGTAGAATTTTGTTTTTGTTGTCTTCTTTTGAGTATATGTTTTAATCTTCCCTGTCACCATAGTAATTTTCTACAGTCAGACTTTTTTCTGTTGCTTGTTCATTTTCCCAATTTCTTCTTTACTTTTTAACTCTTTACTAAAGTTAGGCTGTGTTTCTAGGGTGAAGTGGGCACTGACATAAACTTTAGAAGTTTGTGTGGCTATTTTTAGAGTTAGTTTTGTGGGTCTGTAAGCTCTCAATTCTTCTAAGATGGCATGATCTAAGGAGAAATGTGTTTAATACTTTCCTGGTCTGTGTGCTGGTCTGTGTTTCACTACAAGCACATTTTTTTCTTTTTTTTTTCCCCCTGTGACTGTGACCAGGGCTCCTATTCCACTGTAGTTGTAAACTCTGGAGTACTAGAACTCTTCTTCATCCTGGGATTGACACCCAGGATTTTGACTCAGGTGTGAATATGGGCAAAGCTCCCTTCCCCCAGTAGACCCCTATAATCTCCCTCTGATCAGCTACTTGATGCCCTTCCTGCTTGTGGGCTAAGAGGTCTGTAAATCACCACTGCTTCAGCTAACTCAGCCACACCCAAGCCCTATTCCTGGTTTGTTGGGTCTTGGTCTACACTGGCATATGGACTGTGTTCCACTCTCACCCCCTGATACAATAGTCGTTTCCTGCTAACCATCTAAGTTGTCTTGAGCTAGAAAATTTTGTGGTTTCTGCTACTTCAAAATTAGTTTTAGGGAATAATTTAAAGGTGTCTGGAGGGATTTGGGGAGATAGAGCTCAGGGAATCCTTGCCTTTTCTTCACTGTCTTGACCTGCTTCTTAATCAACAGGCATTTTTGTGCTAGGTACTAGGGATATGAAGACAGATTATGAAATGATCTATATAAGTATATATATATATATATATATATACTATACTCCTTATCCATATATTTTTCATGATGAATTCCATGTCATTTTTCTATTACCTCACACAAAGGAGCAAAATTGGCATAGTTTCCTTTTTGTTCTTTTTTCTTCCTTTGATTGAAGATCATCTGACCAATGACTTTTAGATTTCATCACTCACCAATTCATTTAAGATGAATCTTGTCGCCCACCATGCAGTCATATCATTGCTTTTTTCAAGCCAAATGTTCTGAGTGACTATTAGAAGGCCAGGGTCAACAAAGTTCTTGATCACTTTGGGTAACAGTCAGGGGATATTAAGGTAACCCAATTGGCCAGTTGCATCATTGTTCCACATTGGCAAATATCATAGGAAAGGGAGACTACGTTGGACTTTGTTAGCATCCTTCCAAATCTTCCCCATTCTAAGTGAGTAGGAATGATGCCCAAAGATCACTTTTGCAATGCTCTTAAAACTATGGTGAGATGGTACAATAGATAGAGTGCTAGGTTTGGGGTCAAGCCTTAGACATTCAGTAGCAGTGTAAGCTTGGGCAAGTCATCAGTCTATCTTAGCCTCAGTTTCCTTATTTGTAAAATGAGGGATTTGATTCAATGGTCTCCTTCCACCTCTGAATCTATGATCTGTGGATGCAAGCAATTTTAGAAACATTGCAAATGTATAGTGTGCACTCATAGCAGTGTCTTATCTTCTATAGGAAACCAGGAATCTATTGGGTATTTAAACAACCTCTCACAATCAATAATAATTTATTTTTAGCTTTGAAAAGAAGAGAAATAAGAGATTAGAGTAGAGAGTGTTAGGATTTCATATCTGTGCTACTTCCTCCTAGATTCCCCAAAATATTGCTACTTTCTAGCTCTAATAGGTCAAGCAATAGTCCTACATGTGAAAGTGCCAACATCACTTATGATTTTAATGCAAATTGTCTCCTAGTGTATCTTATTTTCTAACATCTCATTAGTCTTACCCAGTTTTTTTTTTAACCTGCTTCCATAGTTTCCCCCTTTCCTGGTCCTGTATATTTTCAAGCTTTACATCCACTGAATACTTAATATGTACTGCAGGTTAATTTTCAAAGTGAATTTAGTTATCCTTAGTCTTGCTATAATTATGATCCCTGGTCAAGAATTCCCATTTATCCTGGTTAGAAAAAATATAGTCTATCTTGGTCTGGGGTGAGAGGATGCAGAGGCTGAGTTAAAGCATTGCTACCTTGAACTCAATATTTTAAAGATTAATAAAATGTCCTAGGGTAAATGCTGGGACTTGGCCTGCACTAGAGGTCAGTGGTTGGACAGGAGATGCTCAGTGTATCATGGGACATCATTAAAGGTCCCTGAAGGGTTTTCACATATTTGTCCTCTTTTAAATAGCTAAGTGCATAAAAAAGCAATGACTGAATCAGTTCTTAGGATCAAGTGATGGAGGGGATTGTTTCAATCTGGCTCAGAGAGGGGGATGAGAAGAATGAGAGAGAGGAAGAGGAAAGGAGAGTGAGGAAAACAAGAGGGAGAGGGAGGAAAGGGAAGGGAGAGGGAAGGAGGTACAAGAGAGAGAGAGAGAGAGAGAGAAATTGGTTCCTTCTCTTCATTGAGTCATCTTTATACTACTGTTGCTACTTGGTGTATGGGAATAGTAATAATATTGACACCACCTTGTTGCACTCAAAAATATTTATTTAGTGGTAAGAGTTCAGAGAATGTTTCTCTACTTCATTCCTTTGAATAGATTGTTTCTTTACCTCCCCTTGGGTCCCCTCTCAACATTGATTTTTGTCTTCAAAATCCTTTCATGGAGCTTAGGTCTTTCAGCAAAACACCACAAATCATGATCAAATGTCAGACCTCTTTGGGGAAATGTGAGGCCATTTCTGTTGTGCCCATTCTTCATAGAACTGTAGTTTCCATTGCTGCCCCTGCCATATCTTACTGTGTTTCTTTCTGTCACATAGCTTTGTATCTTTGAAACTCTGGATTCTGAATCCCCCATGAGCCCAAGTTGGTCTTTTTAACCTGACATGGATTGACATGAAGAAGGTTTGGCAGTTGATTGACATAGAAGATATAGCTCCGGAATCTAGGCTAAGTCATAGACTCCAGTACTACAGAATTCTTCCCTGATGTCTCTGTTGAAATCAGTCATAATACCAGTCCCTTACTTACATTACCAGTCACTTAAACCTTTAAAGGTTTCCATATCTATTATCTTGTTGGATTTTGGATTTGACTACTGGTTCTGCCATTTACTAATTGTGTAATGTTAGTCCAGCCACTTCAGCTCCCTAAACCTGTTTCCTAATCTGTAAAAGAGGGATATTAATAATTTACCCAAATAATAGATTATGAGCTGGAAGGAACCTTAGAGGTCATTAAATCAAATCTTTTATTTTACAGATGAGGTCCCTAGATTTGCCTCACCTAGATGGTAAATATCAAATAAATGTTTTATGTGAATGTAAAATGATCATGACTACAACTCTGTGAGGGAGGTAGGATGTAGGATTATTATTTGCTCAATCCTTAAACACTCAAATGGATTTGACATCTCACTGATGTGGCTATTACCTTTAATGATACATCTTGACCAATGTATGCCTTCCAGGCCTGTGGGACTCTTGCTTATGTCTTGCTCTGTTGGCCACTGTGGACTTGCCTAATGAGTTAGGTGTCTTTCTCAATTTATTTTGAAAATACAAAGATATAGACTCTTCAATATAGATCAGGAAGAGATCTTGGAAGTCAGCAAATTTAACAATATCTTTTTACAGATGAAGAATCTGAGATACATAAAAGGTTATGTAACTTGTCCAGGTCACAAAACATCTAGTATCTGAGGTGGAATTTGAATTCCAGTGTTCCTGACTTCAAGTCCAATGAAAATTATAGACTTCCCACCTCATCTCTTATTATCTCTTGCTTTGGCCATATGACCAGTCTATATTCCTTTTCATAAATAATATACTTTGATTACATTCTTTCCTTTGCTTCTCTTTCCTAATTCTTTGTTTGTTAGTGTGTTCATGGATTTCCATTTTCCTTTAGATGATAATCATTTTCAGGTCTTTGGAGACTAACATCCCAGTGTCTTGAGCCCACATGTCATTCATTTAATGAATGAGGAAATGGAATTAGAGCTAATTTTCTTGACAAGTAGTGATAGTGATTCTTAAACCAGGAGAAGGAGTTCATGAAATCTTCCCTTTACAATCTGCAGGAAGCTCAAACTCATTCAATTACATAGTGGCTAGGGTGATAATAGTGCTGGAATCAACAATCTTAAAGTCTCTGGGCTTGAATCAGCCTTCCTACTGTTCTGTTTCCTTGTGGGCAAGTTACCCCCTCTCTAAACTTGAGGCAAAGAGAAAATTGGGAAGGGTGTGTCTCAGCCCAGGAGTAACTTCAACAAAATATTTTTTTAGCTTTGAAAAGAAAAAGAATGAGAGGTTAGAATAGTGAATGTTAGGATTCTCTGTGCTGCTTCCTCCTAGATTCCTTAAAATATTGCTACTGATTTATCTCTTTCTAGCCCTACTAGGTCAAGCAAAGTTGCTTTGGTCAGTGTTAGGACTTAGTTTGTCAAGAGATCCAGACTGGTATCTCTCTTGCTTCACCTTTTCAATAGTCTACACAAATCTCTTTCTCTGGATTTTTAAATGCACTTAGGATGGATCCCACATCATCTAGTTAGTACTTGTACATTAATCTTGTCATTTCTGGGAAGGCAATAAACTCTGGAAGGAAGAAGATTATAGATTACCTTTTCTTTGTATCCCTTCAGGGTTATTACCATGCTGGTGCTCAGTAATCATTTGTTAACCTGATGTACTAGTAACCTCAGGTCCAAGGCTACATGCGGTCCAATCAATCAATATTTATTAAGTGCCTACTACATACTAGGAGTGCAACTAGCTTGCATAGAGGACAGAGTATCAGACCTGAAGTCAAGTCATCTTCCTTAGTTCAAGTCTGGCATTAAACATTTACTAGCTGTGTGATCCTGGGCAAGTCTCACTTAACCTTGTTCACATCAGTATCTTTCCAAGAAATGATTAAGACAACTGAACAACAATAACAATAATGGCAAAATGTGTTAGGCATTGTGCTAACTGTTGAAGATACAAAAAGAGGCAAAGGATAGCTCCTGCCCTCAAGGATCTTACCTAATAATAATAATAATAATAATAAATTATCCTTCATTTTTAAAAAAGACCACAACATCAGGGAGGTGATGTCATGATAGGCACAAGATTTGGATTTGAGGGGGTGGGGCTGTGCTAAGTCACCAGCTTCACTTTCTCCTCCACAGCCATCTGTGTCCAGTGGCCTGAGTCCAGGACGACTGGGGATGACCCTGGATTCAGGACAATCAGAGTTAAGTGACTTGCTCAAGGTCACACAGCTATAAGAGTCAAGTATCTGAAGCTGGATTCAAACTCCCAACTTCCTGACTCCAAGGACAGTATTCTATCCACTGTACTGCCTAGCTGCCCCCTACGTTCTAATGATGGAGATAACATGCAAACAAAATACATACTAGTATTCTAACCAATGACCCTATATGGTGGTCTTGCCCAGGGCTTGATCCTACTGTTCCCATCTTGTATGACCAGACCTGAGATGAATGATTATTTGGAGGATTTTGAAGTTGCCCAAGATGATCTATAGGTCACTCTAGAAACCAGAAAGGTAAAACACCAGTGAATTGTCAATAACCACTAAACTCTAAAGACCTGACATAGAGAAGATAACACATCTATTTTCTAGATCATCTCCATCTAACCCTGCAAAAGTTATCAGACTTTGTCACCCAATCTATCTCATATGATCAAATGGCTTTCTGCATGTAGATGCCTTCTTGTCTTCCACTGGGGGTTTTGATATAGAGTCCATTTTGCTTCTAAACAAAATTCCCTAGTGCCCTTCAGTGTTTAGAGATGTGCAGGATGAATTTAAAGCCAATCCTATTCTGTCATTCTGGAAATTCAGAAAATTGCCCAGTCAATTGAGAAAGTTTTTGGTTAGGGCACAAGACTAGCAAATAACTTTGAATTCTCTCTATCCTGATTTCATACTAATTGCAACCAAATAGAACTTTGAAATATACAAAGCATTATATTCACAATAACTCTATGAGAAATATGGGCCACATTTTATGATACCCATTTTATAGAGGAGGAAACTAAGGTTCATTGTGGGTAAGAAGTCATTAAATGACTTATCTAGGGTCACAGAACTCGTCAGAGTCAGAGCTGGGATTCAAATCCAAATGCTTGCTGACTCTAGTACTCTTTCCACTATTACATATTTCCTTAAACTGGCAGATCTCCCATAATCTCCAGCTCCACAAATTAGAGCAGTTCCTAGGTAGGAGGGATGGCTCAAAAGTCTCTCTATACCTTACTTAATCTATACCCCTCCCCTAGTCCCCATTCACCGTGTCATAGATGAGAAATCATTCCTTTTGTTCTCTCTTTTACCCTGTATCCTTTGGAATTGTACTTTATTTCCAAGGTGATTCTGTTAGGAGCACTTTGTATCATCTGCCATCTGCCTTCTGCCAACTGGAATTTTACCTCCCATCCATCTCTGCTAGGCTCATCTTGGCTGCTCAGATTATATTTGCTATGTGTCCCCATTAAAGACATTTTTGTTGGGTGGTCACCTTGCCCTAGTGACTAGCATTTGAGAGACTTTCTGGTTGGAAAGTAGTTGCTTTAGGTTTATATTTCCTTGTTGCTGGTACCTTTAGTCTATTTTCTCCTTGTTTTATTTCTGGTCTATTTTCTTGCATTGACTGTTGACACTGCTGCATTCCCTGACTCTCGGGTGATTTCCTGGCTTTTGATCCCCAGATTCTTCTCAACTGTTGACTTCTGAGCAGTGGGACTCAAGGGTATGCTGGAGCTTGTTTGAACCATCTTGCATGAACTGATTGTTAAATTTTGAATTTGAGCAGTTGCACCTCAGTAAATGCTACAGGGCTTGATTTATGGTTTTTTGATTGATGAGATTTAAGATGGCTATGATAAAACATGAATAATGCAGATTAAACTTGAGTATATCAAGCATACATTTTTTTAGAAAGAAAGATGATTTTTATACATTTATCAACATACTGATGGTTCTGACCTCCCTTTAGATAAAGATGATCTCTCTTTGACTTCTTGGTTCCTTTATTCCTGCTCTATTTTTCCTAGCACATTATAACCATATATATAGCTACATGGGTTAAATGGCTGGAGTCTAACCTGTTTCCTTTAGTGTCCAGGGTATAGAATCATGAGCTGGTGATAATGTTGGTATTGAGAAGACTGGGTTCCTTAGTTCTTATTCTTCTCTTTATCAACTACTAGGTCTTATAACTCCCAAAATATTAATTATAGTGCTCCAAACCTTCAACCTACTGGTCTTACCATCACAGAAATCCTCTATTCTGGATGAGCAAGTCTCCTCTGAAGTCCAGAAGGGGCCTGAGAATGGGGTTATAAATTACCTTGGAGGTGGTCTGACATGTGCAGTGCATGGTGCATATTGGCTGATTACAGACCAGGTGATTCTTGTGCTACCCTGAGAGTCTTCTCTGCCTTTCTCTTCCCTGTCTATGTCAGCTGCTTTGGTTCTGGGAACTAACCAAGGAACTTGAAATCCTGAAACACTGAAGTAGCAACAATAGTGATTGGACAGCCTTGGGCCACAAGAAGTATTGTAGTTAATGGAATGGTCAAAGTCATTCTTTTCTTCTAATTTAAAATTTAAAATTCTTTAGCCAAGCTTCCTTTCTCTTATGGCTTTTCTTATTATTATCTCCCTTCCTCATTTATCCACTTCTACTCTCAGCCTGATTTCTTCCCTATCACACACAGACTTTGCAATCTCTGGACATGTTCCATATTGCAGTGGTGTGAGTCAGGCTTGGGTTCTCTCATTTTTCAAGACTTGACATCCATGACCTTGATGATTGGTGAGACCAGAAGACAGGGAAGGAATGTCCTTCTACTGGATTATGGCACTGACCTCACAGGTTGAATATATAATTGATTTTCATCATGATCCTATGAAATCTATTGATATTTGAGGGAATAAATTAAAGTGAGCTTTTGATTATTGAGGCCTAACAGAGGTTCAGGAAAATAGAAAATGGTGCATCATTCATAAATCATTGATATTTATTTCTAAAATGCTGCCAGTTGGAAGATATTGTACACAAAGGTCAGCATCTTTCCCTTCAGTAAGAAAGTACCACCTGCAGGGCAAAAAACTTCTTCAGTTTTTTTTTTTTTAAATTCTGTGATTCTCTTCATACTTTATTCTTCTTTTTGACACAATACTTGAATACATGTGTAAGTTTTCATGCATTTAGATGCAAATAACAGAGAATGTGTGACCCTAATGCCACATTTAGTTGGCATGGAAAGAACTTCAGCATAGGAAGTTATAACTAAATTGCAAAATTGTTCCTCATTCTACATTTGATTTACATGGGCCTTTTCTGCCATCTCAATGAAATGTGATGGTGACCTTGGATTCTCCAAAGTTTTGCCATGGGAGCCAAAGTTCATGAAAGTTCAAGTAAACTGGAAGGACCTCAGGTACAAAATATGGTGACAAACTAAGTGTTTGTTTTTGAGGGTGATACTGACTAGATTTGTAGAAGTTCAGTGGAAAATTTGCCATTGGGTGAAGAATTTTATTGGCCACAGTAGCTCATGAAGACCATAGACTTAAAGTAGTAGAAATTGTGATGTGTCAACTTCTCAGGAAAACCTTTGCTGAAGGGAAAAAATATAGCTATTTGTATACATGTATAATTTTTTTTCTATATTATGAACTTGACTTGCTGAACTCAAATGCTTTTCACATAATGGGTGCTTAATGTTGATTGAATTAAAAGGAATTATTGAAAGCATTTTCTAAATGCAAATGTGGGCATCTGTGACATGTTTTTACTTTATGTAAGTATACACAAGCATATGTGAATATGTATATTTATGATATCTATCTATCTATAGACACTTTAAAAAGTGATTTTTATAATCAAAATATGTGAAAACTGCTGTTATAGCTGGAAAAATACTGAATTTAGAATCTGAAGACCTAGGTTAAGAGTACTGCCTCTGGCATTTACTAATTGTGTGACTTTGGTCAAAACACTTAAGTTCTCAGAGATTTAGTTTCTTTGTCTGAAAATAGGAATGTAATATAATATAATAATTGGGTTACTTATAGCATAGGGCATCTCAGTGGTACAAAAGATAGAGCACTGGGTTAGAAATCAGGAAGATTCATCTGAAGATTCATCAAATCTGACCTCAGACATCTACTAATTTATGTGACTCTGGGCAAGTCACATAACCCTGTTTGCCTCAGTTTCTCATCTGTAAAATGAACTGGACAAATTAAGAGCAAACCACTCTGATATCTTTGCCAAGAAAACTCCAAATAGGGCATGGAGAGTTGGACTGAAACCTATAGCGTTTGATGAAGTTAGTGCTGATAAATTAGTTGTTATTATTATTATTATTATTATTATTATTATTATTATTATTATTATTATTATTATTATTATTGGCTATAACAAACAACACTACTTTGAGATGCAATTTTATGTAAGGAACCAACCATATCCTTAGGAACCATTGAGTTCCACTTACAGAAACCTTACTCCAGAAGACAATAATACTTCTCAGGAAGCCAAGAAAAGGGATTATGCTGCCCTAATTTCCAGGAAATGATTTAATATTTGGGAGAGGAAACATTACAAAATGGATCCTAGGATTTTAGATCCATAGGTTTAAATTCATGGGTTTAGCTGTAAGAGACAAACTTTAGAGGTCATCCAGTTCAATCCATTCATTTTGCAGATGAAGTTACACACACAGATTGTTAGCAATGGATCCAGGATTTCAACCCAGGTCCTCTGATTGCATATCCAGGGCTTATTCTATTACCTCACTTTGCCTGTATAGAAAGCTATACAGTAAATTATCAATAAAATCTCCAGGTCAGAGTTGTCATTATGAGGTTATTTTAAAAAACACATTTATGGTAGATTTGTAAAGGAATGAATTTTATTCCAAGGCAAAGGTTGATTATAGATCTTGAAACAAGAACACATTGCTCACTTCCCCCCAAAATTTGTTCTGACAGAAGTAAATGTTTGTCAAGGGGAATGGGGTGGGTGAATATGATCTTTTGAGTATGAGTTAGTAAAAGATACTTTTTTTTGGTTCTCATTTGGCTTCTGCTATTTTCCATTTACCAAGACACACTTGAAGGAGCTATATGGATAATTACAAAGCATAATACTGACATAACTGAAAGAAGATTAAAGGAACAATAGGAAAGATATCCTTTATATATATAATATTATAGTCAAATATTTTGTTGTAGTTCAGTCATTTTCAACTGTATCTGACACTTTGTGATCCCATTTTGGGATTTTCTTGGCAAAGATACTGTAATGACTTGCTATTTCTTTCTTTAGTTCATTTTACAGATGAGAAATTGAGGCAAATTGGATTAAATGACTTATCCAGGATCACAGAGCTAGTATATGCTTAAGAGTAGATTTGCACTCATGAAGATGAATTGTTCTGATTCCAGGCCCAGTGCTCTCTATCCATTGTGCCACCTAGCTGCCAAATAATGCTAAAGTTAATACTTTCCATTTTTTATTTTAAGTTTTTTCCTTGTTAAAGATTTTATTTATTTTGAGTTTTACAATTTTTCCCCAATCTTACTTCCCTCTCTCACCCCTCCCACAGAAAGCAATTTGTCAGTCTTAACTTTGTTTCCATATTGTACATTGATCCAAATTGAGTGTGATGAGAGAGAAATTATATCTTTAAGGAAGAAACAAAAAGTATAAGAGATAACAAGATCAGACAATAAGATATATGTTTTTTTTTTCTAAATTAAAGGGAATAGTCCTTGAACTTTGTTCGAACTCCATGGCTCTTTATCTGGATACATATGGTATTCTACATTGCAGACAGTCCCAAATTGTCCCTGATTGGAACTGTCACTGATAGAATGAGCAAGTCCATCAAGGTTGATTATCACCCCCCATTTTGCTGTTAGGGTGTACAGTGTTTTTCTAGTTCTGCTCATCTTGCTCAGTATCAGTTCATGCAAGTCCCTCCAGGCTTCCCTGAATTCCCATCCCTCCTGGTTTCTAATAGAACAATAGTGTTACTTTCCATATTAATATATAGATTTAATATAATACTAAATGAAAATTTTAGAAATTTTAGAGAAAATGATAATTCAATTTCTGGCAAAATAAATGGACAAGCAATGTTATGTACTTTGTTTTTATCATATTATATATCATATATTATCAAGAGAGATAATATGTACAAAATGCTTTGCAAATCTTAAAGACTACATAAATATTAAATAATAATAGTAATAATAATAATAATAATAATAATAATTTCTACACCTTTGAGAACAAGAACTTTTTCAGTTTTGTTTTTCTCATACCACCCATATGCTTTGCCCACAGTAGGTGCTTAGTAAATGTTGAATTGAATCCAGGAAGCCTTCCTCTACTGATTTTAAAATCTAAGATGATATTTAGTAAAATTATTTTTTGCAAAACAAAAAATAAAAAATAGATTGATGGGAAAGGATAGAAACCACAGAAGTACTATATAAATCTATATAAAAGATCAATGTTTTATGAACCTATGGATATGAAAGGATTGATTGTTCAATAAATATTAACTTAGTATAGTACCTGGCATTTAATAAATGCTGAATGTTTATTGATTGATTATTATTGGAAAAGTTGATAAAATGAGTTTACAAATAGGACTTCTATTATTCCTTACACATAGACTTTAAGAAACATCAGCTAAATCTTTGAGTTAACTTAAAACAAAAAATAACAAGAAAAAGAATAAAAGAAGGTGGAAGGAACAGGGGTTGGAGATGGAACAGAAGAAGAAAAGGAATAATAATATATTTTCCAACTTTTTGTAGAAGTCAGTGGTTTCAGAGTCTTCTTTTCTTGCAAGGCCCCTTGGTTCACCTCACTGAGTTTGTTCTTTGTTGTAGCTCACCTCTCCTTTCATCTGTTGTCCCTATACTGCAGGTTCTTTCTGGGTTGTCTCATTAAGTCTTGGGGGGAGGGCAGGAAATGGACATCCAGATGGTTGCTGGTCCTAATCTCTTCTGCATTCAAAGAATATAATGGTATTCAAATAAGTTTTTAATTCCTTCAAACTGGCATGGTATATTCTTTTGTTTCACAGCCAGATTTGAAGCGAAAACTCCTTTGCTTGCACTCCATCTCCCAATCAATTCTCAATCCATTACAGTCTGGTTTCTGACCATACCTTTTGACTGAAATTGCCCTCACCAAGTTAACAAATATCACGTCCAGTGTACCCTCCCCAGTTCTCATCTTCAATCTTTTAGGGAAGTTGTAGAAGAGGTAAAGGACATCCCATTCATCCTGGATATTCTTTCCTCATTTGCCTCAGTTCTCCTTCTACCTATCTGGCAACAACTTAACTTCTTTTGTTGGATCATCGTCATGTCCCCTGCCCAGTGGATGCCCTCTAATATTCTGCCCTAAACTCTCTTTTCTGCTCTTTCCACACTCTTTCATACTATCAATTGCCTGTTGGACACATGCATCTGGATACCAAACACAACATGTCCAAACAGAACTCACATCTCCCCTGAAACAAATTTTGTTGAATTTGCTTATTTTCAGTGAGGGCATTATACTTATTCCAGTCACTCAGGTTTATACACTTGGAATCTTACTTGTTTCTTATCCTCACCTCACATATTCAATCAAATGCCAAATACTGTCAGTTCTTCCTAAACAGTAGTAGTTCTCAAAAGGTGGTCTAGGGACTCTAGGTGGTCTCTCAAATCTTTTTAGAGGATCAATGAGGTCAAAATTATTTGCATAAAAATGCTAAAATTTTAACTTTTAACATGAGAAATGTTGATAAATATAACCCATATAAAGAGAACTTTTTGATGTTCTCAATAATTTCTGAGAGTGTAAAAAGGGGGTAGTCCTGAGACAAAAGTTTGTGAAATATTGCTTGCATCTGTGCCCAACTCTTCACTCACCCTGCAAATTACTTAGATATTTACTTATTTGTGTGCTTTATATATCCCTAAATGGAATATAATCTTTTTGAGAACAGGTTTTTATCTTGTTTATGTCTTGGTATGCTTGGCATCTGGTAAAGTACTTTGCAAATGTTGTTATAGCTGGTGTTTGATGGTTTTATTTGTGTCTGACTTTATGATCTCATTTGGGGTTTCTTGGCATAGATTCTGGAGTGGTTTGCCATTTCTTTCTTCAACCTACTTTACAGATGAAGAAATTGAGGCAAACAGGGTTATGTGAGTTGTCCTGGATCACACAGCCAGTGTCACCAAGCCCAGCACTCTATCCACTGTGCCACCTAAGCTTGCAAATAGTAGGTGGTTAATAACTGCTCATTCTATGAATGAAGCTGCATATGGCATGAGGGAAGGCTTCAAGAGAACAAAAATGACAAGTAATGAAGAGTTCTAATTCCCCTACCATTCTATCCACTCTTCATTACCTCTTCAGTCCCTAAAGATGTGGCACTCATCATCTTCACATTATTTTTTGGGACACTTTTCTCATTTTTATCCTTCTTAATCATTAACATTACTTTTCAGAAAGGCGAAGGATAAGGGAAATTAAGGCATGACAAAGACTGTCACAGTGAAAGACATGCAGTCCTTGGCATTTGAATTAAAATCTTGTCCCAAACTCTTCTTACTTGTTTAATCATGGACAAATCATTTAAATTCTTATAACTCAGTTTCTTCAACTGATGAAAGGCAACAATAATATCTACCCTATCTACTTCATTGATCAATTATAGGGAAAGTGCTTTGCAAACATTAAAATAGCAAGTGAATGTTGGTTGTAGTTATGAGGCACACACACATATAAATATATATATATATGTAATATATATTATATATTATATATATATATATATATATATATATATATATATATATACATACATACATATATAGGACAATGTGCTGGATCAAGTAGATTAAAAAATTCCAAACAAACCTTAGAGGTTACTCATCCTCTGTCTTATGGGGTTCTCTGTCTACAAAGGGGTCTGAAAAAATTCTGTGATTATTTTCTGGTTGCTCAGTCATCTCTAAACAGTCCAATATTTCCAGGAGGATAAAGAGTGTTTCTCATTTAATGTAGTTCTCATTTGATTTTTGAAGTACAAGTGCTTGAGTGAACACTGAATGACTGCTCTGAAATATGAAAATAAGTGACTAATCATTTCTGGATCATGTCTTACAACATTGGGCTATTACCATTGAACAATTGGGATTGAAGAGTTGAGGAATAATAGACTTGATTCTACAGCATTATAACCCAAACTTCTATTGGATTTCAGTGTTGAATAAATATTTGCCAAGCAAACATGGATAGGAAGCATGCATTTATTCAGTGAAATGAATCCTAAAGTAGGAATGGGTTTAACTCTCAGCTCTGATATTTACTACCTGTGTGATCTGGGTCAAAGTCAAGCTTTGTGTGTACTCTGAGCTTCAGTTTTCCCATTTCTATGCTATCACTGTGATGTAATCTACACATAGGAACAGTAATTATACTGCCTACCTTATAGATATTGTTCCAAGGATGAGATGAGCTCAGTCAACAAATATTTAATTTATTTTTTTATGTTTTTTATATATCATTTTTCAGTTATATGCAAAGATAGTTTTCAACATTCACCTTTTTTTTGCAAGCTTTTGAGTTTCACATATTTCTACCTCTCCCCCTTCTCTCTTTCTACCCCAAGATAGCAAGTAATCTGAGATAGGTTATACATGTATAATCATTCAACAAGTATTTATTAAAAGGTTACTATATTAGGGGGCAGCTAGGTGGCGCAGTGCATAGAGCACCCTCCCTGGAGTCAGGAGTAACTGAGTTCAAATCTGACCTCTGACACTTAATAATTACCTAGCTGTGTGGCCTTTGGCAAGCCACTTAACCCCATTCACCTTGCAAAAACCTTAAAAAAAAGGTTACTATATGCCAGGCTCTGTGGTAGCTTCAGGAGATACAAAAACAATCAATGAAGCTTTCCTGACTTACAAGAAACTTGTATTCTAGTGTAAAGTATGGATTTAAAGTGTTTTATAATCTACTAAATCCTACTAAAATGCAAGTTGTCATTCTGGTTACACTTTGATTTTTCCAGGAGATATATGGACTCATCAGAATGGTCAGCTCTTTGGGCATTACAGATCATAACTTATCCATACCTTCCTTTCCCATATGAGAGGAGAAAAGCCTCTGTACCTAGTTTCAAATTCCACCTCTGTCACTTATTCCTTAGGAATCTTGGTCAAATCACTGAGCCTTATGAGTTTCAGTTTTCTTATATGAAATATCAGGGATTAGACTAGATGACCTCGAAGTTTCTTTCCAGCTTGATGTTTTGTCCATATCTTTTTATAGTTAGTCAGTCAGTCAACAAAACTTTGTTAAGCACCTATTATATGCAAGGGACTGTGTTAAGTCTTGGGAATTCAAAGAAAGGTAAAAGATAGTCTCTGGCCTTCAGGAACTCACAATCTAATGGAAGAAGCAACATTCAAACAACAAAAAAAGCAATGTAGGGAATAAATAGGAAATAATCATCAGAGAGAAGGATCTGGAATTAATAGGAAGTATGAAAGGCTTTCTGTATTTATGAAAAAATTTCACTGTACTGGAAAAATTTGAAAATCACCTAATTACAGATTGTACTTTTCTACCTCAAGACTGTGTTTAGTTATTCAGTTGTCTGATTCTGTGACCCTGTATTGGATTTTCTTGCCAAGGATACTAGAATGGTTTGTTGTTTCTTTCTCCAGAGAATGAAGGCAAATAAGAGGTTAAGTGACATGGGCAACTGGTGAAGGTTGAAGATTGTCTCCAGGCACAAGGTGCTATCTACTGAGCCATTTGGCTGTCTCCACCTTGAATGAGTGTCTCAAAAAGTTTGGAAATGTATTCTTCTTTTCTTGACTTCATTTTAAGTTCTTCCTCCACTATCAATTCCTTTCATCAGTGAACAGGTTTAAATCATTAGTCTGTTCTGCTTCAATCATGTGTCAATGTGTTGCATTATACATTTGAGGTTCAATTCATTTTCATGATTTATGTTTGGTATAACTAACATTAATCAAATGGATCTGTTATTTCAACATTTTGGACATTCAATCTAGTAATAGAAATAAAAAACTCATCTATGACTACTGGTCTTGTATAACATTAGACCATGCCCTCTCATAATTTTATCATAGGAGTTCCATCTAACATGCTAGAAGTTTTCTTTGATCTCTCTTCACATTGCGCATATTCAAGTGATGCACTTGACTGTCCATATGCCATCCTTTTGCCTTACCACATGCAAGGTTCATCCATTGTAGAATCATACATTTCTCTGATGACACTTTTAGTTTCTATCCTTTTTTTGAAGTGCCTCATTGTTCACATGTTTCAGTTTACTCACATCTACCACGAGTCTCCCCAGTACCCTCTGTGTGATATTCATTTCTATTTTTTCTGAACCTATGCTTCATCTCATAGTCATTATAACACCACTGGTGGAACACTTTGTTTTTGTCCTTTTTTTCTCGAAGAAGATCATGATATCAGGGAGGTGATGCCATAACAAGGACATGAATTGGATTTGAGTGAGGGGTGCTGGGCTAAATCACCAGCCTCACTTTCTCCTCAAGAGCCATCTCGGTCCAGTGACCAGATATGAATCGGGATAACTTGAGATGATCTGGATGAACACTGGTAGTAAAAAGGCTCTCATCTTAAATTGGACCAATCTTGTTTTCCATTGGTGTGGCTTATTTTACACACACACACACACACACACACACACACACAGACACACACACACACAAACAGTAGTATAGATTGTCCATCCAACTCCATGACATAATATGATAATAGACATTCTTTGTCCATTTAGTTTTTTCTATGTAAATGATGAGAAAATTCTTTTGAGTGGTTATTGATCCCTTGCAAAAGACCCTTCTGTGTTTCAAACCCTGAAAAATGCAAAAAACCATTTAGATTTCCTTTTCAACCTGGATTCTTTCCTAGGTTTTTCTCTACAATTGTGGCAAATACATATGGCAAGCATAAAAATTTCTGTTTTATGTTTATGACCAGAAAGTCATGGAACAAGATTATTTCTATTATTGATCTTTCAAGAAATATTGAGTGATATTGATGTTTGGATGGAAGATATCAGCTTTTTTACTCTACCAAATCAAATGCTCTTTAATAAACAATAGTGAGATCTTATATTCTCTACATCTTTCTTTCTTTTTTTTAAAGGTTTTTTAAGTTTTTTTAAAAAAAGTTTTTAAGGTTTTTTGGGATTAAGTGGCTTGCCCAAGGTCACACAGCTAGGTAATCAGTAAGTGTATGAGGCCGGATTTGAACTCAGGTATTCCTGACTCCAGGGCTGGTGCTCTATCCATTGTGCCACCTAGCCACACCCTACATCTTTCAATTAATTTGTGATGGTGGGGGTGTGGTTCATTGAGAATTACTTATGAAATCTCACCAGTCCATACAAATACCCTTATTGAGAAAATCCTATATTTGGAGTGATAATTTTCATTAAAATTTTATGTCGATCAAAAATAGACATAGGATAGTACCTGTTAATGTCCTTTAATTTGTCTTTCCCCAAACCTATAGTATTATGTTTACCTTCAGATACCCTGTTTATGTTTTTAAAATATCGTAATTTTGTTGCCTTCAATACAGATTTCTTCTGTGGACACCCAATTTCAGATCCCTTCTATGTATACTTGGTCTCATCCAACTGTTTTTCTCATTTATGTTCTCTTTAGTACCATTTCTACTTTCTCCATGAGAAAACACAGGATTGTGATACTGGGTTCATGTGCGAGGGTTCTACTGTGTTTTATAGCATTTTGTCATTCAAATAAAATATCTATCTCTTCCATTTTTCTACTATTTGTTATCCTCTTCACATTTTCTTCCTTAAATGATATTAAGAGGTACTTTGCTTAGTTGGGTCTTTGATCATGCTTTCTTTAAATTGATTTCCTCTTTTTTGTTTTCTGCTGCAAAATGTAGTACTATTCATAATCTTTTATCATCTGTTTTTATAAGATATTAAAAAAGAGTTTATATTCTAATCCAGTGTTACTTGTGACTGTCATCTCCCTACTTGGCATGTAAGTCAAGTGTTTGCTGACTGGTCTTCTTAGGCCTTTTTAGTCTCCTTGTTATGACCATTGATTTATAATAATAAAATCTTTCTATGAAATTATTTTAATCAGAATGAATGCCCTCTCTTCTGTTCATGACCTATTTTTCATGATCAAAAACTTGTTTAAATAGATCATGTTAAAACTATTTCAGTTAAATAGCATATCTTTACCTTCCTTTTAATTTTTTTTTTCTTTTTCACAATTTTTCCCCCCAGGATTTGATTGTTTTATTGAAGTGAGCATTTATAAGGTACAGGTAGACCTGTAGATTTTTGCAGTCTTTTTCCTCTCTTGTTCCTTGTTCTGTATTTTACAATATATTTCTTTTTAATGCTTATTCATTGCCCACCTTTTCATTGAAGTCCTCAAATATCTAAATGTACGATACTTTAATTTTGAGACTCTTATCCAAACAAGAAGAATGTTTATATCTCTACATCCTTTGTATCTGACAGCACATAATTTTCAATTATTTTTATGGTGAACTTGCTGCAACTATTATTTATGAACACTAATTATTGAAATACATATATGGTCAGAAATCCTTTCTAATGATGTTTCTTGTTGCCTCAGAATTATTATAAAACCAACATCATCAATTTCTTTTTTGTATTTTTCCCTCATGGAGTACCTATGAGCCATCCTTCCCTTTAGCAATTTCCTTCTTTGTGTTTCATTTTTAGTTGAACATGTCAACATTAGAATGATTTATTTCCTCTACTAGTATGTCCACTGATTGATCACTGGATAAGGATCTCCAGTTTTGAGTACAGACTGTCATATTAGATAGATGGTCTAAAAATCATGTGGTTTTTAATTTAGTATCTGCTTTAATATCCCCTCCCGCATTAATTCAAAAGCATAAGGCAAATAATTCATCATCAAGTCAAGTTCACAGCATTTATTAAGTGCCTCTTATGTACCAAGCAATGTTTTAATTTCCAGGAATACAAAGAAAAATAAAACCAGTCATGCTTCTCAAGGAACTCACAGTCTTAAGGGAAGACAAGTTGTAAACAACTATGTACAAACAACTATATACTAGATAAATTGAAGATAATCATGGAAGGAAGGCACTGACATTAAGGGAGACTAGCAATGGCTTTTTGTAGGAGGTGCATTTTTCCTGAAACCTGAAGAAAACCAGGGAAGCTAGATGGAGCTTCTTTCTTGAAGAATGTGAAGATGAAAGGAGAGAGAATTCTAGGCTGGGGAAATAGCCATTGAGAATTTTTGGGGAGAGGGGCAGGAAGGAAAAAAGGGGAAAAAAAGAAATTTACATGACAACAATTGTATATAATAGACTTGCAATTTCATGAATAATCATCTTTGAAAAAATTATACTTTGTTATGGAAATGCTTCTTTTATCCCACAAATTAAAAATAAGATAAATTAAAAAATTCAAAAGATAAAAATAAAACAAAATGAAATAGCCCTCAAGGATTTTCCATTTTCAGCAGATGTCAATCTGTACAGTCTAAGAAAATACAAAATATATACAGAAGAATTTTAGCTGAAAGAAACCTCAGAGACTGATTACTCAAACTAGAATCTAATCAAGAATCTTCTCTATGACATACCTAACACAAGAAACTCCTTTATAACATACCTAACATACAGGACCTCCAGGGAGGGGAAATTCTCCCAATGGCACTGATTCTACCTTTGAATAGCTCTGGTTCTTAGGGAAAAGATTTTTGTCCCCCCATATATCAACTTGAAAATTTTCTGTCTCTAATTTCTATTTATTACTTTAGTTTTGGGTTCTCAGAATAAACAGAAGATATCCAATCCTTCTCCATATATTGTTGTTCAGTTATTTCAATCATTTCTTTGAAACTCTATTTGGGATTTTCTTGGCAAAGAAAGTGGAGTAGTTTGCCATTTCCTTCTCTAGATCATTTTGCAATAGGGAAATTGAGGCAAACAGGGTTGCGTTATTTGCCCAGAGTCACATAGCTAGTAGGTATTTGAGAATGGATTTGAACTCGGGTCTTCCTGACTTCAGGCCTAGCTGTCCATCCTAGTAAGCCTCTTCATATAACCGACCTTAAAATATTTTAAAAACAGCTAGTATGTTTTCACTGAATCTTTTCTGCTCCACACTAATTATTCCTTTCCTTCTAACAAACTTTATATGATATGATATTGAATCCCTTTACTAATCTGACTATATTTTCCTCTAGACCCTGTGCTACTTAATAATAGCATCTGTAATATTGAACTTAGCACTCAAGCTGTGTTCTAACAGGGCCAAAGAATAGCAAGGCAATCACCATCATGTATACACTCAGTGATGCATGAGATTTTGGTTGTGGTTGTTCTGCCATATCCACTGTTGATTCATTTTGAACCTAGAATGCATTTTTTAAAGTAATGAATATTTTCCCAAACAAACCCCTATCTAGTCCATTTTATACATGTACACTTAATTTCAGACTATGAGCTCCTTAAGAGCAAGGATTGATTTTTTTTTTCCCTTCTTTGTATACCCTATGTTTAGTACAGTGCTTGACTCATATTAGGTGCTTAATAAATGCTTATCAACTCATATCTGCCTTATAAACCCAAATATGACTTTAGATTTATCTTTATTAAATTCCACAATAAAAAGAAGAAAAAAACTTGGAATAAGGAGATTGAGCTTCTTATATAAGGACCAGAAAGGTGGCCAGGGTCATTGAATCAATAATATTGTGGGCAGAAGTAAAGTATTAAAAAAGACCCTAGGAGATAAGAAAGGGAGATGTTAGATGTCAATCAGAATTTTATACATGAGCCTGGTGGCAAGAGGAAGTTAATGGGGTTTATTGAAAAGGGGGGAGGGATGAGTGACATAATTAGTCACAGAAGGAAGAACAAGAGAGAGACTTGAGGCAGGGGGATCAATCAAAAACCTTTTGCAATAGTTCATGCAGAAGGTCATGTAAGATTATATCAGGATGGTGGCAATATCAGAGGTGGAAAAGGGGTAATATACTAGAGATAGGAAGGATCAATAGGTTGGGGGCAGCTAGGTGACACAGTGAATAGAGCACCCTGGAGTCAGGAGGACCTGAGTTCAAATCCGACATGAGACATTTAATAATTGCCTAGCTGTGTGACCTTGGGCAAGTCACTTAACTCCATTGCCTTAAATAAATAAAATAAAAACAAGAATCAGTAGGTCTTGGTGATAGAATGCATATAAGGGGTGTGAGAGAAAGGAGTCAAAGAAAACAACTGCTACGACCATATTTGTGGTTATTCTACAAGGACGCTGGAAATTGTGAGACCAAATATCTCATTGATATAGTCTTTAGTATTCTGTGACTATTTTACATAGTGTAGTTCTGTCTCTGTCCATGGCACCTATATCTATATTTTCTAAATAGAGTTGGGAGGTATGATGATTCATTGAACAGTAGGGTGACTTTGGAATCATGGAGAGCTGAACTTAGTCTGCCAGTGATGGTTGCTAGTTGCTAGTTGCATAACCATTGATAATTTGTTGAATTTCTTACAACTTTATATAATGCAGTCAAATTCCTAAGACTATAAATTATAGATGTGCACACATATGTTTATATATGTATATATATAACATGTAGAGATAGAAAGAGCTTGTTATATATGTATTATAAAATAAGTAAACATGTATTAGACAGAAAACATATGCATATATATGTATACACACACACACACACACACACACACACACACACACATATATATATATGTATATAACCATATGCTTCCCAGGGAAAAAAGCCATAATAGTCTCTTCATTGGTCCATATGTTTCTTATCTATATGAAGGGTAGAGAAGAAGCTGGCATGTACAGGAGTCTGTGCATCCATAATGTCTATTCTCAGACTACCACTCTAGAGACTTTGGAGAATTTTCCCTTTGTAGGAGATTGGGGTCTCTCTTATCATTAAGCTGATAAGATTTTTACCAATATGAGCACTTGTTGGCCCTGGGTATTCCTTTAATCTGTATAAATTCTCTAATCTGTGTTTGCTATCAGCTTGGATAAATGGGTTTATTTGCTGCTCCCTATGTGATAGTCTTGTATTACTGGCCTTTGGAGGTAAGGGAGCCATGCTTTCAGATATAGCCTGGAGCAATCCTTTCCCATTAAAGAGATTGTGATCAAGAGTACAGCTTGAACCTAAAAAATTTCTTCCTCGATTTGCAGTATCTAGAAGGGACAGATAGACATAACTGAAACCCATTATTCCTTCTCTGAAAAAAAAAGTAGGGAGGCTACTCATGTCCTCAGTGTCCTGCTCCCTTATTTGAAGGAATCAAAGAGCAGAGGAAACTCTGGAGACATCTATTCACACCTCTCTGTAAGGTAAAACCCATATGAATACATAAATTATATAGGTAACATATGTTCTCTTTCCCCTCATATGCATACATGCAACACAAATATATACAGGTAAATGTAAGACATGTCACATGTTTATCATGAATGTGTATCATATATATGACAATGATATATACATTCATATCTATATAAAACACACATATAGGAAAGGAACTATTCAGAGCTCTAACAACTTTTGTTAAAATGTAACATTTTTCTACAGTTTTAATTGCTGTAATAAAATCTGTTTTAAAGGGAAAGATTTTGCCACATTATCTCTTAAATACTCAACTTTAAGTACCACATTCCTGTCTGAAAAAATGGATGAGTTTTCATTCTTATATAATATTCCAGCCTCAAGGGACAAATCTTCGGAGTTCACTCCATGTCTGTTCCCCAATTGGCTGCTGCCAATTTTGGATAGTGTTGGCTATAAATCAAACTTTGAAACAATTTTTGTTCCAAAGTAACACTTTTCCAAACTCACATTATGCTGAACTACCATAAAAAAGTAAACAAAAACACCCAAATGTATTACTGACATTTACTGTATGAAAAATGAAAATTGGACCCTGCTTTGTTTAGTTCCACTGTAATTAAAGTCTTTCGTTTTCAAGATCAATGCTCCAATATTCCTCTGCCATTTAAGAGCAAATTATATGCTATTACCAGAGACCTTAGTTCCCTTTTGTCTACTGCAGTGGGCAACCTTCTAAGAAAGGGACATTCTGTACAGATTCATGGTGTTTGTTCCACAATGCTGCTACTCTATGAAAAGAAGAAATGGGAGAATTCATGTCAAACTCCTAACAGCTTGGCAAGCTGTGGCATGTTCAAGACTGGCACATGCTCATGCAGAGCCCTTTTCTCCCTTCCCCCCCTCTACTCTCTTCAAAAAGGACAGTGTCCCAACTAAAAAATGCTTCCTTGACTTTAGTTAAAATTTCAAAAAGAGAATTATTGACCCTAGCAAAGTAAACATATTTCTGTCTTCCTATATAGGGTTTGATGGTAAATTCTTCAACTTGAAAAGACAACAGACTAAGACCAAACTGGAGGGAGTGTTGGTGCATGATTTTCAGTTTGATGATGATTGTGTATTCAATGCAGCTTCTGAAACTGAGATGCAACAAAGAATGAGTCAGTTCTCTTCTCCTATGTTAATTTTGTCCTAATAATTAACACCAAGAAAACACACGAGCTCTGTTAACATCCACACCGTCCATATGTGGAACCATTGGTTGCAGCAAATGGAGAAGTTGAGTATTGTGGATAAGTTCACGTACCTTGGTACTACTCTTTCCAGGAATATACATACACATTGATAATACATATTGTCAGAGCTAGATTAGTGTTTGGGGAAGTTCCAAAGGAGAGTGTGGGAGACAAAAGGTATTAGACTGACTACCAAGCTGAAGATCTATAGAGCTATTGTGCTGATCTCATTTTTGTAAACCTGTGAAACCTAGGTCCTATACCAGCGCCATGCCAGGAATTTGAATCTATTTGAATTGTCTTAGGAAGATTCCTGGCAAGATAAAATACCAGACAATGGAGTCCTTTCTCAAGTTGAATTGCCAAGCATTCAAGCTCTACTACAGAATGCAATTCTGTTGGATTGGCCACACTGTTCGTATACTAAATGTTCACTTGCCAAAAAAACCATTTTATGAAGAACTCATATAGGGCAAGTGCTCACATGGTAGTCAGAAAAAGCATTATAAAAACACTATCAAGATCTCTCTTAAGAACTTTGGAATTGATTGTGTGGCACACTGGGAGATACTGGCACAGGACCACCCAGCATGGTGTGCCCTCATTAGAGAGGTGCTGTGCTCTATGAATAAAGCAAAATTTAAATAACTCAAAAGAAATGAGAGATACACAAATTCAGAGAATCTACACCAAATGATCATATAGCCTCTATTTGCCCACCATGACAGAGCATTCAAGGCTCATATTTATTTGATCAACCACAATTGGACACATTATAACTGGACTCTAATATAATGATGCCATTTTGTGGCTCTTTGAGAACAAAGGAAAGCAACCAACCAATCAATTCTTCTGACTGTTAGGGAACCTTCAATTATCTTTTGTGATCTCCTTATTCAGATAAATCCTATGAACTGAACTGATCTTAACTAAATGGGCAATACTTATAAGATGAGAGGGTTTATGTTGATAAGGGGAGCAGGACACAGACATGTTCTTGAGGTGGAGTTTTCCTGATCAATGCAATACTATTTTATTCAAACATTTATTAAGCATCTACTATGGGCAGACAAAGGGAATATAAAATATTTTTAAAATTTCAGTCTTTACCTTTAAGTAACTTTAAGTAAATAAGTAAATTTTTGTCTTTTCCTCAACTTCAAAAGAAAGTGATATTTTCTTAAATATCCTAACCTCATAGTTTCTCAATCTGTTCACTTCCCATAACCTACTCCTCTATTCCACCTCAGGCACAAATAAAGGTGGTCATATCTTTGATCTTGTTTACCCACATATGCACCATTTCCATGTATAAGAATTCTGAAATCTCTTTAACTGATCATCATCTATTGACTTTCCAGATCTACTTTTGCTTTCGTCATTCAAACCTTATTCATCATTAATACCTCAACTCCTGTTCTCTCCCAGTCTTTCAACCATTCACTAGTTACTCTCTCCTCTTTCCACCATCTTGTCCACCTGGTGAACCAATTCCAATGAATATTATTTGTTTTTCTAGAATCTCTTGCACCTTTATTTTATCACCAATCTTGTTCTGCCAAACTTCAGCCTTGGATCATACCCTTCATTTGTTACCTTTGCTACTGCACCTGTGCTGCTGAATGAAGGTGGAGAAATTGCATAACTGCTTTGACTATGTATTATGCTACACAACCTCAATTGCTTCAGGGAAATCCTTCTATAATTCCCTTATCAATTGGTCATTCCACTAACCACAGCAGCTTTCTAATATTTTCATTCATCCCCAAGTCTCCCATGACCTCCCCCCCCCCCCTTCAGTAGAGAACCTTGCCTCATATTTTTCTGGGAAAAAACCTGGGACCATTCATTGAGAACTTCCTCTTCTCCCTTCTTCATCTCAGAGGCCTTCCCTCATATTTCCTCCTTTGCCCCATCTTTTTCTTTCTTTTTTGTTTTTTTAGGTTTTTTGCAAAGGCAAGGGGATTAAGTGGCTTGCCCAAAGCCACACAGCTAGGTAATTATTAAGTGTCTGACTCCAGATTTGAACTTGGGTACTCCTGACTCCAGGGCTGGTGCTCTATCCACTACACCATCTAGCCGCCCCCCTTTGCCCCATCTTACAAGAAGAGGAAGCTTCACCTTGTGAAGGCAAAGCCTTCTATAAGCATAAGTGACTCAATTGCCTCCCAGATCTATCATTTCTACTCTCAATTATCTTCAAACTCTCTCATGTCTATATCTTCCATATCTTAAAAAAAAGAAAAGCAAAAAATAAAACCCTTCACTTAAATCCTTCTACTATATTTTTCTGCCATTTGTGACTAGACTCCTTGAGAAAGCTATCTGCAAAGCTACCTCCACTCGCTCCCCCCTTTTTTAATTCCATACAATCTGGTTTCAAACATGATCATTTCACCAAAACTGTTCCGTCTAAAGTTACAGTGACTTCCTATTTCTCCTTCTTCTTCAACTCTTCCTAGTCTTTGACATTGTCAGTCACTCCCTTCTTGATACTTTCTTCTCTTTAGGTTTTTAAGACACCACTCTCTTCTGGTTTTCTTTTTCCAGGAAAACCTATTTACCTACTTAACTTATCATTCCTTTTCAACCTCCTTTACTGGATCTTCATCTAGGTCATGCCCATGAGCTACAAGTTGCTCAAGTTCTGTCCTGGACTCTTTCTCTGCCCTGGACCCTTTTCTCTTTTCCCTCTATATAACTTCACTTGGTAATCTCCTCATTTCCCATGGATTTAATTATCATCTCTGTTTATGATTTTTAAATTCATAATCCAACCCTAACCTCTCTATTGACTTTCAGTTTTGCATCTCCAATTGCCTTATAGATATCTTGAAGTGAATGTCTAGAAGATACCTTACACTCAACATGTGCAAAACTAAATTCATTATCTTTCTGCCTAACCCCTTCTTCCATTTATAGTCAAGGGTACCGCCATTCTATCAGGCACCCAGACTTTCATCATAGGTGTTATCTTGGACTCCTCACTATTTCTTACTTCCCATATTCAATCTGTTGACTAGGTCTTTAAATAGCACCTTTATGATATCTCTTCAATATCCTCACCACTTCTCTCCTCTGAAACTGCCATCAATGTGGTACAGACCCTCATCACTAGACAACTGAACTACTATTGGTTTGACAAAAGTCTCTTCCAACTCTAGTCCATCATTCATTCAGCTACCAAAGTAAGGGCTAGTCTGACCATTGGGTATAGGATCACCCCCATACAAATGTCAGTGGTTCCCTATCACCTCCAGAATTGAATACAAAAATCTTCTGTTTGACATTTTGCATTATTCCTCTTCTCAAATTCATGATTTCATCCAAATTACCTTAATTGTTTGTTTGTTTTTGTCTGAACTTCTGAATTTCATTTCTAGCCTCCAATGCTTTTGCATATGTAAACTTTTGCATTGCTTGGAATATACTCCCTCCTTATTTCTACCTACTTTTTATATTTCTTGTGCTAGTTTCTATAGGAAGTTTTTCTGGGTTCTTGGATTTATTCCTTTTTTCTCTTCTCTTAAAATTATATTATAAATATATATATATATATATGATTAAATATCATATTCTTCTATCCCCAATAGAATATAATTCCCTTGAAAAAAGGAACATTTTCACTTGCTGTCTTTTAATCCCAGAACCTAGTCTAGCACCCTACATATAGGAAGGACTTAAGAAATGCTTGTTGAACTTAAATGAATATAAGGGAGAAATGAAAATGGTCACTTTACATTGGGCAATAGTTGTTGGGGTGCAGATGAGGAAAGATTTCATGGAAAAAGTGCTACCTAAGTAGGACTTACAAGAAAGAGAAGGCTTTTGATAGGCAGAGAAGAGCAGGAAGTTTGTTTCAGCTGGAACATATAATGCAGTGGGTAGAGCTTTGGACCTGGAGTTAGGAAGACTTGAATTCAAATCCTGCCTCAGACATTTAATAGGAATATAACTGTACAAGTCACTTAACCTCTGTCCGACTCAGTTTTCTTATCTGTGAAATGCAGTTAGCAGCACCCCTCCTTCCAGGGTTGTTGTAAGGATAATATGAGATAAAGTTTGTAAAGCACTTCACAAACCTTAAACTATTATGTAAATGCTAAATAGTATTTCTGGACTATTATTATGGGGTAGCCAGATGACACAGTGATTTGTGTTGGGTCTGAAGTCACAAAGACTTGAGTTCAAATCAAATCTCAGCCTTTTATTAACTGTGAGACCCTGAGCAAGTCACTTAACCTTATTTGCCTCAATTTTCTCTTCTATCAAAGGAGCTAGAGAAGGAAATGGCAAACCATTCCAGTATCTTTGCCAATAAAATGTCAAATGGGGTCATGAAGAGTCAGACATGATTCAAACACTAAACAACAACAACAATAATTATCAATATTACAGTCATGGGGGTAGCATTGTGACTTATGTGAATAGACAAGAGGCAGAAGAAATTAGGAAGGCAAGGGTCATAGCTAGAATTTAAGTATGATTGAAAAGGTGAAGATGTAGATTGGAAGGAGGCAGACTGTGGAAAATCTAAAATGACTGGTTGAAGAGTTTCTATTTTATCTTATGGACAATATAAAGCCAATGAAGTTTTTCAAGAAGGTAAGTGACCTTTATATTTTCACATCATAGGCTCTAGGGAGGCAGTATGAAAAAGAGTAGGAAAAAAAGCCTGCCAAACGGAGAGAGAGTATCTTGGTTTCACTCTAGGTGTTACCATTTATAACTTATTTGGCATTGGGCAAGTACACTTCTTGAGGCCTCAGTTCCTTCATGAGAAAAACCTAGAAGGCTTCTGAGGTCTCTTCTAATCCAAAGATTGTGATCTTTAAAGCTAGGAAGGAGTCTAGAGAGACCATCTAGCCTAATTCCTCATTTTACAAATATTATAACCCTTTGATTCTTTTAGAGCCAACCTCCACCTGGAGGACATTCTCAGTATCTCCCTCCTATTCCTGTTAGTCACAATCTCCCTGAGATTAACCTCCAATATGTATAATATCATCCTTCATTTACACTTCATAATTTTTATGTCTCTCTCTCTCTCCTATTAAGATGTGAGTTCCTTGGAATCAGAGACTCTGTTTTTTTCTTTTCTTAGTATCACTAGCACAGGCTCTAACATACAGTAAGAACTTAATAAATGCTTGTTGACTGAGTATGCACCAAGATTGGGGGTTGAGTGAGGAGGGAACTGTGCCCACATTACAATCAAACAAGTTATATAGAACAAAATTTCAACTCAAGTCTCCAAATCTAGTATAATTTTTAAAACTTTTAAAATTTATTTTAGGCAACAGGATTAAATGACTTTCCCAAGGTCACACAGCTACGCAATTATTAAGTGTCTGAGGTCAGCTTTGAACTCAGGTCCTCCTGATTCCAGGGCCAGTGCCACCCAACTACCCCATCTGGTATAAATTTTAAGACATTTTTCCTCTGTGGTGATTTTTGAAAGATGATGGAGAGAGCATTTAAGCCCTTACTGTGTGCCAATAACTGTACTAAGCACCATGGTTATAACAGACAAAGCTATGTTCAAGTTGTATTGGCATTTTCACAGGGACAAGCCTGCCCCTGGTAAAGCCCAAAGTGCAGCTCGGATTTTAGGGAACATACTTGGGACTCCTCATAGAATGATGGTCTGGGTGAGGGGCACATCAACGTGGGGGGGGCAGAGAAGGGGAGGCAGACTGGCAAGACTGCTCGAAACAGAAGTCCAGAGACTGAGTCAAGCAGGTAAAGTTGCTGTGTTCATTATTAGCAGAATCCAAAAGGCCTCTTGTTGGGACCACTGGGAGAGTCCCTTCACCCTCTGAATGTAGGAGCATTTGGGGGGTTGGGGGGGATGCTATTTAGCCTGCAACTTTACACAAGGTTGTTATAAATGGTTTGTGAATACTTAGGTTAGAGTGATTAAATTTTTTTTTTAAAGACATCTTAATAAATGGCACACCTCTTTCAAGGTTGGAGGGGAGAGGAATCCTGGAAATGTTAGGTCTTATATGCAGTTTGAAAGACTTTGTTCCTATCCCTTTATGCCAATCATTGGCCAGGTTTACAAATCTAATTTCCCCCTCACCTTGAGCATGCACAAAGGCGACACAGACCCTAGATTAACTCAGAACTAGGAGGGGCAGACCTGATCTAATCTCAGTTTTTGAATAGATTGAGGCCATTGGCAATAATACAGGCAGACCCAGTCTTTGTAATGTAAACTAACAATTCTCCCTTCACATTCTTGTGGAACCCAAACACCCCCATATTCCTCGAAAGGCGATTTAGTCAACAGACATTTATTAATAATGTTTTATTTGCCAGATATTGTGGGATGTCAAGGTCCTGGAAAAACCAAGAAAAAGACAAAACAAATAAAAAACCTTCCATAAACTTAAATACTAGGCAAATTCTCCCTTACAAGTTAGGATGAGATGAAGAATCTAGGTTCTCTATCAGTGCTCCCTGGCTAGAGAGTTGTTTCACTGGGAGGGAGGAGACAAACAGTTTGCAGGTCTCACTACCATAAATTATAGGCTAGTTGTGATTTTAAGCCTAGTCTCTAGCAGGAGCTTGCTTTACTTAGCTGTGAAAGCCCTATCTTTTAAATTATTAGTGGGGCCTCTATTGACTTATTAGAATAATATGAACTACTCAGTGTTTTAATTGACCTGTCAGGCTCTACCAGCATAACCCATAATCAGCTGCAGATTAATCAGATTCCACCCCCCTCCATACTGTACAAACCCTAGTGATGGGATTTACTGACTCTGGCTGGCCCCAAGATAATGAACTACTTGGAGTCAGAGCCCTAGGTAGCTGACTATTTATTTTCAATAGAGTGACAGAGCTTTCTGTGCAATTGGTGGGTCTGTCATCTAGGTTTGGTCTGCCAGCTGTGGCCTCCCTCTTGGCAGGATGCTTGCCAGGCTCTTGCTGACAGGAGAGGTCTGCTGCAGGGACCTCTGTCTGACTCCCCTCCTTGCTTACCACAGGCCCATAGCCTTCAGGATTTCGGGGAGGGGTTGGAAAAATAGCCCCAGGTAGATTTTAATCAGTCTGACAAGGGGAAAGGAGTGAGGTGGGATGAAGCTTGATCTTATTAGGTGTTACAGAGTTCCATCCTTTTCTGGAATTGTTTATGTGTAATCAGTCTACCTGTGCTGAAGGAAACTGAAATAAATCTCATCACACAAGCTGGTTACCTGTCTGTGATCCCAGAGAAGAGCAATGTTTGGGATATATTCCCAGAAACCAGTGAAATTACCTCCTCTCTAGGTTGATAGAGAATTAACAGCATCCAGCACAGAGCCTTGTATATTTAACAAATGAAAATTTGTTAAATGAATATTAATTAGCAAACACAATTAGCATTTTGAAAAATAACAGTTGACATTTCGAGATGCAACTTTATCTTTTGGATAAAGAGCAGACCTCTGAGGCAGGAAGACTAGGTGAGTCACTTACCTTTTCACTGCCCTAGTACTAGGTATGAGTCCCAACCTGTATTAGTAGAGGAGAGTCTCTTTTGTGCTGGGAAAGGCCACTATAAGGTCTTTGCAGTCAGAACACTGGACTGCCCCAAGGTGACTAGGGCCAGTTCTGGGGCAGAAATTTATGCAAACCCAGGTTTCTTTCCTCTAACTTACAGCTCAACTCTGGTTCTCTCTGTATGTCCTCTGAATAAAGAACAGGCACAAAGATGCCCCATATGGACCTAGAGCAGGTTGTCCTTTCTTGTAAGCCAGTTCAAAGTGGGCAGCTCTTTGATAAGAATCTGCTCTTCAGAGTCCCAGTTCATTAATCATATGGGGACAGGCTAAATCACTGGAAATAATCAATTGTGACCTTAATCACTGAAAACCAATTAGGAGCTGCCAATTATCATCTTAATAAGGTGTCAGTGTGAAATCCACCTTAAATGTCCAGATGGACAGTGTTGGCCTAGAGTCTGGAAGACCTAAGTTCAGCTTCTTCCTTCCGCAATTCTTAGCTGCATGATCTGGGGCAAGTCATTTAAATATGCAAATGGGAACAATAATAGCACCTACCTCACTGGGTTGTTGTGAGGATGAAATGAGATAACTTATAAATGTCCTTTACTAATCTCAAATCATTATATAAATACTACATCATTAATAGGCTCAAATTGATCAGTTGAGTCTCCAGTCCCTTCTTATAGTTATATAAATGTGAGTTGTTGATTATGATCCTTTCTTATGGGTACTTCTTTATCTGCTCCCATATCTCCCATATCTTAAGCCTAAGGGCTTAAGATTGTCCTGAGGTGACCTGGAAATGACTTTTTTCACCCATCATGCAGGTTTTGATTATTCAGTCCTTAGATTTCCTATTCTATCTTTAACTAATTTTCTTCTGGCCTGGTTCCTTTACCCAAGCAAATTGATATTAGACCAATCAGTCCTGGGCTTGAATGTGAATCTAGTTCATTGTTATGTGCCTGTCAGTTGTCTAAAATTTAACTACTTTTTAGTGGCAGCAGCTCATAGCTTGAAATAAATCATCTTTTTTTTTTTAATTTGTCCAAACCCAGTGGTCTCTGTTAGCTTTCCCACTATATTCTTAAACATCTAAGGGATACCTCTAGGTCACTTATAGAATTGGAATAACTGATAAACCATAAGCCTAATGAGTCCATGTCTTTCCTTGTTCAGGGCACCAGCTTTGACCTCTTCCCCATGTTCTCTTTGATGACTCAGGTACCTTCACGCAGAAAGTGCTTTTTCAGAATCTTATAATTACAATTTTATTTCCCCAAATGCTATTTAGATAGTAATGACTTAGATGAGTCATGTTTATACAGTGTGTTACAGCTTTTAAAATTCTTTGCTCACGATCTTGTTGGGTAGGCAGACGGCATTATGAAGTATATCATGCTAGTATTATTATTCCTGTTTTTATAGTGCAGGAAATGAGTTCTGTAGGAGGTTGTAACCTGCCTGTGGACAACCAGCTAAGAGGTATTAGATCCAGAACTCAAACTTGATTTCCTGTCTCTATTTTCTTCTACATTACTATAGATTTGGAGCTAAAAAGTATTGGACTTTAGAGATAATTTAGCAGAACTCCCTTATGTTGCATTTAGGGAAACTAAGGTCTTGAGAGTGTCCAAAAATCACATAAGTGGAAAACAGCAGAGCTAAGATTTTGGCTGTGCTTTTCTGTCTCCAAACCTAGTGCCTTTTCCATGATACCATGCTGTAAAGTCTAAGATTGTTAGCCTATAAAATAGCTACAGAGATTTTCTTTTTTCCTTTCATTTTTCAGGTAAAAAGCAATTATTTTTCTCTTTGATCACATCCTTCTCATTTTAAAATAAAAAAACTGCCCCCCCTTTATAAACAAGCAGAGCAGTTAACCACTAATGTCCATATCCAAAAATATATGTCTTTTTCTATAGCTATAATCCCTTGCCATTTCTTAAGAGGCATAGTTACAGGCAGATAGGTTCCTTAGTGTATAGAATACTGAGCCTGGAATCAGGAAAACCTGAGTTCAAACCCAGTCTCAGACACTTGGCAAGTCCTTGAATCTCTCTTTGCCTTAATCCACCAGAGAAGGATGGCAGACTATTCCAGGATCTTTGCCAAGAAACCCTATGGACAGTATAACCATAGGGTCATGAAGAGTTGGACAACACTGAATGCTTGGACAACAACTTATACCATAATGGAGAAATCAAATTCCCATGACAGAATGTCATCATAGGAAGCAAGAGCATAGTAAGGGAATGTTTTGGTTTCTCTTCACATGAAAGTCAGGTGTAACAGAGGGTCACTCCAGAGCAGAGGATTATGAAGTACTCTAGTTTTATCATTCAAAATTGAATAAACATTGGAGCTTAGAACACAGCTTCCCCCCCCCATGACTAAGACCCCTCTCCCTCTTTCTCCAACACAACCTTTCATCCTTTCTGAGATTTTCCCTAATGTTTTTCAAATACATAGGCTCTGGGGTAGATAGTACTTAGAAATACCTTGAGGTTTATCACAACTGAACAAAACTGAAATCATCCTTTCAAGACTTCTTCAGAATCATTTACTAACCAAAAAGACAATAGAGATATGTTTGATTCTTAATCAGAACAAATGTCTCTAATATGATACCCCAGATTGAGCCTTTGCAAGGTATTTTATTCTCTTATTTTTTTCTCAATTACAAGTAAAAAATTTTAAATTCATTCTTTTACATTTTTGAATTCCAATTTGTCTCTCTTATTCCCTTCCCCCCATCCCCTTAAGAAGGGAAGCAATTTGATAAATATTATAAATGTGCAGTCAGAGCATAAATATTTTGAATACAGGTCTAGAACAGATCAGAGACATGAAACAAATTTAAATGCTGCCTTCATAGATTATAGAGTGAATTTACATGGGTTTCCTCATGAGGTCCCTCTTTCTTTAATACATTTTCTTAGAATTATATCAAAATGATCAGGGGAAGGAAAATTCCTGGTCTAGTTGGACAACCATTAACATGAGTCTTTTTCAGTTACTGCCTGGGTGATTCTGCTCAAGTCATTTCCCTTTTCCTGCCTTCAGTTCTCTCTTCTATAAAATAAGGTTAGGTAATTCTGAAGTCCCATTTGAGCTCTAACAATCTGAAATGTTATCTGTTATGATTAGATTGACCTTTGCACATAAGGGCAATGATCTGTCTGACCTTTGCTCAGAAATGAGAAGCTGCAGAGACATTTGAACAAACCTGTCAGTATCCTTGCCCAGATTGCCAGAATTTTGGAGAACTCAGAGGCCAGTTGGGGCTGGGGAGTTGGCAGGAGGTGTGGCTGGGTAAGGATTGGGTGAGGTGGGGCAGTAGGGGAAGAGTACATTCCTGCTCTGGTGACTGAGTGTGATGCCCTTATGGAGGGAATGGGCTTTATTGACCAGACCATTCCTGCCTCATTGATCAGATCATGAAGAGCATTTCTTCTTATCAGGTTTCCCTGCTGCCTGTGTTTGTGCTATGTGTGCTTTTTGTTTGCCCTGGTGGGGGACAGCGGGAATACTTGGACTGCCAGCTATTGACCGAATGTGACACTTTCTCAAACAAGGGTTTTTCAAATTCACACCAGCACCTGGGCATCTCTTGAATCCAAAATAGAGGTTTTCAGAGACAGCAGCCGATCAAAGGCAAGATTTATGCTCTCACTAGCCCATCTGCAGGCTGGATTTGACCTGTTGAAAAATTGCTGTTTTCTACCTCTACCATATTTTCCCTTCTCCTTCCTTCCCCTCCTCACTTCCCTACCAATCTTAGCTAGCCCCAAATGACTCCATGAGAGCCTGGCTTTGGAGCATGAGTGCGTATCATGTGAGGAAGGGGAAGCGGGATGAAGCTGTGCTCTCAAAAGGTCTGGAAAAACCCTGAAGACTAGTTCAAGCATCTGGCTAACTTATGTGTCATGGCACTGAGGTCTATGGACCTGCTATTATGATCCTGTTGGCTCCCAGTGACCCAAAGTATTTACTATTAAGGAAAGAACAATCATACAGCTGGGTTCCTTTGCCCCCTGTAGAAATCTATTATAACTAGGCTTAGGGCCCAGAGTTTGTTTCCATGCCGTTGTGAGACCCATTGTGCAGAACCTGCAGTTATTACTTCTGAGATCTTAGCTTAAAAGCATCCCTGGAGGCTGTAAAGGAGGTACAGCCATTGAAATCCATTGCTACTAGAATTTTTCCCCTGTCTGGATCTATAATGGGTTTATGCCTTTCTTAAAGTCTCCCAGGTTAGAGAAAGAACCCAAATAGGTTAGCAATGGAAAGGAGGAGGGGCGTCAGTAATTTGATAGGCAAAGAGTACTGCTCAAAATATTCAGCTGTGCCCTCTGACTAAATTTACTGACTCCAATTATTTTCAGCCATGGTCAAATAGGCAAACATTTAACTTCTATCCTCCCTTTCCTTTTCCTCTTTTCCCCTTCTTTATGGTTATCTGATTAGTTATCAACTGGAAAAAAATCACATGTGGACTAATTTGCTACTGACTGGAAACAAATGACATGTACACCAAATATAGAACAAAGAAGGCTAAACTTGGAGGGATATGACCTGGATTCTAATTCTGTTTCTGCCATTTACTCCTTGTATGACCTAGGATAAGTCACTTGAGTTTCCTGGATCCCTAGTTTCCTCACATGTAAAATGAGAAGTTGCCCTCTGAGATTCATGCCAAAGATTGATCTATGTTCTCATGATCTTAAGTCATTTCTTCTCTCTGGGTCCCAGTTTATCCATGTGTTAAATGAGTTAAACAAGATGTCTTCTTCCAATTTTTTTCTATAAGCATAATTTATATCAGATATTTCTTTACAAAGAAAATTGATGCCTCCAGGAAAAAAAAGAGTTGAATAACTGAATTCATCCTTAAGCAAACCCCTACTTGAAAATAACCATTCTTGCTTGTTACCTTGCTTGAGTAGAGAACATACAGACAAAACTATTCACATATTTTGCCAGTGAAAAAACACTAATCTTATGGATGGGAGTCAAGACATTTTGAGACCAAAATATTTGAGTCAAAGGACTTGGGTAAATTCAAATCTGAGGCAATTGAAATCAAAGGACTTGTGTAAATTCAAATACTTCTAAGGAATATAGAAGTATTATCTGACAGGGCCTTGGCTTTCTAGCCAATGTCAAACATAGCTTTTGTAAGCTGAATTTCTGGCAGTGACTAGAGATCTGGTTGAAATGTGAAAGAATTGTTAACAGTGAGAAAATCCAGTTGCTAGAACTCTTGAACACTCTGAAATGTCAATCTCCCAAAGTAACCTCCGTCAAAAGAACCTCCACCCCTAGCCTGGGTCCTTATTGCTTAATAATAGGTCAGAAATGTAGTATTTATTAAGCACCTACTACAAGCCAGAAACTGTGCTAAGCCCTGGCAACAGAAATAAGGCAGAAGCTAGTCCCTGCTCTCAAATTGCTCATGCTCTAAATATAAGCTCCTTGAGGGTAGGGACAATTTTTCTTTTGCATTTGGATCCTTAGCAATTATCAAAATGCCTCATATATAAGTGCTTTCATTCATCATTTAATTTTCTTTCAGGGTAGTGTATCCTTGGTTTTCAGATCAATTCATTTCTATCACTGTCATTAGAAGTGAAATCTTGCCCACATTTGAGAAACAACAGGATACAATACTCAACCCTTTTGACAGAGACTCATCAATCAGACAACAGGATACATGCTTCATGAAACAGAGGTGCTCATCCTTTGGGGAATTTCCTCAAGCCCTTGGCTTATAGGTCTCTTGCCAGGAAGCCTGAGAAAATGAATAGATGATGTTCTCCACTTCAGTAGAATGAGATTGTCTCCTCAATTCAAAGCATAATAGAAAAATGTTTCAATAAAAGGAGAAAAATAGAGATCTTAAAATGAGTAACACTTGATCACAAAGATGCATGTATTCCTCAGAATCTCTTATATCACTGAGTATGCATCTTCTTGCACAAATTCTGTCTTGGTCCAGTGCTCCTTCCTATATTAACTAGATTGGGGAGAGTGTCAATGCCCCCCTTCCTTCCTCTTCCTCTTCTCATTCCTTCTCTGGAAAACAATATACTTCAATACAACATTGATTTTTATGGATAACCCAAAGTTTATTCATGGATATCAGATTCCTCCAGAGAAAATCTGAAATTAGTGACTTCAAGGAAAATTAACTAAGAAACATTGAAATGTTACTTTGGGATCAATAGTTAATTAACTCTATATTAATAACTATCTTATTTAGTTTTCATGTTAAAAACCTACTATTTTTCTTTCTTTCTAATCAGATGCAGCTATATCACAACTGATTAGTAAAAATAATAAATAATAATCACATCTGATTAATTAATAATAATTTGTCACTTTCTGTGCCTGATACCTTGTCTTTGTCTTGATAATGAGAGTATATGAAGACCTTGACTGGATCAGACTCAAATGACTGCTCCTTTATGCAAATGCCTTATCTTCTTTACCAGTCTGTCTGATTTTTAGACTCTTTACTTCCTATCCTTTGCTTGAAGTCTGGCAAGATGCAGATATTGGATAACCTTTTAGAGTTGCGTATGGGATAATGCCCCACTGTGCAAAGTTTGGAAATTGCATTGATGATGCAAGCAATTCCAACCTGAAGGATTGGCAACTGCAAATAAGCTCCATACTTGGAGATCTAGTAAAAGGACTCTAAGGATGATTGAGAAACCCATCTCATACTATTCTGAAGCAATAGAGTACAGGTCTAAGTGATTTGATTTAGAAAGAGAGAGGGAACACGATTTTCTTGCAATAGACTTACCTCACCATGACAATTTAGGGAGTCTAAGTTATCTATTTTTGTATAAAGTGCCTTACTGAGGCATTTGGTCACCTCTGTTGGAAACCAGAGATTATGTCTGTGTCTGATTTGCCTTTGGGAAAGTGACATCTGAGGATTGTCACTAATTATGTCTCCCTAGAGCTGTGTAAATAGTTAGTGCTGGGGCATCAAAGAGAGTTACCAAAGGAAATGTTCCTTTGTTATGTGAGGGCCCATACACTTGATCGTCTCTTACTGATCAATTCTAAATTCTTTTGTTCTCTTCCTCTTAGGATGGAGGCAGAAGTAATTATTTCTGGATCTCTGATATCTGTCATTCCTTGCTTTGTTCTAATCTCTATTAATTGGGCAAACTGCTTGGCCCTTATCTGAATTATCTGCATCTTTCCAAGCTCTTGTAGCTACTTTGACCCTTGGTTCCACTACAGATATTTCTTACCTAATTTTTACCTATTCTTCATCTCATATAAGTGTGCCCTTTGTTTCTTGCTTGTTTATTTGAATCATAATGTCACAGGATCCCAGAAGCAGAAGGGACTCCATAAACCATCTAGTCCAACTTGTCTCTGAGCAGACATCTTTCTCCAATATCCCAGATATGTGACCATCTAGCCTCTTCTTGGAGAGTTCCAATGATGGGGGGTAAGATGTCTCTTTCCCATTGGGTTAACTCTAATTGCTAGGCATTCTTTTCCTTTTGTTATTATTGTTGAGTTGTTATCAATCATGTCTGACTTTTTGTGAGCCTATTTTAGATCTTTCTTGGCAAAAATACTGGAATAGTTTACCAATCCTTCATCAATTCATTTTACAGATGAGGATATTGAGGTTAATTGCCCAGGGTCACACAGTTAGTAAGTGTCTGTGGCTAGAATTGAACTCATGAAGTTGTTTTCCTGATTTCAAGCCCAAGCCTTTATCCACTGCTCTCTTTTGTATTCTTTTCCTTAGCCCATGTCAAAAAGCTTTCTATTTGTGCTTTTTGTGTTCTGTTTCTAGTTTTTTCATCTGTATCCAAGTAAAATATTGCCTTTCTTTATTAATAGCCCTTCAATTGCTTGAACACAGATATTATGTACCCCCTAAAGTCTTCTCTTCTCCTAGGCTGAACATCCCAAGTTCCTTCAATAGATAACTGTATAGCAGGAACTCAAGACCCTCTTTTTTATATTCTTGATCTTTTGCCTTGATAATCACATAATTCTGTCCCAGACTCTAGTTGTTCCAGGTGCAGGATACAACTGCTAAAATAATAGGTCTTGCATGAATCTTTGTCCTGTGATCTAATGAAGCTAAGATTGTATCTTTGATCTCAAAATGGTTCGCTGAGGTTTGTTGTGATCTCTTGGCATAGACTACACCTTAAATTTGGCCAGCTGCTTCCCAAATGCCTCACATGGGGCGTGGGTGAGTGCATCTGTGCTTATGGTAGTGCTCCCCCCTGACTCACTGCACCTGACCTTACTCTTCACTATCATATCTTAATACTTTGGAATCGATTTAGTCTAGCACATTCAGAACTTAGCTAAATTTTAGAGTTTACTCTCTGGTTTTTTGTTTTATTTTTATCATAACCTCTGATCTCTTGATCCTTTCTTGTTCCTCAGTGACCACCCCTGAGAGCTTCATTCCCTTCCTAATTATAATAGAGAACTGGCCTCAGATCCAGGAAGAGGCAAGTCACTGGCATATCCTGACTGCCACCCTGAGAAAATCAGTATTCTAGGTAATCCTTTAAGACTGAGTCAAAGACTGAAGAAGAAGAAAGTACCATTCTGCATGGTAGAGGGAATTCCCTCAAGTAGAATTCTCTGTTTAATGGAATTATGGGGCAAGCCCATAGTCCTAGTCCCTACCATTATCTTGATCTTTATTGTTTACTGGTTAAATGAGGACTTACTTTCACCCTAATATATATTACCTCTTGTCCTTCTGTTGTTCTCAGACTGATAATCCTTGATACTAGGTTGCTCTTATCATAGACCTTCAATAATGTTTGAGTTCTTGCACAGCTTAGTTCCAACCTTTTCTTACATCATTTCACCTCTGTTTCCCATTCACTGAGTTAGTATGAACTACTGGCTCTCTTTCAGTCTTACTCTACATTCTCCCACTTCCATCCGTTTGTATAATACCTCAACAATAGACGAAATGTACTTCCTTCTCATCTTCATTCTTTGAAATTCATCTTTTGCTTTAAAACTAGACTCAGATGTCCCCCCTTCTGTGATGCTTTCCTCTGTCTTTCCTCTGTCTTTGCAGCATATATTCTCCTTTCTGAGACAAAATGGCTAGAGAACTGCAACTAGACTCAGGAAGACCTGAGTTGAAATCTGAATTCACCAGTTGGGTGACTGTAAGCTTGTTACTCAACCTCAGTTTCCTTCACTACAAAATGAAGATAATAATGACACCTATCTCCCAGAGTTGTTGTGAGGATCAACTGAGATAATATTTGTAAATGGAGCCTGACCCATAGTAGATATGTCATAAAAGCTTATTCTTTTCCTTCCTAGATGAACATCACATAAAAAGAGCAGGATATTATGGGTTCTTTTAAAGAGAAGGTCGAAATTCCAGCAAACAGGTAGCCAGTCAGAAGAGGAGCAGTGAGACAAGTGACCTGATAACCCTAGCAACTTCTACTTAGGAGTCCTATGGATTATGCCTCCCATTTGTACCATAGCATATTGTTGTAATCTGTACTTTTGCAATATATTCCACTGAAAGCTACTTTAAATTACAGAAGGAAAACTCTGTAATGCCATTCTCTTCTGGGTTGGTGTTACTGACTCATAAACCCAATTTAAGATATGTCAATCAATCAATCAATCAAGAACTTATTAAGTATGACTTTCTACCAGATACTGGGAATAGACTTCCCAAAATGAAGCAATTTCTGCCCTCATTGAACTTATATTCTTCACTTGGAATAACAACAATAAAATATTAATAATAATTAGCACTTATTTTGTGCCTTGCAGTTTTCAGACTTTACAAATGCTTTCTCATTTGAACCTCACAACAAATATCTGCAAGGTTCTATTACTATCTCCATTTTACAGATAAGTGCAGTGAGGTTGGAAGGAGTTAAACAATTAACTTTATTTACTGTACCTCTAAGATGCCTCATATTCATAGATAAGTAAGTAAATACAGATATAACCTCTTTGCCAGGGTTATTTGCATGGAAACTTACTGATATAGAAAAAGTGTCTGTAGGCTTGAAATGCAGACACTATTCAGAATACTCCAACATCCAGGGACTTTTGACCTTGGAAGGAATTTTTTTTTAGGTTTTTTTTTGCAAGGCAAATGGGGTTAAGTGGCTTGCTCAAGGCCACACAGCTAGGTAATTATTAAGTGTCTGAGTTCACATTTGAACCCAGGTACTCCTGACTCCAGGGCCGGTGCTTTATCCACTGTGCCACCTAGCCGCCCCGGGGAGGAATTTCTTTAAATCTCTCTCCCTAGTCAAAATTACAGGGAAATGGGGAACTGGGTGCTGCCTCTAAAATAGTAAGTAGAGAAAACAAGTGGTGCTGAGACATCATAGCATAGTCAACTATGCAGAAAATTGAGGAGAGAGCCAATAGGCTAATTCCCACATATAGTTATCAGGATGGTGTGGGAGGGAGGAAAGTTTACTAGCTGTTGTGTATAGCCATGTTTATTTGAACAAGAACAAGAACAACACCATCCTTTGACATCTACTGGCCTATTTGACTTGTAAGACTCATAGTCCTCCTTTTCTATGTCTCCTGGGGACTTCTGCCTAATTTATTCATATGGCTTCCCAGTAAAAGGAAGCTCCCTTTTAGGTGACTAGCTCTTGGAAACTTTGGTTAGTTTGAGTAATGAGTGCAAACCAATAACTATTTCCTCAATATTCACTAGTTCTCTGTGGGAATGTTCCTAATAAAGCGGTTATAAAGGATCTATACAAAATAAATACATAGTGATAGGAGTGATTATCACCTGGGAGAATAAAAAAGTACTCTTGAAGGAGGTAGTATTTGAGCTGTACCTTAAAGAGAGCTAGAAGTTTTAGGAGGTGAAGGAAGAACATTTTGTGAGGATGGTAGATAGCCCATGCAAAGACATGGAGGCAGGAAATGGGAATATAAGTCAATTTGACTTATATCTTGAAACTCTTTGGGGATGCAGTTAAGACCATAAAAATCAGACAGCACCTGTAGAAATGTTTGTATTATAGACAAATGCAAAAGACAGCCATTGAACTGAAACATGGTGTTGCTTTAATCATCAGGTTCTTAGGAAGTATGAATTGACTTCAATGAATAATTTGAATATACCAAAAAAAAAAGTAGGCAAGCCCAGGCTGACTCTACATGGTCAAAAAAACCCCAAACAAACCATGATAGACCCTGTTGAAGAAGAGGTATCACTGATTATTAACATTGATGAGAATGAAACCTGAGAATTGTTTGTTGATTTTATATTTCCATGCTTTCCTCATACCTTCTTCTTGATACCAATTGTATGGAAAAATTATAACCATAAAGAAAAATGAAGCAAATAACCAGAAAATAAGCAAAAATCAATGACTTATCCTAGTGAAAAATAAGAGAGCAGAGAAAGCTCCTGTGAGTGAGTCTTCAAGTCTAGGAGAGATAAGCAGGCAAGCATGGAATTCAATCTGTACTGTCTAGGACTCACTTGTGCAATCATTTCTAACCTGTAACCCCTTTGCCAAGTTAGAAAATTGAATTTGCTTTCTGATTCCATAAACTCTGTGAAATCCAATAATGAAAAACTTTTCCTTCCCCTTCCTTTGCCCTATAAATGCATTTCAGTCTGATTTTTCTTGTTCATGAATTTGCTTGCAGTGATTTATTAACCTGATTGTCCTCTAATGGCTCATCTTTATCAATGTTGTCCATTTTAGATAGTAAGCTACTAGAGGGCAGGGGCTAGGTGAAAACAGTACCTTATGAGAGGATTATAGAGGATTATGTGGTGCTGGTCTGATACTCCTGGAAGTACTGCTGAGTGTAGCACATTGACAAGCCTAGTACTTTGACTATCTATTTGGATATTTGACATCCTAAGTTGTACAGATGACACCATGGTAGGAGAGTGAATAAATTTTGAAATAGAATACAAAAAATATCTTGATGGACTCCAAGACTAAGGAACACATGTACTAAAATGAAATTTAAAAAAAGATATAAATAGGGGCGGCTAGGTGGCGCAGTGGATAAAGCACCGGGTCTGGTGTCAGGAGTACCTGGGTTCAAATCCGGTCTCAGACACTTAATAATTACCTAGCTGTGTGGTCTTGGGCAAGCCACTTAACCCCTTTTGCCTTGCAAAAACCAAAAAAAAAAGATACAAATGAAGTTTTCAAATATACTAAAATACTGAAGAATCCTTGTATGGTATAGGAATGATGGAGATATGTCCAGAGAGCAATTGGTTAAAAGAACTTTGGGGTTTTAATTTCCCACAAACTCATTATGAATTCACAAATATGATATAGCAGCTAAAAAGGTAATATCATTTAAGCTTCATCCATTCATCCATCCATCCATCATTCACCTATCCCATAAATATTATTAAATGCCTACTAAATCCAAGGTTCCGATCCTACCTTTTTGGTCTGATCTCACATTATATCTTTTTACATTCACTGACTTGGCTGTAACTAGATCGGAGAAAATCACCTAGAATCACCCATTTCTTCTTTTTTTTTTTATTGTTAATGGCTTTCCACTGGAAGTTGTCTATAGACTCTGGTTAGTAGAGAAAAGGAAAATGAGAAAACTCAATATTTTAATTTAAGTAGAATTTGTTTCTTGTCACCAATCTTTAAACTCCATTGTGACCTTTTTGTGGCAAAGTGTGAGGTTAGAAAACCTTTATGAGCCAAATAAGATAAAGTTGAAAAGGTTGTTCTGTAGCTTAGGGTAAGGGAAAATGTTTGATTAAGAGGAGCTTTTAAAGTAAAAATTGGTTCTTAACTAAAAAACTAAGTCTAGTTAAGTTTCTGCTTCTTTAATTTAATAAATAAAATATTGTCTTTTATTATTGAATAGTCAAAAAAACAATTTCCTTTAAAATAAAGAAAATCCCCTTGATACACACTTAAAATAGAATGTATGTGCATACCTATAGCTATGCCAGTATTCATTTCACCTTTGTTCCCTCTTTTCTCCATTGTTTCATACTATGGACAGCCAAAGGGTACTAGGTTCAAAATTTTTCATCAGTTTTGTTTTTGATTTTATAATTTATGTATTGATGTATGATAACCCTCTGGGCAGCCTAATTCTGATTCTGAGGACCAGGAGATTGATTATAAGACTGTTAAATTCCCCAGGGTTGAAATGAGATTATAGTTCTTGATAAAGGCATCCAGGAAAGATGCGATCTGATAAATTGCTCTTCTGAGACATCACTCTTCTAATCTAGAGAGTCTCAGAAAAATGGTTTCCTGCCATTTTGGACAGGGGAAGAAGAAAGTAAAAGGAATCTTGTTCATCTTGGACACAAAAGTAGATTGGCAACTCAGAGATATTCAAGTAGCCATCTATCTATTTAGATCCTTCCAGACCTGGGTGCCATAACAACAGATGAATCTTCCCAGGGTAACATTTTTCAAGACCAGTATCATATCCCAAGGTTCACGCATGATTCTCAATTTGATAGTTTTAGAAATAACTGGGATTTAACTATTCTGGAAATTAATTTAGGACTCTGTTAGAAAAATGATCCTTTGACTTCATAATGCCAGACATATATGCCAAAAAGATCAAAGGAAAAAGGGATGGTTAATATATAGTTTAAAAAAATTTTGTGGTAGGAAAAAAATCTAGGGCAAATGCCCATTGATTAAGGAAAGACTGATAAATTATAACATAAATTTAATGAAAAATTATTTCACCATGAGAAATGATCAACAGACCTCAGAATAGAAAAGGAAGATTTGTTTGAACTGATTTAGAATTCAAATCAAAGGAACAAAAGACATGATGATGTGAAGGAAAACAACACTGAAAGACATTAAAATTTAGGACAGTGCAATGATCCGTTTTTGACTCCAAAAGGCTAAATATCAGACATATTTCCTTCCTTTGAAGGTAATAGGCTAAGGGGAAAAATAAGACATATTTTGTTAGACACTGATTTGTTACAAGGAAGGTTTTTATTGAAGTTATGGGATATTAGGAAGTGATAAAGATTTTAAAGCAAAAATGAAGCAAGCACATAAGCAAACAAAAAAGAGCTAGAATTTTAGGATTTTAGGTCATGGAGTTTGCAGAATGGCTCAATGACTTTTGTTTAGGTATTTGTCAAAGTGATACATATCAATACATGTATGTTTTTATGACCCTATGAAGACTTCCTTCAGTGAAATGGGTAGATGAGAACAATTTGTTCCAATGAGCATTAAAGTGACTGAAGCAGGTACTATGGGAATGCTTAGAGCTTAGTCAGACATCAAAGATGCCAAGATTCATTGCATCCAGGACCATTGCCAGTCATTTTGACTTTTCTCTTGCCACTGGACTTCTACGACTCTGGAAGAGAGAGTGAGATTAATGAGTTCGTGGAACTTTTGCCTCATTTCAATCCAATTCACTAAGGAATCAAGACATCACCCTGTGATGTCCTTGGTCCTCTTCAAAAAGTGAGGGACAAACAACTACACTACTACCATTAATCATAATAATTGTAGTTATAATAGTAGTAGTAATAGTAATAACAATAATAAAAGTAATAATAATAATAATAATAATGATAAGAACAGCAACAACCTCTAACTACCTCAGCATTCTCAGCTATAACTGAGGATAATAATAATAATAAAATAACAATTGCACCTAACTCCCAGGGCTTTTGTGAGACTAAAAATGAGATATTTGTAAAGCATTTATCATTGTGTCTGTCACATTATGGTTTCTTTTTTTTTAATTTTAGGTTTTTTCAAGGCAAATGGGGTTAATTGGCATGCCCAAGGCCACACAGATAGGTAATTATTAAGTGTCTGAGACCGAATTTGAACCCAGGTACTCCTGACTCCAGGGCCGGTGCTTTATCCACTATGCCACCTAGCTGCCCACATTATAGTTTCTTAATAAATGCTGTTTCCCTTCCCCTTTTCCAAGCACACTTCTGTTCTGAGCTCTCATCATCTCTCACAGCTTACTGGCTCACTAACAGGGAATTTAGAGATCATCCATTTCTATAGTTTCATTTTGCTGATGAAGAAATTAAGGACAGGTGGCTTCAGTAAAGTGGGTCAGTAGCAAAAAAAACAAACATTGAATCACTCATAATTCAGTGTCTTTACTATCAAGTAACAGTTGCCTCTCATCAGTTTTGAATTAAAAATCTTAGTTTGTTTGCTCATTTAAATTCCTTCCTTCAGTTTGTCATTCAACAAACATTTATTAAAAACTTACTAGGTACAAGATTCTGAATTAGCTACTGTGGAAAATACAGTAAAGACCAATACAAGAATCACACCCTTAGAGACTTGCAAATCAATGAGGGTCTTGCTTGTCATCCTAAAGAAGAGACTAGGTCTTATAGTTAATTAGCCATTAGTGTCTGAGTAAAGAAGAGACTGTGTTTGGAATTCATAAATATTAGTGTGGAATGGGGTAGAGAAAAACACTAGAATTCTTGAGTATTCTGGATACTTTTTTTTTTTTCAGATTTTTCAAGACAATGGGGTTAAGTGGCTTGCCCAAGGCCACACAGCTAGGTAATTATTAAGTGTCTGAGGCCGGATTTAAGCTCAGGTACTCCTGACTCCAAGGAGGATACTGCTCCTCACTAGCTGCAAGACCTTGGAAAAGTCACAAACACCCTTCAGGATTCAGGATTTGTAAAATGAACCACTTGGGTTGTTTGGCTTAGAAGAATCTCTCTAGCTCAAGCTTTCTATGGGCTTCAGGAATTTCCTGGGGAGTTAAGTTGGCATAAGGGGAATGAGGTAGCTCCCTAAATATTTTACATAAAATGAACTGAAATCAGGGCAGCTGGTCATATTTAAAGCTAACAAAGAATTGTGTGTCACAGGAAGCCTATGTGCTTGCTTTGGTACATCAATGTGCCAATTCTTCTCCCCTTTCTATAGAGGTTACCCATATTTGGTCATTAGCCATAACCTTATTTATGGGTATGTATGGGTTTGGACCTCAGAATAAATGTGTGAAGAATCCAGATGAACATGTGCAGCCTTTTTCTTTTCAGGACAGCACTTTATAAATAGCTCTGGAGGGATCCAAGGATGGAGTCTTAGTGCAGCTGCTGTGCTTCCTCTGATTCCCTTGCTGATGACTCCTTGGTTGTCCTCCTGCACTTCATAGTGAAAGGATGGGGCTGTCTAAATAGGAACAAACCCTGATTAATGGACCCCTGGAGCCTGGGCATTTTTATTACTTGTCTATCCCTATTGAACCCATAAACAAATCAGACATATGATAGTGAAGGTTTAATAATTCTCTTAAGGGAAGAGCTCTTCTGAAAGCTATTGTCTGTTTTTTGCTTTTTAACAGATCATGAAGTTTCCTGTACCTATCCAAGGTCCTGGCCATGGAGCTTGGAGGACATTATTATTTTTTTATTTTCAAACAAATACATTTATTCAATTTCATCACAGTTTCTACTGAACAGGTATTCTTTTTGTGTTGACAGCAGCCTCTCAATAAGGCTGTAAAATAATCAGGTTTGGATTAGTTGGGTTCTTTAGTGTGGAAAGCCCATTTAAAGAAATGGAGCATACCTCTTTCACTTTTTTGAAAGGTAAAGGACTATGGATGCCTAATATTTTATACATTCTCAGCTTACTTTTCTTTGTCAATTGATTTTACTTATTTTTTTTTTTCTTGTTATAAGGGAAGTCTCACTGGTGGCAATAGTAAGGACAGAAAGTATTTCTCCAGAAATGATTGCAATTAAAAAAAAAGACAGTGGACTTAAATTAGTTAATATTTTAAAGAAAACAGGTCAGTTCTGTTACAATTCTATGGCCATGTCTAACCTTCCAATAGCTTCATTCTGACATCTGTGGCAATTGTCTAAATCTTTCTGCATTTTGTAGATATTACATGGCTGTCTCTGGGTGGATGAGGGGCAAGAAAGGGCAAAGGTGTGATGATGAGGGACCCTGAATTAACCCAGTCTGCCTGGTGGTTAGTATATTGCACAGACAAATCTAGGGAGATCACCAGATTGGGGGGGGGGAATTCAGCAGAGTGGCTAAGTCAGCTGAATCTGCTGGCAGACACACTCATTTTAAAGGTCATTTTCTTTTCCCTGCTCACCACCACATACAATGAGTGACTGGCCTTTTAGAAAGCAGTCAATCCTGTCATCAGATATAGGATGCTAGTTGAAAGAACAGGCTGTCAAAACACTACCAGCATATTGTTACTAACCAACACAGCATCTGATTTCAGATGATGCCATCTGAGGAAACTTCAGTGGAGTCAAAGTTAGCTTAGTGACTAGAAGTTGGACAGTCATTTTCTGGCTTTCTGAATTATTATTGAGGTATCTATTTTGGGCTTTTCTTGTGACTAGTCAGTGGACAGTTCATTAATTCATTCAATGAGCATTTAAAGGTACCTATTGTGTGCAAGCACTATGTTAAGTGATAGAGTTAAAAGGCAAAATGAAAGTGCTGGAGCAAAGCAACCCACCCACAGATTAATAATTACAAAATATATGCAAAGTAAAATCAGAGTAAAGTATCATGGGACAGAGGAGGATACCCACAACTTAGAAGAAGTAGAAAAGACGTGCTATATGTAGCACTAGGAAGAAAATAGGAGTTCTAAGAGGCTGCCCAGAGGAAAGAGAGCATTCCAGATAAGGAAGATGGTATGGTCAAGGTTATGGAGGCAGGAGATGCAATATTGTGCCTAGGGGATTGGACAAGTAGGGCAGTATGACTGGACCAAGAGTTGGTGAAGATAATGTCTTGAATACCAAATTGAGAAATTGATATTTTATACTGGAAGCAATAGGGATTGATATCTTCTAAGGGAGAGAAAGAATGCTGCTTAAGGTGAGGCCTCTTAAAATGATATTTATGGTTTAGTTGATAGGTGAATAGATTTGTAGTTAAAAGAGAATTTGGAGATTATCTTTTTGAAACTTGTCTTTTTTCATAGGAGGAAAGGACCAAAGTTGCATAGTAAATGAAGAGGGTAACCACAATTAAAGTAACAACAAAAATTAAGTCATCATGACCTGTATTTCTGTTATCTTTAAGCTCAGTATGAATTCTTCCATTAATTGCATAGTTTAGTTCTGAGCTAACTTTCCAGGTTCATCCCACATTGTTCCCCACCATGAATTCTATATTTCTCTCTGCTTTCTCACTGCAGCTTATTAAATTCTTGGTTTTCTTATAGATTCAGTTGAATCTTATAGATTCGATTGCATCTTATAGAATCAATTTAAGTGCCACTTCTTAAAGGACATGTTTCCCAGGGCCCTCACTCCCTACGATCTGGTATTTTCCTCTCTATCATTATTTTCCATTTATTATGTATTTATCTTGTTTGTTCCAATTTATTTATATGTTTTTCCCTCATTAGAATGTGAACTCCTTGAGGTCAGGGGATGTTTTTGCATTTCTTTGAACCTAGAAATTCATATAGTACTTGGCACACAATATGTACTTGATTAATTGATGGAATAATTGATAACACATCCCTGAGAGCTTTCTCACTTCATTTCTACTAGACCATAACTTCACTGTCCTCCTCTGTCATGTAATTAATGCAGTGTTTTTTAATATTTTAGTTTATTTTAAAAATTCTTTTCTTTTAAATTTTGAGTTCCAAATTCTTTTCTTCCTTCCTCATGTAAAACATTTTCATATTAATTATATTTCAAAAGAAGCAAGAAAATGGAGAAACATTCTTCAATTCACATTCAGAGTTCATAGTTCTCTTTTTTGGAGGTGGGTAGAATTTTTTCATCATGAATCTTTTGGAATTATCTTGGATTATCATATTGATCAGAGAAGTCATCTTTCACAGTTGATCATCATTACAACATTTCTGTTACTGTGCACAATGATCTTCCAGTTTGTATCTCTACACTTGACATCTGTTCATATAATTCTAACCACATTTTTCTGACCCCCACCTACCTCATCATTTCCTAGCACAATGTTTTGATGGTGCCATAACTCAAATACTAAAACATCCTGAATAAATATGGAGCAGCTTGTAGATATACTACCAATGATTGACTTTTGTGACAGATTTTAGTCAGTTGACAACTCTACTTCTAAGTAAAAAAATCCAAATATGAACCCAGATCTTCAAACTGTGATTTATTTTTAGATGCCTCTTCCACTAAGGCAGAGGATCCATTGAAGTTGGGACTATGGGGAAAGAGAAGTGTATGAGAATGGAGGTATGGTTGGACTCTAAGATCTATATATTTTCTGTCCTTTATTTTAGTTTATTGCCATGTTGCTCATTTCCCAGAGATAAGAACTTTAACCTATACTCCAGCTCTGGTGGTTAAACTTCTATGTCCTTAATAGCCAGATCAGAATAAGGGAAACTTTCTCCATGCACAATCAACTGCAGATGGAGGGGTAAGGAGTCCAGGCAACTCCAGACTGCCAAAAGTCTATCTACTTTTGAACTGTGAGGCACTGCAGACCATAACTTCCCTGGGACAGAACATCTCAAAGTTAAATTGCTCTCTGGAAAATACAGACTTTGCAACAAATGCAAAGGCATTCTGATTCTGAATCATTCAAGTTTCTGATCCTAAGTTGTTCTTGGGTATTTTTTTTTAATTTCTTTTTTTGTGCATGTGCCCTAGAGGTGGTTCATAATATGGTGATTTTGCTTATTATGAGTTCTTCAGTTCTTTGTACTCCTTTCAGTTCTGGTGATTGAAAGTTGAACTTGAAGTTAGAATTCTTTGGAAATAGAATAATAAAGTTATCACTTTATTCAAAGGCCCAACTCTTGGATTTTTCTTATCTTTTTCAAAAATGTATTTGTTTAGTATTTTATTTTTCCCAGTTACATGTAAAAACAATTTTAAACATTCATTTTAAAAATTTTAACTTCTGAATTCTCTCCCTTTCTCTCACCTCCTTCCATTGTGAAAGTAAGTAATTTGATATACTTTATAAATATGTAGTCATGCAAAACATTTCCAAAATAGTCATGTTATGAAAGAAAGCATAGATTCCCACCTACCCTGGTCTTTTCTGATACCAACCAAATCATGAAGATTGAAATTTCCAATTCAGGATCCCCCAAAACACTTGGGATCTCATCAGGACTAGGGTTCCTCTCAATCACAATCCATAGTATTGCATATTCTGTGTGGCTCTTGCACATGCTATTCCATAAATTCACCAAACATACTGGGAACCTTCCTCTCTATTTCTCTTTTTGTTAATTTATATTTTATTTATTTACACATTACTAAAATAGTCTTGTAAGAGTAAACATAATCCCCCCTACCCCCCAAAATAAAAAGCCTCACAAGAAATAAAGTGAAAGAAAGAGAAAAAATGTGTTTCATTCTGTGCTCAGATACTGTCAGTTCTCTCTGGGGTGTATCACACTTGTTTTAATCATAAATCCATCAGAGAAGTTACTTCCATATTTTTCCACAGTTGAAGTTGCTGATTGTAATTCTCTCCATCCGTTCCTCCCTTCTACCATTTGTAATATTTTCTCTCTCCTTTTACTCTGTACTTCTTCAAAAGTGTTCTGTGGAGCAGCCAAGTGGCACAGTGGACAGAGCACTGTCCCTGGGGCCTAAGAGGTCCCAAACCTACACTCTACCTCAGAGACCCAGTGACCACCCAGGTCTTTGATCCCGGACATGCCATCCACTACCTTGCAAAAGTAAAAAAAAAAAATGTGTTAAATCTGACTATCCTCCCCTATAATCTAATTTCTCCTCTATTACACCCCCCTTTCCTTCTCCTGTCCCTTTTCTCCCATCCCCTTTCTTTCCTTTTTCCTTCTACATTTCTATACCCTATTAAGTATGTATCTCTCTGAGTCATTTCCGATAAAAATGAAGGTTCCCTCATTCCCCCTTGCCCCCCCTTCCATATCATTGCAAAAGATATTTCTTGACTCTTTTACAGGAAATATCTTGGTCTATTCTACCTCTCCTTTCCCTTTTGTCCAGTACCTTTCCTTTTCATCCGTTAACTCCATTTTTACAATATATTATATCTTCAAATTCAGTTTCCTCCTGTGCGTCGTCTATAAAAGTTCCTTCTTACTGCTCTATTAAATGAGAAGGTTCATATGAATATTATCTATATTATTTTTCCCATGCAGGAATACATGCAGTTAATCATCATTAAATCCCTCATAATTTACCCTTCTTGTCCACCCTCTCTATGCATCAACTGAGTCCTGTACTTAACTTTCTGTCCAGTTCTGGCTGTTTCAACAGGAACATTTAAAACTTCCCTGTTTCATTGAAAGTCCATCTTTTCCCCTGGAAAAGGATGTTCAGTTTTTCTGAGTAGTTGATTCTCAGTTACATTCCAAGCTCTTTTGCCTTCTGGAATATTATATTCCAATCCCTATGACCCCTTAATGTAGATGCTGCTAAATCCTGTGTAATCTGACTGTAGCTCCAAGATATTTGAATTATTTCTTTCTGGCTGCTTGCAATATTTTCTTTTTGACTTGGGAGTTCTGGAACTTGGCTATAATATTGCAATATAATTAATATTGTTTTAGATCTCTTTCAGGAAGAGATTGGTGGATTTTCTAAAATTCTATTTTGCCCTCAGCTTCTAGGATATCAGGGCAATTTTCCTGTAGAAATTCTTTAAAAATGAAGTCAAGACTCTTTTCCTGATCATGACTTTCAGGTAGCCCAATAATTTTTAAATTTTTCTCCCCTGGATCTGTTTTCCAGGTCAGTTGTTGTTCAATGAGATCTTTTTTCTAGTTTTTTTATTCTTTTGGTGTTGAATTATTGTGTTTTGATTTCTCACAAAGTTATCAGCTTCCTTTAGCTCCATTCTACATTTGAAGGAGTTGTTTTCTTCCGAGAGCTTTCTTTTCTCCTTTTCCATCTGGCCAATTCTACTTTTTAAAGTATTCTTCTCCTCATTAACTTTTTGGACTGCCTTTTCCATTTGACCTAAACTAGTTTTTAACATGCCATTTTCTTCAGCAATTTTTTTTGATCTCCTTCACCAAGCTGCTGACTTGCTTTTCATGTTTTTTTCCTGCATCTCTCTCATTTCTCTTCCTAATTTTTCCTTTATCTTCCTTACTTGATTTGCAAAATCTTTTTTGAGTTCTCTCATAGCCTGAGCCCAACTTCTATATTTTGGAGTCTTTAGATGCAGAAGTTTGAACTTTCTCATCTTCTTAGTTTGTGTTTAGATCCTCCATGGGACTAAAGACAATTGTCTTTGGTCAATTTCCTTTTTTTCTGTTTACTCATTTCCCTAACCTTTGCCTGATTTTGGGGTGCTTCCTGAGCTTTTGAGTATTATTGGGACACCCCTGCAAGGACCTCAGTTCCTTCAAGGTCTTATGGGAGGCTCTGACTGCTCTTCTGGCCTGTGCTCTGGTCTATGGATGACCATAAGCCCTCCCCTCTGTCCTGGAGCTGTGAGGAGGATTCCTGTTCCACTATGGTGGTATGGGGCCCCAGACTGCAACCAGCATCAGAATATGGACAAAGCACCAGAGTCATGTCCCAGGGAGAGGACAGTCTCCCCCTACACCCTTACCTTCCATTGGCTGAGCACTCTGGGAGCAGCTGCCAGGCAGCTTCTTGCTGGGTGGCTCTGTCCTACCTATTTCTCTTGACACCTCAAAGATGTGAAACCCATTGGCCTTCCATCTACCATCCTTCATTCTTTCCAAGTAACCAACCTATCTTTTTTTCCCTGCTTATCCATTTCTTTTATGATTCCTTTACATCATGACAACATCTTTTATGTGGTTTCTCCTTTAGAATTTTCATCTGTAATGCATTGTCATCTTCTCATACCCACCAGAGGCCTTTCTTTTGCCCTGTGGGTGATAATCATTTTTCACTCTTCAGAGACTATAATGTTCTATGACTTTTAGATATAAAATAACAACAGAAAAATATTCAAATTAAAAGATTACCATTTATTTATAAGTTTGAGTTATTAAAAGCCATATTTTGGTTTCCAAATCAATCCGTGTATATTTTATTTAGAAGTTACTACATTCAAGATATTGGGGATATATGTGCAAGCAATGAAAAAAAATTCTCATTTGTTAAAAGTTTACATTTGAATAGGGGAGACAACAAGTATATCCACATCCATATTTATAACCAAATGCATATGCATAGCCATGTCAGCTATATTTATATTCATATCCATATAAGTATACATAGAATAGATATTAATAGAATAAACACAAATATGCAAAGTAGTTGAAAATAGGATTGTTGGGAAGGAGGATGCTAGTGGTTGAGGGGATTAAGAAAGTGCCAAATGTACTTGAGAAGAGCTTTTGGGGAAGAAAGAGATTCTATGAGATAGATGTGAGGAGGGCATGCATTCCAGGTATAGAAGATAGTTAGTTCAAAGGTGAGTGTAAGGAACAGAGAAAAGGCCTGGAATCCAGAAGAAAGAGAAAAATTCAAGTTCAGAAAGAAAGCATGGGGTCAAGTTGTGAAAGTCTTTAAAAGTTTAGCAGAGGAATTCATATCATTTTGGCAATAGCAAGTCACTAGAGCTTCCTGAGAAAAGAAAGGACATGATTACATTTGTGCAGTAGGAAGAAATTTTTCCCGATGGGAAATGGATTGAAGTGAGGGAAAAAATATGAGACAGGTAGAATGAATAAAAGACAATTGAAATAATTTAGTGGAGATGATAAGGGCCTAAAGTGAAGTGGTAGTTATGTGAATACAGAGAAGATTTCCCCCCAAATCCAACTTATTCTTCTCCTCTTCAATTCTGGGTTAAAGTTATTGGCACTTTACAATATCTCTCCAAATTTGTGTGTATGTGTTTATGTATGTGTATATGTGAGTGTTTTGTTGTTCAATTATTTTAATCAGTCATGGCTGAATCTGTGACCCTATTTGGAGTTTTATTGGCAAAGATTCTGGGTTGGTTTGTCATTTTTTTTCTCCAGCTTATTTTATTTATGAGAAACTGAGGCAAATAGGGTAAATGACTTGCCCAAGGTTATATAACTAATAAGTGATTGAGGCCAGATTTAAATTCTTGACGATGATTTTTCTTGACTCCAGACCTGGCACCCTACCTATTGTGCAACCTAGCTACCCCTTGAGTATATCTATATATCTATATATATAATATGAATGTGCATAATATATACAAACATATATATATGTATATACTTATATGATACTTGAATATGTATAATAATATAATACATGCACATATGAATGAGATTTATAGATTATTTATCCCACTATATATATATATATATATATATATATATATATATATATTTATATATATATAGTATTTTTGATAACAGGCATTTCTCATCTACTTGCTTTTCATTTCTGGATGTGTCAAACTCTTTAGAATGATCATGACTCATTGAGGAAGTTCTGTGCTATTCTGGGTTTGATGGAATCCAATCAGCACAATATCATCTACAAGTAGGAATATTGAGTCCAGGATTGATTAGATAACCCACACTTCTTACTACAGACAGAACCAAATTTAAATATGAATGGGAAACATTCAAAATAAATAAAAATACAGTCCAATATAGATAACATCACATTCAAAATTAAGTCAATATGTGGCCTCTGGGTATCCTTATTTGTGGATGAGTGACCTCATTTCTGTTTGAATTTGATATCACTGGTCTAGAGATCTCTTAATTTGGTGTCTGAGGACTTAAAATATTTTTGAAAACTGAATTTCAATATAAATGTTCTGTGAAATCTAATGTATCTTACACATTTAAAAACAATTCTGAGGAGTCCAAAGATTTCACTAACTTTCAAATGGATCCATGATACACAAAGGTTAAGAACCTCTGCTCCATAGGGAATCCCTACTTGTCTTGGACCATATCACAGAACTTCCTCCACCTGAGCAGTGGAATTCTTTCCTTATCTTTTCCTGCTCTATGTCTTGTTTGTACTAATGAGCAGGGGGTTGTCAAAAAAGGTTAACTCTTCTTATAACTTTCAGGGAATCCTGTATAATTTTGCTACATACAAGGAAAACAATTGGAAAAGTCTTGAAGCATATATTTTGTTCAATTGAATTTTTTTTTATAATCAACAAAAAATGGGGTCTGGGATCTTGTAGTTCATGCCTCTTTTAATCAATTGTGTGATGGTGAGATGTAGTCTATGAAGAAATATAGCTTGTGAGAGTCTTCCTCCTTCAATATTCTCATCAAGGATATTATTAAAAATACATAGATTATTTTCCCAAGAATTTTTTTAGAGATGAGAAAATAGGATTAATGATGGTGTTCATTTTTTAGGTGTAGGAGGAATTCAATAATAAGGTCTGAGGATTTTTCCACATGTGATTGTTCTGTGTATATACCTAGCAAGTACCTTATATAACCTTTCTTGGTGCAATATCAGTTACAGCCCAACTGAAACATAATCTGCCTTCCTTAATCTTATAGGAAGACCATGTGTTGCTAAAATTAATGGATGGGGGAGTATAATACATAATTTAGCTACTAAATAGTGCTATGTATGTAATTAGCCTAATGGTCTTATTGTTGTTTGTCCTTCATTCTTAAAGAGGACAAAAGACATCATTCCTTCAGAGTTATCTGGGTCCACTGGCAAGACAGATCCAGATGATGGAGATGGCCCCAGTTATTTGGCCTTTTAAGTTAAAGTCTAAGATCCCAGTTTGTCTGAGGCAACATCCCTTCTGTTATTAAATCTAGGTAAGAAATGGAGCAAAAAAGGCATATTTTACCTACTAAAAACATCAGTATGGGGAGAAAGACAGAGCTCAAAACAGAAACAATGGCTATTTACACTCACTCTGCTCATCAAGAATCAAACAATGACTGACAGAGATTTGGGCTGGGATTTATTTTTGACCAATCAGTGAAAGTCAGAATAATATGAGTTTAAGGTATAGTTTTATTACTACATTTGAACACAAATGGTTGTTATCAAAACCTGTTTTAACAGAGCTCTATTTCAGGAAATTTATATACCTTTAGGCAGAGCATCCACATGTGGAGAGAGGAAGGAAAGAGCAGTGGAAGAGGAGAGGGAAGGAAAGGAAGAAGGAGGGGAAGAAGGAAAGAGGGGAAGAAGGAGGGAAGGAAAGAAGGAAGGAAAAAAAAGGAAGGAAAGGATAGCAATGCCTAACTGGATGACCAGTTGGGTTATTAGTGCACCAGTTATTACTACTCACATATGATTGTTTGTCTTTCATTCTTGAGGAGGACTAAATACATTAGGAATATGAAGTCATGAATTGTAGGTAAATTGGATTTAAGTAAAGTGGGGCTGTGCAAAGTCACTAGTCTCCCTCTCTCCTCCAGATTTATCTGGATCTTCTGATATGATATAGATCAGGATAACTGGAGTTGACCCAAAATGTAGTGGGAGATCTTGGCCTTTTTGAGCTACAGTGTTTCCTAGGTCTCAGTTTGTCTGAGGAAACACCCATTCAGTTATTAAGACAGTGATCCTCAAAAAAATCTGAGAATGGGTGGCTAGGTGGCACAGTGGATAGAGCACTGGCCCTGGAGTCAGGAGTACCTGAGTTCAAATTCAGCCTCAGATACTTAATAATTACCTAGCTGTGTGGCCTTGGGCAAGCCACTTAACCCCGTTTTCCTTGCAAAAAAAAATAATCTAAAAATCTCTTAGATTGTATATGCAAGAAAACTCATTTAGTTCAAATGCTTGAACCTCCTATTCCAACCAAACCATGTGGTTTCAATGTGCTAGAAAGAAGAAACCATTGCTGATCAGGATCTGAATTCTAGTTAAGGAATTTATATGGAAATATTTCTTGTGATCATAAAATGAATGATAGAACCCCAAGAGAAGTAGATGAAGAATTAAGCGCTTGGGAATGTTTCTAGTCCTAGGGACAAGCTAGAGAAGGTGACTGGGGATCAAAATGGAGTTAAAAAAGTTTAAAATCAGGGAAGCTAGGTAGTGCAGTGGATAGACTGCTGAACTTGGGAATTGGGGAGTTCAAATTCAGCCTCAGGTACTTATTGGCTATGACCTTGGCAAGTCACTTTACTCTATCCATCTCAATATGTTGGTTGTAAGGATAAAATAACATCATATTTCAAAAGTACTTGGTAAACCTTAAAATGCTATGTAGAAATTAACGTCTTCCTTCTTTTCTTTCTTCTCCTTCTTCTTCTTCTTCTTCTTCCTCTTCCTTTTCTTCTTTCTTCTTCCTCTTTCATTTTCTTTCTTTTTTTTTCTTCATGTTTAGTTCCAGAAACTTCCATCAGAACATCTGGGAGCTTTTCTAGCTCAATCTTTATCAGATCTTTTTTATACTATAGAGATCATCAACTTTTTACTGCTATTTCCTTAATTTAAGATAAAAGACAATGGAAAGGACTCTTCCTGACCATCTTTCAAAGCCTCCTCCCATAGCTCCCATAGGAAAAGAATAAAGGGATGAGTGCTGGTGCCAAGGACCTAAAACAATTGAAGCAAAGGACAATTATGGGTGCAGAAATGTTAAGGGTTTTAGCTATTTCTCAGCCTCCTTACCAAGCATGAGGTTTTTGGAAGCTGCCTTTTTTGCCACCAATTAAGAATTTATCTCTCCACATACTAATTTCCAGATGACTATTCTGATTCATGGTCTGATTTTGACTTACTTTTTTCTGGTGGATAGCAGCAGCAGCAAACTGCAACTATCAACAGATTTACCCTTCACCTTCCAAATTGAGTTTTTTTCAGTTTCAATGATAAAATGACAAAAGCTAGCAATTAATTTCACTAGATGAAATTCATTAATGAAGTCTCTCCAAAAGGGAAAGAGGGAACCAAAGAAGGGGAGAAAAAAATTCTGTTTCCCATATACAATTTTTATTCCCTTCCTCTTATTATAAAAATTTTTGTCTTTGGGGTGGGAAGTAAAGGGATAGAACAAGGCATTGTTTATTATCGCTCCAATTATCATTATAGTATTCCATTATCGCTCCAATTATCATTATAGTATTCCACAAAGCAAAAATATATATATATATATATATATAATAGGTAAGGGAAAAATAGCATGGGCAGTAGTTACATGAGACATTGGTCTTTTTTATTCCTTTAGATACCTCGTAAAGTTATATTGTCTCCAATGTGAGTCTACCCTAAACTCATCTAGTTCAGCTGTTTTTCCCATCTGTTTTCTTTAGGGCCATTTCCAGTTCTTCTAGGAGCACATCCAGCATTCCTTTGTGTCTCTAAGGAGAACTTGGGAGTCATTTTTTCCATTTATTCACACCTTCCCTCTATCTTCTGGTCTTACTTATGGTGAAATGTCAGCAGTCATTTGGTTCAGTTTTTAAGTATTATGGTCCCTTTGAGTGTTGGAGAAAGAGCTCACATTTAGTATATATCAAGAGAAAAGTTAATGCTTGTAGTTCACCTAAAAGCTGTGATTCTCAATACCATCTTGTCATTCTACTCCATATTTGGAATATATATATATATATGGAAGTTTCACAGGACTGAGGCTGTTATATATATTTTTTCTTTGTTTCAAGGTTTGCCATGGCCAGCAGATTCATCCTCAAGTAGCTAGGCTAATGCAGGTTACTCATCTCTCTCTAAATAGCTAGGCTGGTCCTTGGAAAGCAAACTTAATCTGTTTCTGAAATGATACTTGAATCGTTTCCAGCTGGTTGAACTTGTAAGGGCTTACTTTTTGCTGACAGAACCTTCAAGACCCCAGTTCACCTCTATTCCAAGATGAGGCTTCCAAATAGGGTTGGCTGGAGTATTTCTGAGACATCTGGATTTTAGTGAAGGCATTGTTACTGAAAAATAAAGATTACAGTGAAGGCAGAAATTGGGATAGGGAACAAGGATCAGAGAGGGCTGGGGGCAAGCAAGGCTCAAGGATTGTCCTTTATATATGTCAGCCTACAAATATTAAAACATAATCTTAGAAACATAGAGTAATTAAAATTCAGATTTGGCAGATGGTGTGTGTGTGTGTGTGTGTGTGTGTGTGTGTGTGTAACTATGAGATGTGTAGCTTGAATTATTCCCAATCATCCAAGTGGTCATCCAGGTTTTTTTTTTTTGGTAAATCTTCTCTGACAAAAAATGGAAGCTCCATGAAGCATCTCATTTTTTTCAGATAGCTCTAATTCTGAATAAATATCTCCTTCTGTCAGGCTAAAATCTGTCTTCCTGAAAACTTGACCCATTGCTTAGTTTTTCCATCTGGGGTCAAGCAAATAATAATTCTAAACTCTTTCCTCCTTCATAGTCTAGACCTTCAGTTCTTGTAGGACAGTTGTCATTTCCTCTTCATTCTTCTCTTTATTAGGTTAAAACATCTCTGGTTGCTTCAACAGATATGTATAAGGTATTCCTAGCCATATCCTAGGTTCTGGGAGCAGTTTGTCCCTTGGTTTTTGACAGATTCTTAATTCTGAATTTTACCCCCCCTGCAAGCCTTTTATCTTTGTACCATATCCACCTATCATTTATCTATCTATCTATCTATCTATCTATCTATCTATCTATCTATCTATCATCTATCTATCTCTATATCCTCTCTCTCTCTCTCTCTCTAAATATATGTGATGTTACATATACCCATATAAATGTATATATATGTACATATGTATACACACACACACATATATATACATATATAATATATATGTACATATGTATACACACACATATATACACATATATAATATATATATGTACATATGTATACACACACATATATATACATATATTATATATATATATATATATATATATATATATATATAACATAAAACTTCTCTTACAGAAATTCAACTATATGGTTGTTGCTAGGGCAGGTTTTCTAATTCTTCATTTGAAATCACTTTCATTTCCAACTCCTTTTTTTTCTCTGTCTACTACTACTTCTGCCATAGTTAAATCTCACATAAATTATATACTAGCCTCCTAACTATTCTTTCTGCCTCCAGTGTTTTCCTTCTTTGATACCTGGTTACACACAGTTGCTGCAGTGATTTTTCTCAGATGCTGCTTCCTTCATGTTATTTTTTAGAACCTTCAATGATTTCCCACTGTCTTTAGGATAAATGAAAAATTTTATAACACAGGATTTAAGACCCTGCAAAGTTCAATTCAGCATATATACATTAGGTACATTCTATGTAAAAGGTACTGTATTAGATACTTGGTATACAAAGATAAAAATGAGAGTCCTTGTCCTTCAGGAGGTTTATGTTTTATTGGAAAAATGCATTCAACACATAACCAAATTCTGTATTTGAGCTGATCCACAAAGTAAGGATTCTAAATATTGTTAGATTTTAGCTTGGTTATCTATTAGGCAGAATTAGGTCAAAGCAATGCAATAGTAGGGGCAACAAAGTGACAAAGTGGATAGAGGCCTGACTTTTGAGTTGGGAATACTCATCTTTGTGAGTTTCAGTCCAACCTCAGACACTTTCTATCCTTGGGCAAATCACCCAACTCTATTTTCTTCATTTTTCCCTTCTGTAAAATGATCTGCAGAAGGAAATGACAAACTACTCCAGCATCTTTGTCAAGGAAACTACAAATGGGGTTACAAAGAGTGAAATGACTGAACGATGGTAAAATAAGAACAGTACCAAATCTTCCCCATATGCTTGAGGTACACTTCTCTACAAATATTATGCCTATGAGAAGAGTGGGTCCAAACTTGGAATACAATGGTAGTGAAGCCATCAGGTAGGGAATCTGATGACTAAGGAGACTTATTTTTGGTATTTCAAGTCCTCAATGTCTTCTTTTCTCACAGGTACCACATGAAGCTAGGAGTGTTGCTCTTCTAGGAGATGATCTTTTTAATCCTAGGATATGTTCTTTAAAGTTCAATTTTGGAATGCTAGGACTTATTCTCCTTTGAATCCATGGCTGTGTCTGCAGGTGGGGTCATGCTCCCTGAAATTGCTTTCTCTTTTAATTTTTGCCTTTTAGTGTCCATGTCTGATAAGAAGTTTTAAATTTTTTGCTCACTCAATTATATACCTTTAACTCTATGGATTTGCTAGATAGGGATTTTCCTGTTTGGTAAGTAGTTCTGCTATAAACTACCATGACCTATGAGAAAGGGTGGGAAGAAAATCCCTCATTCACCCCTCCCCAACAGTACTTATAAGCACAAGTGTCACACTCCAGAAAACTATTCTTGTCCTGCAATCACTTGAACTGATAAATTCTTTAACTATGTTGACTGAATTTTAGAGCTATTCAAGTCATTATAACATAATTTTTTAAAGAAAAAGGGGAAGAAAAAAAGTTCAGCAAAAGGGATGATTCTTTTCTATTACATGCATTGTTCTACACCTGCAGAGAAACCCCTCTCTCCACTCTCAACCCCCATCTCTGAAAAGGAATTGGGGAGATACTCTCTCCTGCCTCTTTTTTGAGACAAAGCTTGTTCTTAGTAATTTTTTAGTGGTGGTTGTTCACTCTAATTAAAATCTTCTAATTGTTGTTTATATTGTTTTCTTGGCTTTTACCTCACATCAATTCATATAAATTTCTTCATACTTCTCTGTCTCCATCTCATTTTTCATTTCTTTTGGCACAGTAATGTCTTATTACATTAATATGTCACAGTGTATTTAGAAAATCTCCAATCAATGGGTACCTATTTTTTTTCATTTCTTTGCTATCACAAAGCTGCTATATATATATATATATTTCAGTGTGTATGGTGGTTTTTTGTCATTGAACTCTTTGAGGTATATACATGTCAGTAGAGTCCTTAGGTCAAAGAGTTTGGACATTTTAGCTACTTTATTTGCATTACGTGAAATTACTTTTCAGAATGATTGTACTCATTCATGACTCTACAACAATGTATCAGTGCGCCTTTTTATAACACTTATAACATCAACGATTTCTGTTTCTATTTGTCATCTTTAATAATTTACTGGATATAGGTGAAACCTCAAAGTTGCTTAGATTTTTATTTCTTTTAGTGATTTGAAGTACTTTTTTCCTTATGTTTGTTGATAGTTCTCAATTCTGAGAATTATTTGTTCAGGTCCTTTTTACCATATATCTATTGGGAAATAGTTTATGATCTTGTATATTAAATTCTTATCAAACAAATTTGATAATTTTCTACCCTTTGATCACTTCCCTTCTTATCCTTGATGCATTAATTTTATTGGTGTAATAGTTTTTCAATTTCACATGATCCAAATTATATATTTTGTTTGTAATTTCTTGTTTGTGAAGAATTGTTTCAGATCCACAGCTGTGAAAAGGTATATCATTATTCTCAACTAATTTTTTCATGATGCTAATTAATTTTCAAGTCACAGATAAAATTTAAATTTATTGTGGAATATGGTGTAAAGATGTTGATTCAAGCCAAGTTTCTCTTCTGATTCAATCAAGGAACTTGTTCACATTTTATAATGGTCATTACTGTATCTTTCCACTTAGGTTAACACCTTATTATATGTCTCTTATTTTCTGTGACTGCAAAAATTGTTGGAGGGAAACAGTTTTTTAGAGAGCATCCTTTTCCTGTCCCTGTACAGAATGAATACAAAACATTTTGAGAAGGAGACTCTCACAGTTAGGGGGGAATTGATCAGAAAAAGAAACATTTGAAGGTGGCACTTGAGCTAAGTGTAAGAAAGGAGAGTACTTCATGCATAGGGATAGCCACTGCAAGGACAAGTAGGGAGAGATGAAGCAGTTCGTGTGTGTGTGTGTGTGTGTGTGTGTGTGTGTGTGTGTGTGTGTGTGTGTAGAATAGCATGTAACTAACATCAATGGACTGGAGTTTGTGGAAGGTTGATCTTCCTAGTTTTTTACTCCATGATTACCCAATATCGCATCAGTCTTACGTTCCAGCTAGGTTGGTCTAGTCATTATTTTATTCATGCTTTAAATTTTCTCATCTTTGGTAATGATGTTCCCCTTGCCTGGACTTAATTCACTAGAGCTCACTGTTCCCTCTACCCTGCCCAGTGAATTCTATCTATATTATCTAGTATTGACAAGAAGGTCAGAAAAGGTGGAAATCAATCTTACCAGTGACACTTGGAGTCAGTACTCAGAGAAGAATTATTGGAGATATTGGAATAATGAATAAGATTTAACTAGACAAGAAAGGAAAAAAAGAAACAAAAGGAAGGAAAAGTATTCTAAGTGAGAAGACTAGGATGAATAGCACAGCACAGAGACCTGGAGATAGAAATTAGCTTGTTACTGACTGTTGGCTAATAAGTCTGAATAGGGAAGATGGAGTCAGATTTTAGAGACCTTTGGAAGCTGGGCAGAAGTTTGACTCAATGATGTGATGGACAATTTGAAGTCATTGTAGCTTCTTGATGAGAAGAGTAATAAGATGAATTTCTTATTTTTGGAAGATGCTTTTTGGCAAGAGAGGCAGAATGGAATAATGGACTTGGAAACTAGTTGGTACAAGTACAGGATCTGTAATAAGGAAGATGAATTCAGATCCAGGCTCAGCCACTTATTAGCTATGTAACTCTAGAAAAGGCATTTAAGCTCTGCGTTTTCCTTATCTGTAAGATGGTTATAATAATAGTACCTATGAATATTTGTATGAGATGAGATAAAAATTGTGAAGTGATTGGCACATAAGTTGTGCTATAAAATGTTAGTCATTATTATTATTATTATTATTATTGTTATTTCTGCTGAAGTAACTTTTCTGATCCCCAGGCAACTCTTTAATCATAGACAATTGTAATCTGCATTCGTGGAAAGGGTTCCTTTACCCACAAATCAACAGGTTCTTGATGTTTCCTGACTATAGTACAGTTTTAATTGGAATAGGGAACCATAGAGGAAAGTCCTGTTATAATTCAGTGGTAAAATGATAGAGATCTGGATCAAGCTGACAGGAGTGAGAATAAGAAAGGAAGGATGATGGGGTTATATTTGGTGAGAGGGACACTGTTCCCCTTTTTGCCCAAATGAATTCCTCTCTTGGTTGCTGTTTGATGGTCTTCACTTGAATCCTCCCTAAAACTGCATCATTTCCAAAATCTTTATTTTTAATTTTAAAAATAGCTTGAGGCTGTTCACTTCTGGCAGATTCATCCAAGGACACACAGCTCTCATAATTAGTTTCCAGAAGGTATGAATTCTACCTGCAGGGTTTATTTGAATATTCAAAGGAACAGTTTAGCTTCCCCCACACCCGATATTACAAAAAATTAGCTTAGCTAACACTACTGTCTATTGCATATGAACAAAACTTTGGGTTCAAATATATAATCTTGACCTAGATCTAGAGGAGATCTAAGAGGTTATCTACTTCAACTTCATTTTATAGATAAAAAACAGATTCAGAGAAATGACCTTCAGTATATAGTGATGATAATAGCTAACATTTATAGTGTCTGTTCCAGACACTATGCCAAGTGATTTACAGACATCTCATTTGATCCTCACAGTAACCCTGGGAGATAAAAGCTATTATTAGCTCCATTTTACATTTGAAGAAACTGAGGTAATCAGAGGTCAAGTAACTTATTCAATGTTACACAGTCATTAAATGTCAGAGGGTAGATTTGACCTCAGAGCTTTCTGCCTTGGGTTCAAGTTTTCTGATTCTAAAGCAAAAGTTTTCCCATTTTCCCCCTTCTACTGACTCTTGAGGTATCTGAAAGCCAGAAAATACCTAACTTAGCAAATAGCTACCTTACTTTCCCTTTCTTTCAACCTTCCCCCCACCCTGCCCAAAAGAAAAAGCAAGTCATCCTAGATAGAATGTGATTTGAAATAAAAAATACTGAGGTTCAAACACCATTTCAGATATTCAGATCCTAGACAAGTCATATAATAATAATAATAATAATAATAATAATTAGCATTTATAGAATGTATTAGGTTTGCAAAGCACTCTCCATATATTATCTTATTTGTTCCTCTCTTTCCTGAGAGAGAAGTGCTATTACTGTCATCATTTTATAGATGAAAAAAACTGGGGCTGAGAGTAAGTTTTGTGACTTTTCTAGGTCACACAGATACTAAGTGTCTGAGGCTGGATTTGAATTCAAGCCTTACTCATTCCAAAATCAGTGCTCTGTCCATGTCCATAGCCTCTTGGCTATCACTTGTCTTACTTTTATATGTCTCATTTTTGTCATCTGAAAAATGAGAGGGTTTGATTAGATGACTTTTAAATTCCCTTCCAACTCTAAATTAATCTACATCCCCACATCTGTGATGTGCCAAATAATATCCAAGATTTTTAGTTTTAGAACTCTTTTTGTTGAATTATGTCCACTTAATTAGAAACAGGTTTTCTTGGAAAAGATACTGGAGTGGTTTGTCATTTCAATCTCCAGTTCATTTTATGGATAAGGAAACTGAGACAATCAGGATTAAGTGACTTGCTCAGGATCACACAGCTAGTAAATTTCTGAGGTGCATGTGAACTCAGGTTTTTCTGATTCCAGACCCAGCACTCTATCCACCAAGTCATCTAGCTGCCTTTTTTTTTAAGGAAGCTGTATTCCTTTAATATTGGTAACCATGGGAAGTGCCCCAGTTCAGAAAATCAGAGAGTTCCCCAATCCCTGTTATATTCCATTTCCCCAAAACTTTGAGATTGTAAAATCATAGATTTAAAGGTACAAATCAGGTATTCTAATCCAACCCCCTCATTTTATTGCTGTCAAAGCTGAGGATCAGAGTTTGACTTGTCCAGTCTCGCCATGCTGCACATAGTTCACATGTAGGAGAGCTGGGATTTGAACATAGGTCTTCTCCTTCCAATTTCTTCAGTCTTTCCACTTCACCACCTTGTAGAGGGGATGGCTCCAGGGAAGCCTATGGGACATTTAGAATTAAAATATAGATCCTGACAGGAGTTCAATCACTGAATAGGCCTAGAAAAGGGCCTGAGGCACTCTCTCCTCCCAGGGAGGGATTCAGATAAACTTGAAAGGAGGCTTTACTGGAAAGGAAATCATAGGGGTAGCAACTAGCTCCAAGACCTAACAGGGAAGGCTAGTGAGAGATCCCATTTTCCTGCTGGGAGGAATCTTATGCATGTATGCTCATTCATTCATTCACTCATTCATTGCTTAAAGCATTTTCCCTCTCTGGTCTGCATGACACACACATGTTTATGAATGTATGTATATACACATGCATTTGTGCATATGTGTATACATACTTGTGACTTTCCGAGTCTCATAAATCTTATAATATCACATACGTATACATGTATATAGACATTGTATACTAACCAGAGAGGAAGGACATTTTAAGCAATGAATGAATAAATGAATGAATGAAGGAAGGAATAAGTATTAGAAATATACATCCAAGTTTTCCTAACAGGAGAAAATGATACATACACACATAGTTACACACACACACTATGTGTGTATATAAGTATGTATACTTATATACACACATAGATACATATACATAAATACATGTGTATATTACATAATGATATAAGGTTTAAAAAGCACTTTCTCCTATAACCTGTGAGATTGATCCTATGAGACTTGTCCCCTTTCTACAGATCATAGAGGAGAGTTGAAAGGAAATTCAGGATTCATCTAGTAAAGCAAGAGGGTTTTATAGAGAAGAAAACTGAAGTCTAGAGAGGTTGTTTCTCAGTCAAGGTCACACAGGTCATCAATGACAGAACCTAATGAATTATACCCAAGGTCTTCTAATTCCACAGTCACTGAGTGACACTTGCTCTTTGGAAAAATCTGAGTTTGAGAGAAGGTGAGTAATTTGCCCAGAGTCACACTTTTATTTTTCAGTTAAGGTTCAAATCCAGTGCTCTTTCTATATCAATCATATTGCCACAATCTGGTGGCTGGTACCTTCTCTTTAAAAAGATTCTTAGACTTTCTTCTCCTATTCTGTCCCCAACTTAGAAAAAAAAAAGAATCTCTTGATTTTTTTTTTTTAACCAACTGGATGCTATCAGTAGACCTCCCATGGGAAATAACCAAGTCTTAAAGGGACAGTGCTGAAAGGAGGTTATTCAAGGTCCTGAAGATAATAGAAAACAAAGGAGAGACAGAGTAATGGGTCTGTAGGTTTCTTTGTCCTTCCTGTCCTGTTAGTCAGACAACATAAGAAAATGATTTATGCCAATGCAATCAATGTCCTTTGCATTAAAGTAGATCATTCAGAGAAGGGCTATAACTCTCCTTGATTCAACAAATCCAGGGAAATAGCAGTGGGCTACCTCTGTCCTTAGCCAGTTTAAGGGTTAGTTTTTAAGGGTATAAAAAGAGGAAAAAAAAGAAGTAATGCCTCTGTATATGTCCCCTTTTTTGGGCAGAGTTTGTTTGCACTAATTTTCATTTCATTTTTTAGTTTTAGAGAAGCCAATTTCTGTTTATAGGAAAGTGTTTTGTATGAAGTTCTTCCAGAATCTATATATTTAACTAGCTTTTAAGGTGACAGAATTTTATTTTCACTCAATGACTTTTCAAAATCAAGAGACAAAACCCTGTATTCATGTATTCAATCTCCCCACCCCCACCCCACCCCCTTGAGGTTAACAAAGTATTTTCGCACATCAGTCTTGTGAGGTAGTTTCTAACCTCATAGGATCATAGATTTAAGTCTAGAAGAGACTTAAATATCATTGAGTTCAACCATCTCATCTTACAGATGTAGTAGCTGAGACAGAGATTTAAGTCACTTGACCAGAATCACATAACTTGTAAGTAATAGAGACGAGATTTAAACCTAGATTTTTTTGACTCTGCATCTACATATGATTAAGTAGAGTTGAGGAGGCAGGATGCCACACTTGGAGTCAAAAAAAAACCCCACCTGAGTTTGAATTCCCCTTTCAAATCTTATAATCTGTGTTTTTTTTAGGTTGTCACTTGATCCCTCTGATCCTCAGTTTATTCACTGGTGATTTGGAGCAAGTAGTTGGCACAGTGTATAGAATGCAGAGTCAGGACGACTCATCTTCTTGAATTAAAATCTAATCTCAGAAATTTACTGAAATTAGCTATGTGACCCTGGATACGTCATTTAACCATGTTTGCCTCAATTTTCTCATCTATAAAGTGATCTAGAGAAGGAAATGGTCAAGAAAACCTTAAAAGTGGTCATGGAGAGTCAGACACAACTGAACAATAACAATTCAAATTAGGGAGTTAGACTAACTAGCCTCTTAATTCTCTTTCAGTTCAAGATCTATGATACTCTTATCTGTAACTCTTACATCATAAGACTTTTATTATAGTGAGATCAGATAACATATGTGAAATCCTTTGAAAATCTCAAAGTGTTGCATAACTGCCATCTTTAATTATCATCTCTTAGAGTTGAAATGTTTTCCAGAAAATAGTTGTATTTGGCTTGTTATGGTAACCACTAAACTACAGTAAGTCTAGGTCCTTAAATCCTCAAACTCAACAGAAATGTTGATTCAGCACTATTCCTATTTGGGAACTCCATGAAGAAAATGGCAGAGATGAGGTTGTTAAAAGGGAACTTTTAGGTCAAGACATATATCTCATTAGCTACAATCCATAAAACAAGGATTTTTGGATACCTAATTTCTCTCATCATCATCATCATTCTTAATTTATAGGGCCATAAAAGATTAGTGCTAGATTTGTTTACCTGAAAAGTTTTAGATTTCCATGTGGGGTTCACTAGGGAATAGGGTTGCCACTGTAGGTGAAAGGAGATAACTAAATTCAGATCAATGGATAAATAAGGCATGTAGCACACAGAGAGGAAGTGGGACAGGCTGCCAAATGGTGCATGAAAGTTACTATTCCATATTCAAAGATCTGGTATTGGAAAAGCCCTGTCCATAAAGATTGGAGACAAATCAGTAGTTAAGATCTCACACTGAGGATTATTTATAATACCTGATTCTTTTGGTGGTGATAGTTCCCAATCCTTCTGGGTCATCCTAAAGATTCCATGAACTGGAATAGCCTCAAATAAGTCAGGCAAATATAACTGGATTTCATTTATAAAGTAGTTTCATTAGATATTAAGACTCAGACAAGGAGGCAAATAGCTAAATAAAAACAATAAAAACATTTGCTAATAATATGTAGTATATACTCCAAAGATAAATAATTTTAGTAATAATGACACAGCATTTATATGATGCTTTAAGATTTGCAGAGGACTTTAAAAAGATATATTTCACTCAATCCTCACAATAATCCTGGAAGATAGGTGCTATTGTTAGCCACATTTTACATATGAAGATATTGAGACAGATAGAGGTAAAGTGAATTTTTTTTCAAAGTCATGTAGTTGCTAAATGCTTGAGATAAAATTTGAACTTAGGTCTTCCTGACTCTAAGTTCAGCATTCTATTTATTTTGCCGCATAGCTGCTTCCTTGTAAAAGTCAGGGAAGTAACCAAAATAATCCCATTTTCAGAGAAGAATCAAGGAAAACTCTTGGAACCCTTAGGAATGGAGGGAATGAATTCCAATCAAGGGGGTAGTTGAAAATATGGGTTCCAGGAGCTCAGGAGAAATATGCTAACTAGATCTATAGCTTTGGTCCCTTTTGCGTAGTTGATTCTATGGGAGCTTAGAGACTAATGAGATATTATAGTGAAAGAAGAGAGTCCAAGACAGAACCCTGGGCCATATCCACACTAAAGGATAGGTCCATGGATGGTAATCCTATAAGGGAAATAAGAAGGGATAAAAAGATTTAATCACTCTCTAATGATAGTTAAGGCAGTTTAGCCTTAGGTCCCAGCTCCATTTTTAATTTCATATTCTTCTCCAGTGGGAATCTTCTCCTAGTGCTACATGCCTTATCAGAACTTGAATTTATCCATTGATCTGGATTTGGTTGTCTCTTTTTCACCTATAGGGGGAACCTTATTCCCTAGTGAAGCCCACATGGAAATCTAAAACTTTTCAGATAAGTAAATCTAGCATTACCTAGTGGCTAGGTAAACTAGTGGTCAGGGGCAGGGGCAAAAAAAAAACAGATGACAAAGCCCATATAAACTGGTTCTGGTCCAAATCTATTGAGATGGCCTAGTAAGAGGAGTAGGGAGATCCCATGAAATTTGAAAAGCAGAAGAGAGATAGTCAGGTAAACTGAATGAGAAAAATATTCTGAAACATAGATATGACTTGGAATAAAATCCATAAATCAGATAGATTCATGAAATATTAAATATATATAAAACATTCAATATTATATCATTATGATTGAAATATATTTAATATTATATTTTATAGAATTAATAATAAATATGTATGCATATATTTAATCACATAATCCATAAAAGAAGGACTCCTACCAGGGTACTATGGGAAGTCTCAAGAATCTGATCTCAAGGGACTCATAGAGGGTATTTGAACTAGAGCATTTTGTACTTACAGGAAGATTGAAGTAATTTTTCTTTCATGTAGATTTATGCATTTGAACAGCAGCCAAAATTTCTTTTGGCACTGGACAAAAATTTAAAGATAAGAATAATTAATAAGATCTCTGATAATTTGAGCTACTAAGATTGATTCAAAGTCCCACTTTTTCTGTCATGTCAGATTTATATAAATATCTATTCATAAAAGTCCTATTCTGATCCTCATCACAGTGTGGAGGTCATCCCTAGGTTGCCAAAGTCATAATGAAAGAGCACCAATTTGACTCATCCTATCAAGCTAGAAAGCCTTTAAACTTAGTTCTGATGACATTGCTATCTGACCATCTCCCAAGTTTTAATGGCCTAGGTGCCTCATGAGTTGGCTGCCTATTAGATGATGCTTTTAGTCAAAGACAATGCATGAAACAAAGAAAAATACAAGATAGTCCTTAGTCCCGGGTAGCCATGCTTTTTCTTTCTAGTGATGGTAGCAGAATGACAGGAGAAAAGGGTAGAGAATATGATGAAGCACAAAGATTTAAAACATCTGTCTATGTTTACTTAACATGAGCTCAAAAATGTGAGATGCTTGCTCAATGATCAATGAGTAGATTAACTAGGGAAGAATTTGATCATAACCATATTGATATACTCCATAGTGGAGGGGTATAGGAGAAACATTAGACATGGCTAGCATGAAAAAACATTACACAAGATGAAACATTGCTTTTAATAGATAGATTCTGTTACCAATATAGGAGTCATTTCTGAATATGCTATCTTGAGTATAATCCACTGACATTCACTAATCAATTAGCAAATATTTATTAAGCATCTACTAATTGCTTGCCACCACAATTTTAGTTATGTGGCATAATGAATAGAGCTCTGGTCCTGGCATCAGGAAGAACAGATTCTTGTTACTTGTTGCTACCCTTGAACAAATCACTTAATCTTTATCTGCATCATAAAGATAATAGGAACAGCTATTTCCTAGTGCTGTTATTAGGATTAAATATTATTTGTAAAGATCACATGTATTAGTTGCTATGTAAATGCTAGCCAATGATGATAATAATGATACTATACTAGGTTCTGGAGATTAAAATAAAGTCAAAAGTGATCTAGTCCCTGTCCTCAAGGAGTTTACATTCTATCAGAGGATATATACTTAGAAATAAGTATATGTACATATGTAAAATGTATACAAAATAATTTTAGGGAGAAGAGTACTAGCAACTGGAGAAGGGGTTAGTTAGAAAAGGTGTCATAAAGATAGCATTTGAGATGAGCATTGAAAGAAGCTAGGAATTCTAAGAGACAGAGACAAGGAAGGAGAATATTCTTGCTATAGAGAACAACTGATACAGAGGTCTAAGCATAAAAGATGAGTATCAGGTGTAAAAATATAAAGAATATTATTTTGTTTTGTTTTTATTTGTAATCCATCTTTATTCATTCTCTTTTTGTACAAATAATGTTTTTTATACATTAATAAAATATTCTTGTTTAAGAGTAAACAGAATACCCCCTCCCCCCAACAAAATATAGACTTGCTTGAGAGATAAAGTAAAGGGGATAGAAAAAAATTAAAATAAAAAATTATAGTAATATTTGTCGGTATTAATAAAACTTACATAATAGATATAAATAGCAAATAGGTAATAAATAGAAATGATAAATAACATAAGATTAATAATAATTAAATTATAAGAAAATAAAAGGGACAAAGAAATGATTTACAATGAAAACAACAACTCTGAACTGTTATATTTTAACAAGCTATTAAGGAGACAGAATGAGAATGTGTGGGGAAACAGACATTGTAGAAGATTATAACAATTTTAACTGAGTTAAATCAATGTAAATCAATTGCCATAATAAAGAGAGTAAAGGGACCTAGAAACTACTTTAGACAAAAATATTTGACCTTCTTGCCAAATGAAGAGATATGGTATTTATGTAACAAAATCTTATTGAAGAGTAAAGCTGGAAGGTTATAAACAGCATTACCTCATAAAAGAGAGATCCACAGTAGAATTAAAAAAAAGTTTACCAAAAAAGTTGCTGAGCTTCAACTAAAGAAAATTATCTCTTGAGCATTTAGGAAGTAATCTGGGAGGAGGACAATGGAACAATATATAAAGATTTTTACATTTTTTTTTAATCCTCAAGGACATTTGACATTTGACATGTTCTACCTGGATTTACTGCTTGAAGAAGGGGAAATTAAAATGGAAGGAACACCTGGGCTAGACCAAATTTGGGGAATGAATACCTAGCTAAGAACATGGTGTCTGAGATTTGGCTTTAGATTTCTGGAAAGCAGTTTAAAATATGGTATTGAGAGGGTCCTAGTCAGGAAGGGAATATCCCTAAATTGGGTTGAGAAGGAGGTGTTTCTTTTAGGTCTTAAAAAATCTAAAGAAAAAGTTTTAAGCTGAAAAATTTCAGGGAGGAAGGAGACTGCTGCTACCTGTATTCTATGATAGATAACAAAGAAAATCCAAGTAGGAAAAATAACATTTGAGATACTTAGATGTTGAAGGATCACAAATTTCAAGAAGGTATACTAGTAAAGCCCATGACTTTAAAGTTTAGGCAACAAAGCAAGACGAATTAGTATGAGAATTAGTATGAGACTCATGACAAATATAGTTCTAAATAATGAGACATGATTCAAAAGTAATAGGATAGGTAAAACTGGAGGTAATATTGTACTTTAGAGGTGTTAATTATGTTCACCTTAGAAAATTCAGGAACCAGAGGAGGAAAAATCTGATGGAAAGAATTAGATGAAGAACAAAAATTTGGGAAACAGCAAAGAATCATAATGCAATAGTGAGAAAAGAGACTCAATTTAGCCAGACATTTGCTCTCCACCCAGGATATTGAAAGAATGGGCAGATGTAAATTCTAACCTATTGATTGACTGATCTTTGAAAGACTATGTAGAATAAGATAAGGACTATGCGATTATAGGATAGAAAATATCTTGATTTTCAAAAAAGGGGGAAAATAGAGTATACAAACTATAGACCAGTAAACTAGACTTCTGTTCCTAGAAAAGATCCAGGTGTATAATTCAAGAGATGGCAAAATTAGGAAGAGTCAATGAAGCTTCATCAAGAATAAGCCTTACCAACTTTTTTTCCTTACAACTTTTTTTGACAAGGTTGGTAAACTGGTAGATCAGCAGAATTCTGTAGATGTAGTTTAATTTGGATTTAATTAATTTTCATGTTACTCCAGATGAAAAAATAGTGGAGGTGTAGGCTAGATGATATTACAATTAGATCAATTCTGTTGAATGATAGAACTCAAAAGAATATTTAATTGATGGTTTTATGTCAGCTTAGAAGAATGGGAAAGGGTTTTGGGTATGTGCTTTATGCAAAGCTTTTGGAGTAATTGGGGATGTTTAACCTGGAGAACAAAAGAATAATATGGTGCTTGATAATGATTTTCAAATATTTGAAGAACCATTCTTTGGAAAAGGAATTACACTTGTTTTGTTTGGTCCCATAGGGCAGAGCTAGAATAATGATGGAAGTTGTAAAGAGGCAGATTTAGACTTGATGTCAGAAAAAAAGAAGTTATCCCAAAGTGGAATAGGCTATCTCAGGAAATAGTAGTTGCTTCTTAATCATAGAAAACTCAAGTAAAGCTGATATGACCATTTTATATCTTGTAGTGAGTATTATTTTTTTAAGTTAAGTGATGATCTACATTGCCACAGAGTTCCCTTCCAAATATGAAAAATCTATGATTCTGTGATTCTGCATATAGGGGGTATCTGTGAAGGATTTAACACAGTTTTGAGAGATTTGAAGCTTGGGGCGGGGGAAATCTTGGACTTTATTCAAGGTCCAAGGTCCAAAAAAAGTTGAGAAACTATCAATAACTACCAATCCATATACTTAATTTCCTATCCCTATACAATGATTGTGAGAACAATATACACATACATTGAGGCATACTAAATAGAAATATAAGAAAGGAATAGAAAAGCTTTTGCATAGTCACACACTCACTGAAAGCTGTAAGGAATTCAGGATCTCACTGATTATTTTGCTCTTCATAAAAACATTTGGTTCAGTGAAGCATGATGCTACTGAAAAATTGCTCTCCACAAGATATCTTCTATGAATATATCTAAATTATACAAGATTCCTTGCTTGATGACTCTTTGATTATGACTATCAAGCAAGGCATAAAACAGGGAGCCATTTTCATCTATGGTGACCACTTTTGTCCCAGAAGAGATCTACTAAAGAGTCTAACTAAAGAAGGGCTTTTCCCTTTAGCTGATAACATCTTCCAGATGTTTTTGTTTGCAGATGAGATGCTGATTTCATCAATCATGCCCAAATATTCATTAGCCACTCTGAAGTGTTTGGCCTAACTAACTCCACCAGAATAAAAACAATTTTGGTGAAGAATGTTTATAATCCAGACTATGATGAATAGTTAAATGAATAACCCCTGGGTTATTCCATCAGAACTTATGTCTTAGATATTTATTAGAAATTAATGATGATCTGGTCCCAGAAATAGGAATGCAGATTGTCTTGGGAGAAAGGGCAATTCTTTTAATGACTTCAAAAGTTTCCCTGATAAAAAAAAGCTCTTTTCAGAAATTATTGTGTTTTTATTAATGCTTTTTGCTTTTCCCTTAAATTCTTAGAATAATAGGATTTTGGAATTAGAAGGGCCCTTAAAGATCATTTAACCTCTTGTTTTCTTAGAGATGAGGAAACTATGCCCCAATACATGAAGGAATTTGTCTATTGTCATGCATTGAAACAATGACTAAACTAATTGCCATTCATGTAGTTTGCTGCATTTTAACATTTAATCCATGTTTTCTGGAGAGATTTTGTTGCACAATATCTTGCTCTAGGCCTTGGAATGTTCCCTAGAAATTTGGATTGACAGACTTTGAGGTGACAGAAGGGGACCATAACGTCACATGTTCAACTTCGACTGTATTTATACATCCCAAACATCAGATTTTCTAAGTACAGTCTAGTATTTCTTCTGTTCTTTTGAAGTTTGGTTAATCTTCTGTATTACTCACCATGGGTCTGTCACTCTGTTTAGAAACCCACAAACACTTGGCCTTGGGCTATGTGGCTCTAGCGTTAATAAAGTCAGACATTTACAAATAGATTTCATTACTGTACTTTCTTTGTGATGCCTTCAGGTCCCTACTGAGAAATGGGAGGCAGGAGGCACTGGGGAACATGCAGTAGAAATGCTTAAGGACTCAGAGAATGACTGTCTCTAGAGGCTTGGTGCCAGAGGTTTGGTCCACAAATATGTATTCTGACTTATTAAGGAAACAATTATCTCACTGGATAATAAAACACTTGAAAATTGATTTTACGAAGAGAGGCAGGAATGAGTTTTTTCCCCCATAAACAATCATTTTTCTTTTGTATATGGATAATTACACCTGGGTCATATACACCAGACATTTCTTTTCGTCATTAATGGATAGACAGTAGTAGTTATTGGTTATTAAAGAATGTATTGATTCTCAAACTTTTCATACATTCAATTTATTCATTTTTTTCATCCCATGAGCATTTTTCTAGGTATGGTGGGCGGGGGGTACAAAAAAAAAGTAAAACATAGCATTGTCCTCTAGGATCTTATGGTCTAAGTGACAAGGGTATGGGAAGGAGTTTAGAAACAATTTAAGGTTTTATGTGATTATATGTTCAAATTGTTGATATAGAAAATAAATGATTTAGAAGTTCAGAGAAGGAGGTATCATTAAAAGCTGCGTAGAAAAAAAGTGGAGGGAGCAGAAAGTCCTATAGTATATGAGTATATCAGGAAGGGGATGACTGTCTCAGAGATCCCTTCAGGGACAGTTAAAGTGATGTGCTGGTAAATGTTTAACACTCAGGCTCTCTGAAAAAAGTGTGCATGACATTTGAAGTTTGATATGTATTATTAATAATTTATCATCACTTTCTTAAATCTAGAAATCAATAAAATAATAAACCAAGCTCTGATTCATAGTTTTTCCTGCGCATATTGAAAATGTAGCAATTACCTTTTCATTTTGATATGGATTCAGCACACCCCTGGGTAGTTAGTTGTGTCCTCTTTATCTGAAGGACTACTCAGATGAGACCCCCCCAGTATTGTGCTTGCTGTGGGAAGAAAGCATAGAAGCACACCCACCTTGGGCAGGAAATATTCTTCACCCTCATCCTCAAGGAAATCTCAATAACTCAGCACTAGTAATAAACTCTAGAAATAGGAAAGAAAAGGGCATGTGGATGAAGCCTCATATAAGAATTTACACATATTTATTATTACTAAAATTTCACCCACCTGTGTTCAGGGCTATGCAACAATGATGGCATTAACATCTCCAATAATGAAGAGGAAGCTTAGAAGGAGCAAAGGAAAAACAAGGACGGAGGCAAATTCATACCATTCTTGTCATTTATAGCTTGAGACCACCATCCTCAGAAAGGGAAGTCTTTCAGCCTTTTCAAGCTTCTTCCGGGGTCCCCAGGAGATGTCATTTGAAAGTGGAGAATTGCTCTGATGAGTATCAACCCCAGAAAGAGTAAAAGGGTAAAATTAGTATTTCTGTTTGGGTCTCTTTAATGACTTAGTTCAATGGAGTGAAGCTTCTTGAGGATAGGGATGGTTTGGTTTTTTGACTGTATCTTTTGAGCCAAGTACTGCATTTTATGCTTAGGAAGCACATGGCCTAAAGTTTATTCCATCTACTTGAGTCTGAATTTGGAAAGGCAGTGTGATATCATGGAAAGAGTACTAGAGGAGATTAGAAGATATTAGTTCTAATCCACATTATGATTAAACTACCCTAAACCTTGGTTTCTAATCTGTACTCTAAAATGGGCACAAGAATTCTTGTACAGTTTACCTCATAGGGTCAGGATATGGTAGGTGAATTGCAGAATGCACAGTGCTCTATAAAACAGGAACAATCTGTTCCAGAGGAGTGTCTATATGTTCTTCTGTCACAAAGCTGCTCTAGTTGTGGAAGTGGGGTTGGGGAGTTAGCTTGGGCTGGAGGAAGAGAGTCTACAGTAGAAGTTTGTTTCAGATTGTAGGGATGAGAAATTTATTACATATTTAAAGTTTTATATTTCCACCTAGCTCAGGATTTTATCTGCTAGCTTTTTTGATTTAGGGAAAAGATAAAGTGAAATATTTTCTTATATGGAGAGACATGTATGGAGAGACTCTGTGGATTTTAATGATTATTTTAATTCCTTTACTCTAAGATTTGAAACATTTTGGCAATTAAAAAAGATTGGTTATTAAAAAAAGGCTAATAGCTCATTAATTGTATTCATTTATTAATTCGTCCAACATCCATTTATTAGGTACTTACTATGTACAAATCATTGTGTTAGAACCTGAGGATATAATTGACCCAGGCTTTGCTCACAAGGAGTTTATAATTTAATATGTAGATGTAACAACCTGCTCTTGCATTATCAGGTTGAGTCCTCAGAGAGTGGTTATTACCCTGCATTCTAGAGATAGTCAATGAATGGGTACTCTTACTAGAGCAGCTTAAAAATCCTTACTAGTGTGCTTCCTATTATTATTTCCCCCCAATTATATGCAAAGATAGTTTTCAACATTTATCCTTTGTTAGCATTTGAGTTCTACATTTTTATACCACTCTTTCTCCCCCGCCCATGATGGCAAGTGATCTGATATAGGTTGTATTTGTATTATCTTGTTTAACACATTTCCATATTAGTCATGTTGTGAAAGAGGAAATAGAACTAAAGGGGGGGACTATGAGAAAGAAAGAAAAACATAAAAAAGTGAACATCTATTAGAAACACTATGGGGGCGGCTAGGTGACGTAGTGGATAAAGCACAGGCCTTGGAGTCAGGAGTACCTGGGTTCAAATCCGGTCTCAGACACTTAATAATTGCCTAGCTGTGTGGCCTTGGGCAAGCCACTTAACCCCATTTGCCTTGCAAAAAAAAAAAAAACAAACACCAAAAAAAAAAAGAAACACTATGAAAATTTCTTTCTGCATTCCTTTTAGTTTTCACTGAATTGATTTTTGTTTCGTCAATAACTTAATGTAGTTGAAATTTTGCAATTAATAATGTTCTCTATCTTTTGTTTAGTTATAAATTCCTCCCTTCTCCATAGAGCTGACAAATTATTCTTTGTTCTTTTAATTTGTTTATGTCTAAATTCTGTACTCTTTTTGACATTATCTTGGTACAGGGTGTGAGATGTTGATCTATGCCTAGTTTTTGCCATACTATTTTCTAATTTTCTCAGCAGTTTTTACCAAATAGTAAGTTATTATCTTAAAAGCTAGAGTCTTGGGTTAATCAAACAGTAGATTACAATAGTATGTACTTTTTTGTACCATAATAATAATATTTGTCCTTCATTCTTGAAGAAGACCATGACATCAGGGAGGTGATGACATGACAAACACATGAATTGGATTTGAGTGAGGGGATGTTGTGCTAAGTCACCAGCCTCACTTTCTCCTTCAGAGTCATCTAAGATTCAGTGGCCAGATATGAATCAGAATGGCTGGAGATGGCCCTGGATGTGAGACAATCAGGGTTAAGAAATTTGCTCAAGGTCATATAGCTAATAAATATCTGAAGTTGAATCAAACTCCTGTTCACCTGACTCCAAGGTCAGTACTCTATTCATTGTGCCACCTAGCTGTCCCTTTTATCTATTACATTGATCCACTTCTCTAATTCTTAACTAATACCAGACAGTATTGATGACTGCTGCTTCATGACATAGTTTTTAGTTTTTTTCTTTCTTTCTTCCTTCCTTCCTTCCTTCCTTCCTTCCTTCCTTCCTTCCTTCCTTCCTTCCTTCCTTCCTTCCTTCCTTCCTTCCTTCCTTCCTTTCTTTCTTTCTTTCTTTCTTTCTTTCTTTCTTTCTTTCTTTCTTTCTTTCTTTCTTTCTTTCTTTCTTTCTTTCTTTCTTTCTTTCTTTATTGCAAGGCAATGGGCTTAAGTGGCTTGCCTAAGGCCACACAGCTAGACAATTATTAAGTGTCTGAGGCTGGATTGGAACTCAAGTACTCCTGGCTCCAGGGCTCCTGCTCTATCCATTGTGCCACCTAGCCACCCATGACATAGTTTTTAGATCTGATAAGACTAGGTCACCTTCCTTTGTATTTTTTTTCATTAATTCCCTTGATACTCTTAAACTTTTTTTCCTCCAAATGAATTTTGTTTCTATTTTTCTAGCTATATAAAATAGTCTTTTGGTAGTTTAATTGTTATGGCACTGAATATATAATTTAATTTAGGTAGAATTATCATTTTTATTGTATTAGCTCAGTCTGTTCATAAGATATTGATATTTTTTCAGTAATTTAGATCTACTAGTATGCTACCTATTAAACAAAAATCAGTAGTTTAAATTGCATTTTATCAAAGACATTTAATGAAATGGAATAATTTTAACATCTGGTAGAACGCATTGCCCCCTAAATCTATTTTCCCCCAAATATATACAGGATCTATTGGTTCAAATTTGGAGAAAAATGATATTGAGGCACATGTGCAGGGGACATATATACCAAAGGAGTAAATTGCAACTCCTGATTCTTCAAGCCTGAAATCCTTTTTTTTCTACATAGAATCCTCATGGAGTTCCTTTTGGGGAGACAATATTCTTATTACCACATCTGCCTGTGCTTAGTAGGTCTCTGCTCCTGGCTGGATATATTATCTTCTATTGTTCCATTTTCTCTATTGCCATGATGAATGAGTAGAGTATTGAGAAAAATGACCAAAGGATCCCTTATTTCTATCCCCAAGAGCAATTCACTCTCAGGGGACTGTTTTTTCCTCTTTTCCTATCACCAACAACCGAAGTGATGATCTCTGAGCTGCTACTTTTCTTCTGTTGGACTGACCCAACTGCCAAATTGGCATATTATTTTTATACATATACCTGGGATATGACTAATTCTTTTGATCAATCATATTTCCTGGATGGTGTCAGTTGCTTTCAGCCAATGGTCAAAGTGCTATCATTCTTTTAAATTACTGAAGCATTTATTTATATGTTATAGTGAATCTTGTAGAGAAATATTTTAATATCTATAATTTTGTCATTATATCCTTAGCCCATTTAATAACAATAATAGCAAGAATTTTTATATCACTTTGTTTTGCAAAACACTTTATATAGTATCACATTTTATCCTCACAATAACTCTGTGAGATGTGTGCCATTACTATTTCCATTTTACAGATGAAGAAACTGAGTCCAACATAGCTTAAGAGACTTGTCTGGGATCACACATATTAAATGTCTGAAGCAGAATTTGAGCTCAGTTCTTTGCTCCAGCTGTGGCATTTTATGCACTATGTTTTGATTGATTGATTTAATTCTTTGATTCAATAAAAGAAACTTTTACATCTTATGAGAACATCATGGAATTGATTCCTCTTATTTACACATTAAAACTTGATCATACCCTTATATTGATAAATTGAGGAGAGTATCATGGAACCTCCTTCCTTGCAATATGCTTACAAATAACATACAAAATGATAAGAAGAATAAGATAAATCAGAAGGAAATGTCAAGGATAAATATTATAAAAAATATGAAGAAATTTATATTTTCCTAAAGGAATTCTTCACAAAATTAATGTCACTAGAACTGGGTCTTGAATGAAAAGAGGGTCATCAGCAAATACAGATGGTGGCAGCAGCTATTTTAAATCAAGAGGATGGTATAAGCAAGGTCACAAATGAGAGAGAAGATGGATCAGAAAATATTCTCATTTGTTTGGAATGTAGGACATATAAAATGGAATAGTATGAGTTAAGGTTGAAGTCAGATTGTAGAGAGCATGAAATCCTAATATCAGAAGGCTACATCTTATTTGGAAGGCAATAGAGAGAGATGGTGAATGTTTTAGAGTGCAGTTATATAATCCAGAACAGTGTATCAGGAAGATAATGTGGGCAGCAGTGTGAAGGATGAATTGGAAAGAAGATACTGGAGGTAGGAAGAATTGTTAAGAGGTATTAAAATAGTCTGGGCAAAATGAGGTGAAGACCTGAAAAGAAATTGATGATTGTAATTGGGACTGAGAGGAGGAGATAGATATTAAGAGACATTGAAGGGGCAGAATAACTTGAGGTTAAATCAAAGATGGACAACTCTAAGCTTTTGAATCTGGGTAACTTGGAAATGGATGGGAATGGTAGTACCATCAACTGAAAGAGGGAAATTGGGAGGAAAGGGAGGATTTTAGGAAGAACATGACTATTTTGGATATGCTAACTGTTACTTGACACATTGAAACAGACATGGTTGAAAATATGTATATTCTTGAGAGAGAGGTTGGCATTAGAGATATAACTCTGGGAGCTACTTAATAGAAATAATAGTTAAAACCAAGAGGGTGAATGAGATCACCAAAGGAGAGAATGAAGAGAGGAGAGAAGAAAGCCAGGAATAGAATCTTGATGTACGCCCACCATTAGCTAGCAGGAAGAGGATAAGGAGCTAGCAAAAAAAGAAAGAAAAAAATAATGATCAGAGAGAAGAAAAAAATTCTAAGAATATTAAGAGTATCATAGAAGTCATAGGAGGAGAGGGTGTCAGAAAGGAACAAAGGGACTATTTTGAAAATGCTTTAATAAAGTCAAGGAAGATGAGGACAGAAAAGAGGTCATTGGACTTATGAAAAATAATGAGACCATTTCCCACCCTGTCATTGTTGCTCCACTCTAGATCAGAGCAACAGAGACCATGTCTAGGAAGAGGTGAACCACTGTCCTCTGTGACAGTCCCTCATCTTTGCCATAGTCATTTTTTGCCTAGATGTTTTACTTATTTTCCTCTACCATTCTTACCACTTTTTTTGCTCTGATATCTGAAATTGAATCTTCACTACTTTGCATATGGAAAGGGTGTATTTAAGGACAGTCCTATTTTTCCACTAACCATCTTTGTGCCTTCAGAGACCACAATTTCCTTCTTTGGTCCATTATATGTGGTGTCTCAGAGAGTAGAATGTAAACTTCCTAAGAGTAGGGATTACCTTACATTTGTATTTGTTTCACTAGCATTAAGCACTATGTTTTACATATAGTAATACTTGACAAATATTTTCATTCATTCAATTCATTCATTCCTGGATTCAGAGAGAGGTATGACAATAGTATGATGAAGAAGGAAGCCAGTATCCTCCAAAGCAAGTACAAGCAACCATTACTCCAGAAGGAAACAGAAAAGGAGCTCAGGAAGGTGAATACATTGGAAGCCCCTCCAGGGTAGAGATTTTGATTCTAATCAGTCAGCAGGTAGTTTACTAAGTAACCATAGTGTGCTCAACACTGTACTAGATAACTGGGAGAGATACAAAAGAAATATGAGACTTTTCCCTAGCCCTCCAGGAGAAAAACAAGAAAAACAATACAAAAACAAAATATGTCAATGATAAATACTGTAGCACAGAATCAGGTATTATCAGAATACCAAGAGAGGAGGAATGAAGAAGACCAGAAACTGAGATTCTTGTAGGAGAATGGCCTTGATTGGGGTGTTGTAGGATCAATAGGATTTGAATAGGCATAAGGCAAAAAAAGAGAGGACATTCTACTAGACATTTAAAATCATTTGCTGACTTGTTCATTTGAAGAATTTAAGGGATCATCAGCTATTATTTATTTATTTTTTTTGAAAAATGACTCTTCTTGGAAGAAAGCCAGTTGCTGAGCAAATGTATTTCATTCCAGCCAATTGGTTAATGCAACCCCTAGAAGCAAAAAATATGTCCTTGCTGACTGGTCTCCTAGAGCTTCATGGAATTGAATCCACCACCCAGAAATGTTTTACTTTGATTATCAAGTATAGATAGAGCTAAACAAGGCTTCCCTCCAGATTCCCCATTACCCTGTTCACTTGAGAGTGTAGTCTCCTTAAACTATTTTGTCTCTCCTCAGTTGAGTAGTTGATATAGTGCATGAAACTCTTATTATGTACAGGTGCTTGCTAGGTGGCACAATGGATAGATGCTGGACCTAGAATCAAGAAGTCTTGGGTTCAAATCAAGCCTTAGACACTTAGTAATTATATGATCCAGGGCAAGTCATTTAACCACTGCCTCAGTCTCCTTAAATGTAAAATATGTGAATTAGGTTTGGTTTCTAAGGCTCCATCTAGCTCTATGTCTATGCTCTTCTCTAATGTAAATTAGTACAATTCAAATGACGCTGTTCTTGGGTTGACATCTAGCTGTTCTGGTCATTTTCATATCTTGCTGTTGTAAACCATTTCTCCCTGGGGTTTTGACCTTCTTATTTTTGAAATTCACCCTGGACCCAGATCAACCAGTTGCTTCTCCACTAGACACACACTCTAAATTTTGGGATAGTAATCAAATAAATCCTAGCATTCTAGGACAATGTGTGTGACTCTACCGAACCTTCCCTAGACCAAGACATGTCTTTCTGGTCACCTTTATGACTAATCTTTTCCTATTAAAAACATAAGGTTCTTATGTTAGAGACAATTTTGCTTTTTAAATTTGTATCCTCATCATTTAGTAAATCACTTAGCCTGACACCTAATGCTTCTTCATCATTTCACTCACTCATTCATTCATTTATCCATTCATCTATCTGTCACTCAACTGACCTTTCACTTGATTAACTACTTCCTCCCTCAATTTACCAATCAAGTATAGCTATTTAGATCTAAGCCTAGGAGAAAAGAATAACTCAATGTCTTTATTGCTGTCACTTTGCTTATATCTATACATTTTGCAATAAAATGTCTATATTGGGAAATGAAAAATGCTCATTCCTAATCCCTCTTTGTTATTAGGAAGATGGAGAACTCATGTTCTGGGCAGTGTTCCAATATAATAAAATTAGAATTAAAATTTGAAAGGTTCAGACATTCATAGCACTTGATATTTTACTACATGAAATATATCCAGATTATCTTTGCTGATTCTCTAGTTTTGTTTTCCTTCCCTTTCCTACAGACCCACAAACTGACATAGGACCATTCAATATAATGCCAAAAAAGACCTTGGATTATGTTGAATGTTAAGGGGTTCCCTGAATTTGTCTTTCTGTGTTTCCATATTTTCTAGAAACACTGGACCCAGAGGATGCAGAAAGCCCTGAACATAGTAAGGACAAATCCCATTCTCCTGCTGACATAATTTCTTGCTTGCATTCCATCCTGGACTCCATGTATGTCCTTGTGAGTCAAGCCAGGTACCAGTCAGTCTGCATTGGGAAATGGATTGGGGAATTGCTAGTGTAACTGAAATCCTTGAAGATAAACAGACCTATTTTCATAGTCTAGTAGCTTTTAGGGAAAAGAATTGACTTTTGCAGTCACCTTGCTCCTCCTCTTTGAGAAAGGTTTTGTCATTTCCCCACCTTTACTGTACCTTTTCCCTTCCTTTAGGTGGAGATTTCTGGAATCTTTTCTTTCCTTTGTTCTCAGGTCATAAATACGCAAACTTTTGTATGGATTGTGAACTCTGGGTTCTACATACATGTTCATTTCTCTTGTATTTTTCACATGAGTTTTATGAAGTTTGGAATTACCTGTTGACAATCATAATAGCTTATATTTATATTATACTTTAAACACTTTGCAAAGTGTTTTTTACAGAACCACACTTTGAAGTAGGAAATATGAATGTTATTATTCTTTTTTTTTTTACAAATGAGGAGCGTAAGGGTTTGAGAGATTAAGTGATTCGCCTATGATCACACAAGGAGGAAATATCTGAGGAGGAATTTACACACAGGTTGACCAACCCCAGGTCCAGAGCTCTATTTACTACACCATCCTGAGGCCTAGGTCAATTGAGACATTTGTTCAAGGAGCCCCAGCTAATAAAAGGTAGAATCAGCATATGAATGAAGGTCTTCTGATTTCAAATGCATGACAATTGACAATGTCACTTAGTCAATCCAACTGGTTAACAGCTATGTACCCTGGGCAGACTTCTTTTGCATGTTTGTCCTCAAAAGGGTGACAGAATAATTCTGGGTGCCTCCAAAGGCTTAATGCAGTTTTAAGCTTTAATAGCTTAAACACAGATTTTGAAAGTTGTAAGGAACCTTATCAACCATCAAACATCAGAACACATCTCACCAGAACTTTAGGTCAAAAAAAGCACTTATCCTGAGACCTTGAACAATATTAGAAGGACAAATAGATAAGCCCATAGACTGGGGCAGCACAGCACATGGTAAGAGAACTGATTGTCAAATCAGAGTACAAATTAGTAACTGTGAGACTATGAACAAGCCACCCTACTAATTTTAATCACAGTTTTCTTATTGACAAAATAAAGGGGGGGTGGATTTGATCTAGGTGAGTTCTAATATCTATTCTAGCTCTCACATTATGTTTTTTTCATTTATTTAATTACCATTATATAAAAACCAATTTCTATTGACCTAGCACTGAGCCAAGAACCATAAGGAATATTATAAAACTATTTTTTAACCTCTCTTCTCTGACATTTTTAACTTCACAACTTTATATAAATCCCTTAGTTAAAAAGTCTGGACTAGAGAGATCTGGCCACAGTGGGGGCTTCATTTTTTGACCTTCTGGTTGTCCCTGTCACCAATCTTACCTAAAATAAGGCATGTTTCTATTTATCTGAAAACCTGAGTCAAGAATAAGTAGGTCAGAGAGTGAATGAAAAATAATTTATTAAACTTTTATCATGTACTCCTGACTCCAGGCCTGGTCCTCTACCCACTGTGCCACCTAGCCGCAAAAGTACTTGCAAGGTACTGAGGGTATGCTGGTCTCAAGGAGCTCACATTCTAAAGACAAAAAACATATGGGAGGTTTTGGTTACAAGTCATATGGAAAAGTCAGGAAGAAAAATAGTTTATTTTCCACCCTGTCACTTCAGATGTCAAAAATGTAGCTCTGGGAAAAGAAGACAAAATGCAGGTCTTGAACAAATGGCCATGGAAAAGGCTTAAAAATTAGCATACATTTTATTTTTCATGAGTTACATGACCAAAGAAATCATAACAAAATTGCTAACCCACTGGTGATAAGCCTTTCCTTTCTTACGTGGTCTAGACCTTGGAAAAATAAAACATGATCTGTTACATGGACTGTCATTCAAACTTCCAGCATAAACTACCTTTGATAAACTTTTTTTTAGGTTTTTGCAAGGCAGTGGGGTTAAGTGACTTGCCCAAGGCCACACAGCTAGGTAATTATTAAGTGTCTGAGGTCAGATTTGAACTCAGGTACTCCTTTCTCCAGGGCTAGTGCTCTATCTACTTTGCCACCTAGCCACCCACTTTGATAAACTTTTAATGGCCTCAAGCTCACTGTAACCAAGGTCCAACCTTTTAATTCCAGTGTGCCTCTGGTGATGCCACACATGTTATGAAAGAGTCATGAAGCACCACAACTTCCAAAGAATTAATGAAGTGGGTCATTCAAAGGGGAGAGGTGCATGGTGGGTATATGTGCTTTTAAATTACAGTGAAAAATTTCATGGGAGAAGTGATGCAAAAGTTTTCAATAGAGAGATATGACAAGAAGAGAAAGTAGTCCTGCCATGTTGCAAGTGTGAGGGATAACTAATGGACCACCATAAGGTTTGAATAGTATCCCTCTGGTGTCAGGAGGTCTAGAGAAAAGGCTTCATGTTGGATTAGTTCCCTTTTTTAGAAGTTATGAGAATATTTATGACTGGAGTTGCACAGGATGAAAAGACAAGGATGAATTGCAATCTGTACTATCTGAGGGAGGTACTCTTAGGGATGAGATAACAGTTTGATTGAAGCATAGGATCAAATTCCACCCCTAATTCAGAACAAAGAGGAGAAAGTATATAGGAGATTTTGATGTCACAAGGACTAGAGCTGTGTGGAAATAAAATAACTTTTTTGCATTTCCCATTTGAGCATCTGTCATTATTCTGCGTCCTATGTATTCTATCTCTCGTTTTAAGTGGTTACCAGATATTGTTTGCTATTTGTCTTTCGTTCTTTTTTTTTTAGGTTTTTTTTGCAAGGCAAACGGGGTTAAGTAACAGCTAGGTAATTATTAAGTGTCTGAGACCAGATTTGAACCCAGGTACTCCTGACTCCAGGGCCGGTGCTTTATCCACTACACTGCCTAGTCAACCCTTGTCTTTCATTCCTGAAGAAGATCATGTATTATGTACAAATTATAAATGCTTTTGTATAAATTATTAGAGCTGTAACTCATATTCTTTCTTTTGAGAAACTTTTGGCCTTTTCTAATTAGTGGTGGCATTCAGGATCCTCTGATGTTGGTCTGGCTAATGCTATGACAAGCATGTGAATTGGATTTGAATGAGGGTGTGATGTGCTAAGTCACCAGTGTCACTTTCTCCTCTAGAGTCATTTGAGTCCAGTGGCCAGATATGGATCAGGATAACTGGAGATATCCCTGGATGTGAAGCAATCAGTCTTAAGTGAGCCCGATGTCACAAAACTAGTAAATATCAAGTGTCTGACACTGCATTTGAACTCAGGTCCTCCTGACTCTAGGCTCTCCACTGCACCACCCATTTGCTTTGCAAATGATCTTGGCTAGGTAAGTCACTGACTAAAGAGTTAGTCTGGGAATCAGGAGACTGGAGCTAAGGCTGTGGGCATTTTAAATTATGCAATATTTTATGGATACAACTTATGAGACAGGTGAACTTGGTTCAATCACTTAATATTTCTTTTTTTTTTTTTTTAGATTTATTTTTCAAGGCAATGGGGTTAAGTGGCTTGCCCAAGGCCACAGGGCTAGGTAATTATTAACTGTCTGAGGTCGGATTTGAACCCAGGACTCCTGACTCCAAGGCCGGTGCTCTATTCACTGCGCCACCTAGCTGCCCAATCACTTAATATTTCTAAACCTCAGTTTCTTCACTTTTAAAAAGGAGATGGTTAGATTTGATGGCCTCTAAGTTCTCTTCTATCTCCATAACTATGATCCTTTGAATAAAATCAAATTCTGACTATGATGTGAGGAGAGGTCTCATAGGGAGCTGAATGGAATGGCATTTGCTGATCCCCATGGATCAAATCCTACTTGACAGAAATCATGGGAACATTTCCCTTATGGGGCTTCTTGTTCAATCAATTAAACTCCACAAGGGTGCCCCATGGATGTCAATTCCAGTTTTGGTCTCTTATTCATATTGTTGACCATCAAAGCACAAAAATACTTTTGTGAGCTCTCAGTCACTTACCTATGTTTTAACAGTAATTCCTTAGACTTGCTGGCTCTTTCCTAACTCTCTTGGGGAGAAGAGCCAAATGGTAATGAAGTACTGAAATCAGTATGGTAGGGAATCTATAAGTCATCTACTAATATACATCTGAACTATTAAGCCAAATGGAGACTGGAAAAAAAAGGAATTAAAAAACAAAACAAAGGAAAACAAAAAAATGGCAGTTTATCACCCTGGCAAGTCATGTCCCTCTTTCCCCAATATTTTTTTTCACAGCACGTGCCAATATAATTACATAGATTGGGGTAATGAATTCTAGATTCTTTAATAACATGTACTGCAATTAGCTGGATAATAATCTCCAATTATTCAGGGAAAGTTAGCTTATGTATAAATTATTAGAGCTGTAACTCATATTCTTTCTTTTGAGAAAGTTTTGGCCTTTTCTAATTAGTGGTGGCATTCAGGATCCTCTAATGATGGTCTGGAGTTCACTGCCCTGCCTACCAGTCTCCTGCCAACTCCATCTGCCTTAGGCTTCTTTCATTTCTTTAGAGAAGCATGACAGATAAGCTGGTTGGTGCAGATACTTCAGTAAGTGGTTAAAAGCCCAATCTCAAGCTTACCAGAGCCTTGAGAGTCTTGTGAAACAGAAAGCAGTGTAGGAGCTGCAGGAGCCAGGCAGATATACAGCCAGTATTAGGAACCAGTCAGGTGGAAAGTCAAGCATCTTTGTGGCTGAAGTGCCCTTTGCAGCAAATTACCTCCCATGCGTCGCTCTAGTTGAAAAAGCTTTCTAAATGAAACACCTCCATACTAACCAGTCTTAGGTAAACTTGTGGAATTGGAGAGGTTTGTCCTCTGTGCTTTCCCAAAATTTCTTTCTGTATATCTGTCCTACTTTGCTCCTCTTTTCTTGCTCTGAGATATAGTGACATCCCCATCCAGAGTACCCACTCTATGATGAAATATGTGGATATGTGCCTTTTACTATCCTTTTCTCCAGTTTTCCCATAATCTCTTATCTCCTATCTAAATTTCTATTCCAGTGACAGCTTTTCCTCTCCAAGAGAGTTAGGAAAGAGTTAGCAAGGCTAAGGAATTATTGTTAAAACATAGGTAACATAGGAAGAAATAATTTGACACATGAATTCACACTTAAGTGTTAATAATTGATAATAGCTCAATATATTATGTCTCAGAAATATTTGGATATTAAAGAGGAAGCCTAGAGAGCAATTCCACTGAGATCACTAAAAGGAGTGACTAAACTACTTGTGAAAATAAATTGTGGCAAGCATTAAGGGATACATACATCTATCTGGTAGGGGGTACCTCTGATTCTTGTTAAGTCATTTCACATAAGCAACTGTGATAAGTCTTTGTCTTTGAGCCAATTAGATCTGAATTGAAGCATGATTTAGCTAATTTTTAGTTAAATAAATTTTGTGGAGGGTCTTATCATTGCATTATGATTTTTGGGCCCTTTTGAATGCTTTTGGGGTCTGCCAGTTTCCTAAAATACTTGTGGGTGGAGGAAGAGAGATAAGAAATAATTTCCAATAATTATTTGTGTTAAATCTTCCTTTCTGGAGGCAGCTAGGTGGCCCAGTGGATAGAGTATTGGCCCTGAAATCAGGGGGACCTGAATTCAAATCTGACTTCAGACACTTAATAATTGCCTAGTTATGTGACCTTGGACAAGTCACTTAACCCCATTGCCCCTTAAATAAATTTAAAAAATCCCAAGTCTTCCTTTCTGAAATTAGAGTTTAAAAAAATCTTCATGTGGTTCTATTCAGTGGGGAGTCTTTGACTCACCTTAGTAATTTATACATACTTTACTGGAAATGAAAAATCAATATTGTGATCTCCATGATTCCCAAAGAATAAGCCACCTTTTATCCTTCAACTCTACTTCTATCACTGGGGTGATGTCTTTTTTTGCCTAGGAGTGTGTGGAATTTTGGACCTACCCAATTAAAATTAGCTTTGAATCCACACTTATTAATCTCCTTTTGACCTTCAGTATTGCAAAGAATATTAGTAGTATAACCTTGGCATAATATATATATATATATATATATATATATATATATATATATATATATATATATATATGTATTTTTTCTTTGAATCAGACACACACACACACACACACACACATATGCAGATTTTAGAAAAGGTATTTTTGCTCAGCATAGAATAAATGAGTAAATAAAGAATACTTAATTCTTAGAGAATACAGGGAAGACATATTAACATCTACAGAATGCTTATAGCTTACAATTCCCCTGAACTCCAAAAATCACTTCTAAGATGTGGAATCTATTAGAACTCTGAGATTCTGGGACATCTATAGTTTGAGTTCCTCTAGAATAAGCAAAGGAATACAATCAGAATTCTCTCAGATGTTCCACTCACAATTCCCATACAACTGGATATCAGATGAACATTTTATGCTTTAGAATCAGTTTTGGATTTCTCTTTTTTGCCTTAGGAACCAACAATTGGAATCTAGTGTGAACTGAAATTCTAGGTGGAAAGAGGAGAGATCATGTCTTCTCTTATTGCTGGAGGTACCTCTGACCTTTTCTGGATCTAGCTAATTTATTGTGGAGCAAGATTCATGGATTTGGTAGCCAAATAGTATTTGTCCTGGTTGTCATTTGGCAACTCCATTGCCCATTACCCAGTTCTAGATCACAGTTCCGGAGTACAAAGTAGCAGTTACTGTCATGAGGGAAAAGGACCCCTATATGAGTAAGAACCAGGTCATTGACAGGAGGGTAGTAAACCAGATAATACCCCATATCATGCTATTTTAAAAGCACAAAAACTTAAAAGCCTCTAGAGTTAGCTATGAAAGCAACAGAACAAAAGAACCTGAGTCTACACCAATCAACCTACTTGAAGAAAACTGAGCTCATTTCTAACATAAAAGTCAAGAAATAGCTTGGAAAAATGAGAATCAACAACAGGCATCTACAAGGAAAAGTAAATAAAAATACAAGGGGGCAGTGATGAGAAAAATAAAGAACAACAGACTTTTGAAGGGAAAGGGCAAAAGAAAGATGGTTGCTTCTTGTCCTTTATGATCAAAAACCAAAATAACATCACTATATTGAGACAAATGACAGTGTGTCTGACTGTAGTTGATCAGACCAATACGAACAAAGAATGCTCTACTACAGATTGGGCACAAATAGTCCATGTGAACACCTAGGGTGGGTGCTCTAAATTTATGAATGTCACTTTTCCTTTCAGCTGCTTCAATTCTGTTTTCCTCATAGAATTCAGTACCATCACTGATAAGGACTCTCCGTGCTGGGTGGTCCTGTGCTAGTGTCTCCAATGCTGTACATTCAGTTCTAAATTTCTTTGATGAGATCTTCAGGGTGCCCAGGTATCCCTTACTCTGACCCCCTTGTGAGTACTTGCTCTGTGTGAGTTCTCTATAAAATAGTCTTTTTGGAAAGCATACATCTGGCATTCTAACAATGTGTCTAGCCCATTGTATTTGCACTCTCTGTAGTAATGTTGGTATGCTTGGCAGTTTACCTCAAGAAGGACCTCAGGGTCTGGTATCTTCTCCTGCTCAGGTGATCCTCAGAATCTTCCTAAGACAATGTAACTGGAAGAAATTCAGTTTCCTGGCATGGCACTGGTGGACTGTCCAGGTTTCACAGGCATATAAGAACAAGGTCAGCACAATGGCTCTGCAGACCTTCAATTTGGTGTCAGTCTAATACCTCTTCTATCCTACAATTTCTTTCAGATCCTACCAAATACTGAGCTAGCTCTGGCAATGTATGTATCAACCTCATTGTAAGTGCGTATCTCCTTGGAAAGGACACTGCCAAAGTAAGTGAACTTCTCCATTTGTTGTAATCAAAGGTTCCACATATAGATGATGTAATGCTGGCTGATGGAACACTTGTGGTTTCTTGTTGTTGATTGTTAGACCAAAATTAGCACAAGCAGCAGAGAATCGATCCATATTTTGTTGCATCTCAGCCTCAGAGGCTGCATTGAAGCACAATCATCTGTAAACAGAAGATCATACACCAACTCTCCCTCCACTCTTGGCTTGTAGCTTTTTCAAGTTAAAGAACTTCCCATCAGTGTGGTACTTGACCTTGAGGCCATGTTCATCCTCAGTGAAGGTATTTGATAGCATGGCTGAAAACGCCATGCTAAAAAATATGGGAGCAAGGATACATCCTTGTTTCATTCCATTGGTGACTGAGATATCTTGAGAGCATTCTCCACTATCCAGAACACTGATGAAATTCTCTGGGCAACCAAATTTTGACATAATTTTCCAAAAACTCTCATACCTGATGGTTTCAAAGGCCTTGGTCAGATCTTTTTTTTAAAAAATTATTTATTTTCATCCATAAGGACATGTATATTTTTAAGTTACAAAATTTTCTTCCACTCTCTCTTCCTACCTCCCCTTTCCCTCAGTGGTGAACAATCAGGTTAGCATTGCACATACATATTTTGATAAATATGTTTACATATAAGTCATTTTCAGTAAGAGGAATTAGGATTAAGGCAAAGAGATATATAAGAGATAATTTTTATAAAGTGTTCATCAGATTCTGAAGGGTTGGCTTTTCTTTTTGCTTTGTTTTGTTTTTCTTCCTCTGGATGGGGATAACATTGTCAATAGCCAGTCCAATACAGTTGTCCCAGCTCTCTGAACCATTGAGAGGAGTTCCTTCCATTAAAGTTGATCATCTCACAATGCTGTTGTTAATGTGTACATTGTTCTCTTGGTTCTTCTGCTCTCTTCACTCAGCATCAGATCCCGTAAGTCCATTTCTTGCTTCTCTAGAGTCCAACCATTTATGGTTTCTTAGAGAATAATAATATACCATAGTAGTCATGTACCATAACTTGTTTAGCCATTCTCCAATTGATGGGCAACCCCTCAATTTCTAATTCTTTGCCACTACAAAAAGAGCTGCTATGAATATTTTGGAACAAGTAGGACTTTTCCCAGCTTTTATAATTTCTTCTGGGTATATATCTAGAATTGGAATTGCTGGGTCAAAGGGTACAAACAGTTTTATTGCTCTTTTGGCCATGTTTTCCAGAATGGTTGGATCTATTCACAACTCCACCAGCAATGCATCAATGTCCCAATCTTCCCACAACCTCTCCAACATTGATCACTTTCCTTTTTTCTCATCTTGGCCAATCTGATAGAAATGAGGTGATTCCTCATTATTGTTTAAATTTGCATTTCCTAATCAATAATGATTTGGAACATTTTTTCATATGATTATATATATCTTTAATCTCTTCATTTGAAAATAGTCTAGTCATATCCTTTGATCATTTATCAATTGAGGAATGACTTGTGATCTTATAAATTTGATGCAATTCTCTAGGTATTTAGAAATGAGTCCTTTAATAGAACTCCTAGTTGCGAAGATTATTTCCCAGTTTTCTGCTTTCCATTTAATTTTGGCAGCATTGATTCTATTAGTGCAAAACCTTCTTAATCTAACATAGTCAAAATCATTCATTTTGCATTTTATCATGTATTCTAATTCTTGTTTGGTCATAACTTTATCCCCTTTCCATAGATCTGATAGACTATTTCTTTGTCTATTAATTTATCTATAGTGTCACCCTTTTTGTCTAAATCCTGCCTCCATTTTGACATTATTTTGGTATGAGGTGTGAGATGTGGGTCCATACCAACTTTTTGACACACTATTTTTTAGTTTTCCCAAGAATTTTTGTGAAATAGTGAGTTCTTATCATAGGAACTGATGTCTTTGGGTTTGTTGAATAGTAGATTGCTGTAGTCATCAACTTTTGGTTTCTTTTGAACCTATCCTAATTCTAATATTTTGAACCTAACCTAACAGATCCATTACTCTATTTCTTAACCAGTACCAGGCAGTTTTGATAACTGCTGCTTTATAGTATAGTTTTAGATCTGGTAGAGCTAGACCACCTTCCTTTACATTTTTTTCATCAGTTCCCTTGCTATTCTTGTTCTTTTGGTGCTCCACATAAATTTTCTTACTACTTTTTTTCTCACTTTTCTCACTTCTCACTTGGTAAAGTGGTTATTTGATAGTTTTATTTGTATGGCACTGAATAATTTAATTTGAGTAGAATTATCATTATTATTATTATTATATTAGCTTAAACTAACCATGAGCAATTGACATTTTCCAATTTTTTTATATCTGACTTTATTTGGGTGAGAAGTGCTTCATAATTGTGTTCATACAGATTCTGGGTTTGTCTTGGGAGGTAGACTCCAAAGTATTTAATGCTGTCTATAGTTACTTTAAATGGAATTTCTCTTTCTATCTCTTGCTCTTGGGCTTGGTTGTTCATAAATAGAAATGCTAATGATTTATGTGGGTTTATTTTATATCCTGATACTTTTCTGAATTTGTTAATTGTTTCAAGGAATTTTTTAGATGACTTTCTCAGGTTCTCTAAGTATACTGCCATTAGCATCTACAAAGAGTGATTTGCTTCCTCATTGCCAATTCTGATCCCTTCAATTTCTCTTTGTTCTCTTATTACAGCAGCTAGCATTTCTAATGCTATACTGCTAATACTATATTGAATAGTAGTGGTGGTGATAATGGGCATCCTTGTTTCAACCCTGATTTTATGGGAAATGCTCCAAATTTATTCCCATTTTATCTCTCTCTCTCTCTCTCTCTCTCATCTATCTATCTATTGATAGATATCATTAGATAGATACTATTTATCATTTTAAGGAAAACTCCATTTATTCCTAAACTTTTAGTGTTTTTAATAGGTATGAATGCTGTATTTTATCAAAGACTTTTTCAACATCTATTGAGATCATATGGTTTCTGTTGGTTTTACTGTTGATATGCTTAATTATGTTGAGTGTTTTCCTAATGTTGAACTATCCCTGCCTACCTGGTATAAATTCCACCTGATCATGGTGTATTATCCTAGTAATAATTTGCTATAGTTTCAGTGCTAAAATTTTATTTAAGATTTTTACATCAATATTCATTAGGGAGAGTGGTCTATAATTTTCTTTGTTTTGGTTCTTCCTGGTTTAGGTATCAGCGCCATATTGGTGTCATCAAAGGAGTTTGCCAGAACTCCTTCCTCTCCTATTTTAAAAATATTTTATGAAGAATAGGAATTAATTGTTCCTTAAATGTTTGGCAGAATTCACTTATAAATCCATCTGGACTTACAAACTTTTTCTTAGAGAGTTTATTGATGGTTCCTTCAATTTCTTTTTCTGAGATGGGGTTATTTAAGCAATTTTTTCCTTTTCTGTTAATCCAGGCAGGTTATATTTTTGTAAATACTTATCCATTTCACTCAAATTATCCAATTTATTGGCATACAGTTTGACAAAGTAGCTCAGAGTTATCTCTTTAATTTTCTCATCATTGGTGGTTAGTTCACCCTTTCATTTTTGATAATGGTAATTTGGCTATCTTTTTTTAAATTAGATTAACTAAAAGTTTGTCCATTTTATTAGCTTTATCATAAAACCAACTCTGAGTTTTATTTATGAGATCAATGCTTTCCTTGCTTTCAATTTTATTAATATCTCCCTTGATTTTCAGAATTTCTAATTGGGGAATCTTTAGTTTATCCTTTTTCTAGTTTTTTAAATTGCATACCCAATTCATTTATCTCCTCTTTCTCTATTTTATTCATATAGGCATTTAGAGACATGAAGTTTTCCCTCAAAAGTGCCTTGGCTGCATCCCATTAATTCTGGTATGATGACTCATTAGTATCATTTTCTTTTTTAGTTTTTTTTTTTTTTGCAAGGCAATGTGGTTAAGTGGCTTGCCCAAGGCCACACAGCTAGGTAATTATTAAATGTCTGAGGTCAGATTTGAACTCAGGTACTCCTGACTCCAGGGCCATTGCTCTATCCACTGTACCACCTAGCCACCCCATTAGTATCATTTTCTTGGATATAATTATTGATTATTTCTATTATTTGCTGTTTGATCCATCCATTACTTAAGATGAAGTTATTTAATTTTCAATTAGTTTTTGACATCATGGTCTGAGAAGTATATTTATTATTTCTGCCTTTTTACATTTGATTAAAAGCTTTTTGTGTCCTAGTACATGATCAGTTTGGTATAAATGCCATGTACTGCCAAGAAAAATGTATATTCTTTTCTATCCCCATTAAGTTATCTCCAGAGATCTACCATAATCTAAGTTTTCTAAGATTTTTTTTTCACTTTTTTCACTTCCTTCTTACTAATTTTGTGGTTAGATTTATCCAGTTCTAAGAGAGGGAGATTGAGGACCCCCATTATTAAAGTCTTGCTGTCTATGTCACCTTGTAATTCACTCAGTTTTTACTCTAGGAATTTGGATGCTTTACCACCAGGTCCATTTTTGTTTAGTAATGATATAGCTTCATTACCAATGGTACCTTTTAAAAATATGTAGTTTTCTTCCTTATCCCTTTTAATGACATCAATATTTGTTTTTACTTTCTCTGAGATCAGGATTGCCACCTCTGAATTTTTACTTCAGCTCAGGAATAGTATATTTTGCTCCAACCTTTTACCTTTACCCTTTGTGTATTTATATGCTTCAAATGTGTTTTTTATAAACAACATATTGTATGATTCTGATTTTTAATCCATTCTGCTGTCCACTTCTGTTTTATGGGACAGTTCATCGCATTCACATTTACAGTTCCTAATTCTGTATTTCCCTCCATGCTATCTTTCTCCATTTATATTTTTCTCTTTCCTTTCCACTTTTTCCTCCTTGCCAAAATTTTACTCCCTTTGCTCTTTGTCTTTTCTTTTAAAATTTATCTTTCAGTTTATTTTCACTTTTACATTCACCTTCCCTTTTATCAGTCCCTTCTTCCTTTGTTTTCCTTTCCCCATTCCCCCCTCCCCTTACCTGTAGCATAGGATAAAATTTTAAATCCAAGTGGGGACATATCTTATTTCCTCTCTTGGCCAAGTCTATTGAATAGAATTTTCTCAGTGTTCACACTCTCCCTTCTTTCCCTCTATAATTATAATTCTTTGTTCCTCTTTACCTGGTGTTATTTATTGCTCCAATTCTATTAATCAGAGATTATCAATCACAGTTTGATTATTTGATTGCTTGATAAACTCATATTGTTATCAAAGTATCATCACAGATTGCTTGCTTGATTGCTTGATAAGTAGCACTGTCTCAAATTATATCCAATTATATTTATAATCATTTTTTACTTTTCAAGTACCCTCCAAGGACATCCAGTCTTCCTCATGAGCCAAAGTATCATCCAAAGCCAAATCATTTCACGAACTATTTGTGCCCCTCCCCCAGGTTCATTTTCCCTCACACTTTACTCACACTTACCTCCCCACCCCCACAGGGTACTTAATTTTTGTTAAGTAAAACAGGGCCTATTTTCTCTAGCACTTTATTTCCCCTTCCCATCCAGGGTACTGAACTCCTTGTTAAGTGAAGCATGGCTTACTTTTTCTATCATTTTACACCCCCCCCCCCCCCCCCCCCCCCCCCGCACCACACACACACACACACACACACACACACACACACACACACACACACTCACCCAGTGTACTCTTTTCTCTTTTCTCTTACAATTTATGGCCCTCCCCACCCCTGGTACTTAATCCCTTGTTACATGATGGGTGGATTTGTTCAAACCCTAATCTAATTAGCTTCCAGAGCCTTAAAGATCCCTAAATACTGGGAGACTCTGGAGATCTCACTTAAGAACTTTTCAAATGACATAGACAATGACTCAGTACCACTCAGTTTATGATGCCCTTATTAGACAAGGTGCTATGCTTTGTGAGAGCAGCAGAATTAAAGTGGGTCAAAGGATAATAAGATACTTAAGTTTAAAGTAACACCCCTGGTTTTCATCAGGGCTTTTTGTCTCAAATACAGTGAAGTCATCTTGGACTTCTTCAATGGAGAGATAAGAGCCAACTATTCCCTTATCCTTTAAGTCTCATCTCTTCAATTATATTCGATCCTTTAATTATCTTAAGAGAAGTTAAGTTTTCAAGAATGAGAAGTGTTATATCTTTCTTTTTATACAATTTGATAGTCTTGAATAACATTTGTTTTCTTTTGTTTTTTTCCTTCCTCCTTTCGTTTGTCTTTTAATGCAACTCTTGAGTCCTGTAATTGGCAATTGACCTCTCTGTTCAGTTCTGGTCTTTGTGTCAGGAAATTCTGTAAGTCCTCATTGATTTCATTGAAGATCCATCTTTTTCCTTGGCAGTATCTACTGGATTTTGCAGGGTAGTAAATTCTGGGTTGTAACCCCAGGTCTTTGCTCTTCAATACCTGTTATTCCAGATCTTCTGGTACTTCAATATTGAGATTGATAGGTCCTGTGTGAGTCTGACTGTGTTTCCTTTGTATTTGAATTGCTTTCTTTTTTGCTGCTTTCAATATTCTCTCCTTTATTTCAGAGTTCTGCAATTTGGCTATAACAGTCCTTGGAGTTTTTTCCTGGGATCTCCTTCTGGAGGGGTTCTGTGGATTTTTTTCAGTGATTATATTGTTTTCTTGTTCTAGGAGATTTACACAGTTTTCCCTTATAGTTTCCTGCATGATATTTTCCAGGTTTTTATTCTGATCTAGGTTTTCTGGTAGTCAGATGATTTGTAGATTGTCTCTTCTGGATCTATTTTCCAGGTCATTCATTTTCCCTAAAAGGTACTTTACATTTTCTTCAATTTTTTCAGCCATTTAATTTTGTTTGATGGTATCTTGTAGTCTTGTAGATTTGTTTGTTTCTATTTGTTCAATTCTAATTTTTAGGGTTTTATTTTCTTCAATTAGCTTTTGTGTTTCCTTTTCCAATTGGTTATTTTTACTTTAACAGTTGATTTCTTTGGCAAATTTTTCATAATTTTCCTGCATGACTCTCATTTCCTTTTTCCATTTTTCTTCTTCCTCTCTTATTTGGTTTTTAAATTCTTTTTTAAGCTTTTTAATGAGCTTTTGTATCAGAGTCCAATTTATAGACTGTTTTGATCTTTCCCCTGTGAGTGATTTTTTTCACTGATTTCTTCTTCAGATATGGCATTGCTATCACCTTTGTCTGTAAAGTAATTTTCTATAGTGAGTGCTCTTTTAGTTTTTTTGCTCATCTTTGCTGTTTTAGCCCTGATCCTAAGGTATAGGGAGTATAGATCCAAGCTTTTATTTATTTATTTTTTTGCTGGGTTTGGGGTCTGAGCCTTGGCTTGTTGTTGCCCAAAATGTTGCCTCTGCAGTTTAGGCCTAGCCTTTGCAGAGGTTTGTTGCTCCTTTATGTTCAGGTTCTGACTTTGCAGTGGTTTATTCCCCACTCAGTCCTACCCCTGTGTTCCCAGGGTTCAGACTTTGTTTGAAGTTGGGATCCTCCTGATTAGTTTGCTATCTAGCTGCCTGGACCTCTGCTGTCCTGCTGGCTTTGTCTTCTCTCCTGCCTCTTGGACTTTACTTCTCCTTTTCCCTCAAAGAGATAGACCTGCACTAAAGATCCTCCACGATGTTTACCATTGAAAACTTCTTTTAATCTTGTCTTTTTTTCTTGGTGGGATTTGTAGCTTGAATGTCAGAATAGAGGGTAGGAAAATGCTCTGAGAGCATGTTAGCTTCATGGTACCATCTTGTCTCTGCCCTAGAAGTCAGATTGGTTGGATCTACAAATGTTGTATACTGACAACTGTTCTGTTTCTGGCATTTTTTCCCTGGAATTGTCAGGAAGTAAACACCATATTGACTGTCCCTTGATCCTTACTTTTTATTTTTTTTAGAATTTTATTTATTTAAGGCAATGGGGTTAAGTGACTTGCCCAAGGTCACTCAGCTAAGCAATTATTAAGTGTCTGAGACTGGATTTAAACTCAGGTCCTCCTGATTCCAGTGCTGGTGCTCTATCCACTACACTACATAACTCTTAACCCTTTGTAAAGCCACACTGGCTCACCTGTCCATCTTCTAGGTGATGGATCAGCCTATTGAGAAGGACTCTGGTAAGAATCCTGCTAATAATGACTAAAAGAGAAGTACCCCTGTGATTATCACAGGACAATCTATTCCCTTTAGTTTTATAGAGATAGATGGTGGAGGCATCCTTGAATCCTTGGGGGATAACCTCTGCATTACATATAATCTGAAAAATTTCAGTCAGTTTTTGGATGAATAATGTGTACTCCTCCCCCTACATTGTAGATCTCTGCTGGAGTAGAATCAGCCAAGGTACTTTGCCATTTGAAAAGAGCCTAATGACATTCAAAACTTCTTCATCTAGGAACTGATTGATTTCAACTTGAGGTAAACAGTCAATGACTACTGCATTGATTGATGATGGCCTTTTAATAAAACAGTATGGACATGTTCAGTCCATTTCTCTAGGATCATTCCCTATTCTTAATCAATGTGGACCTATCAGCACTGAGTAGTTGAGATGCACCTTAGATCTTTGGTACATAAATAGCCTTCAGGGCATCTTAAAAGCATTTTTATTTGTTACTGTCTGCATAAAATTGAATTTCATCTGCCCTAGTGAGTTAAGAGTCCTGCATCTCTCTAAGCTTCACTTGTACTTTACTTTTGATGGAATTAAATACTGCCTTCTTAGAAATAGATGAATTATCCTCTGGTAAACCCTTTGGAGTTCTTGTTTTTTTTTTTTTCATTTAGCAGCTTCTATATTTGCCCATCATTTTCATCATACCAATCTTTGTGTTTGAGAGTATTCTGGCCCAAAAGAGCAAATGCAATACTGCACACCAGATCTCTGAAAGCTACCCACTCTTTTTCTGTGTTTCCTTACTGTGTTTTGACTCAGTTTTCCCTCTAAGTTAGGAACAAATGTTCCTGCTCAGAGACACTCTAATCTCTTGACATTACTTCTTCTAGCATTTATTTTGTCTTGGGACCACAGCTTTAGTTGAATATTAATATTTAGTTCAGAGAGGATGAGTCTGTGATCATTCTAGCACTCTGCGCCACACATTGCCTTTGTTACTGTCACATCCTGTTCATCTCTTCTCCTTACAATCACATAGTTTATTAGATGCCAATGTTTGATATGAGGGTGCATCCAGGAAGTTTTATTGCATTTAAACAGAAGATAGTGTTTATGATGAAATGTGAAAGTCTTCAATAGTAGGAGACCATTGTTATTGCTCTTTCCAACTCCATTCCTCCTAAGGACTCCCTGTCATGTCTACTTTAGCATTAAAGTCACCCAGAATTATAAGCTTGTGCTCTTTTGGTATGTTGATGATAAGGGTCTCCGGGTCTTCATAAAATTTTTCTTCAACTTCATCAGTGTTTGTCATGGTGGAACATAGGTACTAAAGATCCTGGACTGGTATTTTCCTGGAAGTGGAAATCTCATTGTCAGGAGCTTGTCATTCCCTCCTTTTAGAAGGTATTCAAGAATGTTGACTAGATTAGTTTTGATTGTAAAACTTAACCCAGCTTTACGGCATTCCCTTTCACTGTGCCCACTCCAGAAAATGTGTATCTGATACCCACTTCATTAAGCTGGCCTTTATTTGCTAGACTTGTGTCACTCAGGGCTGCTATTTGCATATGACACCTACTGAGTTCTCTTGCAACAAGGTTTCTTGCACACTCACTGATGGTGAATGGAATTTTCTATGAAGAAGCTTTTATAGATTTTTATTTTGTTTGTTTGTGTGTTTGTCAACTGCATCATGGGATTCCCAGCCTGCAGGGGTAATCAGGTCAGGGTTAAGTATATAGACAACTTTTAGGATACTTTTTCTAGCCCCTTCCTCATATCAGAAGGGGAGCAGTGTGGTCCTTAAAAGGACTGTTTAGTCACCCCTGGGGCTACTGAGGTGCTTATATGCAGGACTGTGACTACAGCTCCTATCCACTGCTTTGTCATTTATCTGTTGCCAGAGGACTTTGAGGAATGGTTATGAGTGATGTCTTTTTTTGGGTAGTAAATTGAATTTAAGTGAAGTAGAGTTGCACGAAGTCAACCACCTTATGCTCTCTTCCAAATTCATCATGATCCAGCATGGCAAGACAGAGTCAAGGTAATGGCTCTAGATGCGGTGGATGACCTTGGCATCTTCGATGTCTAACCAAGTTCTAAGTACTCCACAGCACCTGCTTCAGCTGCCTTCATGGCTATTAATGAATTGCTCTCTTCCACCCATTCTACCAGTGGAAGACTTCACATGCTTGGGATAGACATCCCCCTCCCATACTCACTGATGATTTTGAGACTGCCTTGATTGTCCTTAGTCAGGTTTAACCTGCCTGCCAAAATGGATCTGGCTACTGCACATACTACAGCTTCTTGGAGCCGCAGGTGAGAGCTAGGTGGCTCAAGTGGACAATCAAAGGTGGAAAGCAACCCTGGAAAGGTCTCTAAAGCCCTCACATCAGGGTACTAGTCTTGAGCACACCCTACATAGCTTTCAGGGTTGAACTTTAGTGACTGCTGGAAGTCTAACCACGAGACAGCTGCAATTTAAAAGAAAGATACAGCTAAATTGAAAAGAATGAGATTTAGGGAAATATACAGCTAGTAATTGTAAAAGTGAATATGAATGAAATGAGTTCACCAATAAAAACCAAAGAGGATAATACAATGTATTGAAAAAACAGAAACCAACAATATGTTGTTTACAGGAGGCACACTTGAAGGAGAAAGAGTTAAAAAAAAAGGTACTGGAGCAAAATCTATTATATTTCAGCTGAAGCAAAAAAAACAACAACAGAAGTATCAATCATGATCTCAGACAAAGTAAAACCAAAATTAGAACTATAAAAGACACAATTAGGAAAAGTACATTTCCATAGAAAATGAATTTATATAAATACTGAAATTATATACATCTAATGATATAATGTCCATATTCTAGAGGAAAAAATTAAATGAGTTACAGGAAGATATAGACAGTAAAAGTATACTAAAGAGGTACCTAAATTTATTCTTCTCAGAATTAGATAAATTTAACCATAAAACAAGAAAAAAGGAGATAAATAGAATTTTATAACATATAGATTTTAAAGATCTCTAGAGATATCTGCTTTCATGTATTTGCATGTGAAGTTTCATTCATTCATTCATTCAAAAATAGTCATTTTGTTAAAATGTCATGTACAGCAGAATAAAAGGTATACTCCTTTCTATTTTCATTCAATTTTCTCTGTGATACAAATATGATTTTGGTAGCTAAACCAGGGAGAGCAAAAAAACCAGAGGAAAAAGCCACAGGACATTTTCCCTAATGAATATAAATGCAAAAATTTTAAATAAAATATGAGCAAGAAGATTACTATCGTCAGATTGAATTTATTCTAGAATTCAAGGAAGATGCAATATTAGGACACTAAAGATAGTTGACCAGATCAGTATCTAAACAACAAAAATCATTAAATTATATCAAATTACAGAAAAGTTTTTGATAAAATACAATACCTTTTTCTTATAAAGATGCTAGAAAACAGGAATAAATGTAACTTTTCTTATAATAAATTGTATCTATTTAAAACAACGAGCAAGCATTATTTGTAATGAGGATAAATTAGAAGTCTTTCCAATAAGATCACAGGGGAGGTAGGAATGTTCATAATCACCATAATCATAATTAGTATTCAATATTTTCCTGAAAATGCTAGATATAGTAATAAGATAGTAAAAAAGACATTAAAGGGCTAAACATAGGCAACAGTAAACAAAACGATCATTTTTTTTTCAGATGGCGTGCTATATACTTAGAGAACCCTAAATAACCAAATAAAAAACTCATTGAAATAATTAACAACTTCAGCGAATTTGCAGGATATAAAGAAACCCACACAAATCTCCAGCATTTCTATATGTTACCAAACATAAGTTAACTTGAAGAGATGGAAAGAGAAAATAATTGCAGACATGAAACACTTGGGTGTCTACTGTCAAGACAACCTAGGCACTCTATGAATATAATTACAAAACACTCTTCACACTCATAGAGATAGATCCAAATAACTGGAGAAACATTAATTGCTCATAGTAGGTTGAGTCAATGTAATAAAAATGACAATACTATTTTAATTTATTTTATGTATACATAGATATGGAAAAATAAAATTCATTTAGAGGGACAAAACTTCAAGATTTCAAGAAAATCAATGAAAAAATATGGCAGAAGTAGTTCTAAATGTCAGATCGCAAGCCTGTTTATTACAAAACAGTAATTATCAAAATAATTGGATAAGAAATAGAGTGGTTAATCCATGGAATGGTTTAAATATACAATATTCAGAAGCAAATGAGCACAGTAACCTAGTTAAACCCAAAGATTCCAGTTACTGGTGCAAGAACTTACTATTTGACAAAACTGCTGATGAATCTTAAAGTTAATGTGTCATACACTAGACATAGAACAACATTTCGCATTTTGTACAAGATAAATTCAAAACAAGTGCACGATTTAGGCATTAAAGTTGATATCATGAGTAAATTAGTAGAGCATGAATGAAATTACCTTTTGAATTGTGGAAAGAGGAAGAATTCATAACCAAGCAAGAGACAGAGAGATTCACAGGTGGAAAAATGGATAATTTTGATTACCTAAAATTAAAATAAAATTCATACAAACAAAAGCAAATGCAGCCAAAAACAAAAGAAAATTAGGAAACTGAAAATATTTTGCAGTGAGTTTCTCAGATAAAGTTCGCATTTCTCAAATATATAGATAATGGAGCTAAACATATAATTAATAAGATCCATTCTCCAATTGGTAAATGGTCAAAGGATATGAACAGGCAGGTTTCAGATAAATTAATCTAAGCTATCAATAATCACATACAAATGCTCTATGTCATTAATAATTAGAGAAATGAATATTAAAATAACTGAGTTACCCTCTTACACTTATCAGATTGAATAACTTGTCAGAAAAAAGAAAATGGCAAGTGCTGGAGGGAATGTAATAAACTAATTATTTTTAGTGGACTATTGTTAGAAGTGTGAAGTAGTCTAGCCATTCTGAAAAACAATTTGGAACTTTGCCCAAACAGCTATAAAACCATACATATCCTTTGACTCAGCATTATCACTACTAGGTCTATACCCCAAGGTGATCAGAGAGAAAAAGGATAAGGATCCACATGCCAAAAATATTTATAGCAGCTATTTTTTTTTTGTGGTGACAAAGACTTGGAAATTGTAGGGATGCTCTTCAACTGGAAAATAGTAGTGTTATATGAATGCCTTGAAATACTATTCTAGGAAAAAAAATGACAAAGGTAATGTTTCAGAAAAAAACAAACAAACCATGGAAAGATTTATATGAACTAATACAAAGTAAAATGAGCAGGACCAGGAAAACAATCTAAATAGTATAAATAATATTATGATAATAATCACCTGATTTAGTAACTGATCAATACAACGATTCACCAGTGATCTCCTCCATTCAGAGTACAAATTGAAACATAGTTTTCTTTATTCTTCTTTCTTTAAAAAACAAACAAGTCCAATCCAAAAATAAGTTTTTCATGACTGTATATATAATGGAATCATATTTCTTGTCTTATCAATGGGTGGGGGGAGGGAGAGAGGAAGGGAGGATTTGGAACTAAAAATAAAAAGAAAATTTAAAAAGAAAACAACAGAGATCTGTTTATCTTTATCCTTTTGTTAAGAGCTCAGCCCCATGCTTTGCAAACAGCAGGTAGTAAGTAATTTTGGGGACTTATATAGGGTCTCCTGTGTGCTTGGTCCTATGCTATTATCTCATATAACTCTCACAAAAACCCTGGGAAGTGAATTCTATTGCTGTCCTTATTTTACTGTTAAGGAAACAGGCAAACAGAGGTGAGGTGACTTTGCCCACGGTCACACAACTAGTAATTGTTTGAGAGCAATTGTGAAACCCATGTTCTAGAATTATGAAGTACGTATAGAATATTTATGCCCGGTGCCATATTTGATTAGAGACTGGAAGACTTGTAACTGACTAAAATAATCAGGGAAGGAAGGGGTGGTATTTGAATGGGACCTGAAAACTAATATAATATGAAAATCAGATATAGCAAAGAAAATATCTCATTCTTAGAGAACAGCAAAGACCAGAGGAGGCAGTCAAATTTGTGTTGAATGGGGAATTCTTGAATAAGCTGTGGAACAAGTCATGGAATATTATTGTACTGTAAAAAAATAAAGAGGTAAACAACAAACAAACATGAGAAGACCTATATGAACTGATACAAAGTGAGGTGAATAGGACTAAGAAAATTAGATTAATGAGTAGCCCATTCTGGATGCCTCAAAGCACATATTTATTAAGAACTAAGTATGTTCTAGACACTGTGTTAAGTGCTGGGCATACAAAAAACAACAAAAAAAGGCAAAAATAAATTATAATCAGTAGACTTTTTAAGGGTATTGAGAAAAAGTAACTCGATCATATATTAAAAAATGCAACTTAATATGATAGAAATGTCAGACTAGGGAGTAGATGCTTACATCTACCCCGCATCTTCTCATTGCCTTTTGAGTTATTTATAATTTAACTCTTCTGATATTTAGATCTTTCATGATTCAAGTCATATAGCATCACATAGAAATTGTTGCTATTAAAAAAGCTTTTGTGGTAGTAAGACATTTATCAATGAAAATACTGCAGTCTCTAAAAGCAACTCAGACTGATACCTTTCTTTTTAGTTCCTGGTCTAACTCAATGTTCACCTGCAATGCCTATTCAAGATATATGCAGGATGGACTGTTTTTTAAAAAGAGGGAAAGCAAGGAGCTGTCTTAAAGAGAGTGATATGAATACATAGGAAAACCATTTATCTACTTGGATTTAAAAAAAAACAACATTTACAGACAATGGAACCAAGGAAAGGTAATTGACAACACAAATGAATGGCAAAGTTCTGGGAGAACAGTAATGAGAATTTACTTATAATTATAAGAAATGATAAAGTCAACTCAATAAGTTCTTTTTTTTATAAGACAATATTTTATTTATTTTATTTTTATTTTTTTAGGTTTTTGCAAGGCAAACGGGGTTAAGTGGCTTGCCCAAGGCCACACAGCTAGGTAATTATTAAGTGTCTGAGACCGGATTTGAACCCAGGTACTCCTGACTCCAGGGCCGGTGCTTTATCCACTATGCTACCTAGCCGCCCCTCCATAAGTTCTTAATATTAGCCAGACATTATGCTTGGGATGCAAGAAAGGCAAACAGAAAAAAAAAATGATTCTGACCTCAAGGAACTCACATTCTAATGGGAAAGATAACATAAAAGCAACCATGCATATATATATATATATATATATACAGATATACAGAGATAGTTGGAGATAATCTCAGAAAGATCACTGTTTGTCTTTTCAAAGAGGATCAGTGACATCAGGTAGGTGACTTGCAAGTGAATTGGATTTAAGTGAGGCAGGGTTGTGTAGTCACCAACCTCACTCTCTCCTTCAGAGTCATCTGCAGTGGCAAGACATAGATCAAGATAACTGGAAGACAACTCCCAGATGCAGTGGGAGACCTTGACCTTCTTACGTTAGGGTCTCTCCTGGGTCTCAGGTTGTCTGAGGCAACACCCACTCAGTGATTTAAGGCTAAGTAAAAAAATGAGGGACTAGCATTAAGGAGGACTTGGAGAAGTTTCTTGCAGAGCGTAAGGTTTTAGCTGAAAGAAAATAAAAAAGGCTGTGTCTGGGATAATTGTCAGATCAGAAAAGGGATGGAACTACTTCAGATTGATGGTATGAATTCTAAAGAAGAGAAGGCAAGATTACTTAATTTTTATTTTATGTCTGTCTTCTTTATTAAGTACAAAGATCTTCAAAATGGGAATTCTTAGAGGTATAGCTTGCTGGTTGTTGATTTTCATGCTCGAAAGAAGACCAAAATGAATCACTATGGGGTCAATGTACAATGTATTTTACTTTGGCTAGCCAATACAAACTCAGAAGGTTCTACCACAGGTCAGCACAGAAGTCTTGGGGGTGAACATTTTGGATGGAAAGTCTCTAAATACGTGCATCTCACATTTCTTTTGAGCTATTGTAATTCTGCTTTACTAATTCACTGGTGTAGATAATTCACTAGAGGACAGTAAAGATTTAAAAGATTTGAAAGGCTAGAACATTGGGCTGAACCTAATAAAGCAATGTCATGGGGAATGGGATCTGGGTTTGTGATTTCATCAATCAGTGTGAGCAAGTCCTGATGTGGAAACTGCCTCCTTTGTTGTAGAGCAGTGACTTTGCTGAAATTTATATTCTTAGACAGTTGGCTTGGAAACTGAGAAGTAGCAAAGCTTGCCACTATCCAAACAAGAAGTATCAAAGGCTGTACTGAAAACCAAGTGTTTCTGACTCTAAGGTAAGACCTTCATCCACTATGCCAGTGATTCTCAAATTATGGTCAAGGGATTTACTGAAAATACAATTAGTTTTTAAGGGGGTTCACAAATTTAAAATTATTTTCATAATTATATTAAGATATTTTAATTTTTTGATGATATTACCCACCCAAACTAGAACTTAGTAATTTTTAAGAGTATAAAAATGTCTTGAGACCAAAAATTTGGGAACCACTATACTATGCCATCATAGATTTCAAGGTAAAATTTAAGAGATAAATATTAAGTGATATTTTGAAGCTATTTGTAATGTTTTAAAAATTTGTGGTGAGAGGAAAGATTAGATGGCAATTTGTCAGAAATATTTCCATTGACCTTGGGTTCTCTCCTTTTCCCTCCTCCTCATGTCACAACATCAAGATATCTTCTAATACTACATTCTCCTCTGCCCCTACTTTATATAAAGACGTGGCTTTTCTCTTTGCCAAAGCAAAATCTCTTTACATGCACAAGTAATAGCATTCTTTCTTTTCTCCTCTATCATATTGTTCCCTTTATCATCCCCTCTCTATCATTTACCTTCATCTTATCTTCATTCTTTCCCATCTATTGGTTGCTGCTTCCCCACCTACTAAAAACTTGCTTATCTTTCTCTCATTTTCTAAAAATTCTCTATTCATCCCTACTAGATATCAGCACATATCTATCACATATCTCTCTTGTCTTTGTGGCTAAACTTCTTGTGAGAAGGCTATCTAAAAATATATACCTACACTTTCTTTGTTCTTTTTCTCTTTTTAACTCTCCACAGTCTGGGTTCTGGCTTCATCATTAAACTTAAATTATACTCTCTACAGCTTCTAATGATCAATCAGATTGCTTTTTCTTCATTCTCATCCTTCTTGACCTTTCCAGTTTGAGTTTAGGCATTTCACTGGCTCCCATTCCTGGAATTCTCTCCTTCCTCATGTCCATCTCCTGACTTACTTGACTTTCTTCAATTCTCAAAGTTCCACCATCTTCAAAATACCTTTACTAGTCCTTTATCATCTTATTACCTTTCCTCTATGATCATCCTAGTTTCTCTTGTATCTCTATTGTTTGTACATAGTTATTTACATATTTTTTCTCTCATTAGGGGGAGCTTATTAGACTGTGAACTCCTTGAGAGCTGAGACCATATTTTGCCTCTCTTTGTGTCTCTAACTCTTAGAACAGTACTTGGATCATAGGAGATATTTTTATACCTACCTGCTCTCAGTGAGTTCATCATCAAACCTGTATGAAGTAGTAGTAGTAGTAGTAGTAGTAGTAGTAGTAGTAGTAGTAGTAGTAGTAGTAGTAGTAGTAATGGTAGTAGTAGTAATGGTAGTGGTGATGGTGATGATAGTAGTGGTAGTAGCAACAGTGGTGTTAGTAGAAATAGTAATAGTAGTAGTAGGTGGTAGTAGGAGTGGTAGTAGTAGGCATGGTGGTGGTGTTTGTAATTATGATAGACATTCATATGATGTTTTCTAAGCACATTATATACGTTACATTGCTGAAGTGTCTCAATATCCCTATGAGGTGGTTGTTATGGTTATTAATATGCTTAGTTTATACATTAGGAATTAAAACTTCAAGCATTTTCTTGCTCATGGTCATATAACTAGTAAGTAATAGAAACAGGATTTGAACTCAGTTTTGCCTGACTGCAAGTCCAGTAGTATAAACATCATGCAACAATCCTGGGATATTGAAATAATTTTTGGATGTGATAGTTGAGCTATTGTCAGTAATTTTTGAAAGAAACATGGGAAATGGCAGAGGTGTTGAGTTATAAAGGCAGTCAAATGGGATCTAAATTTTTAAGAGAGAGAGGGAGAGGGAGAGGGAGAGGGAGAGGGAGAGGGAGAGGGAGAGGGAGAGGGAGAGGGAGAGGGAGAGGGAGAGGGAGAGGGAGAGGGAGAGGGAGAGGGAGAGGGAGAGGGAGAGGGAGAGGGAGAGGGAGAGGGAGAGGGAGAGGGAGAGGGAGAGGGAGAGGGAGAGGGAGAGGGAGAGGGAGAGGGAGAGGGAGAGGGAGAGGGAGAGGGAGAGGGAGAGGGAGAGGGAGAGGGAGAGGGGAGGGAGAGGGAGAGGGAGAGGGAGAGAGAGAGAGAGAGAGAGAGAGAGAGAGAGAGAGAGAGAGAGAATAGATTCTTCCAATAATGACAGTTAACTTGTTTTTGATTTTTTGACAAAATTGAAGAAAGGTATTAAAAGTCATTTTTTAGCACTAAGAAAAGAAGAGGTAATCATTAAAACAAGTGCAGGTTCTTCTAGAACAAGTCATGCTTGGGAAATGTAATTTTCTTCTTTTGATAAGGTTATTAGACTAGTGGATCATGATCATGGGCATAATATACCTAAGTTTCAGCAAGGAATTCATCAGTATTTTCAGAATTATTTAAATTATTATTTTTAGTTAATAGAAATATATTTTCTCTCACAAAGTCTTTCAAAATAGTTGTGTGGACAATATAAAGGGATGTGGGTTAGATGACAATCCATCTAGTTTTTTTAGGACCTGGTAGAATCGGAATTCACCTAAGATGCATGTCTCTAGCAGAAAATACAAAGAATTTTTCCTCAGTTTTCTTTTATTTAATATTTTTATTCATTCAGATGAAGTAATTTATGACAATCATCAAACTAGCAACTGACATCAACCATGTCAGGATTATGATTAAAAATAAAAAGGTCCTGCCAAACTGGAAAGATGGAGTTTATCACCAAACCTACTAAGATGGAATGTAACATCAAAAAAGAACCAACTGCTTAAGTAAAGGATAGGAAAGTCATGGCTGGACAATAGTCTGTAATATAAATGCTTGTGCATTGAAATGGATTGCACACTCAATATGAGTTAATAGTATGGTAAAATAGCAAACAAATAAAAGGCATCTAAAACTCTGAAGATCATAAATACGTATACACACATACATATGTAAAGTGCTTTGCAAACCTCAAAGTTCTAATATTAATAGCCAGTATTTATCTAGTGCTTTAAAATTTACAAAATCCTTCACAAACATTTTCTCATTTAACCCCACGAGCCTAGGAAGTAGGCACTATTATTATTTTTTTTCCATTTTATAAATGAGGAAATTGAGCAAGAGGTTAAGTGACCTGCTCAGGGTCACACAGTTAATAAATGTCTGAGTCATTTGGTTTTTCTTGACTCCAGATCTATCCATCACACCATCTAGTTGTAATGTGTTAGTGATTGTTGTGGTTGTAGTGGTTGTTTCCTACATGAATAGAGAGCCAGTTGTCTTGTATTCTGCCTTGAGGGCCACATCTGGGAGGAGATTAATTTCCTTTCTGTGGTAGCTTTTTTCCCCAGCCCTGAACTGTATCGTATGATTGTCCTTGCTTCTTTGTTTGGTTTGGGTCACTTCTTGGACTTTAGCTCCTTTTTCTTGGGGCTGTGATGATGATGATGATGATGATAGTGTTGATGATGATGATGATGATGATGACGACTAACATTTATCTAGTATACTATCCTCTGAGCCTCATGTCACATTACCAGGATCTCTTGCCTTTCTTAGGGAATGCCTGGGGTCTGCGACAATGTTGGGGTTATGCCAATAAAGACTGTAATCCTAAGACCTCCTTACCACTCAGATGAGTTTTCTCTGGTTTGGTCTTTCTGCTCTTCTTTAGTACCTTTGTCACAGGATATAAAGCTTCATGCTTTCCTTTGAATTCCTAATTCTTTTTAAAAATGTATTTATTTAAGGCAATGTGGTTAAGAGTGACTTGCCCAAGGTCACACAGCTAGGCAATTATTATGTGTCTGGGGCCAGATTGAACTCAGGTCCTCCTGATTCCAGGGTTGGTACTTTATCCACTGTGCCACCTAGCTGCCCCTAGAATTACTAATTCTTAACCTAGTTGTTGGTACACAGTAAATGGTTATTAAATGCTTGTTGACTGACTGCGCATGGTCTCTTGATAGGTCTGTGCCTATTCTTTCTAATTCTCCCTGAATTTACCTGTAGTACAGTTCAACTGTATTATCACAAGCTTTTAAATAATAAGAATATAAATAACAAATAACTTTTATATGGCACTTTAATATTTGCAAAGTGCTTTACCAATTTCATTTATTTTCAAAATGACCCTGGAAATTAGGTGCTGTTTTTACCTCCATTTTACAAATAGGTAAATGAAGGTTGAGAGAGTTTTAAATAACTTGTCCAGGATCTCACAGTTAGGAAATATCTAAGGTCAAATTTGAACTTAGGTTTTCTTGAATTCAGGATCAGAGTTCTATACAGTGTACTCTTGCATTTTGATAGATCACTTTCTAGTGTGTCATTGAAAACAGTAGCATGCTTTCTAGTAGGTTTTTCTAGTAGCTGTCAAATGCCTAGAGCCCAAGACGTAGACATGAAGTGATGGCTATATCAGTGATACATCAATGTCTAAGTAGTCATTATAGAGTATCTGGTTTTGAGCCAACAATATTGCGTTTTTTCCCCTCTTAATTATAATCTTGGGTTGCATAAATAGATGCACAGTTTAGGAGATGAGTGACTATTTTGATGGCCATCTTACTTGTTGCTCAGGAAAATATATTCCCTAGATAGATTTAAACAGATCTTTGAAACTTAACAAAACAAAAAATCCTGTCTCAAGAATAAAATAGAAGTTCCAGATTGCAATTCTCCAACTTACCCCTTTCTTATCTTCTACTAGTTTCAGCCCCCTCCTTCTTTTTTGTACATTTTTTCAAAGAGATCAAAAACAAATATGCCAAGACCTTTCAGATCCCTTTGATTTTAAATCCTGGATTTGAAATTTAAACCCATTGTGATGCAGCAATGGATTGTGCTGTTGCTATTTCAAACTGGCATTTCCTTCCCTTTTTTAATATGGGCAGTATCTGAGATACAATACCAGTCCCCTTTTGGTTTCCAATTGTGCAGCTCTTTTTTTTTTTTCAAAATGATATCTATTACATTTCTTGTCCTTAACTTGAAGCTGGCAAATGATAGAGGATTGGCCTGGTGGTTTAGAAAAATCTAGGTTCAAGTCTGACCTTTGTTAAATACTAGATCTGTTGACCCTGGACACACCACTCAAAACTCTCAAGGCCTCAGTGAAGATAAATTGCTCATCCTTGTCTCATCATCCCCTAATAATATTTCATCTTGATTGGAACTTAGCCAACATCTCTCATAGGCATTTGCTGCTGTGTCCTTTCCATCCTGACTCTAGTCTTGCTTTTTTTCTCAGGGATCAATAATAAAATCAGTATTACCACTATTAGAAATAACATGATTATCTTACATATTCTATTGTCTTGGGAGAATGAAAGGTAATTGGTAGCTGTCTTATTTTTGTATTTGTGCCCCTAGCATCTAGTACAATGCCAGAAACATAACAAGTGTTTAATTAATGCTTGATTGAATTATGGGCAGCTAGATGGCACTATGAATAGTATTGACCCTGGACTCAGAGGGACTCCAAATCTGACCCTAGATACGTACTAGTTGTGACTGAGCAAGTCACTTGACTCTCTTTACCTCAGTTTCCTCATCTGTAAAATGACATGGAGAAGGAAAAGTCAAACCATCTCAGTATCTTTGCCAAGAGAATTCTAAAAGGAGTCACAAAGAGTGAGACACAACTGAAAATAACTAAACAACCATAAATGATTGTTCTTTCTCAGCAGAGGGAGTTTTCACACTGGGTATGATGAAATCACAGATCCACCTCTTTGTAGATTGTTGAAACTGAAAGAAAATGTCTGCATGGAAAGAGGAAGTAAAAGTTCTAATGTGATGATGGAAGTTTGGAAGGAGAACAGACTTGGGTGACTCCTGTATAATGGGACTTAAATTATCTCAGAGTCAGAGGATATTATCATAAATTATTTTCATGGGAATGTCCCCATCCAATCCCAGATCTTCCCCTGGTACCCAAGTGATAGCCACTGATACAATTATACATTTGGAGAAAACTATAAGAACCTGGGAGAAGCTATCATGGAGGTTTGGTGAATGTATTCTTTTCCTGGACAGTTTCCTACATTAGTACACAGCATTGTTGCTGTTGGTTTGGGAGTTATTTTTTTTTCAGACAAATTCCCCCCTCCCCTTCTGTGTTTAGAGCCTAATGCACTTTGGTACACAAGGATGTGTGTTTGATTTAATATGCATTGAGTACTAAACTGAGTCAGTAGGACTCTAAAAATGGTTTTCTTTAGGACAAATTCTTCCCTTGAGTACTAAACAATTGCTGTCATTTATGCTTTCACTTTGGAACAGTAAAATGATTAGATTATGGTCTTTGAAAGAGCTCTATTGTCTCTACCAGCAAGTGTCTTGGTCTTTTTATAGTCAGATTAATAATATAATGGAATGCCTGACTTGGAGTCAAGAAGACAGGAGTTCAGATCTTGTTTGATTGGGTGAGTTCATAGCCTCTCTGACAGTTTCCTTATTGGTGAAATGGAGGTAATGATAGGACCTATCTCCCAGAGGGGTTGTGAAGATCAAGTGAGATGTTACATACAAAGTGGTTTACAAACCTTATGGTACCATATAAATGCTGGCTATTGTAATTTATGAAGTCTTCATTCCTATTAGGGCTCCATTTAGTGTGGAGAGTACATTCATTCAGGATCTAAAAAAATCAAAGAATCACTAAGTTAGAAAGTATTGAACTCAAGTTGACCCGAATGATAATCCCCTAAGGAAAACCTTGACAAATGGTCAGCCAGGTTCACTTGAAGATCTCAAGTGAAGGTAGATTGTCTGAGGTGGATCATTACACACTCATAGAAGAAAATTATTAAGAAGTATGCCCTGGGGCAGCTAGGTGGCACAGTGGATAGAGTGCTGGCCCTGGAATCAGGAGTACCTGAGTTCAAATCTGACCTCAGACACTTAATAATTACCTAACTGTGTGGCCTTGGGCAAGCCACTTAACCCCATTGCCTTGCAAAAACTAAAACAACAACAACAAAAAGAAGTTATGCCTAGAAGAAAATTAAGAAATTATAACTTATTCTGAATTGTTACCTACTTCTAGTTTTTGTTTGTGATCATGGCTTTTGAAGGTTGAGCATAACAAGTTTTATCCATTTCCCAGATGAGGGCTCAAACACTTTAAGATAACTACCATGTTGGTTGAAAGTATTCTCCTTTTTAATCAGCTCAGGTTCCTGCAATTTGCCTTTAAAAGGAATGTTCTACTGATTTCTTCATCCTCATATCGCTAAAGTCCTACGTTTATATTACCCATTAGGATTTACAAAGTGATTTCCTCACAACTCTATGGGGTAAACAGTATAAGTATTGTTCCCATTCAACAGATGAGGAACCCCTATAGATCCCTCAGCAATCACTGATAGCTAGACTTTGTATTCAGTTCTTCACAGATGCCAAGTCCAACCCTTTACACATTTTGCTTGTTGGTTAATGGCTTTCTTAGAATGTAGCACCTAGAATTTTTACAGTGTTCCAGGGGTGGCAGAGAATAGCACAAATATGTATTCATTTATTCAATAAGTTGGTAATTTTTTAAATCAAGAATTATAAATTCTTGTGCTGTATATTGAGTACTTGGCTCATTCCCAGTGATAGTTAATAAATTCAGCTGGGGGGAGTGTCAATGGAAATCAAGCACTACTACTTATAGAAAAGACCTGATTGACCAAGAGAGAAGGGAAGAAGAGGCTGGTAAGGATGATAAAGCCCAAGAATCCTGAGGAATGAACTGCTGCCAGAGTGGTAGCATAATTTGATAGATAATGTACTGACTTCAAAGTCAATACTTTCCAAGTGGTAGGACAAATCACTTAACCCTTCTGAGCTTTAGTTTCATTTGTAAAAGAGAAGATAAAGCAGGATGGCCTCTAAATCTCTTGTTCTATATTTGTGATTTTATAAATTTGAATTCTATTTCTAAAACTTATTGTGTCAGTAATCATGGTAAATTACTGAGTGTCAGTTTCATCATTTGTAAAATGGGGTTAATAGTACTTGCAATTTCTACTTAGTAATGTTATTATGAGGAAAACACTTTCCTGTACTTGACACTCTATATAAATGTGAGTTATTATGTATTCATTTAAGTAGGTGGGGGTGGATCAAGTCTGCAAAGTTATCTGAATTTGCTGGTAGGCAATGGTCTAAAAAACTGAAATTATATTGTCAATGGTAAAACAGGCATTTTTGAATTTCATTCCTCTTCTTACTCATGCATGTCTCAGAAACCTCTTGGACTTTCAGGTTCACTCAGCCCTGGGTTTCTAATTTTGGAATTACCCCTCTGATCCATTAACTTCCTCCTCTGATTGACTAGTCCCTCCCTTTTTATTTTTACCCTCCATTAGGCACCCCTCTCCATCCCCTGTCTTCCATTTTCATTTTAAGAAGAAGCCCAAACTAGCCATATCTTTATTTCTCTTCAGGCTAGACGCTTGACTCTCCTAACTGTCTCTACAAAGTGGGTATGCCCTCTCCCAGTCCTTGAGTACCTGACTTCTCCCTTCTCAGGTTCCTTTTATGTGTTGTCTTCCTCCATTAGATTGTAAACTTCTTGAGAGCAAGGACTGTATTTTTTCTTGTATTTTTATTTTCCACATTTAATGCTGTGTCTCGACCATAGTAAGTTTCTAATAAATACTTATTGATTTATTAGCAATTATATTTCAAAAAATGTAAAGTGTTGTGAACTGTACTAATTTATTTTGTTTAACTTTAGTGAAGGTGTTTATTTTGTCAATATATGTTTAAATTTAAATATTTGAATTTAAATATTTTATTTGGGTATTAATTTGCATCAGTTGGGTATGTGTCTGTTGTGGGGAAATAATTTCTTAATTATAAAGTATATAAGTATATATTATATATATATTATAAAGTACAATTGCAAATAAGTCTCCAGCATAGTCATAACTAGGAATTTGATCCATTTTGTCAGCTGCATCAAGTACCACAAAACTGGAAATGAAATATATACTTAATTAACAAGGTGAAGGGGGGAGAAAAACAAGGGAAGAGTTTATCTTAACCTATCATAATGGTAACTATTTTAACTAATTATTCTGGCTAACTAGGTGTTAAACTCTGTTGTTTCTATGTTGCTCTATGACTCTAAGATCTGTGGGCATGATCTAAATTCGACACCCTGCTCTCCCCCACCTCCCCAGTTTCAAATCTGATTTCCAAAATTTTTTAGGCTGAGAACACTCTATTTCCCACTCGAATTTTCAACGGTAGCTACCATTCCCCTAATGCAACCACTTTGCCTACATTCCTCTGCCCACAACTGCTAACCCTGAATAGAAACTGTTCTTCCAATGCAAATAATCCCAAGAAAAATCAAACCAGAATAGAAATTTTTATTTCAGAAGAGGCCAAACCACTATGAATTCCTTTTAGGCCTAATGCCTGTTTTTTTTTTTTATTTTTATTAAACCAATTCCAGTTTCTCCTAGACTCTGAGCATGTAAGCTTAGGCTTATTTATTTGATGACTTCAGGCAAAGCCTAATTTTCCCTCTGCTTCAATCAAGTGTGGTAATCTTCTCATTCAACAGATGTATAAATACCTAATTGGTTGGGAATCACTGCAGAGCAGACACTGCTCATATTCCAGAAATTAAAACAAGGGAGAACATACCAAAAGAACTTGTTTGCAATGCTAGATGGGCAGCTCATACAAACATTCCTCATCAAGGGTATTAGACTAATGGTTGGAGGTTGAGCCCTCAGGTCATGTATCTATTACTAGGCGACCCAGTGCTCAGACAATCTCATTCTATGTAACCTGTATCCTTTCTCTATAGATCAAATGATGAAAAATGTCTCCTATCTCTTTCCTCAAATCCTTGAGGACATTGGCTGATTCATCTCAGGAAAGGGTGAGTGATTTCCATAGCCCAGTTTTCTATAATACAACCCACATTACTGCCCTGTGAATTGTTCTGTTGCTTTGGAGGATGGTAATTGCCTTATTCCATCACAAGGGACATTTTCAGGAATCTCTGCTGGGTAATTTGAGAATATTACAGTATTTGATGCAGACTTGATTCAAATAAGGTATTTATCTTGTTTAACTCTCTCTCTCTTCTCTAAAATACAATAGTTCCAAAATGGAACTCTGCAAATCTGAACTTTGCGTTATATGTTTTTCAAGTTTAGGCATATGAATGATTACTCAGAGGCATGCATATACATACACACACACACACACACACACACACACTCATACTCAAAGATCAAGGACAACTAAACTTAATTGAATATAATCTCTCTCTTGCTGGATAGAGGTCAAACCAACCCTTTTAATCTTGTTTGATCAGATTGAAAAGTCTTTTGTTTTACATTGTTTAATATGGTCATGTAGAAATGTATGTGGATGAAAACTACATTTTGAGATACTTTTGATATTGCTTTAGGAGTTCTGAAGCACATTACCAAATGTTGTAATGATCTGATATAATAATCTACAATTGCTAGCTGCTTGGGAGCAATTCTTGATTTGCATTCTTTCTGCTATCTTGGAGTTAATTTATGAAAAAGGGCTCCACAAATGGCTTATTAGTGACAGGATTCAAGTTACAAGGGTAACATCGATTGACGGCATTTGGACTTATGTAACAAATTTTCTGACTGTCTATTGCAGTAAAATTGGGCCACCCCTAAAGGGAGTCTAAACTAAGAGATTTTTTTTAGGATAGGTCAGCTCACTAAGATAGAAATAATTGCTAGTGTATATGTAGTGCTTTATGGTTTGTAAAGCATTTATGTAAACTATCTTGTTCGATCTTCACAACAATCTTGGGAAGTAGGTAACATCATTCCCATTTTACAAATGAAGATATTGTGACTGAGAAGAATGAAGAAAATAAGCATTGAAATAACTGTGTTAAGCATTTTACAAATATCATCTCATTTGATCCTCACAACAACCTTGGGAAATAAGTGCTATTACCTTCATTTTTATAGTTGAGGAGACTAGTTCAGGAGATGACTTGCCCAGGATTTACACAACTAGGGAGAGTGTGAGGCTGGATTTGAACCCAGGTCTTCCTGATTCCAGGTCTAACACTCTGTATCAATGAATGACTGAATGGTTGACTAACTATATAGCTCAATCAGTGGAGGGGAAAAGTTTTCATTAGTCACTATGTACTGGGAACTATGCTAATAGATATACAAATGCTAAAGTGAGGCATCTTTGTCCTTGTGAAACAAATTCTAGTAGGTTGAGTCAACACAAGTAGGTGACTCTATAGGCAGTCAAATGACATTGGCAAGAGTTGACCTTGAATTGGAAGATAACTTTAATGATGGATTGTCATTCCAACAGTTTATTTCATAGTAGGGACATGAATACTGACTGGGTTTGTGGCAAATTCTGTTGTTTGTAGAGCCTTCTATAGCTAGCCGTATTTATAAGGTTTTGTTTCATCTATTCTTCCTATTGTGCTTTCTTTGTCCCCTTTCTGAGGCCCACTTGTGTTCTAGGTTAATCCTGGATCATCAGATCCGGTCTACAATGAAAGAGGTTTGAGCGGGGATATGCTTTGGTGATATATGCAATTATCTACCCTCAATAGCCAGATAAGTTCTACACAGAGAGGAATCTGAATCTCAGAAATGCCCTAGTCTTAAAACTGACATGTGGGTAAGGATTGGGAAGTGCATCTGACATCTCTTGAGTAATGACAGACCTTTATACCTGTGAATGTTGGTAGTAGGATGCAATGAAGCTATTGGGGGTTCATAGAGATGAAGAGTGTACTGGAGTATTGGAGAAGATAAAGTAAAGTAGAATGGACTGTTTTGGAGGAAAGAAGAATGATGGGAAGGGAGGAATGAGAAGATTATGCACCTGAAGAACCAAAAATTTCCAAGGTTTTAAAAGGTATGTTGAGAGTATGTCTCGAGTCCTGAGTCTTTACAATTCCTCTTAAGTGGAATCTTAGCTAAGTTGATTTAGCAATCCTTCTTTCTAGTTTGATAGGGAAAAGGGAGGCAGGGATGGGTTTTAGCTTAGAGTGTTTCATTCAACTGAATAGATTAAGACATCAGGGGATATTTTCTGTCTTAGGTGATTGTTTAGTCTCCAGTGGAGTAACTGAAGACTCCTGAATGTTTGTTTTCAGAGAAACCTGAGATTTTCTGTGCTGTGAATATCCCATATTGCCCTATATCCCATACAGACCCATTCTTCTTTTGTTGACCCTCCCACACTTTTATTTGAGTCACCCCCCCGCCCAATCTGCTTTGTGGACAAAATTAAGTTTAAAATAAAAGACACCTAGAAAACAAATAACCTTAGCTAGCATTTAGGTTTCCCCCTCTGAGATTTCTCTTCAGAGTATTGTGACTGAAGCCAAAAGGTGATTGTTTTACCTGCTTACCTAATTAGAGGAAGGGCATTCTGTGTGTTTTCTCACAAAATAGAATTAAGCTCAGTGGCCTGTGTTCTCCTTGAAAGTCAAGATTCATATTTGAGCATTTTTAGCTGAACTGATGGTGAGTCACCAATTGACCAGTGTTATATCATTTATCTTGCTCTCTAGGAGTTTCACTTGCTCAGCTGGCAATGAACTTGTGTTTTCATTTCTGACCCCCTCCCCTGTACTTCCCAATCTTTACCCAAGAAGATTGAGAGAGCCTAAGAAGGCGGGAACAACACCACAGAACCAGTTTTAGAAATTGCTGAAGGCATGGTGGGGGGGGAGTTTTCCAGGGTTAGACCCAGGTGTCTGGATGTATGCCCCCCCCCTTTTTTAAAGAAGAGGAAAAATTGACCTCAAAGACTTATGAAGGGAAGTAAAGTGGAAAGAACCAGCTAAGCAAGTGAGAAGTCCTAGTCCTATTCTCCTTAAATATTGGAATTGGTGTTTTTGTAGCATATTTTTTGATGATAGGCAAGAGTGGTGAAGTGGGGTCTGCTTTGAAAAAAGTGGTTCCTTATTTCCTGTAAAAAGATGATTATTTCTAACAGCTTAAATGTTATTTGGTCAAATTTCAGGATCTATTTCAGATAAATTAAAGAAATCAGTTTTATCAAAGTCAATTTTCCTTTTTTTTTGTATCCTTTCCTTTTTCAGAGACTATTACTGATCTTTTTCAGAGAGATCACTGATCTCTCCTCAGCTTTTTGAATGTTTTTAGTTATAGTCCCTGCTTGTATCAACCTGTTTTGGAATGGCATGATTGGAGATGAATAGCACACAATATTATAACAATTTTATTTTACATGTATATATATTTATCATTTTAAGGTTAACAGGTTTTTGTTGTTATTGAAACAAAATGTTGGACACTTGGTCTTTTGGACCCAGTTCTGCTTAGGTCAGATGAAACAAAATAATGGATTCTTGGCCTTTTGGATCTATCTGACTGGTCCTTGGACTTTTGGACCTAGCTCCTGCTGGGCTAGATTGGTAATATAAATGGAATTCTATCCATAGTAGAGAAAATGGAGTTTTGCCCATGGGTGGAATTTGCAGAGGTCATCATAACAGTACCAAAGACACTGGGAAATGACCTTAGTATATGTAAGTCATCATTCAAGTTGTGGCTCCAAGTAGGACTTGAAGATGGACTCCCCAGCTTAAAACATAGGGATAAATAAGGTACCTGGATATGGATATAAAAGTAGGGAATTGCCTGACCATCAAAGAGTGGGTTCCCTTGTGGGGGGCTTCAAATAACTGTTATCTTCCCTATAAAGGATTCAGGCAGGTCAAGATTTGCCTTGAGGTAATTAAGAGGGAGGTCAGGACCAGTAGCTTTAGCAATCCATGGACTGACTATAGCTAGATGGGTTAGGAGGAATATTCTCTTGATCTTAGAAGTACTTGTATCATAAATTTCCATATTCTACAATTCCCCACCCAAGGATGTAGGCCCTTTCCCATGATATCCTGTTTTCTCCAAGAATGGGAAGGGGAGGAAACAATTATTTTCATACCCTTCCTCAGTCTGAGGGATCCCATGTAATTCTTAATTATACTGTACTTCTGCTGTCTATCCCACACACAAGGTATGAAGTATGGGAATTAGGAATGTGAATGAAGATACTAAGTCCAGCAACTGCTTAACTTCATTGGGATCATCAAGTTATCTAACATTATTAATACCTTTGTGCTCTCTAGGTGAAGAGTTCTGTCCCTCTTTTCCATTTTTCAGACTGGACCTGGCATCATCCATAATCAATGGGAATAGGGAGAGGAAGATTCCCTAGTCCTGCTTACCTGTGGCAGGAATGGGTATGGTTTGAGAAGAGAGATAGGATGGGGTGGAGAATGGTATTCAATATTCTCCCTTGCCATATCTAACATTCTGGATGGGGCACACATGCTCCAACTAGAATCTAGTTAGTAAAAATGAAGGGCAGTTAAGTGGCATAGCAGATAGAGTGCCAAGGCTGGAATCAGGAAGACCCATCTTTGTAAATTCAAATGTGACCTCAGACACATATAAATTGCATGACCCCGGGCAAGTCATTTAATACTATTTTCCTAATTCTTCATCTTTAAATGAGCTGGAGAAGGAAATGCAAAACCATTCCAGTATCTTTTCCAAGAAAACCCCAAATGGGATTACAAAGAATTAGACAAAATGGCTCAGAAAAAGAAAAAAGTGATTATTTAAAATAGGAACTATTGCCTTGTATTTCTTTTCTTTTTCACAATCAAACTCTAAGAAAAAGCTAAAGAGCAATGAGATGGTATAGAGAGTCAAGAAACCTGAGTTTGAATCAACCTCAGACAGCTCTATGACCCTGGACAAGTCACTTATCTGCTTCTTCCTCTATTTCCTTATCTATAAAATGGGGTAAATTACAGTACCTACCACTCAGAGTTTGTTGTGAATGTAAAATATATATATATATATATATATATATATATATATATATATATATATATATATATATATATACACACACACACACACACACACACATATATTTAATTATTTTTAGGTTTTTGCAAGGCAATGGGGTTAAATGGCTTGCCCAAGGCCACACAGCTGGGTAATTATTAAGTGTCTGAGGCTGGATTTGAACTCAGGTACTCCTGACTCCAGGGCCAGTGCTCTATCCACTGCGCCACCTAGCTGCCCCAAAAGGATATATTTTTAAACTGCTTTGCAAACCCTAAAGAGCTATATAAATAATTGTTATTTTGGTGTCAGCATGATTTACTTTTCTACTATTACTCCTTTCAGTCTGCCTCTTGACTTTGTTACTTGACTGAAGCAACTTCTCCAAGGAAATCCAGGAACTATTTGTAAAATAAAATACTCTTTTTTTCAGTTTTCTTTTTTTCTGATCTTTCTGAAAATTTTGATATATATGATTGGCTATTCCCAGCCTTTCCCTCATCTACCACTACTTTCTCCTAATTCTCCTCCCTCTAATGATAGGTGTCTATTAATGTCCTTTCTGGAGTCCTTTTCTATTTCTATGTCTTTATTCTTGGTGGTCTCATACCATCCCATGGATTTATTATCATCTCAATTGATCAGCTCTGATCTCTTGCATGAATTTCAGTGCATATAACCAGAGAGCAACCACCTGAATATCCCATTTAGTGTCTCAAACTCAATTTGTAAGAAATGGAATTCATTATGTTTTCTCCACAATACCCTAAACCCATTCTCTCTCCAGTCTTCTGTATAGCCAAGTCCCAATTACTGCAAACATTTCATTTTTTTTAGTGGCAGTTAGGTGGTGCAGTGGAAAGAGCACTACTGGAGTAAGGAGGACCAGAATTCAAATGTGACTTCAGACCCTTGCCACTTACTAGCTGTGTGTCACTTCACCCTGATTGCTTCATATCCAGGGCCAACTCCAATAATCCTGGTTCATATCTGGTCACTGGACCTAGATGATCCAGAGGAGAAAGTGAGACTGGTAACTTAACACAGTACCCTCTCACTCAAGTTCAATTCATGTGCTTATCATGACATCACCTCCCAGATGTTGTGGTCTCTTCAAGAATGAAGGGCAGCATTATTAGTACATAAACGAAATCTGGAATGATCTCATTATCTGAATGCACACTACATATTTTCATTGAGTAGGAATCAATTACCATATTTTTAATAACTGTAATTTATATAGTACTAATTTGAATACATGTGACTACTTTAGGGAACCATCATTTGCACTAATTAAGACTTAGTTGTATTTTTGTCATGGATATCACTCTCCTTCCTGTCATCCAGAATCATAACCTCTGATGCTCCTTGAATCCTTTCTCCCTCACCCATCTTATCCACTTAACTGCTAGGTCTTGTAGATGCTCTATCCATAGCAACTCTTAAAATCTATTCTATGTTCACACAACCCCCCCCCCCCACCACAGTAGAGACCTGCTTTACCTTTTGTCCGGCTTATGCAATTATCTCTTTCTTAAATGCATGACTTTCTTCCTTCCCTTATATCCTTCCTATAACTGTCAAAACAATCTTCCAAAAACTTAGGTATTACCCCCTTCACTTTTGCCTCAAAAATTACCAATGATTCCTTATGGACTCTAAAATAAAGTGCAAATCCCTTAGTTTGTTGGTCTAACTACAACCTGCCTAATTTCATTTAGTATTGTTCCCTTGATGCATTCTAAGTTCCAGAAAAACTAGATGTCTTCCTTTACAAAGTAATCTATCTCCCACTTCTGTGATTTTTAGACCTAGAATATGGTGCTATTTACCATAAATTCTTTCATTCTTCAATAAAGTATGCCTTTCCTTTCTCTGATCCTAACTCAAAAATTACCAATTATAGTTCTAAAATAAATTGGTATTTTCATAGTTTTATGATCAGAAAGAAATGAATTGGAAAAACTGGTGGTCACCAGTCTGTCTTAGAATTCTTAGCTTTTTTTCAAGACAGCTCATTAGCCTCTTATGAGAGGCTTTTTCTGGTTCCTCAAGGAGTTAGTTAGTGCTCTCTCTCCCCTCAAATAATTACATAATGACTTACCAGTTTACATGTTATGCTCCACAGTCAAATGTAAGTTCTTTGAAAGTATTTTGTGTGATGTGTCCATTTCATACTCCATTGTTTTGGATATAGCACATGTTTAAAAATCAGTGTACATTGAATTAAATTCAATTAGAAACCACAAGGTAAATGGTTCATCTAGCCCTAGTATTCCAGATTCCCTATCTCTACCTTACCATCTCCAATAAAACATTCCTTTTCTTTCTCCTGCCTCTAATTAAAAATTCCTAACTATGGTTCTAAAAAAACCCCATATCTTCAAAGCTTTTTGATTAGAAGGAAATTACCTCAATGGCCAACAGTCTAACTGTCCCCCTCTTCAATTTTCCCTTGTATGTCTTACAAAAAACAAAACCATTTTGTGTCATCTGGACCCATTCAGGCAAATTTGACAAAGTGATTAAAAGTTTTTTTAATAGAAAAAAAATTTAGAGTCAGAAGACTTGGGAAGCCGTCTGGGTTCTGCCACTAACTCCTTGTATGACCTTGGACAACTCACTAAAATTCTCTGGATCTTAGTATCCTTATCTGAAAAATAGCAGGATTATACAAAATAAAATTTCATATAGCTCTGAAAGTCTGTAAATTTAATGAGATGCACTAAGATGATGATGATGATGAAAATAATTTTCATGTAAACCAAAGCTCACATCTATTTGCATGACTCTTCATTTGTGGAAATTTAAATTATGCACAAATTTCTAGATGACTTTAAAGTTTAACAAAGCACTTTCAGTATAATGATTTTGTGAGGAAGACAAATAAAAACTAACATTTATATAATACATAAAGGTTTGAAAAATGTTTTACCTATATTGTTTCATTTAATCCTTATAATGTTGGTTAGGTGTTCATTTTACAGATGAAGAAGCTGGGGCTGATAGAGGTTGCCAAAGATTACTTATCTAATAAATGTCTGAGGGAAGATTCAAACCCTTGTCTTCCTGGTTCCTGGTGATTTTCTATTTATTGTGCCATGCTTTTTCCTAAATAAATATGTAAACTCTTTACTTTTCTGCAGTAGGGTGTTAGAAGTAGTCCAAATTGGGTCTAAAGAGTCACATATTTTCAGTGTAATTCTAATATTTCATAATTCCATAGAGTACTAACAGTTTTGATTAGTTTCTTCTGTATACTATTCTGTTTTATGTTAAAGTATTGATATACTCTTAGAATGGTAAAGGTAAGATAGACTACAGAGTGGATCTAGTCAGCCCTTCATTTTACAAGAGATGATCCTGAGTTGTAGAGTTAAAGTGACTTGTCCAAAGTGACACAGGTCACTTTTGCAAAAGCTGAAGGCCAGACAAAGGCTTTGAATTTGAGTTTAGGAGCAAGATTATGAAAAGTTTTAAGCAAGGGAGTGCTGAAATAGCTAAACTTTAGAAAGGTCAATTTCATCTTTAAGTGGGGGTTTAAAGAAACTCAAAAAAGAAAGAGAAAAGGTTGAAGAGAAAGAGAGACCAGTTTTATGCCATTTCAATAAGAGGTAACAATTGATTGAACTAGAGTGGAGGGAAGATTTCAGATTTTTGTTGTAAGTAGAATAAACAATTCTTGGTAACTGATTGTTAAATGGGAAGAAGGCAAGAGAGGAATGAGGATGATACCAGTTTTTAGAGCCTTTGTGACTAGGAACATGGTTATAGCATTAAAAGAAAAATGAAAAGTCAGTAGGAGGATGAGGCTTTCAGAAGAAAATAATGAATATAGTTTTGTTCATGTTCAATTGGAGTTGCTGAGAGGATATCCTGGGAGAGATGTCCAGAAATTAGTTTGGAGCTTGGGGATAGTATGAGGATAGAGATCTATATTAGTGAGTCATCTACATAAAGGAACTTTGTATTTACCATCTAACATGAGACATCCTGGAACTCAATCCAATGTATCTAACCACAACCTTGCCCTTTTAATGCAATTTCCTCACCCATTATCTTGGCATTTTACATTTTCTCCAACTTGGTGCTGAATAGTTTATTTCCAACTTCTTGGAAATTTGTATGGAGGAATTTGCACAGAGGTCATTTTCCTTTGATTAGAGTTGTAATACCATTTAAGCATTTATGTTCTAAGTACACAGCGTCAATTGCATTTGCATGTTAATAGAATTGGGTCTGTGTGACATGTAATAGAGATTTCATTTAGCCAATCTGGGGAGCCAATCTATAAAGAAGTATTCATGGTCTTGCATAACTAAAAACACAGTTAATCCAGGTTTCTCATTAACTGCTTCCAATTATATGCTGTACTCTTAGAGAAGGCATTTTGCTCGATTGTCCTCAGTAAATGTCACTTATTGGAGGGCATTATTTTCCTTATCCTTTACTTATTCCTTTCCAGTCCCTTCCCCCATCTCCACTCTTAGAAGTGTCTTTTGACTTCATCTATTTTGATGATATGTGTGATGGCAGCCATTCAATTTAATTCAATAGCATTAATTGAACACTCTCAATGAACCTAGCATTTTGCTATGTAAGCACATAGGACCAAGAGATTGTAGCTTTAGATCTAGTGGGAACCACAGAGGACAACCCTCTAATTTGATAGATTAAGATCCAGACCGGTTTGCCCAAGGTCACTCAGAGGAGTAAATGATCGAGTGCTAGATTTAAATCCTGGTTCCTTGAGTCCAAATCTATCATTCTTTCCCCAGCAATATATGTTCTACCCACTCCTCCATGCAATGTCCTTTTAGCCTTGTTAGAGAGATAAGGGACTTTTCAGAGCATCTAGATCAAGCCCTGCTCTCTACAAACTACTGAGACAGTATTGAATGTTCCTGTGGGTCACTCTACTGGATACTTCTTCCTATGAGGGCTGCTATTTCACTTCTGTTTATTTCAGGACCATGTTTCTGTGGAGTGATGAAAGTTCAGGAAAAAGTATCTTATCCTATATGAGAAACTACTCAGTGGAATGTCTTCACTGACACAAGGATACCTTTGTATTACCCATCATCTCTCATTCAAGCAGGTTATATTAAAGATCAAACTCTGGTAGCACATTGAGATAGGAATAGAAATGAGCAATGAAAATAAGGTGTCATTCTATATCCTGAAAGCTATGGTGAAGCTAATCTTTCCTAGGAATGATCTGTCTCTTGTACCTATAGTAACCTCTACTCAATATCCTTGGAACCTGATTCCAGATTATGGCCCTACTGAAGGGAGGTAAGGTATTCTTTATTAAAATCTCTTTGAATGTCTCACATCACTCCTAGCCTGTGGATCACAGGTGTGTTCACCCATTTGGCAGAACACAGCAGGCTCAGCACTCTTGGTCAAGAGCTATGGAATTCATTCCAGGGCAACCAGACTGCAAACTGCTCCTCTGTCAGCAGACATTCACTTCTCATCTATTCCAGATCATGCTGATTAGCAATTTCCCCACAGCAAGAGCCTGTTGGACCATGGACTTTTTGATTAAATTCTGGCATGTATGGATGCTCTCCTGCAGAAACCAGCCCATGTTGAAGAGAGAGTTAGGGAGGGCTTGTACTCTATCCTGCTGGCGCTCTTTCATAGTTTTGTTCAGCCAAATGTCCTAGCTTTTGGGTGGCAAAGGACCTTGGCTCAGGACTGCCAGGAGGAAGAATTCCAGGGAGTTAATTTCATTCTCCTGACTGTCTGAAAATAGATTTATCTCTGTATCTCTAGGATTTTGCACAGAGCTATGGTGGCAGGGCAAGGTGAGTATAGAGGGTCCCTCAAAGGTAGTGAAAATAGGTGGTACAAATTTCGAACAATGAGGAAGGTGATATTAGTTTCCTTTCTCTTTAATGGCACAAAACATAAACACATGAATCCACTAATAAATGGAACTAAACAAGGTCAGGCTGTAGTTTCTGACATTTGCATACCAGGTCCATTTTGTGACCCATGGGACCAAGAGTCTACTCTGTCAGAGAGAATTCTTATACCATAATTATCTTAGTAATGAGAAGAAAAGTCATAGAGATAATAAGATCATTGGTATACAAGTAGAAGGGATCTTAGAGACCATCTGGTTCAATTCTTATTTTATAGACCAGAATTCTGATGTCAAGAGAGAGGAAGTGCCTTAGCATTTTTTACCTCCACAATATCTTTCTCATGTCCAACACCTTTGCATTCACCACCATTTCCTTAATTCAGACCCTCCTCGCTTCTTGTCTTGATTAAGCAGTAACTTTCTAATTAGTCCTCTTGTTCCAGGTCTCTCACTATGCCAATCTATCCTACATACTACTGCCAGAATAATTTTCTCTAGGCACAAATCTGTCCATGATACTTCCCTGTTTAATCAATTCCAGTGGATTCCTATTGCCACTAGGATAAAATATATATTTTTATGTATTCCTTTATAAAGTACTTTACAACCTGTATTCAACTAATCTTTTTAGCTTCTTTGGTTATTAGTTCTCCCTTATGCATTTTACATTGAAGCTAAACTCACTTTCTCTCTATTATTCACACATGTGAATTCTGTGAATTCATTTGAATTCTGATGATGCTTCTCAATTCCCTGTGTTATAGAGCTGCATCTTTCTTTCATGTTTCTATGAGTACCTCTTTGGAGTTAGGAGTTAGGAATGAACCTCTATCACATGCACCCAAGACCCCTTACTGTATACTTCTCCCCCAAGTTGTCAGTTGGGAATCATTTAGTCAGCTATCTGAATTAGTATTTAGAAAAGGGTATTTACTAAAAGAATGTAAAACACTGAAGAAGTTCCCCTTAGGTATGACATAGTTTCTTTTATGGACTCCTTGTAGACTCAAGAGTTAAAGTTATCCTTGCAGACACTGATCCAAAGATGATATTTAGAACAAAAGAGGAAAAAGAAAACTGATGCTATCTTGGGAATAATGCTAGGATGATGATTATAAGATAGACTCAAAATCCTTTAAATCTTTAGAAATTTACAAGGTCTTTTCCTAGTTAAGAGAGAGAAGACTTGGCTAAGGTTGAGGTCTCCCACAACTCTTCTCAGATAGATATTTCTTGGAAGTTTGGAAAGAATTCCTATTTCCAGAAAAGTCTAAAGCAAAATTTTTGCTTTTGAGCAAATTCAGAAGATGAAATAAAATTATGCAACCATTTGGAACTCATTTCTTGTAGGAGTAATTTTGTTTCAGCAAATAACTTTCATATACTTTTTGTACTAGTTTTAGGTCTTTTGAATGATTGAATAGTTGCATCTCATCAAGGTATCAGGCTAAAATAGGTTGGCAGTGGTTTTGACTCCACCCTTATACACAAGTTCCTTTGCTCCGAAGTTCTGCTTGCTCAGTATGTACTATTCTCTTACTAAAAACCCCATATTCTGTTTTCCTTAGGATATGCCTGAAGCATTATCTTATTTCTGCAAGAAGTTTTTCCTGATTCCCTCAATTGTTTGTCCCCTCTTTCCCAAACTTTGAAAATATCCATATTTATTGACTTTCTTTTTGTACCTTTGCATTTGTTGTCATCCCCATTGGAATTTAAGGTCCTTGGCAGTAGGAATCATTCTTTCCATTTAAATTTATAGTCTAAAGGCTCATAAAAAACAAATTTGCTGTTGTTAGTTTTTCAGTTGTGTCTGACTCTTTGTGACTCCACTTAGGATTTTCTTGCCAGAGATACTGGAGTGGTTTTTCATTTCCTTCTTCAACTTATTTTACAGAGGAAGAACTGAGCAAACAGGGTTAAGTGACCTGCTAGTCACATAGTTAGTAAATACTTGAGGCAAGATATGAATAGATTTGATTTTCCTGATTCTCCCTCTAGTACTCTATCTTATAACACCTAGGTAGAGCTTAATAAATGTAAATGCTTGTTGATTGCCCAGGATCACCCAGTTAATTTAAAGAAAGCTTGAGATTTGAATTCAGAATCCAGTGTTTTCTTCTGTACAAGTTCCATACACCTTCCAGTTCAAATGAAGAAACTGAGTTTAAGGGACTTGTATGTAGTTATATAGCAAGTGATTGGCAGCCATAATTAAAACCTAGGTCTTGTTAGCCATAATTTTCTTAAGTTAAAAATGAAAAAAAAAAGTTAGTTTTCCCTAGGATCTTACTGAACCCACAGGTTGTTGGTATCATTAAAGATAAAACTCCTGATATAAATTTTGGGGGCATTTTATACAGAAAGACCACAAAGAAGCATAAAACTGAGTTAGGCAATCTATGAGATTTCATATAGATGACATAGTTCTATATTATGATCCTCTCATAAATTTTAAATTTGCATCAAATTCCTATTGATAAGAATCTCACTTAGGCTGAGAGGGAATGTTTACAAACAACTAGAAGATTGCTTTCTCCTCATCCAAGATGAATCATCTTGTGACTTGCTGACCCAGGTCAAGAAATTTACTGGTACTATTACAAAGTTGACCAGGTAGCATTGACATAGGCCAAATTACCATTCAGATGTAGGAGACAGGCCTTGATGTGCAGATTGACATTTTTACTCACAGAGACAACATTCAGATTTATAACTATTAGTTAGAGGCTGAGAAACCAAGTTTTTTTTTATTAGAAATATGAAATAAAACTTGGATATTTCCTCATTTTGATCAAATATACATTCTAATGTGATTTGTAGATCAATCAGATAACGATTTAGGGAGATGACAAGTATATTGGAGGAAGAATGACATAGCTTTGGCATCTAAGTTTTGACAAGAGATATAAGCAGGCAATATAAAGTCCATAATAGTAGATAAAGGTGGGTGACATAATTACCATGTGAAAAGAAGTCATTCCCCTTTTGATTATATAGACCAAAAAGTTAAGAAGCATAAAACAGCAAAGAGAGAACTTCTGGTCTTTTTCTTCTGGAGCCATCTGGTACAGTTCCATGATTTCAGATGTTGTTTTAAAGATTTCTTTTCAAGCCAAGTTACTTGTAGAGATTTTCCTTTCTGATGAAAGAACTTCTTAACATTTTAAAACAAGTCAAAAACTTATTATTTTCATTACTAGAAAATGAAATTCTGGAATCCCTTAGATCATGATGATTTGCTAATTGCCAGGTTGATGTTCACAAAAAATCCAGTTATAAATAGAGATCAATTGGCATTATTACTTTTTTTATATTATTTCCCCATTTGAAGGGTGCTATACTACTTAAGAAGATACAATTCCATAATAATGAAGATTCTACTGCAAAAGTGATGCCAAAACCACACATTAGCCTGACTGACCATTAGAATTTAGATTAATGCAGGCCAAATGACTTAAATTTCTGTACTTGTTTTTAGCATTGTTCATCTGACATAATTATAGACTATGGCCCACCAGCATTTCTTTTGCTGATCATTCCTGGTAAAAGACATAGATTAATGCCAATCTTTAGTCCCATGAAGTCTTTAATAGCAATTTCCTATAATCAGACAGAGAGTTAGTAATAAAATTTACAGTCTAAAGGCTCATAAAATGCCACAAAATAATTATAATTTTGCAGTGGTAATAAAAAGAAAAACATCACAAAAATTAAAAAAAATTATCCATGTGCACAATTTATTTTAAAAAGATTTTTGGAAACAAATTTTATAAAAATAATTTTATCTATTAATATGCTCACTGATTCTTAAACACTTTCATGTATTTCAACAGATATTCTGAATTTAAGATGTAACAAGCAACATATACCATGATAATATCTAGGTATTATTGCAGAACATGGAAAGAGAAAAAAAGAAAAAGAATGAGTAATAAAACAAATTTTCAAAATTATAATAACCCCAACTTATGTATGTATGTATATATGCATATTTATGTTGAGAACATCATCTATAATTACATGTTTGATTATCACAGAATTACTACCATATTTTAACAAAACTATTACAAAATTATACCAAAAACCACACCAAATCTTATACATATCATCACTTTATGAGTCAAATGGGGCACATAATGTCACCTGAAGATGAAAAGAAAGAATAAAGTGGACTTTTGAAACTTTATATTGCTTGAGAGGGCAGAAAAAGAAAACTTTAAAATTTTCCTTTTTTGATCGAGGCACTCATTTCTACCATTTTGATGGGATATGACTACAGATGTCATTATCTTATTCATCAGGGTGATAGAACATTTTTATTTCATAAGCTTATTCCCTTCTATTCATATATATATATATATATATATATCAAATATATATAAATCTTAAAAAGAAAATGAGATTCCTTAGAAACTTAATCTAATATATGATGATTTCAAAACACTAATGTAACTCTTATGCCACAGAATGGAAACAAATTTAGATCAAACCAGCAAAAACTTTTCAATTTGCAAAATTTAAATGCTTTTAATATTAACTGAATAGCTAATTCTTTCACAAATAATAACCTAGAAAAAAGAAGCACATATAGACATATTAATATAATAAATTAGCCTATAGATTTGAAAATTTAGTGGAACTTATACAAATCACATTTAAAAAACCTTTTGCAAAAGTCTTTTTTTCTGAGGTTTTTAAAAACAGCAATAAATATTCCTGATGTTAAAAAGTTAAAAAAGATGTTAAAATGAAAAATATATTGTGAACTTGTAAAGTGATAAACATCTCTTTTGTTCAATCTTAAAGCAAAAATAAATCTTAATATTGGAATTTATCAAGCTTAAATTGGTATAAAAATTTATTTTAAGCATTATAAATTAATCCCATATAGTTTTTCACAAGCAATACTTTCCAATTATCACAGAATTTCTAAGTACCAACTTCCTTGAACTCAAGGGTTTTTACAAAAGGAAGGTTTTAAGGCAGGGACAAAATACCTAACTAAATTACTCTTATCACAAATGACAAAGTTTATACCAAGGCCCTAAGATTTACTCAAATACAATTTTTCTTTGGCTACATAGATGATTTTTTTTGAATAGCTCTGACAAATTTTCTACCTTTCACCTTAATTTATTTATATAAGTATATTCTTAGATGGAGCATGTTTAACAATTTAAATTACACAATTATTTCCCATTCTATGCAAGGATTTTGCCAGAATTTTACAACACTGATACTCTTGTAAATGGGTTTAGACTTTCTAATCTATTACTCCCGTAGAACCCTCAAAGTCACTCCCAAGAACTCAGTTCAGAAATGAGGTAATTAAGGAACTAAAAATTAATTGACCTCATCTCAAGAACCTGAAAAATGAGATGGGGGTAGGGGTGTATGTTACCTTAAGCAATGTAAGCGATGTAAGTAGAACAAACAATTTAAACATATTTTCCTGTCCAAATTTTCTCTATGTTCTCCAATAACTCAGATGAACAAATTCACAATTTTTCATATAGACAAACAACCTTAAGTCAAATTTCTTTCAAATATTGACTTTAAAGAGTGACACTGGGGAAGCTAGATAGCACAGTGGATAGAGCACTGGCCCTAAAGTCAGGAGGAACTGAGCTCAAATCTAACCTCAGACATTTAATAATTAACTAGTTGTGACTTTGGGCAAATCACTTAACCCCATTACCTTGCAAAAACAACAAAAAAGAGTGACATCACAGGATCAACCCATTCATTAGCAATTAAGTAAATCAAAATTACCCATAAAATTACCCAATAAAAATGCCCATGAGAATTCCTTCCAGAAAATTCTTGATAAAGATTTATGACCAGATGGTTCTAAATATCCTATTTTATGATTACAAGATTTTCTTTTTATTTATCCATCTAACAAAATGCATAAGTCATAACCAAAAATAAAACTGGTTACCATAAGCAATAATAATAGATAAAAGATTTGGATTTATTAATTCATTTTATTTATAGCATAATTTTAAACCAATTATTTTTTAATATTAGAACATTTATGAATATCATAATATATAATACAAATTATGTATTTTCAACTTAAAAACCTTTCAAGTTAATTATATATATGTAATGCACAGAAAACCTAACTATATATATATAATATATATATATATATATATAATATATATATATATAGTTATCTAATTAAAAAGGTGATTGTATGGCTTTAATATATCTAATTTTTCCTTCAGACTTAAATTTTGGATTAAATCAAACCAAATCTGGACTTAGAAGTCCTTAACTATGGATACATACATTCCTATATTTTTTTTTTACAAAACCAAAAAACCAATTTCTTTCTGTAGCTTCTGAAAAGTTAATATCGAAATAAGATTTTCAACTTCCATTCTTTCTGAAACCAATATCTGATTATTTCATGAGAACTCACCAAACCAGTACTGTTTCATGATGCTAGGATTCCCTTTAACTCAAACATGAGCTCATCCTAAATCATTTTAAATCTGGGTTCCACATTCTCAGAAATAATTACTTATTTTTAATAGTATATCTAGATAGAAAATTTTTAGTTCCACAAAGATTGTATACTGGCATCCTCTGTTGAGAGATTTTAGGGACTCTGGTCTAATCCTCTCAAACCCCAAGAAAATCTCAGTGACTTCTTTTCAGGACAGAGCTGCTGGGGAACTCTAGAGAACTCTATAGAACTCTAGTTTAAATTATTATTATTATTATTTTTTTAAGTCATGGTAATTATTACAGATGAGAAAACAATTTTAGGACCAATTAAAATTGCTTTAGGTACCTCATATGTATATAAAGATTTTAAAGAGTCAATCAGTGAATAAATATTTGAAGTTATCTATCAAACTAAATTTTTCTTTGTTATACCTCAGATATCCTTTTTTTTTAAAACAAACTTTCAGTTCAGAATAGTAGCTAGCCTGTGCTATCTACTTTATATTTCAAGAAAGGCAGAATTGAAAGATGGCAGAGAAAAACTCCAATGTGAGTAAGATAAAAAAAGAGAGATAAGAGGAGGGACAGCTAAAGAGGGAAGAGAATGCAGTCAGATTTTTAGAGCAAAGTTTAAGAATTGAATAGACTAGTTTTTAAAAAAAACAAGATTGTTCAAATAAATTGCTATTCTTCCTATGTGAAAGTAAAAAGATATTGATTAATGGTATGAACAAGAATGGAAAAATAAACAGTGAATAGATCAACCACAGTGCATGAGGAATGAGGCAAGACAATAGCTGAAAATGGTCTTGTCCAAAAGAAACAGAAAGAGGGGAAGTTTTAAAAGCTTGGAAAGGCTGTGGGGAAGGACTTTTTAATTTCTTTTTTGTTGCTCTCCAAAAGTTTGCACGGTTTCTTCCAATGGCCTAGTTTCTTGCAATAATGACAAACCCTTACTTGATTCTCAGACTTGCTATTAGTGACAGGTGGATTTTGGATAGGAGCTGTTAACTGCTTAAACTGCAAAATGTACACCTTATCTTTCTTTGCCTTCATCTTCCTTTTCTCCATGAGGAGGACTGAGCTGCTAAGGTCTGTGCTAACTGAGCAGCTAATTCAGCTATGAATTGGGGATATTTAGTTTGCCATTCTAGCAGGATAGTTTTAATATTCCATGACAGAGAAGGTTGAAGATTGTTTACAAAGTAGGAAAGAAACTGGATCAACCCTCCTCCTCCTACCTGATAACACTTTAAACCAGAATTTAAGCCTCTGCTAAATGATCAAAAATTGAAATGCTGTTTCATCTTAACTTTGAATAACAGTTTTGACTTTTGCACAAAAGCCTACTGGATCTTGAGGGGGGGGAGTCAGAGAAATCTTTTTTTAAGAGCCTATAATTCCCCTCTCTCCCATGGCTTAAATTTATACCATTGAACAATACAAAGTTTAAAATCAGATATAATCCATCCTTCTCCATCTGTAATTGGAACAGTCTGAGGGCATGGCAAAATTATCTACTAAAAAGGACAGATCCCAACAAGGACAGGTTTTGGGATCTTTCTGGAGATGGGGCAACCACATTAAAAACAAGATCTCTCAGGGCAAGAGTAGGAGGAGAGGTAGCAGAGACATAAAAAAAGGAGATGATTAAAAGAACAGGAGGAAAGGATAATGGGATACATTGGAGAATAGGGAGAGAATTGGAATAAGAAGATGACATTGAAGAGTAGGAAGAAGAGGAAATGATTGAATAAGGAAATGAAACAGGAGAGTAAGACGAGTAAATGGACTGAAATTGAATAAAAGAAAAGTACAAACATATTTTTGATAAACATGTTTACAAGATTAGTAATTTTCAGTATCAGGAATTAGGTTTAAGGGAAAGAGATACATAAGAGATAATTTTTATAAAGTATTCATCAGATTCTAAAGGGTTGTTTTATTTTTTTTTGGTGAATTTTGTTTTGTTTTGTTTTTCTTTCTCTGGTTTGGGGATAATATAGTCCATAGCCAGTCTAATACAGTTGTTCTAGCTCAATGGACTGCTCAGAGGAGCTGCTTCTGTTAAGGTGGTTCATCTCACAGTGTTGATGTTGATGTGTACATTGTTCTCTTGGATCTACTCCCTTCGCACAGCATCAGATCCCATAAGTCATTCCATGCTTCTCTAGAGTTCGACCATTTATGGTTTCTTATAGAACAATAGTATTCCATAGTATTCATGTGCCAAAACTTTAGTCATTCCCCAACTGATGGGCATCCCCTCAATTTCCAATTCCTTGCCACTACAAAAAGAGCTGCTATGAATATTTTGGAACATGTGGGACTTTTCCTTTTTTCTATAATGTCTTCTGGATATAGACCTAGAATTGGAATTGCTGGGTCAATGTTTTATTGCTCTTTGTCCATAGTTCCATATTGCTCTCCAGAAATGTGGGATCCATTTACAACTCCACCAGTAATGCATCAATGTCCCAATCCTCCCACAACCTCTCCAACGTTGATCATTTTCCTTTTCTTATCTTGGCCAATCTATGAGATGATGCTTCATTGTTGTTTTAATTTGCATTTCTCTAATCAATAATGCTTTGGAACATTTTCTTCATATGATTATATATAGCTTTAATGTCTTCATTTGAAAACTGTCTATTCATATCCTTTGTCCATTTATGGATTGGGGAATGACTTGTGACCTTATAAATTTGATGCAATTCTTTATATATTTTAGAAATGAGACCTTTATCAGAACTTCTGTTTCTCAGCTTTCTGCTTTCCTTCTAATTTTGGCAGCATTGATTTTATTAGTGCAAAAACTTTTAAATTTAATATAGTCAAAATCATTCATTTTTCAGTTTATAATGGGCTCTAATTCTTGTTTGGTCATGAATTTATCCCCTTTCCATAGACCTGATAGAGTATTTCTTGGTCTATTAATTTATCTATGGCATCACTCTTTATATCTAAATCCTATACTCATTTTGACCTTATTTTGGTATAGGGTGTGAGATCTATGCCTAGTTTTTGCAATACTATTTTCTAGTTTTCCAAGAACTTTTGTCAAATAATGAGTTTTTTTAGAAAAGTTTTATTTATTTTGAGTTTTACAATTTTACCCCCATTCTTGCTTTCTTCCCCCCCCACCACAGAAGGCATTCTGTTAGTCTTTATGTTGTTTCCATGGTATACATTGATCTCAGTTGAATGTGATGAGAGAGAAATCATATCCTTAAGGAAGAAAAATAAAGTATAAGAGATAGCAAAATTACATAGTAAGTTTTTTCCCTAAACTGAAGGTAATAGTCTTTGGTCTTTGTTCAAACTCCACAATTCTTTCTCTGGATACACATGGTTTTCTCCATTGCTGATAGTCCAAAATTGTCTTTGGTTGTTGCACTGATGGAATGAGCAAGTATATCAAGGTTGATCTTCACCCCCATGTTGCTGTTAGGGTGTACAATGGTTTTCTGGATCTGCACTTCTCACTCAGCATCAGTTCATGCAAATCTTTCCAGTCTTTCCTGAATTCCCATCACTCCTAGGTTTCTAATAGAATAATAGTGTTCCATGACATACACATACCACAGTTTGTTAAGTAATTCCCCAATTGAAGGACATTCACTCAATTTCCAATTCTTTGCCACCACAAACAGGGCTACTATGAATATTTTTGTACAAGTGATATTTTTATTCTTTTTCATAATCTCTTCAGGGTATACACCCAGGGGTGATATTGCTGGATCAAAGGGTATGCATATTTTTGATGCCCTTTGGGTATAATTCCAAATTGCTCTCCAGAAAGGTTGGATGAGTTTACAGCTCCACCAACAATGCATTAGTATCCCAGATTTCCCACATTCCTTCCAACATTGCTCATTGTCCTTTCTGGTCATATTGGCCAGTCTGAGAGGTGTGAGGTGGTACCTCAGAGATGCTTTAATTTGCATTTCTCTAATAAGTAATGATTTAGAGCAATTTTTCATATGACTATGAATCACTTTGACTTCCTTAGCTGTAAATTGCCTTTGCATATCATTTGACCATTGATCAATTGGGGAAGGGCTTGTTTTTTTTTTGAAAATTTGGCTCAGTTCTCTGTATATTTTAGAACTGAGTCCTCTGTCAGAAATACTACATTTTTTAAAATATTGGTTACAGTGGTTTTGTCTGTGCAGAACCTTTTTAATTTAATGTAATCAAAATAATCTAGTTTGTTTTTAGTGATGTTCTCCATCTCTTCCATAGTCATAAACTGCTTCCCTTTCCACAGATCTGATAGGTAAACTATTCCTTGATCTCCTAGTATACTTATAATTTTGTCTTTTATGTCTAAATCCTGTATCCATTTTGATATTATCCTTGTATAGGTTATGAGGTGTTGGTCTAATCCAAGTTTCTGCCATACTAACTCCCAATTCTCCCAATAGTTTTTTTTTTTATCAAAGAGAGAGTTTTTAATCCCCAAAGCAGGACTCTGTGTTTATCAAACAACTGTAATCATTTCCTGCAATTGTACCTAGTCTATTCCATTGATCCACCACTTTATTTCTTAACTAATACCAGAAATTTTGATGACATCTCCATTGTAGATACTTTATAATATATAATTTTAGATCTGGTAGGGCTAAGCCACCTTCTTTTGCACTTTTTTCCCCATCAAATCCCTTGAAATTCTTGACTTTTTATTTCTCCATATGAATTTACTTACAAATTTTTCTAACTTATTAAAGTAATTTTTAAAAATTTTGATTGGTAGGGCACTAAATAAGTAGTTTAATTTAGGTAGAATTGTTATTTTTTATTATATTAGCTCAGCCTACCCATGAGCAATTTATATTTGTCCAGTTTTTTATATCTGATTTTATTTGTGAGAGAAATGTTTTTAGTTATTTTTTTGGAGTTTCTGAGTCTGCCTTGGAAGATAGATTCCCAAGAATTTTATATTGTATGAAGTTATTCTGAATGGGATTTCTCTTTCTAGCTCTTGCTGCTGTATCTTGCTAGTGATCTATAGAAATACCGAGGATTTATGAGGTTTTATTTTATATCCTGCAACTTTGTTAAAGTTTCTAATTGTTTCTAGTAGTTTTTTATTTTTTTAATTTAAAAAATTTTTTTTAGGCTTTTGCAAATGAGATTAAGTGGCTTGCCCAAGGCTACACAGCTAGGTAATTATTAAATGTCTGAGACCAGATTTGAACTCAGGTACTCCTGACTCCAGGGCCAATACTCTATCCACTATGCCATCTAGTCACCCCTCTAGTAGTTTTTTTAGATGACTTTTTAGGATTCTTTAGGTATACCATCATCTCATCTGCAAAGAGAGAGTTTTGTTTCTTCCTTTCCAATTCTAATTCCTTTAGTTTCTTTTTCTTCTTATTGCTTAAGTTAACATTTCTAATATGATATTGAATAGTAGTGGTGATAAATGGGCATCCTTGTTTCACCCCTGATTTTATTGGAAATGCCTCTAGCTTATCCCCATTGCATATAATGCTTGTTGATAGTTTCAGATAAATAAGTGTTTTTAGTAAGAATGGGTGCTGTATTTTGTCAAAGGCTTTTCAGCATTTATTGTTATAATCATATGATTTCTGATAGGTTTGTTATCGATATAGTTAATTAAACTAACAGTTTTCCTAATATTGAACCAATTCTGCATCCCTGGGATTAATCCTATTTGGTCATAGTGAATTATCCTAGAGATAACTTGATATAATCACTTTACTTTGCATCTATATTCATTAGGGAGATAGGTCTATAATTTTCTTTCTGTGTTTTGACTCTTCCTGGTTTAGGTATCAGCACCACATTGGTATCATAGAAGGAGATAGGCAAAGTTCTGTCCTCACCTATTTTGCCAAAGAGTTTATATAGAATTGGAACCAGTTGTTCTTAGTGACTTGAATAATGACTTGTTTAATTTATTTTTCTTAGATAGGGCTATTTAAATACTTAATTTCCTCTTCATTTAACCTGGGCAACTTATATTTTTGAAAATATTCATCCATTTCATTTAGATTACCAAATGTATTAGTATACAGTTGGGCAAAATAATTCCACATTGTTACTTTAATTTCCTCCTCATTGGTGGTGAATTCTTTTTCATTTATGATACTGATAATTTGGATTTGTACTTTCATTTTTTAATCACATTAACCAGAGGTTTATCAATTCTATTGTTTTATTTTCATAAAACCAACTCTTGGATTTATTTATTAATTCAATAGTTTTCTTGCTTTTGATTTTTATTAATTTTTCTTTAATTTTTAGAATTTCTAATTTAGTTGGGTTTTTCTTTTTACTTTTTTTCTTAACGCATTACAAATATATTCTTGTTTGAGAGTAAATATAATATCCCCTCCCCCACAAAAATATAAAACCTCATGAGGAATAAAGTAAAAGAAAGAGAAAAAAATGTGTTTCAGTCTGTGTTCTGATACAATCAGCTCTGTCTTGGTGGATCATATTCTTTATCATAAATCCATCACAGAGGGGAGGCTAGGTGGTGCAGTGAATAGAGCACTGGCCTTGGAGTCAGGAGTACCTGGGTTCAAATCTGACCTCAGACACTTGATAATTACCTAGCCATTTGGCCTTGGGCAAGCCACTTAACCCCATTGCCTTGAAAAATCTAAAAAAAAAAATAAATCCATCACAGAAGTTACTTCCATATTTTTCCACAGTTATTGTTGCTGATTGTAATCCCCTCTATCCATTCCTCCCCACTACTATCTATTATATTTTCTCTCTCCTTTCATTCTGTCCCTCTTCTAAAATGTGCTATAGGGTAGCTGAGTAGTAGCACAAAGAGCACTGGCCCTGGGGCCAAGAGGCCCCAAGCCCACAAACCACCCCAGAGACCCAGCAACCACCTGGTCCCATGGTCCCAGATAGGCCACCCAATTGCAGCACCTTGCAAAAAGTAAAAAAGTAAATGTGTATGTCTGACTATTCCATCCTATAATCTACCCTCTCCTCTATTACCCACAACCCCCTCCCCCCTGTTCCCTTCTTTCCTTTTTTCTCTAGATGTCTATACCCTATTGAGTGTTTATGCTGTTTCCTCTCTGAGCCATTTCTGATGAGAGTGAAGGTTCCCTCATTCCCCCTTGCCTTCCCCCCTTCCATACCATTGCAAAAGCTCATTGCAAAAAAAAAATATGAAATATCTTAGCCTATTTCACCTCTCCTTTCTCTTACACCCAGTACATAACCCTTTCATCCAGTGACTTCATTTTTACAATATATTGTATCTTCAAATTCAGCTCTTTTCTGTGCTTCATCTATAAAAGCTCCTTTTACCTGCTCTATTAAATAAGAAGGTTCATATGAGTATTATCAGTATCATTTTTATATGCAGGAATACATACAGTTCATCATCATTAAGTCCCTCATAATTTACCCTTCTCCTCCACTCTCTATGCTTCACCTGAGTCCTGTACTTGAAGGTCAAACTTCCTGGTTGTTTCAACAGCAACAATTGAAATTCTCCTGGTTCATTGAAAGTCCATCTTTTCTCCTGGAAGAGGATGTTCAGTTTTGCTAGGTAGTTGATTATTGGTTGCATTCCAAGCTCTTTTGCCCTCTGGAATATAATATTCCAAGCCCTATGAGCCCTTAATGTAGTTGCTGCTAAGTCCTGTGTGATCCTGACTGCAACTCCATGGTCTTTCTGGCTGCTTGTAATGTTTTCTCTTTGACTTGAAAGTTCTGGAACTTGGCTATCATATTCCTGGGGGTTGTTTTTTTTTAAATTTCTTTTCAGGGGAGATAAATGGATTCTCTCAATTTGTATTTTGCCCTCTGTTTCTAAGATATTGGCAATTTTCCCCTGTAGGAATTCTCTAAAAATGAGGTCAAAGCTCTTTTCCTGATGATGACTTTCAGGTATCCCAATTTAAATTATCTTTCCTGAATCTGTTTTCTAGGTCAGTTGTTTTTCAATGAGATATTTCACATTTTCTTCTAATTTTTCATTCTTTTGATGTTGAAGTATTGTCTCTTGTTTTCTCACAAAGTCATCAGCTTCCTTCAGCTCTATTCTACATCTGAAATATTTGTTTTCCTGAGAGAGCTTTCTTATTTACTTTTCTATCTGGCCAATTCTGCTTTTTTAAAGCATTCTTATCCTCACTAACCTTTTTTGAACTGTTTTATCCATTTGACCTAAGTTTGTTTTTAATGTTATTTTCTTCAGCATTTTTTGGATCTCATTTAGAACTTCATTTTCATATTTTTCCTGCATCTCTCTCATTTCTTTTCCCAGTTTTTCTTCTATCTCCCTTACTTGATTTTCAAAATATTTTTTTGAGCTCTGTCATAGCCTGAGCCCAACTTCTATATTTCTTGGAGTCTTTAGATGCAAAAGCTTGGACTTTCTCATCTTCAGATTGAGTATTTTGATCCTCCATGGGATCATAGACAAAGTAATTGTCAATGGTCTGGTTCCTTTTTTTACTGTTTACTCACTTCCCAAGCCTTGACTGGTTTGGGGGTGCTTCTTGAGCTTTTGAGTTTTATTGGAACACTCCCACATGGATCTCAGTGTGTGAGGCTCTGGCTGCCCTCCTGGTCTGTGAATGATCACAAGCACACTCCTCTGCTATGGGGTTGGGGGGAGGGATGGTCCAGGCTCTATGGGGAGGCCTAGACTGTGATCAGAATCTGCATGTGATCAGAGCTCCAGAGTCCTGTTCCAGGGACAGAGGACAGACCTTGTAAGTCTCCCTCCACTCCCTTACCTTTGGTGAGCTGAGCACTCAGGGTGCAGCTGCCTGGAGGCTCCTGCTGGGTGACTTCACAGACCTGCTTCCATTTCCTGGATCTGGGTTTCTACAGCTGTGCTGAGTGCTGAGACCATGCTGAGAGCCTGAGCTTGCAGAGTGCCATGGTTGTGTTGAGGGTGGGCTTTGTGCTCTCTCTGGCAGAGGTCTCCCAGCTGATCTTCCAAATTGTGATTGGTGATTGCTGGGGTGCATGTCAGGAAACTGCTTCTGCTGCTAGGAGTTGGGGCTCCCAAGTGCCCTGGGGCTTTTCCCAGGAGGCTGAAGTTCCTTGGCTCTGGTGGGGCCACCCCTCTAACCCTGTGGAAGGGTTTTTCCACTATTTTCAGGTTACCTTGGGCTGGAGAATTTCCTTACTGGCTCTTTCTGTGGGTTCTGTCTCTTGAAAATTTAGTTAGAGTCATAATTTTAAGGTTTTTGAAATATTTTGGAGAGAGTACCTAATAGAGGCTCTTCTCCTAACACTATTTTGGCTCCCCCACTCCAATTGGGAGGGGAGGTTAATTTGTTCTTTTTCTAATTTTTTTTTAGTTGCATGTTTAGTTCATAGATTTCCGCTTTCTCCAATTTATTCATGTAAACATTTAAAGGTATAATGTATCCCCTGACAACTGCCTTGGCTATATCCCAAAAGTTTTGGTATATTGTCTCATTATTGTCATTATCTAGGATGAAATCATTAATTCTTTCTATAATTTGTTGTTTGATCCACTCATTCTTTCTTTTTAAACTTCTCATTCTTGCATTTATTCCACAAGCAAAAATAAATTATACTATAAGGCTACAGCATTTAACAAGAGTAAAGAAGAACAACAGGGAGGGAAATACTGTACAACAGTCCAGTCCAAAGTGCAAAACTTTCAATAAGAGCTGTTCTGTTCCCATGGTGGAATAAATACAGAATCTTCATTTCTGGAATATTTAAAGATCAGGCATATAACCTCTTTGAAACTATATGACAAAGTTACAGGTATTATGGATAGTTAACAGAAAATAATTTCTATTAATACCATGCTGCAAGATGAAAAAATTCCCCAAATTAACAACTAATTAAATTCCCAGTGAAACCTGTGGTGTCAGAAAGAACAGATTTTTGGCACCAGGATGTTAAAGGCTTTGCTATCACTGGTGCTGGCTTCAGTGAATCCACTCCTCCCTTAGCCAGCACATCTGGTGACAGAAAAGCTTCCCCAACTTAGAATCTCTCTTGTGGGCTGGAAGGCACAACCAGAAATCTCTGGTGGCCTTATCAAAGTGAGTTGTGAATGAACTAGCCTGCCAACCTCTGGAGAAATATGAGAGGTCAAAATAGAAGGGCATCATCACTTTTGCTTGAATAATAACTAACTTAAAAATGTTCTGATAACCCACTTCTTTTCAGAAACCAACCAGCCAAAATGTTTCCTCATTGATCAGCCCTCTAATTCATTCTGAATAATATAAACTTACACAGGTCAAAAAAATCACTATTGGGAAAAATAGACAATTCAAAGGGTTTTATGCCAACACTCTTGTTAATAAATCAGTATTATGAAATGCAGTTCATTTATTTTTGGGTTGTGAAGCCATGTAGAGAGGTATCAGGCAGTAGATGGTCCCTCCCAGAGTTAAAGCCATGGTGGTCCAATAGAGCATTTGGTCAGGTAGACTGTGTTTCAAGTGGACAGGTAGACCATCAGACTTCTGAAAAAATTTCTGCAGCTCTGGAACTTTGTTTTTCCTAGCATAATCATATGGAGCTATTTCTGAGGCAAATTTTGTTGGTGTGGAAAATATGATGGGTGGTGATTCTGAGGATGCCACAGGTTTTAAACCCTGAGGGCTGTAGGCGGACGAGTCCCAGGCCCCGGCCAGCTTCTGGGTGAAGCCGCTGAACTTGTAGTACGTGTCTCCTGCGCCCGACCTCTGCAGCCGGCGGGGCGTGGCCTGATCCACTCATTCTTTAAAATGAGGTTATTTAGTTTCCAATTAGTTTTAGATCTATCTCTCCCTGGCACATTATTGCCTGTGATTTTTATTGCATTATGATTTGAGAAGGATATAGTCACTATCTCTTTCTTTCTGCATCTGATTATTGGGTTTTTATGCCCTAGTGCATGGTCAGTTTTTGTGTAAGTGCCATGTGCTGCAGGGAAAAAAAAGTACATTCCTTTCTATCCTCTTTCAACTTTCTCTAAAGGTCTATCATGTTTAGGTTTTCTAACATTATAATTACCTCTTTAACTTCCTTCTTGTTTACTTTATGGTTAGATTTATCTAAATCTGAGAGTGGAGGTTGAGGTCTCTCATCAGTAGAGTTTTGCTGTCAATGTCTTCCTATAACTAATTCAAATTATCCTTTAAAAATTTGGATGCTATAATACTTGGTGCATACATATTTAGTATTGAAATTGCTTCATTGTCTATGGTATCTTTTGGGGGATATAGTTTCCTTCCTTATCTCTTTTAACTCTATCTATTTTTGAAGCTACTTTGTCTGAGATAAGGATTGCTGCCCCTGCTTTTTTCACTTCAGCTGAAGCAAAATATATTTTTCTCCAACCTTTACCTTTATTTTTTTTTTACCCTTTCCTCTGTAAGTATCTCTCTGCTTCAGAAATGAGTTTCTTGTAAGAAGCATCAATTGTAGGATTCTGATTTTTAATCCAGCCTGCTATTTGCTTATGTTTTATGGGACAGTTCATCTCACATTCAAAGTTGTAATTACTAACTCTTTATTGACCTCCATGCTATCTTCCCTCTGTTTATATTTCCCCCCTTTTTTCACTTTATCCATGTTTCTCAGTATTTTGTTTCTGAATATCACCATCTTCAGTGTGTTTTTCCCCTTGTATTCAATTCCCTTCCCCTTTCTTTCCCCTTTCCCTTTTCCCCCCTTCTTCCTTCTGTTAGTTCCTCCTTTCCTCTCCCCTCCCTCTTTCCCCTTTTAATATTTGAAAGGTAAGATAAATTTCTCAACTTAACTGAGTGTGTATATGTTAACTTTAGGCCTAATCCAATGAGAGGAAGTTTCAGTTGCTTCTCGGTCCTCCCTTCTTCCCCTCTATTGCATTAGGTCCTTTGTACCTCTTCTTGTAATGTGATTCACACCATTCAATCTCCTCCATTCTCCCATCTCTTTACTGTACACCTTTTTAGGGAGATATTGTTTTTAAATCATTCTATTAAGAGTCATGCATAAGTCATGAGGGTTCATGACCCCTGGCTAAGTATATTCTCTCTAATAGAGTTACAATTCTCAAGAGTTATGAGAATCTTTCTCCCAGGTGGAGATATAGCTTGTTTCATTTTATTGGATAACAATTTTTTTCTTTACCTTTTTTTTTACCTTTTCATGTGTCTTTTGAGTCTCCCATTTGATGTCCAAATTTTCTATTTAGTTCTGGTCTTTTCATCAGGAAGAGTTGTAAATCTCCTATTTTGTTAAATGTTCATCTTTTCCCCTGGAAGAGAAGGCTCAGTTTTGCCAGACAGTGGATTCTTGCCTCATTCCAAGTTTCCTTGCTCTTCAGAATATCTCATTCCAGGCCCTTTGATCTTTTAATCTTGATAAATCCTGTGTAATCCTTATTGTGGCTCCTTGGTATCTAAATTGTTTCTTTCTGGTTACTTGCAGGATTTTCTCTTTTTATCTGATAGTTCTGGAATTTGGCCACAATATTCCTTGGTATTTTCTCCCTTAATTATATATATATATATATATATATATATATATATATATATATATATATATATATATAAATATATATATACACATATATATAATATATATATAAAATATGTATGTATGTGTGTCTGTGTGTATGTCTATATCTATATACATAAAAATAAATACATATATATGCACATATAAATGTATATGTATATAATGTATTTGTGTATAGATGTATGTGTATATGTTTTTATGGACACACATAAGGATACCTTTTTTAGTTCCTTCTCTGTTACCTGAAAAATATGCAACTTTCTCCAGTTTTAAAAAGACCATAAAATTGTCAGAAAATTTTTGCAACAACTATCTCTCATAAAAGCCTCATTTCTCAAATATATAGAGAACTGAATCAATTTTAAAAAATACAAGCCATTCCCCAATTGATAAATGGTCAAAGGATATGAACAGGGAGTTTTCAGACAACAATATCAAAGCTATCTAAATCACTATTGATTAGAGAAATGTAATGAAAACACCTCTGAAGTACCATCTCACAACTCACAAAAAATGGAAAATATTGGATGATGGGAGGATGGAAGAAAACTGATACACTAATGCTGTTGTGAACTGATTCAACAGTTCTGGAAAACAATTTGGAACTATGCCCCTTGGGGCTTTAAAATGTACCTTTTGGTGAAGGAATACCATTGCTAATACCAAAAAAATTGTAAATTGATGGTATTTCCATCAATTGGGGGGGGGGGGGCAACTAGATGGTGCAGTGGATAGAGCACTGTTCTTGAAATAAGGAGGCCAGGAGTTTTAATACAGGTTCTAACACTAGCTGTCTGACCTTGGGCAAGGTACTTTACCTTGAATGTCTTGCATCCAGGGTCATGTCCAGTCATCTTGATTCATATCTGGCCACTGGACCCAGAAGGGTTTGGAGGAGAAAGTGAGACTGGTGACTTAGCCTAGCACCCTCTCATTCAAATCCAATTCATGTGCTTGTCATGGTATCACCTCCCTTATGTCCTGGTCTTCTTCAAAAATGAAGGATAAACGTTGGAATATTGCTGTGCTATAAGAAATGACAAGCAGAAAAACCTGAAGACTTACATGAACGGATGCAGGTGAGGTGAACAGAACCAGAAGACATTTTACATGCTATTAGTAATATTGTTTGATGAAGAATTTTAGATGATTTAGCTATTCTCCATAATACAATGATCAAAGACAATTCAAAAAACTAATGAAGAAGCATACTTGCCATCTCCAGGGCAAGAACTGATATTGATTGAATACAAACAGCTTTCAATTTTTACTTTTCCCCCCCCTCTTTGATTTGAGTTTCCTTGTATAAAATGAATACTATGGAAATATTTTACTAAATGCACATATATAAATTATATCTGATTCCTGGGTGTCTCAGAAATAGGAAAGGGAGGGGAGATTAGAATTTGGAGCTCAAAACTTAAAATATTTTTTTTAAATGCCTTCACTAAAGCCTACCATCCTCTCAAGCTATTATTCTCTATCTCTTTTTTTCTTAAATGCCTAAAAATCTGACTGCATTCATTGTTTCTTCTTCTCCTCTCACACTTTTCTTAGTCCTTTACAATATGAATTTCCATACCATAATTCAACTGAAACTTTCCAGTTATAAATCATCTCTTAATTACTGTATTTTTTGCTGTTTTCTCAGAATTTATACTTCTTAATGCTCTGTTAGCAGTTGACACCTCTGACTACCCTATTTTGCTTTCTCCTTCCTAGATTTTCATGAAACCACTCTTTCCTGATTGTCCTCCTTTTTTTGATTTTTGTTTTTTGTTTTGTTTTGGTTCTCCTTCATTCTTGAAGAGGATTAAAATGATGTCACTATCTTAGAGTTAAATTATAGTGTGTGCAACTGTGACTGGATAGACCAATATGAGCTTGGAATGCTCCACCACCTGTTGAGCACAAGGAGATGATGTGAACATTCTCTAAATTTGCACGTTTTGCATTTTTTTGAGCTACTACAATTCAGCTTTACTCATAGAGTTCAGCACCTTCCTTGATGAGGACAGGTCATCCTGAGAGTCTCCCAAAATATACAATTAATTCTAAAGCTGTTGAGAGTCCTTAAAAGTGTTCTTGTATCACTTTTTCTGATCATCATGTAAGCACTTACCTTGGGTGAGTTCTCCATAAAATAGTCTTTTTTTTTTTTTTTTGGCATGCATACTTTTGATATATGAACAACATAACCAGTCCAACAGCGTAGTAGAGTTTGAGTTCTTGCCAATTGAGTTTTAGAAAGGACCTCAGGTTCTGGTATCTTATCCATTCAGGTGACCTTCAAAATCTAAGAAAATTGAAATGGAAATGATTCAGATTCTTGTCATGATGCTGGTAGACTATCCAGGTTTCACAAGGATAAAATAATGAGGTCAGCACAATAGTTTTGTAGACCAGTTTGATAGTCAATCTTGTATTCTTTTCTCACACACTTTTTTCTGAAGCATCTGACAATGTGTGTGTCAACCTCATATCAATGTGTACAACCCTGGAAATTATACTGCCTAGGTAAATGAACTTATCCACAGTATTCAAGACCTCCAATTTGTGTAAATGAGGGTTTCCCCATATGGATGGCTGATGGAGCACCTGTGTTTTCTTGGTGTTAATTGTTAGACCAAAATTAGCACAAGAGGCAAAGAATTTGTTGTATCTCAACTTCAGAGGATGTATTAAGTGCCCAGTCATCTGCAAACAGAACACTATACACCAATATTCCCTCCACTTTAGTCTTGCCTTGTAGCCTTTTGAGTTGAAGAATTTATCATCAGTGCAGAAGGTGATCTTGATAATTGTATTTATCCTCACTGAAGGTGTTTGATGACATGACTGAAAACATCATGCTAAAAAGCATGAGAGCAAGGACACATCCTTGTTTCTCTCCTTTTGTGACTGGAAAAATGCAAGAGCATCATTCATTATCTAGAACCCTGGCAAGCATTCCATCATGAAATAGATATACAATACTGATGAACTTCTCCAAGCAACTAAATTTTGACATGTTTCCCTTCCAATTGATTGTATCAAATGGCTGACCTTTCATAGAGACCTCTGATTTGCTCCTGGAATTGTTCGGCAACAAAAACCATATCAGATGTTCATTTGACCCTTTCTGAAGACACACTGACTTTCAAGTAGATGACTGTTTTCCAGGTGAAGGATTAGCCTATTAAGGAAATTCTGCCAAGAATCTTGTCAGCAAAGACTAAGAGAGAAAGCTATACACCCCTGTGTTTATCACTGGACAATCTATTCCCTTTGTCTTTATAGAGATGGACAATGGAGCCATCTTTGAACTTCTGGGGAATAACCTCTTCATGCCATATAACCTGGAAAATTTCAGTCAACTTTCTTTTGAATGAGATTAAAAAAGCCCATATTGTAAAACTCAGCTAGAATAGAAACAGCTCTAGATGCTTTGCCACATGAGAGGAGTCCAATGACATTCAAAACCTCTTCAACTAGGGTAAGATTGACTTCAACTTGAGGTAAACAGTCACTGGTTTCAGCAATGATTAATGATGATCTGTTGCAAAACTTTGGAAGTTTAGTCTATCTTTCTAGGATGATGCCCCTATCACTAATCACTAATTCATTATCATTGAGTAGTCGAGATGCATCATAAATATTTGGTCCACTGTCCTCAGAGCACTTTGAATTGTTACTACCAGCATAAAATTGAATTTCATCTGCCTTCTTACTGAACCAAGAATCTTGCATCTCTCTAGGATTTGCTTTTATTTTACTTTTAATGGAACTAAATGTTTCCTTCTTAGAGATGAATGAACTATTCTACTAGCAAACCCTATGGAGTTCTCATTTTTCATTTAGCAGCTTCAGAATTTCCATATCATTTCCATCAAAACCATCTTGATGTTTGTGAGTGTTCTGACCCAAATGTGCAAATTCAGCACTATACACTAAAGTTTTGGAAACTGACCACTCCTTTTCTGCTCCACTATTGCTAACTGTGTGTTGGCTCAATTTTCCCTTCCAGTTAGTAACAAAGTGTTCCTATTCAGAGAAGCACTCTATTCTGATGACATTAATTCTTCTGGTAGTCATTTTGCCTTGGGGCTGTTGAATGTGAATATTTAGCTTGAAGAAGATAAGTCTAACAACACTCAATATCACACATTGCCTTTGTCACTCTCACATCCTGGCTATCTCTTCTCCCTTATAATCACACAGTGTATTAAATACCATTGTTTGCTACAAAGGTGCATCCATAAAGTGGAAGGTAAGTGGAAGACAGTATTTGTGATGAGAAAGTCATGAGATGCAAAAGTCTTCAGTTGTAGGTGATTATTACTATTGCTGTTTCCAACTCCATTTCTTCCAAGAACTCTCTGCCATGTCTGATAATCTGACTCTCTCCTACATTAAAGTCACCCAGAATTATAAAGTTTGACCTCTTCTGTTACATTGATGAGAGGGGTCTCTGGGTCTTCATAAAATTTTGCTTTCACTTCAACAAGCTTGGTGGAAGCATAGGCACTGATCATGACAGTGTGTTTTCTTTCAAGAGGCAATGACATTATCATGAGCCTACATCTCTCTCCTTTTGGTAGGAATATACACTTGATGTCTAGTTTTAATAGCAAAACTTCAAATTACAAAGCTTCACTTTACTCTCCTTCACTATAACAATTGCAAAAAAAAATGTATATTCGGCTCCAACTTCAATAAGTTGGCCTTCATTTGCCAGTCTTGTCCTCAAGGTTGTTAATTGGATGCATTCCTGCTGAGTTCTCTTGCAACAAGATTTTTTTGTCTTTCATATCTACAGGATTTAGTGTTGTCTATAATTATGCATAAATTTCATATACCAGTGGTGAGTGAAATCATCTTTGAAGACATTTTTGTGCCTTTTTTTGTGTTTTGACCACAGGATCAGATCCCTACCTGCCACAGGAATCAGGTCAGGGTTGGATAAGCAGACAATTTCTGCATCACCTTTTCTAGACCCTTTTTCACACCAGGAGGTGAGCAGTGTGATCCTCAAAAAGCTGCTCAGACACCCTTGGGGCTGCCAAATTCCATTGCTATTTCTAGTATGAAGACTATAGCCTGAGCATCTATGTACAGGACTGTGACTACAACTCCTAGTGTATTCATAACTATTGTTTTGTCACTTGTCTGTCACCACAGAACTTTGATATAGGTAAAAATGTCTAAATGATATGGGCAATGTCTTTTGATTTATGTGTTAATTGGATTAAATGAGGCAGATTTGCATTGAGTTATCAACCCCACTCTTTCTTCCAGAGTCATCACAATTCATAGACAGGACAGTCAAGACTTGTGATGCAAGGTCAAGTGATGGTTTAGGATACAGTGGATGACCTTGACATCTTCAATATCTGACCAAACTCTTAGTATTCCACACCTGCTTCAGCTTCCTTCATGGCCTTCATGGCATTGGAACAAATTATTCTCATCCACTTATTCCACTGAGGTAAGTCTTCACATGTTTGGGGTAGACATCTCCCTAACTACCTCACCCCTCATCCCAGGCAAATAAATCATCATGGTTCAAGGTCTCATTTCAGCACCTCATGAAGACCATCCCAGGGAGGAGATTCTCAGAACAATTCTACTTTCATCTGTTTTCTTAGGCACTTCAATTCAAATCAGCAAATACTAATAGCGAGACTTTCTCTGCCTAGGGAAAAATACTAGGCTAGGAGCTCTCACCATCAGGGCTGTTGAAAGCAGGGAGCTCCAAGAAACAGTTTTGTCAGATCCTTCCCCATCCAGAAGGAATTTTCTGATTCCAGTGTTTCCCAATACCCTCCTTTTGGGCAAGATGGCAAAGTTCTTTTTTTTAAAGGTCAGAATTGGAAACTGATCAACCTTTGTAGAGAACTTTTATGAATTGTTTGCACTTGTTTCCTGGTTTTAATTAAAAATGAGTATTCTTAAATTCAAAACAAACAAAAACATCATCTAGCTCATGGATTTAAGATGCTTCAGTTACCCTTAACTTAAAATAATCCACATCCCAAAATAATTTCCATGGATGTAGCTGATGTGTATGCTACACCTTCTTAGAACCACAGATGAGATTTAGGGGGATCAGGTGTACACCAACGGTGGAATGCAGTCCTGAAAAGAGATAAGCAGCCTTTAGTCCAGAGGTAGTAGTCTTCCTTGCTCATATCTTATATCCCATCCCATGCCTAACTCATGAAGACTGCTATTATCTCTTTAAGAATGCAGGTATTTTTAGTGCAGCTTTAAGTTTCAGAGTCTTAAAAGTTCAGAAGAAATCAGCAAAGAGGGAAATATGTGTTGACAATTGGAAGTAATTTGAGAAATGATTTGACAGACAATATTTCTCCCTATTGAGTTAAAGAGAAGGAATAAATTCATCTGAGATCCATGAGGATCAATACTGAATCCATGCAAGAGATTTGTGAAGATGAACTTTCTTAAGAGAAGTATTTTGATATTTTAGAAGGAAATTCTTAGAAGAGAAGTTTATAAATTCTATAAAAATACTAAGAAAAACTGAAACATGGTTTCTTCTCGCTATTGAAAAGAAGACAAAGGAGACAAAGAGGAAGTAGAACTAACCTTGAGTAGGAAAATAGTAATAAGATATTAAGGAAACTTTAGTAATAATCTGAAGTGAGTAGAAAGATTTGGGAATTTACCAACAAGTAAAAAGTAATCAGCTCTTGATAATTTGAATGTATGAGATAACTTCATCAGTAATACTAATCCTGGACAAAATATTGTAAACAGTTTACACATGTGTATAATTTATTGTTTCCATTTATTCATAAATTATATATGTGGTCATTTTAATATTTGTAGAGATATAGATAAATCAAAGTAATTACTGGTGGGAAAGGAAGTCTAATTTGTGAGACCTGATAATTAACATAATGAATTAGGGTAGGCTCAAGCTAGTTAATTAATGAGAAGGGATTATTAATTTACTTAAAAGGAAAAATTTGTCCACAATTCCTCTAGATGAATATAGAGATTGAGATTAATAAATTAAATATAGTGCTTGAATTATGTGGCATACTGAAATTAGTTGATCTACTTTTGAGTGTAGTCAGACTTTGGACCTTAGAGTATACTTATTATGTTCAATTACTCATTCTCACCTCATGGATCCAAACAGGGCTTTACTTGCCATTTCTACTTCCAAATTATCCTTTCACATCCAACCCTTTATCTTTTTTACTCAGTCACCACTATTTCACTACTCCTTGTTTAGACTATTGCATTGAGCTTCTAATTTGTTTTGCATAGCTGTATTTACCATTAGTAAAACACAGAAAATGGTTTTATTATTGAAATGGAAAGGGGAACGTGATTTCAGAGTTGTTACCTGAGCTCACCTTACTTTCAACTCTCCAACTCCCTACCTAGAATCTCAAATGTGAGCTTTAAATAAAAAATACTTTTAAAAAATATATGGAGGCTTCTGGACAAGATGGCAGAGAGAAGACAGGCATTGTACTAAGGTCTCCTGGTTTCCCCTCAGAAATAATATGAAAGAAACCTCTTAACATAAATCCCATTGACAAAAAAACCCAGAAAGAGAAGCTAGGAGAAGAACATTTACCAAAAGGTCTGTTTCCTGGGATCGTGGGTGAACAGGGGACAGAGAGCCAGTGGGGGGGGGGTGAGAACCTGACTAACCTAAGTTCAGCCATGGAAGCTTTGACTATGGGAACTGGGGTCCAAGGCCAGGGAGTTTTTGGCCATGGGAGAAGAGGTATGGGGAGCCTAGTGGGACTGGAGGGCAAGTTCCAGCACAGAAAGTTACAGAGTGTGGCTAGATATCAATCTGCTCAGCTCAGGGCAGTGAGCTCCATACTTTCAGTGGAGCCCTCTTCCCAGAGTAAACACAGTAACAGCCCCTCCCCAACTCCCCAGGCTCAGGTGTGGGCAGCAGAGCTCCCCACAGCTAAATAGGGAGATTAACATTCTTGCCCCAGGGCCTAGCCCACATTGTTCAAGGATAATTCAGACCCTGCTGGTCCCCCCACCCCCTCCAGGCCTAGGGAGAGGGCCTCAAATCAAGGTCACAGATACTCCACAGAAAGCAACCAGAAAGACTTCCTAGAAGAAATCAGGAAGGAGTTTAAAAATCATTTGGGAAAACTGGGAAAAGAAACTCAAGAGAAAATTAATACCTTTCAAGAGAAAATTAATATCTCACCACAAGAAAACAAATCCTTGGAAAACACAATTGAACAAATACAAAAAAGAAAATAATTCTCTCAAATCCTTAATTGGGCAAATGCAAAAAGAAAATAATTCTCTCAAAACTACACTTGGGCAAATTGAAAACTCCTTCAAAAATAGAACTGACCAAGTGGAAAAGAAATTGCAAAGGTAAATGAAGAAAATTCTTCTCTAAAAGAATGGAATCTGTGAAAACTAATGACTTTATGAGACAACAAAAATTTGTTAAACAAAACCAAAAAATTGAAAAAATAGAAGAAAATGTAAAGTACCTCATCAGCAAGACTACTGACCTTGAGAATAGAATCAGGAGAGAGAACCTAAGAATTATTGGACTTCCTGAAAACATTGAAGAGGGAAAAAAACCTGGACTTAATATTATAAGATTTAGTGATGGAAAACTGCCTTGTTATCATGGAACCAGAGGGCAAGATAGTTATTGAAAGAACACATCGATCCCCCTCCAGAAAGGGATCCTAAAATGGACTTTGGATGAAGAAGATATGAGGGCATGGAATCAATTCCATATGTATAGGATTTGTCTTTGGAGAGGAGAATGGTTATCTCAACATCATAGTCTTGAATAGAGGAGAAAAAAAGAAAGGGTGATACTAAAGGGTATTGAGAAGAAGAAAGAGAAGAACTGAGTATTTATGCCAAATGGTCTCTTATATTCTCAAGTAAGTATGAGGCAAAGTCCTCAGATGAGATGTACAAAGAATCCTTAAAATTTGTCTGTTGCTATAAGAAGTGACAAGCACAAAAACTTGGAATCAGTTGAGAAGTTTTTTTAATTAAAAAACTGCAGGAGAATATTTTAATATTGATATAAGCATGATTTAACTTTTGGGGTACTTGCTATCTTTAAAAATGAATTCAATGAGTAAGAGTTATTAGTTGAAACATTCATGAAAATAATTCTTTAGTAAAATAAAGCAAGGTATGATATTTCACTTTTTTAGAAGGCACATTCTTTCTTCTACATCTTAGCAATAGAAAACACCCTGAGCTTTGGATGAGAATCAAATAAGATTCTGGCTACATTTAACCAAATCTATATTCTAATTCTTCACATTTTTAAAAGGAAAGTAACAGTCAGGTAGATCTTTATCTAGGAAGAATTTCCCAGTTTTTTTTAACTCCCAATGTAGTTTACAACTGAAGTTAGGTTTATGTTTTTACTCTTGACCCATTTATATAAATAGATCACACACCTAGTAACATTATTAAGTTCTCACTCTTATTTGGAGGTGCACTTCCAGTCTATGCAATTTATTATAGGACAGGAAATTGCCAGTGGACACAGCTATAAAGAGATGATGAGGTGACCAAGTCTTGTCCATGCTAAAATGAGATGCAGTCTGGAAGTGACAGCCTGGAATGATTCTAGTGCAGACATAGTATGGACTAAGATGAAGATTTGAGCAATACAACTTTGACTCTGACTTCCTTAGTCTTAGTTTATTGAGAGGGAATCACTAGTTACTATTCAAGATTGAGAGCAAAATGCCTGAACTGAAACTGCTAATAGCTTCTCTAACTTGTCAAATTGTGTCCTTAATTTTCTGTTTTAGGAAGGTGAGGAAAATTGAATGAAAATTTGAATTGTACTTGTGCTTGTAGCTGCAAAAAGAAATAGCAGGTGTAAAGAGTACTAGTCTTCTTACATTATTACTCATTAAATGTTTATTTTATTCATGTGCTATGTGGCATGTTCTGGCTGAGACTTATATGTTGGGAGCCCAGAAATATAGGTTTGAACAGATGGGGAACTCAGATAGGTATGCTAATTCCTATTTTTCCCTTTGACTGAGAAAGGAGATACTTTTCAATATTATTTATCATGTTTTTTTTCTACTTTTTTACAAAAGGAAATCAAGAAAACCAGAGATTTAGATTGCTTTGGATCTTGCCTTAATTTTGTTTTATGCTTTAGTATTCATGTATATTATAAGGGGGCAGCTAGGAGGTGCAGTGGATAGAACACTGGCCCTGGAGTCAGGAAGACCTGAGTTCAAATCTAGCCTCAGACACATAATACTTGCCTAGCTGTGTGACCTTGGACAAGTCACTCTTAACTCCATTGACTTAAATACAATTTAAAAAATATTATAAATACAAGCATAGAGAATTGATCAAGTGTGACTGAATTGAGCATGTATAAATTCCAGGATGAACTGCCAATAGAATTTTAAAAAAGGTATTAAATTTGCTGGGGTAAGGTATTTTCATATCTTTCCCAATATTTCACTTTTTTTGTCATCTATATGATAATTTGAATATCTGTGAATGTCATAGCTAACACCTATATTAACCCCTCATTATATTTTTTAAAAGGCACCAAAATTTTATTTAGAAAGTATTGGTTTTTATCTGAAAGTCCTGAATAATTTGAAATTGCAGAAAAGACATTTCTGAGGGAGGAACACCCAGAAGAAAGAAGTTTCTTAGAACTTTTCAGAAGTGAATCTCACTTCAAGGTGAATATTTTTACTTCAAGGTGAATTTTTAGAAAATATTTTAGAAAATTTAGAAAATATTGTTCAATAAGTAAAAAAAATACAACTCCAATCACAAGAAAGTTGAATTCATAGTCAGATCCTAGATCTAAAAGTAATTTCAGACGTCACTTAGTGTATCTACCTTATTTTAGTGTTGGAGAAATGAAGGGCAAAGAAAGGCAAGTTTTTAAGTAACTTGCCAAAGGTTGCACAGGTAGTGTCCTTGAGAGACAGAATTTGAACCCAGGACTTCTTACTCTAGAAACAGTATTTTTATCTTTACTAACTGATTAGTTTGAAGATATTTGTACAATTTCTAGTAGCTATTACGTGAAAATACATATAGCATTATAGCATAAAATTCACTCTGAAATAGCTTTTGTAAAAAAGTGATAGAACTGAGATAAGAATAATATTGAATGCATATTAAAACAATAATGAGCTATCACTTCACACCTATTAGATTAGCCATGATAAGAAAAAAGGAAGATGATTAATGTTGGAGAGGTGGTGGGAGAATTGGGACATTGATGCATTGCTGGTGGAGTTGTGAATGGATCCAACTTTTCCCAAGAGCAAGATGGCATTATGTCCAAAGAGTGATAAAACTGTTCATGCTCTTTGACACAGCAATTCCAATTCTAGGTCTATTTCCAGAAGAAATTATAAAAAATGGGAAAAGTACTACATGTTCCAAAATATTCATAGCAGCTCTTTTTGTAGGGGCAAAGAATTAGAAATTGAAGGAATACCCATCAATTGGGGAATGGCTTAACAATTTATAGTACATGAATACTATGGAATACTATTGTTCTATAAGAAACCATAAATGGTAGAACTCTAGAGAAGCATGGAATGACTTCTGGGATCTGAAACTGAGCAAAGGGAGTAGGACCAAGAGAAAAATGAACACATCAACAACAACATTGTGAGATGAAAAACTTTGATGGAAGCAGCTCCTCTCAACAGTCCAGAGAGCTAGGACAACTGTATTTTACTGCTTATAGACTATAGTATTCCCATTTAGAGGAAGAAAACAAAACAAAGCAGACAGAAAAAAATAACTCTTCCAAATCTGATGAATACTTTATAAAAATTATCTCATGTATCTATTTCCCTTAATCCTAACTCCTCATGCCAAAAATTACTAATTTGTAAACATGTTTATCAAAATATGTATATAAAATGCTAACCTGACTGTTCCTTACTGAGGGGAGGAGGGTGGGAAGGAAGAGTGAAGGGAAATTTCGTAACTTGGAATTATGCATGTACAAATGGATGAAAATAAATAAAATTTAGGAAAAAGAATAATATTGACATTCTCTGATTACTTAAATTGAGGATATTTTTAGGTTTTTTTTTTTTGCAAGGCAATGGGGTTAAGTGATTTGCCTAAGGTCGCACAGCTAAGTAATTAGTAAGTGTCTGAGTCTGGATTTGAACTCAGGACCTCCTGATTCCAGGGCTGGTACTCTATTCACTTTGCCTCCTACTGCCCTAAATTGAGAATTTTTATGGGCTTTTAATGTAATTATGATGTCATCAGTATGGGTGTTCTCTACATTGCCAGAGAGTACAATTACTGTGTGATCTTGCTCCTATCTGTCTATAAGTGGAAAAACTTCCTCTGTTTTTAAACAAAGATTATTTTGCGTGTAATCTTTCAATTCTTGTGTTGTTCATGTATTATCACTCATTCTACCTTTCATTTAAGAAATAAAAAAAGAAAGCATAAGAGGAGAAGGAAGGACAGACCATGCAGAAGGAAAGCCAAAGCCAATTTAGTAACTGCAAAAGGAACTGAATACTGGATTTATGTGCAAAACCATCCATAGGGAACAACTATACTATGGAGAGACAAATATGACTGAAGTTATTTTTGATAGGGGAAGCTTAAAATTGATTTGGGATATAGCAAAATTATTATTGGAAACATCAAAGAAGAGATGCTGAAAATATAGGCATAATTTTTCTGACTTAAATAGTGTCACACCCTATATAGAAGAATTCATAATCATTACTGAAGAAATAAAGAGGGGAAATAATAACTGTTACAATTGCATTATTTGAGCATGTATATGTAAAGAAGTGGTGAATAAGGAAAAGATAGAAGCAAAATTTACTCAAGAATTGTCAGAAATGTTTAGAACATTTAAAGCTCAGAAGAAGACTTTATGAAAATCTTTATCATTTGACTAATGCATTACAAACTTCTGTAATGAACAATTTGTATTAGGGAAGAATCTATAGATTTGAGCAAGAAATTGTATGATCCACCTGTAACTGGTACATGATTACATGGTATTATGTCTGTTTTTCAGCTTTATTGTAATTATGCTATTGATCATTTGTTCTTTGTCTCTCATTTTAAAAACTATCTTTTAGTACTGAAGATTTATATAAATTGGCTAAAGACATCCAAATAGCCTCCCAATGAAATTTGATTCCTGAAAAGACAGCCAATAAGAAAATTAAATGGTTTCATCATCCCACCCTTTTGGGGCATTGAACCCAGAATATTATACAATTATGTGTTATATTAATTCTCTTTATGCTTCTCTTTTGTTGTTTATCATGTTTTTTTCAAAGTATTTTTTCTATAACCAAAGCCACTGTATAAGCTATTAGTAGAATTCAGGATCGTGTTACCCAGGTTGAGCATCAGATTGGGCAATTATGAGTTTGTTGTGTAAACAGAAAAGAGGGAAGCGTAGAGGCCACTCAAGCAAGTTTGGGGTCAAGAGGCCAGTTATGGCCAGAAAACCTAAGCTCTGGTGACCCTTGAGCTGAAAGATTCCACAGAACTTTGAATTAACACAACTGCGTCATTCATGGCCTCACTATTCGATAAGCCCTGTTTCTGAACTTCTTGAGCTGGGACACATCCTGTTGGGTTAATTCCTTCCCATAACAAATTTACATCATTGTTTTTATCCTGTATGCTAATTTTGTGGTTTTCTTCTATAAGAACTGTTGGGTGTTTTCAATAAACTGGCTCTGTCAGTCTTTCTGCTTATATTACCCAGCTGAGTGCATACGTGTTTCCTTTTCTCTCCTGAGCTGAATGGATCCCCTGCTGATCAGGGGATCACAACATGTAACTAGCTTACTTCTTTTCTTTTTCATACATATCCTTAATGATGTCTTTTATGCCACTTTTAATAAGCAAGTCATCATGAGAAATATACTGGGATATCTTGAAAATCAATCTTTGGAAATTTTTCAATGATCACTTAAAATGCTCTAGATGATAAATAAGAGAAATGCAAATTAAATAAACTTTAAATTTATACTTTATGCCCATCAGATGGATAAAGACTAAAAACAAAAAGCAAAATGACAAATGTTGGGCCTAGGGAAAACAGGCACATTAGAGTATTATTTTCTGTAGTTTATTTTTCCCTGATTACTTGAAAAAACAAGTTTCAACATTTTCTTTTAAAACCTTGAGTTCTGAATACTCCCCTTCCCCATTCCTCCCTCTCTAATCCCCCTCATTGAGAAAGAAAGTTAACTGATGCAGGTTAAAATATGTAGTTATAAAAACATTACCATAATCATCATGTTGTAAAAGTAAACATATCCCCACCCCCAAAAAGGAGAAAGCTCAAGAAAAATAAAGTAAAAAGAATGCTTCAATTTGTATTCAGACACCATCAGTTCTGTCTTTGGGATGAATAGTATTCTTTACAATAAATACTTCAGAGTTCTCTTGGGTCACAACACTGCTGAGAAAAGATAAGCTTCACAACTGATCATTCTATAACAATGCTGTTACTTTGTATATAGTACATTTCCTACTGCATCTGCTCATGTAAGTTTTTACTGAAAGCATCCTATTCATAATTTCTAATAACAGAATAGAATTTCATCATAATACCATACCACAATTTATTCAAGCATTCCCCAACAGATGGACCTTCTTTCAAATCTCCAGCTTCCTATAACCAGAAGAGAGCTGCTTTACTATCCTTAAACATATAGGTCCTTTTTTTTCCTGTTTTTCATCTTTTCTAGAACATAGATTTAGTAGTGGCATGGCTAGATCAATGAACAGGCATGGTTATATAGTTCTTTGGGAATAGTTCCAAATTGCTCTGTTGAACTGTTGAATCATTTCATAACTCCTCAAATATTGCATTAATGTCTCATTTTCCCTACATCCCTTCCAACATTTGCCATTTTCTCTTTCTGTCCTATTAGTAAATCTAATATGTAAAAGGTAGGACCTCAGAATTGTTCCAAATCACATTTCTCCTATTAATAGTATAGGATTTTTTTAAAAAATGATTTAAATAGATAGCATTGATAACCTCATTTGAAAACTATTCATATCCTTTGATCATTTATCAATTGGGGAATGGCTTTTTAAAAATAAATTTGACTCAATCCACTATTTGAGAAATTAAGTCTTTACCAGTGAAATTTGTTTCAATATTTTTTCCCACAGTTAACTGTTGTTAAATGTATTTCCCTTCATCCTATTCTCCCCACCCTTATTTATTCTATTCTCTTTCTCCTTTTATCCTGTCCCTCCTCAAGTGTTTTGCATCTGGCTACCCTTCCCATAATCTTCTCTCCCTTATACTACCTACCCCCTTTCTGCTCTAGCTTCATCCCATCCCTTTCCTTTTCTACTTTCCTTTAGGGTAAGATAGATTTCTATACCCAATTGAACGCATATATTATTCCCTCAGGCTAATTCTGATGAGAGTGAGGCTCACTTACTCCTCTCAACCCCCCTTTCCTTTCCACTCTACTGCAAAAGTTTTTTTCCTTGCCTCTTTTATGTGAAATAATTTATCATTCTACTTCTCCCAGTACATTCCTTTCTCACCCATTAACTTCATCTTTTTAATTTATTTTCCCTTCCAATTCTACTCCCACTTGTGCCTTCTGTGTTCTTTCTAACTGCCCGAATAAATGAGAAAGTTCATATGAGTTGTCAATATCATCTTCCCATGCAGGAATATAAGCAGTTCAACTTCATTAAGTCCTTGGTAATTTGCCCTTCCCATCCACCCCCTCTATGCTTTACCTGAATCCTGTACTAGAAGATCATTTTTTTTTCCATTCAGCTCTAGTTGTTTCATCAGGAAACTCTGAAAGTTCCCTATTTCACTGAATATCCATCTTTTCCTCTGAAACAGTATATTCAGTTTTACTGGGTAGCTGATTCTTGGTTGTAATCCCATGTATTTTGCCTTCTGGAATATCATATTTCAAGCCCTACAATCCCTTATTGTAGAAGCTGCTAAATCTTGTGTTATCTTGGGTGTGGTTCTGCAATTTTTGAATTGTTTCTTTCTGACTACTTGTAGTATTTTCTCCTTGACTTGGGAGGTCTGAAATTTGGCTATAATATAGCTGGCAGTTTTCATTTTAGACTCTTTTTTCAGGAGGTGATCTATGAATTCTTTCAGTTTCTAGTTTATTCTCTGCTTCTAGAATATCAGGGCAGTTTTCCTGGATAATTTCTTGAAATATGATAGTTAGAGTCCTTTTTGGTCATGGCTTTCAGGTAATCCAATACTTTTTAAATTATTTCACCTGGATCTATTTTCCATATCAGTTGTTTTCCAATGAGCTATTTCACATTTTCTTTTAATTTCTTGTTCTTTTGATTTTGTTTTATTGTTTTTTTGATTTCTCTCAAAGTCATCAACATTACTTTGCTCCATTCTATGTTTTACAGAATTATTTTCTTCAGTGAGCTTTTGTATCTCCTTTACCATTTGGTTAGTTCTGCTTTTTAAGATGTTCTTCTCTTTGTCTTTGGACCTCTTTTTCCACTTGGCTTAGTCTGGTTTTTAAGGTGGTATTTTCTTCAGTAATTCACCAAGCAGTTGAATCAGTTTTCATTATTTTTCTACATCACTCTCATTTCTCTTCCCAATTTTTCTTTATGTCTTTTACATGATTTTTGAAATCCTTTTTGATCTCTTCTATGGCCTGAGGCCAATTCATATTTTCCTTGGAGCCTTTGATGTGGAAGCTTTGATTTTTTTATCTTCTTCTGAATGTATATTTTTTTATCTTCCATATGAACATAATAACAGTCTATGGTTGGATATTTTTTCTTTTGTTGTTTGCTCATTTCCTCTGCCTGTAACTTGATTTTAACTCTTTGTTAAGGTGGGGCTCTGCTTCTAGAGTGGAGGATGCTCTGTCCCAAATATGTAAGGGTGTTTGCAGATGTTTTCAGAGATACTTCTAGGGACCTGCAAGTTCTCAATTTTTTCAAGGACTCATAAAAGATTATGACTACTCTCTTGTCCTGTGCTCTGATCTGTGAGTCCACAAATAATCCTTTCTGCCCTGGAACTGTGAGGAGGGTCCCTCCTCTGCTATGGCAATAAGCTCTATTGTGCTTCTGTTCCACTTTCTTGGGCCTGGGACCCCAGACTGTGAACCACATGTTGCCAAAGCAGCAGGATCCTGCGTCAGGAATAGCAAAGAGATCTCTGTGGTCTCCTTCTGGCCCCTTTCCTCTCCATGGTGGCTCCTGAGGCCTGCTCCAGGTCTGCTGGGGTTGTCTATGTTGCTGAGGCCAGAGCTGAACTGGGTTCCACTCTTATTCCGGTGCAGCAGACTTTTCCTTTTGACTTTCCAAGATATCCTTGGTGATGCCTGGACTGAGAGGTCTGGAAACCACCACCACTGCCATTGACCCAGTCACCCCACAGTCTGTTACTGGATGACTGGGGTCAGTTTGCTCTGCTGCAGCTTGAGCTGCATTGCAAATCCTTCTTTATTTTTATTTTTATTTTTTTTTGTTAAGAAACTAATGTTTATTTTCCATCTGCATTTTTCCAACACTATTAGAGCATCTGGGTAAAACTTAGGACCACTCTGTGGTAGTTCCTACCCATTCAGTGGCCTGAGCAGTAGGAGCTGCAGACCAGTCCTCAGCAGCCGGCTGAGCACTCCAATCTTCAGTAGGGAATGGCTGAATGGGCACAGATGGCACCTGGATGCCCTCAGACCAATCAGCCACCTCTGGCTGAGCAGCAGTGAATCCTGGGGCAGGTGCAGTCCATTCACCCTGAAATTCCTCCTTTGTCACTGCCTTCTCAGCTGCGGCCTGCTCTTCCTTTTCAATCTCCTCTGGATCTCTGTAGAAGTAAAGATCAGGCATGACCTCCCATGGGTGCTCACGGGAGATTGTACCATGCACCCACAGGACTTCTCGGGCCAGCATCCACGACATCAGACCCACTGAATGAGCTCCCTTGTTGTTACATGGAATGGCAATGTCCACATAGTGAAGTGGGGAGTCTGTGTTGCACAGTGCAATGGTTGGAAGGTTAACATATGATGCTTCAGTCAAAGGCTGATGATCTGCATGAGGATCAGTGACCACCAAGAGGTGAGGCTCCCTGAAAGCTGCCTGGATCTGGTTAGTGAAGGTGCCTGGGGTGAAGCGTCCAGCAATAGGTGTGGCGCCAGTGGCAGCAGCAAATTTCAGAACAGCTCTCTGGCCAGTGTTCCTGGATGAGATGACACTAACATCAGCTGGATTTTCAATGGCAACAATGGCACGAGCTGCCAGCAGAAGCTTTTCCCAAGTTTTCTTCAAATTAATGATATAGATGCCGTCACTCTTCCTTTTGTAGATATACTGTTCCATCTGGAAGTCCAAATTGGTGCCACCCAAATGGGTGCCTGCAGCGAGGAATTTGAGGACATCCTCCTCTTTCATCTGCAAGACATCCAGGGCTCCAGACATTGTGAAAGTTTCCCTTGAAAGTTACGACGGAAACTGTGAACAACGCTGCATAGACCCCTCTTCTGGGCAGCGTGGAAAGGCCAAATCCTTTTTTAATGTAGGTACCACAGAATCTTCCTGCCTGTCCTCCAAGTTGTCTTGAGATAGAAAATTGTTTCAGCCAATCTTTTTGTGGATTCTGCTATTCTAGAATTTGTTTAGAGTTATTTTGTAAAGGTGTTTGGGAGAGAGCTTGGGTGAGTCCTTGCCTTTACTCCACCATTTTGGCTTCACCCATCACACTAGTGTATTATTGGTGATGAGGTTGTGAAGTGGTTTGTCCACTCTGGAAAGCAGTGAGTTATTATCAACATCCTCCTTCTCTTCATCGCCATTATAATCCTCTTCTTCCTTCTCATAATCATCATCTTTTACAAGTTTATAAACAAATAGTTCTTGGTTTAACTAAGTCTCGGCAGGCTTGTTCCTTCATCTGATTGCTTATGAGATCATAAGACTATTAAATCTTAAAAACAACAGTAAATATTAATGAGAGAAACTCACATTTATAAAATAATTAAAGGCCTAAACCTTCAATAATTTCCTCACAGCAAACCTTCAAGCTGAGTTAGAGAAAGGTTAAATGATTTTACTTTAAATCACATAAACAAATACTGGATCTGAGATTCAAATACAGTTCTCCTGGTCCCAAACAGAACTTGAACATTTGAATATTTACTCATCTATATCCATATATATGTGTATGCAAGTGGATGTGTATATGCAAGTTCATGTATGTAAACATATACATTGATATAGACATATGATCTTAATTGCACCAATTCATCTATCTTTTTTTTGCTCTATAAAAATAAGTGCTATTTGGGGACAGGGGAAATGTTTGAATCCTAGATACAATACTTGTTAACTATGTGAAAATATGGATAAGTCACTTAGTTTCTTCAGCTATAAAATGGAGATGAGGCCAACATTTTAAGTATGTTTAAAGCATTTTCCCCCATGTAAGTTTACAAAGAAAGATTTTGGGATTTAATATATTTATATCATTCCTAGTTAATCATTCATTTTACTAGGCAAAATAATTCTATAAATTAACTAAAACATTATCCAATTTTGGTTAGCAGTTTCCTTCCTTTTTACCCTCCAAATTTTTCCTAATTAATTCTATGGATTTTTCTTTTAACACAAATCCATATGTGCCAACTCTCTTAATTGTTCTTTCTCTTTTTCTCTAAAACAATAATTTTCTTAGACTGATGCCAGTAAATGAAGTTTGTACCAGAAACTCTAATATTCTAAGATTTGTCTTGATAGGTTTAGATATAGAGATTTCAATGATACTTATTTTTGATGTCAACAAAATTTATCCAGCTTTCAAACTGTGAGTCTCAGTGTCTGCTCCTAGTCTTTCTTTTTCCTTTCTTATTGCTTTCCTAAGTCTCCAAGTCCTCTCTAGCTTTCTTTGGTCTTTCTATTTTAGCAAAAATCACTAACTCACTTTTTTTCATTTGTTCTTCCCTGTATCGTTTTCTCTTTAACTGTTCCCTATGTCACTTTCTTTCTCCCTGTCCTTCAAATGACATTCCATTCATTTTAATATACACCAATTGCTTCCACAACGAGGTCTCTTATGGACTCAGGAGTACAACCTGTTCAATAATAATAATCACAGTTTTATAGCTTAACTTGATATGATGCTCTCAACTGCATATTTAATATTAACAGGGCTAATTTGAAATTTATTTGAAAGTATAACATTTGCTCTTTCACTTTATAGTCTTTGCATTTCTATAGAGAACAGAGGGCCAAATTTGTGGTGTTTACAGTAGGAATGAATTTGATCAAGTCAAGGTATTGGTTGAAAAATATTGTTTCTTATTCAGTCAAAACAAAATTCTTACAGTGGTAGAATAAGGAAAGTCTCTATGGGAAAGGAAAAAGGAACTGTGCAAACTGTGTGTGTGTGTGTGTGTGTGTGTGTGTGTGTGTGTGTGTGTGTGTGTGTGTGTCTGATATCTGTAATAGAAAGGGGACAGCCTAAGGAAGTATATGAAATGAATGAATGGGAAAAATTCAAGCATTATACTGTGTGGGGGATACAAAAGTAAAAACAGTCTCTGTCCTCAGGAAGCTTGCCTTCTAAAAGAGAGAAACTACAAACATTTGTTAATGTTTGGCAAGGAAGGCTGCTTTGATTTTGAAAGTAACAAAGAGGATAGTGAGTTAGAGGGGAGTAACATAATAGATTAGCATTCACTTTCTAGAAACAATGACCTTGTTGATTTGATTATAGTTTCAGAAATGAATAACAGAGAGGGAGGGAATTAGGGTATACACATATGGATAAACAATGAGTTGGCCAGAAATAGGGAATGAAATGACTGGCATTTTTCTGAGAAAGTGGACTAGAAGAACAGTCACCAACAATAAGAACAACAGGACCCCAGGGCAAATGCTGCAAAGATCAGAGAACCAATTTTGGGGATCTGTGAGTTATCTTAGAGGTCAGGTAGTCTAATCCTTTCATTTTACATATGAGGCATATGTATTAAGGCATAGGGATATGAGGTTACTTGCCCAAGGTCATATATAAATAGTACCAGGAGTGGGATTTGGATCCATATCCTCTGGCTTTCAAGTTGATACTCCTTCCACTGAGCTAAAGGATTTGCTTACCAAAATACATTCTAATTTAAGTAGCAAGATTACAAGATGACTGAAGTATAAGGAGTATAAGAAATGCTAAGCAAAAAGAATCAAGAACTTTGATATGGAAAATACTGTTGAACCAAAAGGATGGAAATTTAGTAATGGAAAGATGAGAATGATCATTATCACCAATGCTATCAGTAAATGTTATCATGTACCTAACATCCATGTCTGCAGGGTGCTTCATGCTCAGGGAGATGAAAAGACAAATAGAATATAGTTCCTTGTCTTCAATGGATTTATTTAGTTGGACCATAAGGTTATATACATAAAAAAAAGATTTTTAAAAGGTAAGCATAGGTTGCTTACCAAATGAGTGATACAGAAAGCAAGACCCTCAAGAGTGAATTTTAGGATCATCATGGATTAAAGGGGTCATGAATGGTTCCATGAATGAGGTAGGACTTGAGTTGAGCATTTGAAGGAAGGCTTAGAACCAAATGATCAAAAGAGAATGACCTTCATTTTAGACTGTGGAATCCAAAGCACACACAAAATGAATATCGCATTTTCAGGGAACAATAACTAGACAAGTATAGAGGAGTAGTGGGAGGTAACATTTGAGAGACTGAGTATGACAGAATGTGCATGTAAAATGTGGTGCAGGTGTATGGCACCGCTGATACAATGCTGGCTGAAGAGAGAGAAATTATAGTAATCTAGCCAAAGAACTGATCTAATACCATCTTAGAAATTTGTCTCTGGAGATGCAGGGGACAGGTTGAATATATGTTGTCATGAAAACACTATAAATCTGTGTCCAGAATCCTTAGTTAAATTTTATTTAATGTCTTCCATTGTGAGATACATATTCCTTCAGAAAACAGTTTCTGAAGAATTCTCCTGTTGAGTCAATTTTCAGAAAAGCTACCTATTGCTACCTCTTCCCTGATAGAACAAATTGTTTAAGATCCTCTTTATCAGGCTCTGATTAAACAAGTCAATAGCTATGGGAAGAGGATAGAGTAATCAGTCAATCAAACAGCTTTAATTAGTCTAATAACAGTTATTATGTTTTGTACTTCATTAAGTTCTGAGGATACCACAAAAGGCAAAAACTTGGTCCCTTCCCTCAATTCCCACATTCTAATTGAAAGCAATTATTCTTATTTACAGGATATATAAAGTATAAATAGGAAGTAATCTCACAGGGAAGACACTAGCAAGGGGCAAAAAGGGACCAATCAAGGACTTTTGAAGAATATGTCTTTTGAGCTGAGTCTTGAACAAGAGAAGCTAGGTAGTGGAGACAAGGAAGGAGAATATTCTAGCAAGTTACTAAATGAGTCAGTGAGTTAATGAACATTTCTTTTTTTTTCTTTTAATGAGCATTTCTCTCTGTCTGATACTTTATTAATAACTAGATTGTCAGGGTAATCAGTCAGTGGAAAGGCAAGAAGACCAATGTTACTGGATAGTAGTATTTTAATTTTTTTTAGAGTATATGGAGGAAAGTTAAGTGTAAGAAAACTGGGAAGGTTATAAAGGACTTTAAAAGTAAAAAAAATTATATATTTGATCCTAGTCAAATAGGGAACCACTGGAATCAGGAGAGTGACATGGTCAAATCTGTACTTTAGAAAGACAGCTGAGTGAATAAAGAACTGGAGAGGGAAGAAATTTGAGGCAGGACATCAACCAGAAGCCTATTGCAATAGTCCAGGTGCAGGATGAAGGGGATTACTTGCACTGGGGTAATGGGGTAAAGGGAGCATACAAGTTGTGTTGTGAAGGTAGAATTGTGGCAAAGATTGCAAATGGGGAGATGAGAGTGAAGAATCAAGGATGACACTCAGGGTGAGAGTCTGAGTGAATGAGAAGACAAGTGGTAATCACAGAAATTGGAACATAAGGGAAAGAGGAGGGAAAAATTCTGTCTTGGATATGTTGAATTATAGACATTTGAATGTTTTTGTTGCTCAATTCAAAATGTCTGTTAGGTAGTTGGTAACATAAGAGAAAGGGTTGCAAAAATAGAGCTGGAAAAATCTGTAAAGAGTTAATTTAAAATATGTGGAAATTGATGAGATCAACAAACTAGATACTACAGAGGGAAAAGAGAACCAAGGACTGACTCCTGATTCCAGTCTTATGGGGCATAGCCTGGGTAAAGATCCAGCAAAGAGGACTGAGAAGGAGCTATCAGGTTGGTAGGAGATGAATTGGGTGAGAGTAGTATCATAAAAACCTAGAGCAGAGACTATCCCAAGAGAAAATGATTAATATCACTCTCACGGGTGGCAAAGAAATCAAGAAAGATGAGTATTGGGAAAGGTCATTAGATTAGGAAATTATGCTATTACTGGTTAACTTTTGAGAGAGGAGTTTCAGTTCAATGATGGGGTTGAAAGTCAAACTACAGAGTGTTTTTGAAAAGGAGAAGCAAATTGAACTATAAAAGGGCCAGATTAAGTGAGGACTTGTTTGTTTTTTTAAGGAGGAGGAAACATCCTTTGTTTTGGTCAACAACAGGGAAGCAGTCACAAGTCAGATAGATAAAGGAGTGATGGGGCAATATGATCCAGTCAAAATTAGTAAAATGCAAATACTTCTTTATGGTTTGATGATGATGATGGTAAATATTATTAGATACTTTTGGCAATATGCCTTATATAGCTTCTTATACCCTAATAGAATGGAAAGAGTACTAGATTTGGCATCACAAAATCTGAATTTTAATCTTACTCTGGAACTGTTGGAAATTGTATAAGCCATTTCTATCTTTCAGAGTCTCAGGGTTTTAAAAACAAGGAATTTGACTATAACAGAAATCAGCCTTTAATAGTGGAAAGAACCTTGGCTCTGGCTTCAGTATCTTAGGGTTAATATATTGCTTTTTACCATCCCTATCTGTATGATCATGGAAGAGTCACTTAATTTCCCTGGATATTAAGATCCTCCTTTGCAAAATGAAGGAACTGAATTAGATGATGTGAGAGTTTCTTCAGGTCCAGACCTAATGATCTTATAATTTTTAATATTACTTCCAGCTATTAGAGCTTGTGAACTTTTCATTTTCAAAAAATTCTAGTATGTGCAAGAAAATATGGAGGAGAGTTAAGTTCAAGGAAAGAAAAGAAATGTGGTGATTTTCTCTTTTCCACAGAGGTAGAGATTAAGAAAATAGAAATCATAGGCAGAAGAATGAAGAAGTCTGGAAGACAATTATATAATAAAATACCTAAAATTGAATTCCTGATTAAGATAATAAAGTATAAGTAAAAAGGGACTTCTAATCAAAGATTAAATGGATAAGAAAAGTTGATAAGGGAAAATTGAAGAATAAATGAAAAGGTACAAAAATATTTAAAATTTTCATTTTAACTTAGTGAAAGCTCCCTAATAATTACAATTATTTTAAATTGCAAATACATTAATTTTTTAATCTGCAATCATAATTATGAGGTAACTTCAAGCTATCTAAAATTCAGTACTGTAAAGTAGTGCTATCTTGTAATTTATAAAAGAAAGCAGAAATGAGTGAAATTAAATACTTGCCTATGCTTTCTTTTAGAGAATGAAACCTTGATGATCTAGCTAGTGTCCTGGGTCTTTTCTCTACCAAAAAAGTCTTTGTCCTTTGGTATTTTAATGTTTACTTTTCTGATCAAAGGTGTGTCTTTGGGTTTGTCAAATAGAAGATTGCTGTAGTCATTTACTGTGGTTTCTTTTGAACCTATCTTAATCCACTGATCCATTACTCTATTTCTTTACCAGTACTAGGCAGTTTTGATGACTGCTGCTTTATAGTATAGTTTTAGGTCCGGTAGAGCTAGGATACCTTCCTTTATGTTTTTTTTCCCATCAGTTCCCTTGCTATTCTTGCCCTTTTGTTGCTCCAGATGAATTTTGTTGCTATTTTTTCCTAGCTTGGTAAAGTAGTATTTGATAGTTTGAGTGGTTTGGCACTGAATGAATAATTTAATTTGGGTAGAAATTGTGATTTTTTTATATTAGCTTGATCTAATCATGAACAATGAACATTTTCCCAATTATTTAGATCTGACCTTATTTGTATGAAAAGTACTTCATAAGGGGCAGCTAGGTGGCGCAGTGGATAGAGCGCTGGCCCTGGCCCTGGAGTCAGGAGTACCTGAGTTCAAATCTGACCTCAGACACTAATAATTACCTAGCTGTGTGGCCTGGGGCAAACAACTTAACCCCACTGCCTTGCAAAAACTTAAAAAAAAGTGCTTCATAATTGTGTTTGTCTTGGGAGGTAGATTCCGAAGTATTTAATGTTGTCTATAGTTACTTTAAATGGACTTTCTCTTTCTATCTCTTGCTTTAGGGCTTTGTTGTTCATATACAGAAGTGTTGATTTATGTGGGTTTATTTTATATCCTGCTACCTTGCTGAATTTGTTAATTGTTTCAAGTTGTTTTTTAAATGATTTTCTTGGGTTCTTTAGGTATACTATCATAGCATCTGCAAAAAAGTGAAAATTTTCCTTCTTCATTGCCAATTCTGATTCCTTCAATTTATTTTTCTTCTCTTGTTTCTACTGCTATAGTTTGTAATACTATATTGAATAGTAATGTTGAAAATGGGCATCCTTCTTTCACCCATGATTTTATTGGAAAGGCTCTAAGTTTATTCCTATTAAATAAAATATTTAATGATGGCTTTAGATAGATACTATTTATTATTTTAAGGAAAACTCCATTTATCCCTAAACTTTCTAGTGTTTTTAATGGGAATGGATGTTGTATTTTTATCAAAGATTTTTCAGCATCTATTGGGTTAATCATATGATTTCTCTTGGTTTTACTATTGATATGTTTAATTATGTTGAGTGTTTTCCTAATGTTGCACCATCCCTGCCTTCCTGGTATAACTCCCACCTGATCATGGTGTATTATATAACTTGCTAAAATTTTATTTAAGATTTTTGCATCAATATTCATTAGGGAGATTGGTCTATAATTTTCTTTGTCTGTTTTGGTTCCTCCTGGTTTAAGTATCAGTGCCATGTTAGTGTCATAAAAGGAGTTTGGCAGAACTCCTATTTTTAAAAAATAGTTTGTGTAGACTAGGAATTAATTGTTCCTTAAATGTTTGGTAGAATTAATTTGTAAATTCATCTGAACCTGGAGACTTTTTCTTAGGGAGTTTATTGATGGTTTCTTCAATTTCTTTTTCCTGAAATGGGGTTGTTTAAGTAATTGATTCCTCTTCTGAGCATCTAGGCAGTTTGTATTTTTGTTAATATTCATTCATTTCACTCAAGTTACCCAATTTATTGGTCTACAGATTGACAAAGTAGTTCTTTAATTTACTCTTCATTGGCAGTTAGTTCACCCCTTTAATTTTTGATACTGGTAATTTTATTGTCTTTCTTTTTTTTTTATCAGATTAACCAAAGGTTCATCTATTCTATTGGCTTTTTCATAAAACCAATTCTTAGTTTTGTTTATGAGATCAATGGTTTTCTTGTTTTCAATTTTATTAATCTCTCCTTTGATTTTTAGAATTTCTAATTTGGTTTTTAATTAGGAATGTTTAATTTATTCTTTTTCTAGTTTTTTTAGTTGTATACCCAATTCATTGAACTCCTCTTTCTCTATTTTATTCTTATAGGCATTTAGAGATATAAAGTTTTTGTTTATCTTTCCATGACCCTTTATCACATGTAATTTTTGTTGAATCATGATCTGAGAAGTGTGTATTTATTATTTCTGCCTTTCTGCAATTGATTATAAAGATTTTATGCCCTAGTACATGGTCAATTTTGGTATAGGTGCCATATATTGCAGAGAAAAAGGTACATTCTTTTTTATCCCCATTAAGTTTTCTCCAAAGGTCTGTCATATCTAAGTTTTCTAGGATTTCATTCACCTTCTTAACTTCCTTCTTGTTTATTTTGTTGCTAGATTTATCTAGTTTTGAGAGAGGAAGATTGAGGTCTCCCATTATTAAAGTTTTGCTGTTAATGTCTCCTTGTAATTTACTCAGCTTTTCTTCTAGGAATCTGGATGCTATACCACCAGGTGCATACATATATAATAATGATAAAGCTCTATTACCAAGAAGATGTAGTTTCCTTCCTTATCCCTGTTAATGAGATTGATTTTTGCTTTTTACTTTGTCTGAGATTAGGATCGCTACCCCAGATTTTTTTTCCCTTCTGCTGGGGCATAATATATTTTGCTCCATTCTTGTACCTTTACCAAGTGTGTATCTTTCTGCTTCAAAAGTGTTTCTTGTAAACAATATATTGAAGGATTCTGGTTTTTAATCCATTCTGCTGTTGTCTTATGTTTTTGGGATAGTTCATACCATTCACATTTACAGTTAAGATTACTAATTCTTTTACTAATTACGAATTACTATTCCCTCCATGTTTTCTCCTTTTATGTTTATCTTTTTCCTTTTCTCTTATTCCTCCTCACCAAAATTTTAATACTTTTCCCCTTTGACTTTTCTTTTAAAAATTTAACTTTCCCTTTATTTTCACTTATACCTTTCCCTTCCCTTTTATCAGTCCCTTCTTCCCTTATCTTTCTGTTTCCTAGTCCCCCCAGCCCCCTTCCCTGTAGATTAAATTAGATTTTTAAACCCAAGTGAGAATGTATTTTATTCCTTCACTGGGCTAAATCTAATGAATAGAATTTACTCAGAATTCACATTCTTCCTTATTTCCCTCTGAAATTATAAATCTTTGTGCCTCTTCCCCTGATGTTATTTATTGCTCTAATATCAGGTATCATCAATCGCAGTTTGATTATATTATTGCTTTATAAGCTCCTGCTGTTATCAAGATACCATAGATTGTTTACTTGATTGCTTGATAAACAACATTGACTCAATTTTCATCAAATTATAATTATAATCATTTTTACCTTACTTCCTTTTCAAGCATCTTTCAAGTTCACACAATTCTCCACATGAAGGAAAGTATCATCCAAAGCTATATCATTTCTTGAACTATTTGTACCCCTCCCCCTGCAAATTTCCTTTCACACTTTACCTGTCCCCCTCTCCCCACCCAAGGTACTTAGCACTTTGTTAAGTGAAGCATGTTTTCTCTCCTAATTCACCCCCCCTCCTTAGGCACCCAGAATACTTAACCCCTTGTTAAATGAAGTCAAACCCTGATCTAATTAACTGTAAGAATCTTGAAGATCTCTAAGCACTGGGAGGTTCTGGAGGTCTCACCTGAGAACTTTATAAATGATTTTAAGTTATAGAGACACTGACTCAGGTCCTCACAGTTTATGAGGCCCTCATTAGACAAGGTACTAATCACCCTGTGATTAAAGTGAGTCAAAAAATAATGAGACACTTAAGTTTACAGTTTTACACCCCTACATTTTCTTCAGGGATTTTTGTCTCAAACATAGTGATGTGATCTTGGACCTCTACAATGAAGAGATAAGATCCAATTATACCCCTCTCTTTTAGGTTTATTCTCTTCAATTATATTCTACCCTCTAATTATCTTGGAGAAGTACAGTTCTAAAGAATTAGAAGTGTTATATCTTCCTTTTTAGGGTTGTATACAATTGGATACTCTTGACCAACATTTGTTTTGTTTTTCCTTCCCCTTTTCATTTACCTTTTTTTAATGGAATTCTTGCATTGTGTATTTGGCAAGTGAATTCTCTATTCATTTCTGGTCTATGTGTCAGGACATTCTAGAAGTCCTATTTTGTTGAACATACATCTTTTCCCCTGACAGTATATGCTGAATTTTTGCAGTTTAGTAAATTCTGGGTTGTAGTCCCATGTCCTTTGTTCTCCAAAATATGTTATTCCAGTTTTTCTGATCCTTAAGAGTTGAGACTGATAAGTCCTGTGTGAGTCTGATTTTGTTTCCTTTATATTTGAATTGTTTTCTTTTGCTGCTTGCAGTATTCTCTCCTTTATTTGAGGGTTCTGGAATTTGGCTATTACAGCCCCTGGAGATTTATCCTGGGGTTTTTTCCTGGATAGGTTCTATGGATTCTTTCAATGGTTATATTGTTATCTTTTTCTATAGATTTGGGCAGCTTCACCTTATAATTTCCTGCATGATGTTTTCCAGGTTCTTTTGTTGGTCCAGGCTTTCTAATAGTCCAATGATTCATAGATTGTCTTTCTTAGGTTTATTTTCCAGGTCATTTGTTTTCCCTAAAAGTACTTTACATTTTATTTTTTGTTTGTTTGTTTAATTTATTTAAGGCAATGGGTTTAAGTGAGTTGCCCAAGGTCACACAACTAGGCAATTATTAAGTGTCTGAAGCTGAATTTGAATTTAGGTACTCCTGGTTCTAGGGCCAGTGTTCCCTCCACTGTGCCACTTAGCTGTCCCCCCCCACTTTACATTTTTTTCAGATTTTTCAGCCTTTTTATTATGTTAGATGGAATCTTGTAGTCCTGGTGATTCATTGGTTTCTATTTATTCAATTCTAATTTTTAGGGTTTTATTTTCTTCAGTTAACGTCTGTGTTTCCTTTTCCAGTTGTTTATTTTTACTTTTAACAGAATTGATTTCTTTGGTCAACTTTTCATAATTTTTCTGTATGACTCATTCCTTTTTCCCATTTTTTTCTTCCTCTCTTCTTTGGTTTTTAAATTCTTTTTTAAGCTCTTCTATGAGCTTTTGTATTTGAGTCCACTTTATTGACTGTTTTGATACTTCTGCTGTGGATGATTTTTCACTGCTTTCTTCTTCAGACATGGCATTGCCCTTTGTATGTAAAGTAGTTTTCTATAGTGAACACTATTTTAGCTTTTTTGTTTATCTTTGTTGTTTTAGTTCTGTTCCTGGGGTATACAGAGTATAGATTCAAGTTTCTATTTTGCTGAGGTTGGGGTCTGATCCCTAACTTGTTGTTGGCCAAGATGCTGCCTATGCAGTCCAGGACTTGCCTTTGCAGAAATTTGTTTCCTCCTTTATGTCCAAGTTCTGACTTAACAGTAGTTTGTTCCCAACCCAGTCCTGTTCTTTATCCTGGTGTTTTCAGGGTTCAAACTTTGTTCTTGACTGGAGTCCTCCCTGCTGGCTTGCTATCTAGCTGCCAGGACCTCTGCTATTGTTAAGATGTCAGGACCTGGATTATACTGTGGCTAAAAACCTCCTGCTGGCTTTCCCTGCTTTTTCACCTCCTGGACTTTACTTCCCCTTTTCTCCAAAGAGACAGACCTTCACTAAAATCCTTCATGATGTCTACAGTTGAAAACTTTGAATCTTCACTTTTTCTTGGTGGGATCTGTAGTGTGAATGTCAGAATAGAGCTTTCATTTATCTTTGGTAGGGGAAAGCTCCAGGAACATATTAACTTTGAGCTGCCATCTTGGCTCTGCCCAGAATACTTTGGAAAATTTTTCCTTTTTACTTCAAGTCAGATATTCCAAGCACTGTACATACTGTTGCCCCAAATTGGGCTATGCATAGAGTCAAGGAAGAGGCATACTTAATAGTAGAAGCAGCAGTCATCCTCAGTTTTACCTTTCATAAATATTTTGTAAATAAAGGGGGCTTACATTTATAAATTCTTCACAGAATTTCATTTGGATTCACGTGGTTTATTTGGAAATGGTATCAATTTGCAACAGTGGAAAAATACTTGTAAGACATTTGTCAATGTCTTAAATCTATGCAAGATAGAAAGTCACAGTGAAGTGACATTGGAATTTCAACCTCATTTGATGATGAAAGTCTGTAGGAAACAGGGATTTGAAATGAGATAAAAACAATCTTAAATCTTTGCTATACTAATCTCAAGATTAGACAAATGTGTTTTAATGACCTAAAATTCTATAAAGGAGGCTGGATTGGGAAATGACAGGATCTTATAGACTTAAATATTTTTGGATCTAAGAGGGATTTTAGGAAATTAGTCCAACTTATACACAAAAAGAATATCATCTCTAGTATACCCGAGAAATGGAAATCTAGCCTCTGTTTGGAGACTTCCATTGAGGGGGTAATCTATTTATTGGGGGGGCTTGCTTCATTTTTGATAATTCTTATTGTTATGAAGTTTATTCTCAATGAAGTCCAAATTTGCCCTATCAACTTTTTTTTATTGTCGTTTGGTTTTATCCAATTATATGCAAAGATTCATCTTTTTGTAAACTTTTGAGTTGCACATTTTTCTACCTCTTTCCCTCCCCCCCTTCACATGTTAGTAAGTTAACTGATACAGATTATTCATGTATAATCATGTTTAGCATTATTTACATATTTTTCATGTTGTTAAAGAAGAATCAGAACTAAAGGGAGAAAAACCATGAGAAAGAAAAAATATAAAAGGAATTTTAAAAAGTTACATAGTCTGTTTTGCTGTGCATTCAGACTTCATAGTTTCTTCTCTGAATGTGGATGGCATTTTCCATCACAAGTTCTTTAGAATTGTCCTCAATCACTGAAGTACTGAGAGGAATCAACTCCATCATAGTTGATTATCACACAATATTTCTGTCAATATGTACAATGTTCTCTGGTTCTACTCACATCACTCAGCATCAATTCATGTAAATCTTTCCAGACTTTTCTGATGTTAATCTGCTCATGATTTCTTATAGAACAATAGTACTCCATCATATTCATATGCCAAAATTTGTTCAACCTTTCCCCAAATGATGGACATACCATCAATTTCTAATTCTTTGCCACTGCAAAATGTGTTGTTATAAATATTTTTGAAGTTAGGTCTTTTCTCCTTTCTTAAGATCTTCCTGGGATATAGTGGTACTGTGTCTCAGCAACTTTCACTCATTATTCCTGGATTCTATTTAGAAAACTGAACAAGTCTCATTCTCTATCAACATAAAAAAAACCCATCTTTAAAGTGTTAAATGATAGAGATAAGGAACCTCTTGAGGTTTTTTTCCTTTTCAGGCTCAGCATTCCCACTTCCTTAATTTAATCTTCTTGTGGTTTATACTCATCCTTCTGGGTCACTTTTCCTGGCTGTTCTTCGATTTTTTAAGTATCCTCCCTAAACTTTGGTTTTCAGAACAGGAAAGCAGTATGCTAGATGGAATATTAGCAGATTAAAATACAGCAGGATTATCCCCTCCTTTCTTTCTCTTGAAGACCAAGATTTCATTATCTTTTTTGATTTTTATATCATTTATAGAACATTAATAAACTTGTTATCCAATGAAACATCAAGTTCCTTTTCAAGCTGTTTTCTTACCATGCTTCTCCAATCTTGTATAAGTAAAAGTTTAAGCCTCTAAATTTATTGAATTACATTTTTCTGGATTTTGTTCATCAAAAAAATTTTCATTTTTTACTTTTATTCCAATTGCTTGCCAAATTCATCATTTTGGTCTTTATTTCATTGTTGAAATGATTTAGAAAAAGAGAAGGAAATTTTCCATTAAGGAGTGTTTTAACTTTATCTTATAATTTTTGGCATATTGGTTCAATGTTGTGATTTACTATGATGAAAATTTCTATTGTTTCTATGATAATGATCTTTGACTCACTAGTTCCTTAGGTTTAATCTTTTTTAGTCTCTAATGTATTTTAGTCATTTTTCAAGGGGAACTGAGACATATACAGGTTTGAGTGACATAGTTTCTGGGTAATTAACAATCATTCACTTAATTATGGTTAGTGGAGAATTGATAATTAATAATTAAACTTGGCTGTTTCTACTAAACCAAAGATCTCTTATGGAACCCATTCAGCACTTATGTGCTCCTAGAAGAGTGAGAGTTCCTGAGAGGGGGAATCAGTTCTGACTGATGAACAAATAATGGAAGAATGAATATTACAATGAGAGGTAGGCTTATTCTAATAAGGGTCTGGGGGACATGATTCTGATCAGTCAGTCTTGGACAAAGATACTTATCTATACCAGACCACTGCTTTCTAGGGCAATCTATAGAAAAGTGGGAATACATTATCACTCAGACAAGTTTGATTAAAGTACAATGGGCTGCAATTAACCACTTCCCCTAGACTAGAATTTCTTTATCTATTGATCAGATCTAAGTTTTCCTTGTTAGGTGTGTCTTGTCTAATATGTAATCTTATTATCATTCCTGCCCTTTAAAGGCTGACTCAATAACCTACAGGGGCTGATTTATAAATGAGGAAAAAAGAAAGGGGAAAAACCTTAATCACAATCCAATAATTATTTATTAATATTAAAGCAAAAGAGCCATTTCTCTCACATCTTATTGAATATAATTTATTGTATTGTGGTCAGTAAAGGCTGTGTTTAATAGGTCACCTTTCTTACATTTAGGTTTTTATATCTTAATAGCTTTAATAAATAATCTTTTTTTTAAAAAAAGTTGTCTTGAATAGCTTAGAAATAACTAACTCCTTTCTGCATGTGGTTAGAAATCTATCATATATAAATTTCCTAGAATGCTATTCATGTCTTTATCTTATTTCTTTACTTTTCTGTTAGGTTTATCTAGGACTGAAGGAAGTACATTGAGCCCCCCCCCCTACTAAAGTTTAACTCCCTATTTCTCCCTGAAATTTGATTAATTTTCCACCTAAATATTGACATATCATTGCTGGAAATTTTTCTTTTCTTATTTCTTTCATTATGATCATGATCATGATTATTATCTTTTTCATAATGATAGCTACCATTTTTTTAGTGCTTTATGATTATAGAGTACTTTATTTGTTACATTATTTGATTCTCAGAACAACCTTTGGAGAAAAGTGCTATTTATTATATCCCCATTTAAAAGAAGATGTAGCTGAGGTTCTGAGAAATCTTATTTTGCTTTACCTTGAAGTTTTTTAAAATTTATTTTAATTTTATCCCAATTACATGCAGAGGTAGTTTTCAACATTCTTACTTTTAGAAGTCTTTGAGTTCCACATGTTTTTACCACCATCCCTTCCCTCACCCTTACCTATGCAGTGAACAATCTGATATGTTATACATGTACATTCAAGTTTAATATTTTCATATTAGTCAAGTTGTGAGAGAGGAATTAGAACTAAGGGGAAAGAACATGAGAAAGAAAGAAAAACATAGAAGAAGTTTTAAAAAATGAGCATCATATGCTTTGTTCTGTATTCAGACCAAACAGTTGTTTACTTTTTCTGGATGTGGATGGCATTTTCTATAATAGGTGTCTCAGTATTGTCCTTGATTACTGAACTGCTGAGAAGAGCTGCAACCATTATAATTGATCTTCTCATAATGTTGCTAGTAGTACATTTAGCACTCTGGTTCTGCTCATATGTATGAACATTAGTTCATATAAGTCTTTCTAGACTTCTGAAGTCTGGCTGTTCATGATTTTATACAGAATAATAGGACTCTGTAACATTCATATACCAAAACTTGTTTAGCCATTTTCCAATTGATGGGCATCCTCTCAATTTCTAATTCTTTGCTATCACAAAAATGAGCTGCTATACATAATTTTGTACATGTGGGTCTTTTCCCCTTTTATACCTAGTAAGTGTCAAGTGTCTGAGGCTGGATTTGAACTCCTGTCCTCTTGACTCCAAGGTTAGTTCTCTATCCACTCTGAGAACTGCCTGTTTATATCTCTTAACCATTTATCAAACTGGAGAATGACTTGCATTCTTATAAATTTGACTCAGTTCTCTCTGTGTTTTAGAAATGAGTCCTTTATCAGAAATAATAGCTTAGAAAAATTTCCCAGTTTTCTGTATTTCTTTTAATCTTGGTTGAACTGGTTTTGTTTGTGCAAAAACTTTTTAATTCAATATAGTTGAAATTATTCATTTTGAAATTTATAATGTTTTCTATCTCTTGTTTGGTCATAAATTCCTCCTCTTTCCATAGATCTGACAGATTATTCCTCCTACTTCTAATTGACTTCTTTATGTCTAAATCCATTTCAACTTTGTTTTGGTGGCCCAAGGGCAATAACCCTGCTTTCCCTTTGGTGTTGGTCTATGCCTAGTTTTTTACCATACTATTTTCCAGTTTTCCCAGCAGTTTTTGTCAAATAGTGAGTTCTTGTCCCAGAAACAATTTTGTTTGAATTTATGAAAAGTAGATAATTAGAACAATTTACTATTGTCTCTTTTGGGCATATTTCACTGATCTTCCACTCTATTTTTAACCAGTGCTAGACTGATGACTACTGCTCTAGTTTTAGATCAAGTATGGCTAGATTACCTTCCTTTGCATTTTTTTCATTATTTCCCTTGACATGCTTGACCTTTTGTTCTTCCAGATGTATTTTGCTACTATTTTTTCTAACTCTATAAAATAATTTTTTTAGTAGTTTGATTGGTATGACAATAGATGCTTAATTTAATTTGGGCATAATTGTCATTTTAATTATATTAACTTAACCTACTCATGAGCAATTGATACTTTCCCAGTTTTTAAGATCTGACTATTTGTTTGAAAAGCATTTTGTAATTGTGTTCATATGGTTTCTGGGTTTATCTTAATAGGTAGATTCCGAAATATTTTATGTAGTCTACAATTTCTTTAAATGGAATTTCTCTTTATTTATTGCTGCTCAACTTTGTTGGTCAAATATAGAAATGCTGATGATTTATGTGGATTTATTTTGTATCATGTTCCTTTGATGAAGTTGTTAATTGTTTCGAGTAGTTCTTGGTTGAATTTCTAGGGTGCTTTAAGTATATCAACATATCTTCTGCAAAGAGTGATAGTTTTGTTTCCTCATTGCCTATTCTAATGTATTTCATTTCTTTTTCTTTTCTTATTGCTATAGCTAACATGCCTAATATAATAGCGAATAATAGTGGTGATAATGGGCATCCTTGTTTCACTTTTGATCTTATTGGAAATTCTTCTAGTTAATCCCCATTACATGTAATACTTGCTGATGGGTTTAGAGAGATACTGCTTATCGTTTTAAGGAAAACTCCATTTATTTTTATGATCTAGTTTTTTTTACCTATAGAAATAGGTTCTGTATTTTGTCAAAGGCTTTTTCAGCAAATATTGAGATAATTATATTATTCCTGTTAGTTTTGTTGTTGATATGGTCAATTATGCTGATTGTATTCCTAATATTACACCATCCTTGTACACTTGAACATCCATGTACACATAATATATTATCCTATTTATAATATATTAATAATATAATATAATACATAATTATACAATAGTTATATAAATATACAATATATAATTATTATATTATATATTATACATAACATTATAATATATAATACATAATTAATTATATTATATAATTATTATATATTATATTATATTGTATATATTATATATAATATATTATCCTATTTATAAATTTATTGCAATATCTTTGTTCAAATTTTATTTAAAATTTTTGCATCAATTTGCTTAGAGAGTTTGGTCTATAATTTTTTTTGTTCTGGTTCTTCCTGGTTTAGGTATCAGCACTATATTGCCATAAAAGGAATTTGGCTTTCATCTATTTTTCATTTAGTTTACGTAGAACTGGAATTAATTGAGCTTTATATGTTTTGTGGAAGTTTTTTGTTTTTTTGTTTTTTTTTGCAAGGAAAATGGGGTTAAGTGGCTTGCCCAAGGCCACACAGCTAGGTAATTATTAAGTGTCTGAGGGCGGATTTGAACCCAGATACTCCTGACTCCTGGGCTGGTGCTTTATCCACTGTGCCACCTAGCTGCCCCTGTTTTGTGGAATTTACTTGTAAATCCATTTGGCCTTGGAGATTTTATCTTGCGGAGTTCATTGATGGTTTGTTCAATTTCTTTTTACTGAAATTGGGATTTTTAAGTATTTAGTTTTCTCTTCTGTTAATCTGGGCAGTTTGTAAATTTTTGTAAATGGTCATCCATTTCACTATGATTGTCAGATTTGTTGGCATATAATTGGGCAAAATAGCTCCAAATTATTACTTTAATTTCCTCTTTATTGGTAGTGAGTTCACCCTTTTAACTTTTGATACTAGAAATTTTGTTTTTTTATGATTTCTATATTATAAATTGGAAGATCAGTGATATAACAATTCTTGTAACATCTGCTTTGGCTATATCCCATAAATTTTGGTATGATGTCTCATCATTGTAATTGTCTTGAATGAGATTGTTGATTATTTCTATGATTTGTTGTTTGATCCACTCATTCTTTAAAGTTAGGGTATTTTTTTTCTCAGTTAAATTTTAGCTTATCTTTCCATGGCCCTTTATTACATATAATTTTTATTGCATCATGATCTGAAAAGGATGCATTTAAAATTTCTACTTTTAGTTATTTGATTGGGAGGTTTGTAATGTCCTAATACATGTTCAATTTTTGTGTAGGTACCATGTAAAGAGAAAAAGACATATTCCATTCAATCCTCAATCAGTGTTTTCCTGAGGTCTATGATATCTAACTTTTCTAAAATTGTATTCCCCTTTGTAACTTCCTTCTTTTTTATTTGGGGTTGGATCTATCTAATTCTGAGAGAAGAATGTTGAGGTTCCTCATTAATGTAGTTTTGTTGTTTATTTCTCCCTCTAACTCATTTAGCTTCTTCTTTAAGAATCTGGATGCTATACCACTTGGTGGCACTTCATTGACTATAGTACCTTCTTTCCTTATCCCTTTTAATGAGATTTGTTTTTGCTTTATTTTGTCTGAGATTAGGATTGCTACCCTTACTTTTTTTCACTTCAACTGAAGCATAATATATTCTGCTCTAGACTTTTATCTTTACCTGCGTGTATTTCCCTGCTTCAAATATATTTCTTATTAACAACATATTGCAGAATTCTGGTTTTCAATCTACTCTGCTATCCACTTCTGTTTTATTTTCATTTCATTCAGACTCTCAGTTGTGATTACTAACTCTGTATTTTCATCTATCCTATCTTCACCCTGTTTGTACTTTTCTCTCTCTTTTCCTCTTATCCTTATTCATCAATGCTTTGCTCCTGGACTGCTTCCTCCCTCAGTTTTTCCTCCCTTCTATCAGCACTCTTCCCTTTTCTTCTTCCTTTCCACTATCCCCTTTTACTTTTTTTTCCTTTTGCTTATATTTCCCCCTCCTTTTAATTCCTTTCCCTTTTTTTCCCCTTTCCCCCTCTTACTTCCATTTCGGGTAGGATAAATTTCTAAACCCAATTATGAATGTAATTATTCTCTGAGTCAAATCTGTTGAGAGTAAGGTTCATTAAGTGTCCATACTTTCCTTTCTTTCCCTCTACTAAAATCGATCCTCTATATTTCTTCATGTGGTGTTAATTATCCTCTAATGCCTCCACCTTCTCCCAATATAATGCTTTTTTCTTGCCTTAATTGTTTTATACCTTTCTTGTACCTACATCTTCTACCAAAGTTTAATCTTTTTATCTGTCCTAATAGAAGTACAATTCTGTTATTGATTTATAAGCAGCATCACATCATATTCATTTCATACCCACACCCTCTGTTCAAGAACACTCCTCTCCTGTCCCATTAGAAATACAATTCTCAAGAATTAATAGCATTATCACATCATGATCAACATACCCACAGTCCAAGTATATTCCCTCCAGCTATCCAATAGAAATACAAACTTTATGAATGAAAGTATCATCACATTAGAATCAATTTATACTTATATCCTCTGTTCAAGCATGTCTTAAAAGTACTTCTCTCTCTTATGAAAAATACAGACCTCACAAGAACAACAATTATTATCTTCCTGTGTAGAGATGTAGGACAGTTTAGTCTTGTTGACTAATATTTTTTCATTCTCTTTACTTTTTTTAATTGTTCCATTCTTATCTTGTTTGTCAGATTTTTATGTATTTTGTTGAAAGTCCATCTTTTCTGTTGAAAGGATATGATGAATTTTTCATGTAGTTGATTTTTAGTTATAATACAAGCTCTTTTTACCCTCCAGAATATCATATGCTAGGTCCTTTGATCTTTTAATATTGAAGCTGACAAGTTCTGCATAGTCCTAACTTTAGCTCCCTGATTTTAAATTGCTACTTTTTGGCTGCTTGCAGTAATTTTCTCTTTAGCTGGAATTCTGAAATTTGTCTACAATATTCATTGAAATTCTTATTTGGGGATTTCTTTTAGTGCAGGCTCTTTTTCTGATTGTGACTTCCAGGTAGATCAATAATTTGTAAAATATCTTTTCCAGGTCAGTTTCCCCCCTGAGAGATACATTACCTTTTCTTCTATTTTTTTCAGCCTTTTGGTTTTGTTTCTTTAATTTCCATTTGTTCAATTCTAATTTATAGAGTTTTGCTTTCATAAGTTAGTATTTGTGTTCTCTTTTCCAGGTAATTTTATTTTTAATAATATGTTTTTCAATTAATTGCAAAAATAGTTTTCAACAATTCCTCTTTTTCTGATTTAATGGTATTTTTATTATTATAAATTCAAATTAAACATTCTTAAATTTTGAGGCTTAAAAGAAAAACTGGGGCATCCTATCATCTTCTCAGTCTTGCTGTAGTGTTCAGTGACACCCCCAATTCTCATTCTACTTTCCCTACATTTATTTATTTATTTTAGCTTTTAAATTTATTTATTCATTTTGAATTTTACAATTTTCCTCCTAATCTCACTTCCCCCCTCTCCCCCAACCCGGAAGGCAGTCTGTTAGTCTTTACATTGTTTCCATGGTATGCATTGATATAACTTGAATGTGATAAGAGAGAAATCACATCCTTAAGGAAGAAAAATAAAGTATAAGAGATAGCAAAATTATATGATAAGATCACTTTTTAAAAAATTAAAGGTCTTTGGTCTTTTTTCAAACTCCACAATTCTTTCTCTGGATACAGATGGTATTCTCCATTGCAAATACTCAAAAACCGTGCCTGATTATTGCACTGATGGAATGAGTAAGTCCATTAAGGTTGATCATCACCCCCATGTTGCTATTAGGGTGTACAATGTTCTTCTGGTTCTGCTCATCTCACTCAGCATCAATTCACGTAAATCCTTCCAGGCTTCCTTGAATTCTCATCCCTTCTGGCTTCTACTAGAACAATAATGTTCCATGACATACATATACCACAGCTTATTAAGCTATTCCCCAACTGATGGACATTCACTCAATTTCCAATTCTTTGCCACCACAAACTGGGATGCCATGAATATTTTTGTACAAGTGCTATTTTTACCCTTTTTTATAATCTCTTCAGGGTATAGAACCAGTAGTGGTATTGCTGGATCAAAAGGTATGTATATTTTTGGTGCCCTTTGGGAGTAATTCCAAACTGCTCTCCAGAAAGGTTGGATGAATTCACAGCTCCACCAACAATGTATTAGTGTCCCAGATTTCACACATCCCTTCCATCATTATCCTTTCTGGTCATATTGGCCAGTCTGAGAGGTGTGAGGTGGTACCTCAGAGATGCTTTAATTTGCATTTCTCTAATAGGTGGTGATTTAGAGCAATTTTTCATATGACCATGTATCAGTTTGATTTTCTCATCTGTAAATTGCCTTTCCATATCCTTTGACGATTTATCCATTGGGGAATGGCTTGTTTTTTTAAAAAAATTTGATTCATTTCTCTGTACATTTTAAAAATGAGTACTTTGTCAGAAATACTAGTTGTAAACATTGTTTCCCAGTTCATTACATTTCTTTTGATCTTGGTTACAGTGGTTTTGTCTGTGCAAAAAGCTTTTTAATTTAATATAATCAAAATTATCTAGTTTATTTTAATGATATTCTCTATCTCTTCCTTGGTCATTAATTACTTCCCTTTCCATAGATGTGACAGGTAAACTACTCTTTGATCTTCTAGTTTGCTTATAATTTTTTTTATGTCTAAATCTTGTATCCATTTTGATCTTATCTTGGTATAGGGTGTGAGATATTGGTCTAATCCAAGTTTCTGCCATATTAACTTCCAATTTTCCCAGCAGTTTTTATTGAAGAGAGAGTTTTTATCCTAATAGTTGGACTCTTTGGGCTTATCAAACATCAGATTACTATAACCATTTCCTACTATTGCACGTAGTCTATTCCACTGATCCACCACTCTATTTCTTAGCCAATACCAGACAGTTTTGATGACTGATGCTTTATAGTATAATTTTAGATCTGGTAAGGCTAAGCCACCTTATTTTGCACTTTTTTTCATTGAATCCCTGGAAATTCTCAACTCTTTATTTCTCCATATGAATTTACCTACAATTTTTTCAAACTAGTAATTTTTTTCAGAACTTTGATTGGTAGGGCACTAAAGTACTTTAATTTAGGTAGAATTGTAAATTTTATTATATTAGCTCAACCTATCCATGAACAGTTCAACAATTCCTCTTTTGTAAGATTTATGAATTTCATATTTTTCTCTGTTCTTCACTTCCTTCCCCTTCCCCCTGACAGAAAGTAAGGTTGTACATATATATTTATGTTAAACATATATCCATAATTATCATGTTGTGAAAGAAGAATCAGATAAAAAGGGGAAAACTCATGAGAGAGGAAAAATAATATATCAAACAAATTTTAAAAATTGTAAATTATAAGCTTTAGTTTCCATTCAGACTCCATAGTTCCTTCTCTGGATATGAATGCTACTTTCCATCTCAAGTCATTTAGAATAGTTTGTGGTAATAGAACTGCTGATATGAGCTAGTCCACCATAGTTGATCATCACCAATATTGTGGTTAGAATTATTTTATCAGGGACACTTTCAGGGTGGAGCCAAGATTACAGCATGAAGCTAACATGATCCTGGAGGTTTTCCCTACACTAAGTTAAATGAAGCCTCAGCACAGACATTAAAGCTACAGATACCACCAAAAATAGACAAGATCTAAAGAAAATTTCAGTGGTAGACATCATGAATGATCTTCAATGAAGGTTTGTATCTTTGGGGTAAAAGGGGAAGTAAGACCCAACTTGACAGGAGAACAGGAAAGCCAAGAGGAGGCTTTTAGCTACAGTACAGTCCAGGTCCTAAGAGCTTGACAATAGCATGTGTCCTAGCAGCTAGATACAAGTCCAGCAGGGAGGGTCCCAACCCCAAACAAAGTATGAACCTTGGGAACAATGGAGCAAAAGACTAGATTGGTTTGGGAACAAACCACTGCATAGGCAGGACCTGGACATAAAGGAGGCAACAAACCTCTGCAAAGATAAGACCTGGACTGCACAGGCAATATCTTGGCCAACTAGAAACCAAAGAACTTGGGCCTATACTCCCCATACCACAGGAATAGAGCTCAGAAATTCCAAGATGTGCAAAATAGTTAAAAGAACACTCACTATAGAAAACTACTATGAAGATAAAGATATTAACAATGCCAACTCAGAAGAAGAAAAGTGAAAAATTACAGGGGAACTTTCAAAAGAGTCTATGAATTGGACTGAAATACAATAGCTCATAGAGGAGCTTAAAAAGAATTTAAAAAACCAAAGATGATGCAGAAGAAAAATGGAAAAAAAGAAATGATAATCATGCATGATAATTCTGAAAAACTGACCAAAGAAATCAACTCCCTTAAAAGTAAAACTAATTAGCAGGACAAAAAATGGAACTCTTCAAAAAATAAAATTGACCAACTGAAAAAGGAATACAACTCAGCAAAGAGTAAAATTAGTTAACTGGAAAAGGAAACATAAAAGCTAACAGAAGAAAATAAAACCCTAAAAATTAGAATTGGACAAATATAAACCAATGAATTTAGAAGACTACAAGATTTCATCAAGCAAAGTCAAAAGGATGAAAAAGTTGAATAAAAAGTAAAGTATCCTTTAGGAAAAACAAACGTCCTCAAAGATAGATTCAGGAAAGATAATTTATGAATTTTTGGATTACTAGAAAACTTAGATTAAAAAAAAAGAACCTGGAAAACATCTTTCAGGAAATTATCAGAGAAAACCGTCCAAATCTGCTAGAGCAAGAAGTCAAAATAGCCATTGAAAGAATACACAGAACTCCTCCAGAAAGTGACCTCAGGATTAAAAAATACCAGGACTATCATAGCAAAGTTCCAGAATCCAAAAATAAAGGAGAAAAATACTGCGAGCAGCAAAAAGAAGCAATTTCAATACAAAGGAAACACAATTAGACTTAGAATTTATCAGTTTCTACAATGAAGGACTGGAGGACCTTTAATATCATATTTTGGAGGGCAAAGGACCTTGGATTATAACCAAGAATTTACTATCCTGCAAAATTCAGCATATTGTGTCAGGGGAAAAGATGTATATTCATTGAAATAGAGGACTTCCAAAATCTCCTGATAAAAAGATCAGAACTGAACAGAGAATTTGATATCCAAATTCCAGACTGAAGAGATGCACAAAAAGGTAAGTGAAAAGGGGAAGAAAAACAAAACAAATGTTAGTCAAGAACATTAAATTGTATAAGCCCTACAAAGGAAGATATAAAATATGTAGCTCTTTTTAGTTTTTGCAAGGCAATGGGGTTAAGTGGCTTGCCCAAGGTCACACACCTAGGGATTTATTAAGTGTCTGAGGTCGGATTTGAACTGAGGTACTCCTGACTCCTGAGCCGGTGCGGTGCGCCATCTAGCTGCCCCTAAAATATGTAACTCTTGATAATTGTATTTCTCTTAGAATAATTAAAGGATTGAATACAATTTAAGAGATTAGATTTTGAGGATATGGATATGGTTGGTTGAGGACCAAGATGAGATGACTTTGCTTGAGACAAAAAGCACAGATGAAAAGCAGGGATGTTTATTCTAAACTTGTGTCGCAGTTTCCTTTGACCTACTTTAATCCTGTTTTGCTCAAAAAGCTTAGCACTTTCTCTGATGAGGGCATTCTATACTGGGCAGTCTGTCCCAAACCTTATAATCAATCATATCTAAGAGAGACCTTCAGAGTGTTCCAGTATTTAGAGCACTTAGATTCTATAGTTAATTACATCAGAAGTGATTTTAGTGGCAGTGGGTGGGAATCTACTTAGAAGGGTTGGACTTATTCCATATATAGGTTAACAAAGACTTAAGTATCCTACTTGGGGAGCAAAAAGTAGGGAGTATAGAAAAGAGTATGCTTTGGAGGGGAGGTATACAAATGACTCATGAAATGATTTGGTTTTGGATGATACTTTGGCTCATGAAAATTGTGTGTTCTTGAAGGGGTCTTGAAAAGGGGGGTAAGGAATAAAATGATTATAAATTTGGCATGACTCTTGAGAAGTATATTTCTATTTTTTATTTTTTTAATTTACATTTTTATTTATCTACATATTACTAAAATAGTCTTGTTGTAAGAGGAAACATAAGCCCCCCTCCCCCACACAAATAAAAAACTTCAGAGAAATAAAATGAAAGAGAAAAAACTGTACTTCAGTCTGTGAGAAGTATATTTCTAAGACAGAAGAGTGGAGTGTACTTAGTGACTATGAGGCAAGCTACTTATCAAACAATCGATCAATCAATCAGTCAACCTGTGATAATACTTTGATAGTGCTGTGAGCTTGTCAAGCAATCAAGCAATTCATTAATCAAGCTTTGATTGATGATACTTTGATTGAAGGTACTTGTTTGATAGTACTTGGTTGCTAGTATGTATATTGATATATAACACCAATGAAGAGGCACAAAAATCTGTTATGCTGGATGGAAAGAAGGGAGGGTGTGAACACTGAGAAAATTCTATTCAATGGTTTTGGCCCAGATAGAGAATAAGATACATTTCTACTTGGGTTTGAATATCTATCCTACAGGGAAGTGGGGAGGGGGAAAGGAAAGAAAAGGAAAAAAAGCATATAAGTGAAACTAAACTGAAATTTAAATTGTAAAAGAAAAATTAAAGGGGAAAGTAATAAAACTGGTGAGAAAAAGAGGAAAGGAAAGAGAATAATATAAATGTGGAAATATAGCATGGAAGGAAATACAGAATTAGTAGTCTTAACTGAAAATGTGAATGGTAATGGACTTTCTCATTAAAAAGGAAGCAGGTAACAGAATAGATTAAAAACCAGAATCCTACAATATGTTGTTTACAAAAACACATTTGAAGCAGAAAGATACACACAAGGTAAAGGTAAAAGACTGGAGCAAATATTATGCTTCAACTGAAGTGAAAAATCAGGGTTAGCTATCCTGATCTCAGATAAATCTAAAGCAAAAACCAATCTCATTAAAAGGATAGGGAATAAAGCTACATCTTCTTAAAAGGCACCATAGGTAATGAAGCTATATCATTATTGAACATATATGCATCTAGTGGTATAGCATCCAAATTCCTAGAGGAAAAGCTGAGTGAATTAGAAAGAGACATAGACAGCAAAACTTTAATAATGGGGGACCTCAACTTCTCTCAGAACTAGATAAATCTAAGCACAAAATAAACAAGAAAGAAATTAAGATGGTGAATAAAATCTTAGAAAACATAGATATAATATACCTCTGGAGAAAAATTAATGGGAATATAAAAGAATATACCTTTTTCTTGGCAGTATATGGCACCTATACCAAAATTGATCATGTACTCTTGTATAAAATCCTTATGTGTGAATGCAGAAAGGCAGAAATAATAAATATATACTTCTAAGATCATTATACAACAAAAATTATATGTGATAAATGGTCATGGAAAGATAAACCAAAAACTAATTGGAAACTAAATAACTTCATCTTAAACAATGGATGGATCAAACAGCAAATAATATACATAATCAATAATTATACCCAAGAAAATGATACTAATGAGACATCATACTAAAATTTATAGGATGCAGCCAAGGCAGTTTTGAGGGGAAACTTTAATATCTCTAAATGCCTATATACATAAAACAGAGAAAGAGGTGATCAATGAACTGATTATGCAACTAAAAAAGCTAGAAAAAGAACAAATTAAATATCCCCCAATTAAATACCAAATTAGAAATTCTGAAAATCAAGGACCAGATTAATAAAATTGAAAGCAAGAAAATCATTGATCTCACAAATAAAACTAAGAATTGGTTTTATGAAAAAAGCCAATAAAATAGACAAACCTTTGGTTAATCTGATTAAAAAAAAGAAGACCAAATTAGCAGAATCAAAAACAAAAACGATAAACTAACCACCAAAGAGGAGGAAATAAAATAGATAATTTGGAGCTATTTTGTTGAATTACATACCAATAAATTTGAAAATCTTAGTGAAGTGGATGAATATTTACAAATATGTAAACTGCTCAGATTAATAGAAAAGGAAATAAAATACTTAACCTCATTTCAGAAAAAGAAATTGAAGAAACATCAATAAACTCCCTGAGAAAAAGTCTCCAGGTTCAGATGGATTTACAAATGAATTTTATGAAACCTTTAAGGAACAATTAATCCCTATTCTACATAAAATATTTTTTAAAAAAGGAGAAAAAAGAGTTCTACCAAATTCCTTTTATGACAACAACATGGTGCTGATACTTAAATCAGAAAGAATCAAAACATTCAAAGAAAATTATAGACCAATCTCCCTAATGAATAGTGTTGTAAAAATCATAAATAAAATTTTAGCAATGAGACTACAGCATTTTATTACGAGGATAATACATCATGATCAGGTAGGATTTATACCAGGTAGGCAGGGATAGTTCAATATTAGAAAAGCAATCCCTCTCAGCCATTCAGAGAGCTAGGACAACTGTATTAGACTGGCTATGGTAAAAGTTATCCCCATCCAGAGGAATAAAAACAAAACAAATACACACACACACACACACACACACACACACACACACCCAACCCTTTAGAATCTGATGAACACTTTATAAAAATTATCTTTTATGAATCTTTTTCCATTAATTCTAGTTCCTCATACTGAAAACAACTAATCTATAAGCATGTTTATCAAAAATATGTGTGTAAAATGCTAACCTGATTGTTTGCTGCTGATGGGAATATGGTGGGAAGCTATGGTGAAAGGTAATTTTGTAATGCAAAAATATACATGTGCATATGGATGAAAATAGGCAAATTTTTTTAAAAATAAAAAGAAAATTGAAAAAATAAAAACAACATAATTGAACATATTGATTACAAAAATCTATAAAAATCATATAATTATCTCAATAGGTGCTCAAAAAACCTGTGATGGGGTGGCTAGGTGGTGCAGTGGATAGAGTACTGGCCTTGGAGTCAGGAATGCTTGAGTTCAAATCTGGCCTCAGACATTTAATAATTACCTAGCCATGTGGCCTTGGGTAAGCCACTTAACCCCATTGCTTTGAAAAATCTAAAAAAAAAATAAAAACAAAACCCTGTGATAAAATACATTGCATTCCTACTAAAACACTAGAAAGTTTAGGAATAGAGTTTTTCTTAAAATAAGAAATAGTATCTAAAGCTATCAACAAATATTATATCTAATGGGAATAAACTTAGAACATTTCCAATAAAATCAGGGGTGAAACAAGGATGCCCATATCATGATTACTACCTCCCAAGACAAAACCAGAAACTGTAGGAACACAATTATAAAACACTTCTCACCCAAATGAAGTCAGATAAAAATAATTGGAAAAATGTCATTTACTCATGGGTAGGTCAAGCTAATATGATAAAAATGACGAATCTAGGTAAATTAAATTTCTTAGTCAGTACCATACCAATCAGACTACCAAATAACGTTTACTGAACTAGAAAAAATAGTAACAAAATTCTTCTGAGCAAAAAAAGCTCAAGATTAGCAAGGAAACTGATGACAATAATGTAAAAGGAGGTGGTCTTGCTCTACCAGATTTAAAACTATACTATAAAGCTGCAGTCATCAAAACTGCCTGGTATTGGTTAAGATATAGAGTAATGGATCAGTGGATTAGGATAGGTTCAAAAGAAACCACAGTAAATGACTATAGCAATATACTGTTTGACAAACCCAAAGACATCAGCTTCAGGGATAAGAACTCATTCTTTGACAAAAATTTTTGGGAAAACTGGATAATAGTATGGCAATATCTAGCCATAGAGCCACATCTCACACCCTTTGCCAAAATAAAGTCAAAATGGGTACGGGATTTAGACATAAATAGTGATACCATAGAAAAATTAATAGACCAAGAAATATTCTGTCTATCAGATCTATGGAAAGGGGTCAAATTTATGACCCAACAAGAATCAGAGTATATTACAAATTGCAAAATGAATGATTTTGACTATATTACATTAAAAAGTTTTGCACTAAGCAAATCCAGGCTACCAAAATTAGAAGGAAAACAGAAAGCTAGGAAACAATCTTCAAAATTAGGAGTTATGATAAGGTCTTACTTCTAAAATATATAGAGAGAATTGTATCATATTTGTGAGGTTACAAGTCATTCCTCAATTGATAAATGGCCAAAGGATATGAATACAGTTTTCAAATGAAGAAATTAAAGTTATATATAATCATATGAAAAAATGCTCCAAATCATTGTTGATTAGAGAAATGCCAATTAAAACAACAATGAGGTGTCAACTCACATCTATCAGAGTGGCTAAGATGAGAAAAAGGGAAAATGATTAAGGCTGAAAAGTTTGTGGGAAGTTTGGGACATTGATGCATTGCTGGTGGGATTGTGAAGGGATCCAACCATACTGGAGGTCAATATGAAACTATGCCCAAAGAGCAATAAAAAATGTTCATTCTCTTTGCCCCAGCTATTCCTACTATAAATCTATATCCAGAAGAGATCATAAAAATGGGAAAAATCCTATATGTTCCAAAATATTCATAGCGGCTTTTTTTGTAGAGGCAAAGAACTGCAAATTGAGGGGATGCTCATCAATTGGGGAATGGCTATACAAGTTATGGTACATGAATACTATAGAATACTTTGTTCTATAAGAAACCATAAATGGTCTGATTCCAGAGAAGCATGAATGAGTTACAGGACCTGATGCTGAGCAAAGGGAGCAGAACCAAGAGAACAATGTACACATTAACATCAACATTGTGCGATGATCAGCCTTGATGGAAGCAGCTCCTCTCAGCAGTTCAGAGAGCTAGGACAACTGTATTAGATCACTATGGACAATGCTATGCTCATCCAGAGAAAGAAAAACAAAACAAAAACAAGAAAAAAAAGCCCTGTCCTTCAGGATCTGATGAACAATTTATAAAAAATTTCCCTTATGTATCTCTTTCCCTTAATCCTAATTCCTCATACCAAAAATGTCTAATCTGTAAAAATGTTTGTCAAAAATATGTATCTACAATGTTAACCTGAGTATTCATCATTGAGGGGAGGGGGGTGGGAAGAGAAGATGGAAAGAAATTTTATATCTTAAAAATATACATATGCATATGGATGAATGTTGAAAAATACTTTCATAACATGTATTTGGAAAAATAAAATATCAATAAAAAATGACTACCAATGAGGAGGAAATTTAAGAGATAATTTGAGACTATTTTGCCAAACTGGATGCCAACACCTGAGCGAAATGGATGAATATTTACAAAAATATAAACTACTCAGATTAACAGAAGAGGAAATAAGATAATTAAATAAGCCCATTTCAGAAAAATGAAATTGAAGAAATCATCAATAAACTCCCTGAGAAAAAGTCTCCACGTCCAGATGAATTTACAAGTGAATTATACCAAACATTAAAGGAACAATTAATTCTTTTTTCTACATAAATTATTTAAAAAATAGGAGAAGAGGAACTCTGCCAAATTCCTTTTATAACACCAATATGGTGCTGGTATCAAAACCAGAAAGAACCAAAATGAACAAAATTATAGACCAATCTCCCTAATGAACATTGATACAAAAATCTTAAATAAAATTTTAGCAAAGATATTACAGCAAGTTATTACTAGGATAATACACTATAGTAGGATTTATATTAGGTAGACAGGGATCATACAGTACTGTAAAACTCTCAACATAATGTACAAATCAATAACAAAACCAAAAGAAATCATATGATTATCTCAATAGATGCTGAAAACATTTTGATAAAATACAACATTCATTACTAAAAACACTAGAAAGTATAGGAATTAAGTGGAGTTTTTCTTAAAATAATAAGCAGTACCTATCTGAAAACATTAACAAATACCATATATAATGGAGATAAACCAATAGGATTTCCAATAAGATCAGGAATGAAACAAGGGTACCCATTATCATTATTACTATTCAATATAGTAATAGAAATATTAGCTTTAACAATAAGTGAAGAAAAAGAAATTTAAAGAATCAGAATTGGCTATGAGGAAGTTAAGTTTTCATTCTTCACAGATATGATGGTATACTTAGAGAACCCAAGAAAATCATCTTTAAAAAACTACTTGAAACAATTGAGAAATTCAGCAAAGTAGCAGGATGTAAAATAAACTCGCATATATCATCATGATTTCTATATATGAACAACAAAGCCATTTAAAGTAACTGCAGACATCACTAAATACTTGGGAATCTACTTCCTAAAGCAATCCCAGAAAATGTATGAACACAATAAAAAAGCACTTCTCATACAAATAAAGTCAGATCTAAACAATCAGAAAAATGTCAATTGCTCATGGTTAGGTCAAGCTAATATAACAAAAATGACAGTTCTACACAAATTAAATTATTCAGTGCCATACCAGTCAGACTACCAAATAACTATTTTACTGAGCTAGAAAAAAATAGCAATAAAATTCATCTGGACAAAAGATCAAGAATATGTAAAGGCAAGTAGTCTACCTCTACCAGATTTAAATCTATACTATAAAGTATCAGTCATTAAAACTGCTTGGTACTGGTTAAGAAATAGAGTCAGTGGATTAGAATAGCTTCAAAAGAAACAGTAGTAAATGACTTTAGTAATTTTCTGTTTGACAGACTCAAAGACATTAGTTTCTGGGATAAGAACTCCCTATTTGATAAAAATTGTTGGGAAAATTGGAAAATAGTATGGTAAAAACTAGGAATAAATCCATATCTCACACCTTATACCAAAATAAGGTCAAAGTTGGGTAAAAGCTTTAGACATAAATTGGGGGACAATAGATCAATTAACAGACCAGATCTATGGAAAGGGGAGAAATTTATGACCAAACAAGAATTAGAGTATTTTATAAATTGCAAAATGGGGGTAGCTAGGTTGCACAGTAGATAGATCATCAGCCCTGGTGTCAGGAGTACCTGAGTTCAAATCTGGCCTCAGATGCTTAATAATTACCTATCTGTGTGGCCTTGAGCAAGCCACTTAACCCCATTTGCCTTGCAAAAAACTAAAAAAATTGCAAAATGCATGATTTTGACTATATTAAATTAAAAAGTTTTGCAGCAATAAAACCAATGCTTCCAAAATGAGAAGGAAAACAGAAAGCTGGGACACAATTTTTTATAGCTAGGGGTTCTGATAAAGGTCCCATTTCTAAAATATATTGAAAATTGCATCAAATTTATAAGATTATAAGGAAGTCCCCAATTGATAAATGCTCCAAGAATATGAACTGACAGTTTTTAAAAGGAGAAATTATAGCTATTTATAATCATATGGAAAAATGCTCTGAATCATTACTGGTTACAGAAATGCAAATTAAAATAACTGTAAGGTATCACCTCACACCCATCAGATTGCAAAAGATGAAAAAAAAAGGGAAAATGATCAATGTTGGAGGGGTTATAAGAGGATTGGGACATTAATGCATTGTAGGTGCAGTTGTGAACTGAACCACCCATTCTGGAGAGCAATATGGAATGATGCCCAAAGAACAATAAAACTGATGAGACCCTTTGACACAGCAATTCCAATATTAGGCCTATATCCAGAAGAAATCATAAAAAAATGGTTAAGTTCCACATGTTATAAAATTTTCATAGCAGTTCTTTTTATAGTGGCAAAGAACTGGAAATTGAGGGAATGCCCATCGATTGGGGAATGACAGAACAAGTTATGGGATAAGAATGTTATGGAATACTATTGTTCTGTAAGAAACCATAAATGATCAGACTCTAGAGAAGCATGTAATAGATTAAAGAAAATAATACTGAGAGAAAGGAGTAGAACCAAGAGAATATTGTACACATTAACAAAAATATTATGAATTGATCAACCTTGTTGGATGTAGTTCTTCTCAACAGTTCAGAGAGCTAGGACAATCCCAGGAGACAGGCTACTGATAATGCTTACCCCTATCTAGAAGAAGAAAAACAAAACAAAACAAAACAAAAAACCCTTCAGAATCTGAATTCACTTTTTCGGAATCTACATTCACTTTAAAATTTTTTTCCTAGGTATTTCTTTCCTATCTCATATTTTTCTTTCTTTTCTCTTAATCATAATTCCTCACAAAATTAGGGTCTTAATACCCAAAATGATTTATCTGTAGATGTATGTTAAACACAAATGTGAATATATAATATTCACCTGACTGTTCACCACTGAGGGGAGAGGGGTGGGAAAGGATTGTGGAAGGAAACTATGTAACTTAAAAATATGTTTATGAATGTGGATGAATGTTGAATAACTTCCATAAGATATAATTAGAAAAATAAAATAAAATATCAATTAAAAAAAGAAAAAAGAATTATTGCATCATGATCTGAAAATAATATTTCTGTTATTTTTGCATTTGATCATGTGGTTTCTATGTCCTAATACATGATGAATTTTTCATAGGTTCCTTGTATTCTAGATTAAAAGGTATTTTCCTTTTATCCCCATTCAATTTTCTCCAGAAGTCTTGTTATATCTAGCTTTTCTGACATTTTATTCACCTCCTTAATTTCCTTCTTGTTTATTTTATAGTTAGATTTATCTAATTCTGACAGAGTGAAGTTGAGGTCCCCCACCAATATAGTTTGCTGTTTGTGTCTTCCTATAACTCATTTAGCCTCTCCTTGAAGAATTTGGATGCTGTTCACTTGTTTAGTATTGAAATTATGTCATTATTTATGGTACTTTTTAGGAAGATGTTTCCTCCTTTATCACTTTTAATGACATCTCTTTATGCTACTCCTTGTTTTTAACTTTAGTTAAATCATAATATACTCTGTTCCAATCTTTTACCTTTATTCTGTATATATCTCTCTGTTTCAAATATGCTTCTTTTTTTTTTGCAAGGCAAATGGGGTTAAGTGGCTTGCCCAAGGCCACATAGCTAGGTAATTATTAAGTGTCTGAGACCAGATTTGAACCCAGGTACTCCTGACTCCAGGGCTGGTGCTTTATCCACTATGCCACCTAGCCGCCCCCAAATATGCTTCTTGTAAACAACATATGATATGAATCTGGTTTTTGTTCCACTCTACTATCCTCTTCCTTTTATGAGAGAATTCATCACATTCACATTTCACAGTTATTAATACTACCTCTTTATTGCCCTCCATGGTCTTTTCCTTTTCTTTATACTTTTTTCCTCCTTTCACTCTATTCTTTCTCATCAGTATTTTGTTTCTGAATACCACCTCCCCAATCTGTCTCCTTTTTATCAGCCACCCTCCCTTTTCTTCTCTATTTTCCTTCCTCCTTCCCTTTCTTCTATCAGTCTTCCCCCTTCCCCCTTCCCCCTTTCCCCTTTCCCTTCTAATACCTAAAGCACAAGTTGCATTTCTACACCAGGTGTTTGTGTTATTCGCTCTTTGAACCAAATCCATTGAAAGTAAAATTCAAGCAGCTCTCACTCTCTCCCTTCTTTCCCTTTATTGTAGTTGATCCTTTGCATCTATTCATTTAGGTACTTTACCCCATTCTGCTTTCCCCTTCTTCCCATCTCATTACAATCCCCCCTTTTTAATATCACAAGTTTTAAAATCAATCCATCAGAATTAACCTTCAGCATAAGTATACTTCCTTTAATAGAGTTTCAGTTCTCAAAAGTTATGAGAATCTTCCTCCCATGTAGAGATTTGATTAGTTTAATCTTACTGAATGGCAGTCATTTTCTTTTCCCTTGTTTACCTTTTTTATATATATCAAGTCTCCTATTTGAAGATCAAATTTATCTTTTCATCAGGAAAATGTGAATGACACCTATTTTGTTAAATGTCTATCTTTTCTCCTGAAAGAGTATGTTCAGTTTTGCTGATATTTGAGTTTGGGTTATAATCCAACCTCCTTTGTCCTCTGGAAGATCATATTCCAGGCCCTGACATGCCTCTTTAATTTTAAGCAGTTAGTTACTGCATAGTCCTGACTATGGTTTCTTGAATTTCTTCTTTCTGGCCCTCCTTGATCTAAAAATTCTGAAATTTGGCTACAATATACTTTGGAATTTTCATTTTGGGATCTCTTTTGGGAGGTGGAAAAAAATCAGTGGATTTTTTTCAATGACTATTCTGCCCTCTGGTTCTAGGATATCAGGACAGTTTTCCTTAATGATTTCTTGAAAGATGTTGTCCAGGATCTTTTTTTTGTGATCAAGGTTTTCAAATAGATCAAAAATTTTTAAATTATCACTCCTGGATCTATTTTCCAGGTCAGTTATTTTTAAGTGTGGTATTTTACATGTTCTCTTAATTTTTTCAAAAATTATTTTTCATATTAACTGATTCTTGATATCTTTCATTAGTCTCCATTTGCCCCAATCTATTTTTCAAGGAATGATTTTCCTTAGTTAGCCTTTACAACTCCTTTTTCATTTGATCCATTTTTTCATTTGTGCAATTTTATTTTTACAGGATTTGTTTTCTTCTGTCAAATTTTGAGCTTCCTTTTGCAAGATATTGAATTTCTCTTGCATTTCTTTTTCCAATCTTTCTACTTGATTTTTTAAAAAAAATTGAGCTCTTCCAAGTTATCTTTTTTGCATTGAAGACCAATTTATATTCTCCTCTGCAGCTTCACATGGTGTTTTACCCATCCTTTTCTTTCTTTAGTCGCTGCTTTTATCTCTCCTTTCTTATTCATTTTGAATTTGTTTTGCTGGGTGTTATCCCTAAATTCTTGTAAATCTTTGGTGTTTTGGGACTTGTTCACTGTTCTGTTTCAGTATCTCTAGGGGGTTATGCACTGGGTTGAACATATTAGAAACACCAGCAACTGAACTCCAGCTGCTCTCTCCCTGGGCCCTCCGCATTGTCAATGCTTGCTTACTGGACCATTCCTGTTGAGAAGAATAAGAATTCCTGGAGCTTGCTATCTGGGCTGATCATACCATAATGCCAGTAGCTTGTTCACTGAGTTAGGCCTTCCTGGCTGAGAATGCTAGGGATTTGTCATTTGGGCTAGACCACCCAGTCTAGTTGCCTGGCTGGAGCCAGGGGCCTTTGCTGGAGATCTCTCCCATAACTGAAAACTTATGGTTGTTTTCTGCTTCATCCCATACCTTGGGTTGGCACACTTACACTTAACCTGATACAGACTTTATTAGAAGATGCTCCATTTTATTCATTTATGGGTTCTGTCACTCCAACATTCATTTAGAGAGAGTGAAACAAGGGAGAACCCACTTAACTCTGCCATGCCTATTTTAACTTTTTGATGAGTTTCTTTCCTTTTCTAACCGGTTAATTTTGCTTTTTGATGACTTTTTTCCTTTTCCAGTTGGTCAATTTTATTTTTTATTTTTATTTATTTTTACTATTTTTTTGCAAGGTACTAATATGTCCAAGTTCACACAGTTAAATAAGTATTAGATGTCTGAGGCCAGATTTGAACTTGGGTTCTCCCAATTCTAAGACAAGTGCTCTATCTACTGTGCCATCTAGCTGCCCCCAATTTTATTTTTAAAGGAATAGTTTTCTTTTTCCAATTCGTCAATTTTACTTTCAAAGGAGCTGATTTCTTTTTCCATTTGACCAATTTTACTTTTAAAGGTATTGTATTCTTTAGTCAGTTTTTCATAATTCTGACTATTCTCATTCCTTTCTTCAATTTTCTTCTCTTCTTTGATTTTTTAAAATCCTTTTTGAGTTCTTTCATGAGGTCTTTTTGGACTTGAGACCAATTCATAAATTTACTTTACAAATAGGCATATCGTCACTACTTTTCTCTTTTGAGATGGCATTTTTATTGTCCCTATCAGAATAGTAGCTTATGTGTTTAGTGATCTTTTTGTTTTTGTTTTTTTTTTTTTGCTCATTCTGATAGTTGACCTCTGCTCCTGGAGCACAGGATCTCAAACTTTTTGTACTAGAGTCCAAGTATCTGTTCCTTCACTTTCTGCTCTGGCATCTTGTTACTTACAGTTTGTTCCCTGCTTTAGGGTAACCCAATTCAGTATTTCTGGTTACACCAGCACTCAAACTTTGCTTCTGAGATGTGGTTGGGACCTTCATTGCTGGTCTGCTGTGCTGCTGGCTTGCTGAGCCAGGACCTGAGGTACACTGTGACCAAGAGCTTCCTGTTTGTTTCCCATCTCTCCCATCTACATTGAGCTGCATTCTCCTTTTACCCATGTGAAATGGACCTTTTCTGAAGTTTCTCCACAATATATTAAGTTGAGAACTTGTTTCAGTCTTTTTTTTTAAGTTTTTGCAAGGCCAATGGGGTTAAGTGGCTTGCCCAAGGCCACACAACTAGGTAATTATTAAGTGTCTGAGACCGGATTTGAACCCAGGTACTCCTGACTCCAGGGCCGGTGCTTTATCCACTATGCCACCTAGCCTCCACTTCACTCTGGTTTTTATGCATTCTGTCCCTTTAGGATATAGAGACTTCATTTAAAGTTTCAGGAAAAGCTCTGGGATCTTCCTAGCTTTGTGTCATCATCTTGGCTTTGCCCTGTGGTTTAAATAGATATGGAAAGTTTTTCTTTAAGATTTCTTGATATATGGCATTCAGTGGTTTTATTGGTTATGATTTTGATTTTTCAGATATCTTTCCCTGACCTATTTTCTTCCTTCAGGACTTTGATCATATGGGAAGTAATCCTGGTTGTAATGGCTAACAGTAGAACCAAAGATCCATGGGCTTTGTCCACATCTCCTGGTGACTGGACTTAAGTTTGGGCCTTGGTCCATTTTTTTTTTTTTTTGGTCTTTTTCTTCTTGCCCACCTCTGAACTTGGAGTTCCCTTTCTTGTATATGAGTTTGCCTGGTTCCTTTAAATGTTGTCAATTGTGTTGACAGCAGGACTCTAATAAGATTACAGATATCTACCTAGTTTCTGGTTTGGGCATAGACTGACCCAGTACTGCAGGGGTCCTATTCTGCTATAGCTTGGAGTTTGGGGGGAAGGAAGAGGAGGCTATCTAAACCCACTGTTTATTTGACTATATGTCCAACTGGCGTGATATACCTCCAGTTTTGACTTCTCTCTCTTTCTCAGAGCCTCATTTGACTTGTGGCAGTTTTTTGGTATAGTTTTTGCCTGGAAGAATAACATACGGTGCTTTCTATTTGGTTTTCTTTATCATTGTTTCTTCTGGTACATTTTTATAGCTTTATTAGGATGCTTATAGGACATCTGGATGGCTTAATATGTAATTAACTTAGTTGGAGGTTTTCATGGTAATTTTGGACCCTGGCATTGTAATCCAATGTGTTAATTTTCCTTCTCACTTTCATTGAATTTGCAAATTTGATAAATATTCCAATTAGGCCTTTTTTAAAGAAATTACATTGAAAATTTTAATGAGTGCAGAGTCAAGTCCAGGTTTTTTGGAGTATTTCATTTTGTGTACCCCTTTCCAACCTTGTATGTAATAATCAATGATTATTTATTTAAAAATCTGGACATGAAGACAATTTAACTATTCTGTTTTATGTCCCCCTAACTCTTCCTCTATATAAAAGAGCATGAGTTAGGTTTTGTTAAAAACAATCTACATAAACTATATTGAAATCCTCCTCCAATCTACCAGTTTTGTTACTGTATCAAAAGGGAAATAACATTAACCTTGTATGGAATACTCTTAGTGATGCCATTCTGGCTTTTTGAGATCACTACTTCCTTTTATAGATGTCCCTTTAATAATAAGTTCTAGAATTTTGTTGGTGAATGAAACTACAAATAGATCCTTGATGACACAGAAACAAATGATTCATTTTTAAGAAGAAAAGAAAGAACTAACTAAAGAGGCCAATGAGACTGCTCATCTATCAACCGAGTTTTTTTTAGAAGACAAGAAGGATAGGTTACTAAAGATGAATTAACTTCTGCACACTCCTGCAATAATGATGTCAGAAAAAAAAACAAGGTACAGATCAGTTTTTGATGCTTTTTTGATGCTTTTTAAGAAAAGGCTTCTTTCTAGTTATGTTGTGAACATAGATTTAGAAGTGGAGGTGACTTTAGAGATCATCTAGGAGACCAACCACCTCATTTTATAGTTGAGAAACTGAGTCATGAAGAATTTCAATAATTAGGTCAAGAGCATACACATAACAAGTAAATTAATAATGAATTTTATAAGGGGAAAAAGATCAAGAATCTCAAGGAAATAATTAAAAGAAATGGGAATGAAAGGAATCTAGTAATGTTTGATCTCAAACTATGCAATAAAAGTATTTATTATCACAATTGTTTATTGATTAAGAAATAGAGAGAAAAGGTTAGACATATACCATACACTAGCAAGTGTATCTACTAGCTAACTATTTGATAAACATAAATACCCCAGCCTACCATGATAGCCATTATTGAATTTTAAAAATACTGTGAACATTGGATGGAAGTATGGAAGAAATTAGATTTAGATAAATACCTCCTATATAAAGATAAAGATAAGACCAATACCTCACATATAAAGATAAGCTCCAAGTGGATACATGGTCTATAGATAAAATATATCTTCAGGTGAGAAGAATCAAACTTCTTCTGACCATGTATCTTGAAGTGCTTTCATTTCCTTCTGAGTACAGAGCTTCCCATGAAAGAAAGCAGCAAGGGGTCACTCTGGGCTGGTGGGTCTCTTCCATCTGCCCCAAAACAATAACTTATTTTTCTGAACTTCTCTGCCTCCTGCTGAAATGTGGGAAATCTCCAGTACAAAAATTGGCAATCTACACTTTGACCATCTATCTCCTGATGCTCATCACATTTGAGGAAAGAAGAAAGGGAAAACTGGGGAATGGGATTTCTTTCTTCAGCTATTCAAGTTTGACTTCCATTTCTGACTACACCCTTTCCTGCCTATTATCTACCCTGTGAAAAAAGGGCTTCCAATCTAAATGTAAGCCTCTCATCCAATACTATACTTTTTTTGCAAGGCAAATGGGGTTAAGTGGCTTGCCCAAGGCCACACAGCTAGGTGATTATTAAGTGTCTGAGACCGGATTTGAACCCAGGTACTCCTGACTCCAGGGCCTGTGCTTTATCTACTATGCCACCTAGCCACCCCCTAATACTATACTTTTAACCATTATGTTCTCCAGTCTTCAATGGGAAGATGAATGGCACCCTCCAATCAATAATGAATATTATTGTTGGTCATATCCTTTACAAGTCCTTGATTCTGGATCCCTCTAGATCATCATCCAACCCTAACTACCCATTCCAATCATCTAGTTTCTCATTTCCATTCCTCCTCAATCATCCCAACCTAAAGTTTGAACCAAATACAACACAACCTTTCCTTTACTTCTCTTGTTTCTTCCATCTACTAGTTAGTGCTTGAAATTGGTTCCACCCAGATGTCACAGTTTCTTTGACTACCCTTTTCAGTACTAACTGTATTTTCACTTGTACTCTGTGGTTCACTGATTAAGGAAGGGAAGATGGATACTCCTTGCTTCTCATTGGCACTTCCAGGTTCTTCTCCTATATCCATTACCAAGTAATCTTGTTTCTTTTGATATTAGTGCTATTCATATCTTCTACTCAATCAAAATCCTGGTAGCTATTGTCTGTTGACTCTGATATACCTTTCTTTTTTTCCTCAATGATTTCAGTATGTGACTTACAATTTTTCTTTCCTCCTCAACTTCTGCCCTCATTCTAGGAACCTTGAACATATATATTGATTTTTTCTCAAACACTGTAATTACTTTGCTCCTCAAACTCCTCACTTCTGATAAACTACTCCTCCATGCAACCTCAGTCACACACACAAAGGTAGTCATACATTTGACCCTGCTGAAAAATACCAACTTTGGGTTCAAGAATTACAAAATTTCTACAACTTTTGACTCTATTACTTCTGTTCTCTTTTATATAACCCTTCTCTTTATCTGCACCATTATCTTCAATCTTCTGATTCTCTCCAAGGCCATCTCCCTTACATTCTTTTCCTCATCTTGACCACTTGGAGAACCAGTTCAACTTGACATTATTCTCCTTTCTTGAATCTCTAGCCCTCTTATTATTTTACTGATTATGCCCTGCCAAACTTCACCTTTAGATAACTTCTGTCATTCACAGTTTTTATTCCTAAACATGGGTTGTTGAACAAAGGGGAAAAAATCACAGTCATTCTGACCTGCTCTGCTACAAATTTATATTACACAACTTCAATTAGGCTATAATTGCTGTTATGCAATCCTACTGTACCCCTTTCATCAACTCATTCTCCACAGCAACTCTTGAGCTCCTACTTTCTCATTTATCACTCAGAGGCCTTTTGACACCATCTCCTCTTTCACATAATAAGTGACTTTAATTCTTAACATGGCTATTCTCTATCTGTTCAAATTATCCTATTCCATCCTATGTCCTCCACCAGATTACCCCCATATAATTTCCACTCAATGACTTATGTTCAATTTCATTCTTTTATCTTATTAATTCCCTACTATCTACAATCATGCCCAGGTCGTCCCCATCCTCAAAAAAGCCCTTATTTTATCTTTTCATCTCTACTGTTATTACAGTATATTTTCTGCCTTTTGGAGATAAACTTCTCCAAACAACCATCTACAACAGATGCCTCCATTTTTTCCTTTTACTATATGCTTAACTCCTAACAATCTGGTTTCTAATATTTTCATTCCACAAATTTAATATAAAAGTTATCAATGATCTCTTAGTCATCAAATCTAATGTCCCATTCTCCTCAGACTCTCTGTAGTCTTTGATAATGTTGATCACTTTCTCCTCCTTGATTTTCCTCTTAACTCTAGGTTTTTGGGACATAACTCTTTCTTGGTCATCTTTTTATTTATCTGACTGCTACTTCACAGTCTCCCTTGCCAGATCATCAAGTCCTCTTAATATAAATGTTCCTCAGAGTTTTGCCCTGGGTCTTCTTCTGTCTTTCCTCTATGCTATTTGGTGATCTTATTAACTCCCATTGATTTAATAACTATCTCTATGTTGATGAGTCTTCGATCTACCTATTCTGCTTCAATCCCTCTGCTATTTTTTCTAACCTTGAATTTCCAATACTTTTCAGACATTTCAAAATGGATATCCATTAGACATAAAAAAACTAGTCTAAAACAATTCATTTTCCTTTCTAAACTAAATATGTCCAACCTGCAGCCTATGCAAATCCGATTCATGTGGCACTATTACATTTTTTATTATTATACTCTTATTAATATGGATTACAATGTAGTAAATATTAAATTCTATCTTGACAAGGTTTTGTTGGATATTGTGACCCAGAAGTGCTAAAAGTTTGGACAGTGTCCAACCAAAAGGTTGGTTAGAATCGAAAAATTTTACCCTCTTCCCTTCCCTATTACTATCAAGGACAACATTATCTTCCCAGTCTGTCAGGCTCATTTTGGATTTCTCACTATGTCTCACCTTCCATTTCCAATCTCTTCCCAAAGTTATAGATTTCACCTTTGAAAAATTTCTTGAATATGCACTCCATTCTTCTATTCTCTGAAGCCGTCATCATTCTAATACAAGCCCTAATTACCTCATATCTAGACTTTTGAGATAGCCTGATGAATGTGCTTGCCTCAAGTCTTTCCTTATCCTACTCAATCTTCAATTCATTTGCTAAAGTGATTTTCCTAAAGTGCAAATAGGATCATGTTATACCAATCTTTCTCAATAAACTCCAGTTGCTCCCCAATTCCTCCATGATCAAATACAAAATCTTCAGTTTGGCATTCAAAGCCTTTGATAAACTAGACTCTATTTTTCTACTTTTTATACCTTATTCTTGAGACTTTATACCTTATTCACGAGACTTCAAGAGATAATAAATCAAATTCAAAAAATAAAAAAATAGAAAAATTTTAGATATTTCATTGTAAAAATAAATGACTTGGAAAATAGAACAAGGAGAGATAATTTAAGATTTATTGGAATATCTAGAAGTCATCATCAAAGAAAGAGCCTAGACATCATATTTAAAGAAAATATCAAGGAAAACTGTCCTGATAACTTAGATCTAGAGTGTAAAAAACAAACTGAAAAAATTAATAGATCTCATCTGAAAGAGATCTCAAAATGAAACCCCCCTAGGAATTTTCTAGCCAAATTATAGAACTCCCACATCAAAAAGAAAAGACCTCAAACACCTTAAAGGAGTAGAGGAGTTTGCATATGATATTGTGAAAGGCAAAAAAGGTACAATTAAAACCAAGAATAACTTCTCTAGCAAAACTGAGTGTAATCCTTCAGGAGAAGAATGAATATTTAATGAAATAGAAGATTTTCAACTATTCATTTTATTTTTTCCAATTACATGTTATAAAAGTTTTTCAAACGTTCATCTACTTGCATATTTATGTTACGCAATTTTCTTCCACCCTCCCTTCCCACCTCTCCCTCCCCTCAGCGGCAAACAGCTTAGTGAATGTTATACATTTGTGTTTAACATGTTTACATATTACTCATTTTCTTTAAGAGGAATTATGATTGAGAGAAAAGAAAGAAAACTATGGGATAGAAAGGAAAAACATGAGAAAACTTTTAAAAGTGAACATAGTGTTCATTCAGATTCTGTAGTTTTTTTTCCTTTTTCTGGGTGTGGATAGCATTGTCCATAACAGGTCTTCCAGGGTTGTCTTAGTTCTCTGAACTGCTGAGAGGAGCTATATTCTTCATAACTGATCAATTCACAAAGTTGCTGTTAATGTATATAGTATTCACTTGATTCTGCTCCCTTCACTCAGCATAAGTTCATGTAATTCTCTCCATGCTTCTCTAGAGTCCAACAGTTTATGGTTTCTTATAGAACAACAGCACTCCATAACACTCATATACTTTAACTTGTTCAGTCATTATCCAATTGATGGGCATCCCCTCAATTTCCAATTCTTTGCCACTACAAAAAGAGCTGCTATGAATAGTTCATAAATAGAGGACTTTGACATTTTTAATGATTTCTGCTGGTTATAGAACTAATATTGGAATTGCTGGGTCAAAAATATGATCAGTTTTGTTGTTCTTTGGGCATAGTTCCATATTACTATCCAGAGTTGTTGGATCAGTTCACAACTCTACCAACAGAGTATTAATGTCCCAAATCTCCCACAATCTTTCCAATATTGATTATTTTCTCTGTTTGTCATCTTAGCCAGTCTGATAGGTATGAGGTGGTACCTCAAACTAGTTTTAATTTGCATTCTTTAATCATTTAGATTATTCATTTAATCATTTTTAATGATTTGGACCATTTTTCATATGATTATATATAGCTTTAATTTCTTCATTTGAAAATTGCCTATTCCTACACTTTGACCATTTATCATTTGGGGAGCTACATGTAATGAGATCTTTATCAGAACCCCCTAGCTGTGAAAATTCTTTCCCAGCTTTCTATTTTCCTTTTATTTTGGCAGCATTGATTTTATTCATGCAAAACCATTTTTAACTGAATATGGTAAAATTCATTCCACATTTTATAATGTACTTTATTTCTTGTTTGGTCATAAAATTCTCCCCTTCCACAGATCAAACAGAGAGTATTTATTGACCTATTAATTGTTCTATGGTATTGCCCTTTATGTCTAAATCCTGTATCCATTCTGACCTTATTTTGTTATAGGGTATGAGATATGGGTCTATGCCTAGTTTTTGCCATACAATTTCCCCCTTTGTCCCACAAGTTTTGTTGAATTGTGCATTCTTATCCTAGAAGCTAATATCTTTGGAGCTGTCAAATGGTAGATTACTATAGTCATTCACTATTATTTCTTTTGAACCTATCCTAATCCACTGCTCCATTATTCTGCTTCTTAACCAGTACCAGACAATTTTAATGACTGCCACTTTATAATATAGTTTTGGATCTAGTAGAGCAAGGCCACCTTCTTTTATAATTTTTAAATTAGTTTCTTGATATTCTTGACCTTTTGCTGCTCCTGATGAAATTTGTAACAATTTTTTCTAGCTTGTAAGACCCAAAGTAAAATAAAATAGTAATAATAGTAGGGGGTGGCTGGGTGGTGGACAGAGCATTGGCCCTTGAGCCAGGAGCACCCAGGGCCAAATCCAGCCTCAGACACCCAAGGATCACCCTGCTATGTGGCCCCAGGCAGGCCACCCAGCCCCATTTGCCCTGCACCCCGCCCCCAAAATAAGAATAATAATAAAAGATGTGCTTGAGTCTTTGTTCCAACACCAACAACTCTGTCGTTGGTGGATCACATTCTTTATGACAAGTCCATCACAAAAGTTACTTCCATATTTTTCCAGCATTGCCATTGCTGATCACAGCTCCCTCCTTTCGTATTTCTCCCCTACCATGTACTATATTTTCTCTCTCCTTTCACTCTGACTCTGCTGTAGGGTAGCTGAGTGGTGCAGCTGACAGATCCCTGGCCCTGGGTTCAAGAGGCCCCGAGCCCCCATACCACCCCTTAGGCCCAGAATCCACCTGGCCCTGTGGTCCCGGACAGGCCATCCAATCCCATCCCCTTGCAATAAGTAAAAAAGAAAATGTGTTATATCTGACCACTCTCCCCCCATGGTCCATCCTCTCCTCCATCACTCACATCTCTCCCTTCCCCCTGCCCCCCCTTCTTACTCCAAATGCTTATACTCCATTGAGTATATATGCTGTTTCCTCTCCTAGCCACCTCAGATAAAGGGTGAAGATTCCCTTGTTCCCCCTTGCCTTCCCCCCTTCCATATCATTGCAATAGCTTATTATAATAAAGCAAAATCTTATTATATGAAATATCTTGGCTTATTCCCCCTCTCCTTTTTCTTTCTCCCATTACATTTCCCTTTTTTTCTATTGACTCCATTTTTACACCATATTTTATCTTCAAATTCAGCTTTCTCCTGTGCTTCAACTATAAAAGCTCCCTCTACCTGCTCTATTAACTGAGAAGGTTTGTATGAGTATTATCAGTGTCACTTTTCTATACAGGAATACATGCAGTTCATCATCATTAAGTCACTCATATTTTCCCCTTCTCCTCCAATCTCTATGCTTCACCCTTGTCCTGTATCTGAAGATCAAACCTGTTCAGCTCTGGCCATTCCAAAAGGAACATTTGAAATTCTCCTGGTTCATTGAAAGTCCATCTTTTTCCCTGGAAGAGGACATTCAGCCTTGCTGGGTAGTTGATTCTCGGTTGCATTCTATGCTCTTTTGCCTTCCAGTATATTGTATTCCAAGCCCTACGAGCTTCCAATGTAGCTGCTGCTAAGTCCTGTGTGATACTGACTGCAGCTCCACAATATTTGAACTGTGTCCTTCTGGCTGCTTATAATATTTTCTCTTTGACCTGGGAGTTCTGGAACTTGGCTATGATATTCCTAGGGGGTTGGTTTTTGGGATCTCTTTCTCGGGGGGGGGGGGGGATCGGTGGATTCTCTCCATTTCTATTTTGCCCTCTGCTTCTAGGATATCAGGGCAATTTTCCTGGTAATTCTTTGAAAATGATGTCAAGGTTCTTTTTCTGATCATGACTTTCAGGTATTCCAATAATTTTTAAATTATCTTTCCTAAGTCTGTTTTCCATATCAGTTGTTTTTTCAATGAGATATTTCACATTTTCTTCTAATTTTTCACTTTTTTTGGTTTTGAAGTATTGATTCCTGATTTCTGGCAAATTCATCAATCTCCCTGAATTCTATTCTTTGTCTGAAGGTTTTCTTCTCCTCAGAGTTTTCTTATCTCTTTTTCTGTCTGGCCCATTCTGATTTTTAAAGCATTCTTCTCCTCCATAACTTTTTGAACTCTTTTATCCATTTGACCTAAGCTGGTTTTTAGCATGCTATTTTCTTCAGCATTTTTTTGGATTTCCTTGACTAGGCTGCTGACTTCATTTTCATGTTTTTCCTGCATCTCTCTCCTTTCTTTTCTTCTAACTCCTTCATTTGATTTTCAAAGTCTTTTTTAATCTCTGTCATAGCCTGAGCCCAATTTCTGTTTTTCTTGGAGTCTTTAGATGCAGGAGCTTGTGCTTCCTCATCTTCAGACTGAGTATTTTGATCCTTCTTGGGCTCATTTGCAAAATATTTCTCAATTGTGTTCCTCTTTTTTTCTCTGCTTGCTCATTTTTCCCAGCCTGCACCTGTTTTGGGGGTGCTTCCTGAGCTTTTGGGACACTCCCACAAGGGTCTCAGTGTGTGAGGCTCCGTCCTTCCTCCTGGTCTGTGAATGACCATATGCGCCCCCCTCTGCCATGGGGCTGAGGTGTGGGGGGCCTTGCTGTTCTATGGGGGGGCCTAGACTGCGATCAGGATCTGAATGTGTTCAGAGCCCCAGAGTCCTGTTCCAGGGGCTTGGCAGTCTCTCTCTTTTCACTCCCCTCCCTCAGTTTAATGGACTCATGTCCTGGGGGCTCCTGCTTACCAGCTCTGCCTGCTTCTGTTTCCTGGATCTGGAATGCAGTGGCCAGGCAGCTTGATGTGTGCCCTGAGGGCTGGGCTCCACGTGCTCGCTCTGGCAGAGGTCCCCAGCTGGTCCCCCACTTTGTGCCCTGTGCTCCCCAGGGTGCAGGTCAGGAAACTCCTGCACTGCTGGGAGCAGTGGCTCCCAGCACCCTGGGGCTGCCTCCAGGAGGCTGAAGTTCTTTTGTTCTGGCAGGCCACCCCTCTGGTGGGTGCCCCTCCGACCCCAGGGAGCAGAGCCTTTCTGCTCTTTTCAGGTTACCTTGAGTAGGAGCACTGCCTCATTGGGTCCCTCTATGGGTTCTGTCTCTTGAAAATTTAGTTAGAGTCCTTAGTTTCAAAGATTTATGAGAGAGCTCCTAGGACACCCTCCACTCTTGTCGCCATCTTGGCTCCGCCCCCCCTCTAATCACTATTGATGAGAGAAATGCAATCTTAATTTTATTTTATTTTAATTTATCACTTTTTTTACAAGGCAATGGGGTTAAGTGGCTTCCCAAGGCCACACAACTAGGTAATTTTTAAGTGTCTGAGGCTGCATTTGAACTCAGGTATTCCTGACTCTAGGGCAGGTGCTCTGTCCACTGTGCAACCTAGCCACCCCACAATCTTAATTTTAAAACAACTCCTGGATACAACCTCACATTAATCAGAAATGGCACATGCTATAGAGGTTAAGAGAAAAATATGTATACTGATGAATTGTTGGTGGATTAGTGAACTGGTTCACCCATTCTGTAGAGCAATATGCAATTATACTTAGAGTATAATAAAATTATAAAATCGTTCAAACCCATTGACTCAGCAATACTGCTGTCTGTTGCCCCAAAACATCAAAGAAAAAAGGAAAAATACAGATAGAAACAAAAAATTTATGGTAGCTCTTTTTGAGGTAGAAGAAAATTGGAAACCAAGGGAATGCTCAGCAATTGGCAATGGTTCAGGAAGTTGTGGCGTATGATTGTGATGAAGTGCTATTGTGTTATGAGGACTGACAATGGCAGGGAGAAGAGTAGTTTCAGAAAAAATATGGCAAGAACTATATGTACTAAAGCAAATAAAATGAGAACTACTAGATCATTGTGCATAGTAAGAGTGTTATAATGATGATTTACTTTGAAAGACTCTGATCAATATAAACATCAAAAACAATTCAAAAGACTCATGGTAAAATAATTCTATTTGCCTCTAAAGAAAGAACTGATGAATTCTGAATATAAATTGAAGTGTAATTTTCTCATTGTCTTTATACTTTTGCTTTCTTTTGAAATATTACTCTCATGGAAATATGTGCTGCATGATTTCACAGGTATGATTTATATCACAAATATGTAAGAGAGAGGGGAATTTGGAATTACATATTTAAAAAGAAAAAAGTTTAAAATAAATAATAAAGAAAAAAAGAAAGTCTAAAATAAAGTCCATATTTTACAGGAAATTTCTCTCAATTCCTCTTAATTCTAGTACTTTTCCTTTCTTAATTATTTTCTATTCATCTTGTATATAGTTTGTTTTCATTTATTTATTTGCCTGTTACAGCCTCTTCATTTAGATTGTGAACTCCTTGAGGTCAGGGACTTTCTATTAACTCTTTTTTATATTACAGTGATTAACACTGTGCCTGAAACTTAGGAGATACTTAGTTAGTGTTGATTAATTGACTGATATCATAAACAAATGAGAGAAATATGGGGAAAATTACTATCTGATCCATGGATCTGATTAGATCATGGAAATTTCATTTCTTGGAAATTTCAAATGAGAGATTCATAGGTTCACCAAAGATAAAATCAACAATATCAAGTATTTAAAATCAATAAGTTTTTGCACAAATGTCCAATAAAGCTAAGATTAAAAAGGAAAAAATAATACTGGGAAAAGATCTTTGCAGCAAGTTTCTATGATAAAATTTTCATTTTTAAGATATTTAGGGGACTGATTTAAATTTATAAGAAAAAGAGTCAATTCTTAATTGATAAATAGTTTAAGAATATGGATAGTTCTTAAGAGAAGAAATTGAGGATATTTATAGTTAGATTAAAAAATTCAAATCATTCTAACTAGAAAAATGAAATTAAATTAATTATGAGATTCAACCTCATATTTAGAAGACAAAAGGGGGGAATAATAAGTATTGGAAAGAGCATGGGAAATAGACATTTAATGCACTGTTGATAATGCTATGAATAGGTACAACTATTGAAAGCAATTTAAAATTGCATATTGAAAGTTGTTAATATGTATCATTTATTTCATTCAGCTGTACCACTGTTAAATCTATAATCAAAAGAAATTAAATAGGGAAAGTTTCTTCATTTAAGAAAATATTTGTGATGTCTTTTTTGTTTTGGCAAAAATAAACCAAGTTGATACCCAACAACTGCACAATTGGCAAGGGAAGGGAAGATGCATTAATCAAGAATCTAATGGGTTCAATGCATTTTATTGAGCAAGCACTTTACAAATATTATCTCTTTGGCTTCTCACAATAAAACTGGCAGATGGGTGTTATTACACCTTCCTCCTCTCTACTTTTACAATAGAGAAAATGGAGACAGATAGAAACTAAATGACTTGCTCAAGGTCAGATATCTAGTAAATGTTTAAATCAGGATTTAAATTCAAGTTTTTCTGTCTCAAGCAACATACTTAACCCTATATACATCCAGAGATTCAATAAGTTGTGGTATATAAACTGCTTTGCTGTAAGAAATAAAGGAATATCTTTCATAAAGTCACAGATAAAATATTTGAACTGATACAGAATGAAATGAGCAGAAACTCTATTGCCAATATCATAAAAATGAGCAATTTTGAAGATTTTTAAAAATAGGCTAATGAAGAATGGAAGGAGTAGAACCAGGAGAGCAGTTAATAAAATAGAAAAAAACCTAAAAGATGTTTTCCAGTCAATAAAAATCTATGTAATACCTACTCTACTATGTGTTATGTATCATGTGGGGTGTAGGGTGCATTCAAGGAAGACTAGTACCAATGGTACTAGGACTATCAAGTCCTTTTCAGTACTGCTTTCCAACTCTGATGTCCACCTGAGCCACCTAACTCTCACCTGTGGCTCCAGAAAGCTATAGCATGCACAGGGGTCATATTCCAGTAAATCATTTCAGCAGATGAGTTAAACCAGGTTGAGGGTAACTGTGGGGTCTCAAACCCATTGGTGAATTAGGGGGTGTCTAATTCAAGCATGTGAAGTTTCTCACTGCTGGATTGGAAGGATGAGAATAATTTGTTCCAATGACCATGAAGGCAGCTGAAGCAGGTGCTCTGGAGCATTTAGAGCTTGAATAGATAATGACTATCATCCACTGCATCTATAGTCATCACCAGTTACCTTGCCTTTTTCTTGCCATTGGACAATGATGACTTTGACAATGATGCCAATGAAGTCAACGACTTCATGCAATCCTATTTCACTTAAATTCAATTTACCAAGGAATCAAAAGACATCACCCATATAACTTTACCATTCCTATCTCCAAGTCCTACAGTGACAGGAAAACAATAAAACAACTGGTGTGTATACACTATAGTCACAGAGCTATAGTTGCAATCCTGGACACAGGTTATAGAGTCATTTTCCCACTGGGAGCAGCAGTGGGATTTGGAAGCCCCCTGGGTGTCTGAGAAGCCTTTTAAGGATCTCATTACTCACCTCCTGTTGTGAGGAAGGGACTGGAAAAGGTGAACTAAAATTGCTTACCCAACCCTGGCCTGATTATTGTGGTAGTCAGGGAATACACCCTGCAATTGAAACACACAACAAATGTACAAAATCTTCTTCAAATAATATTCCATTCACCATCTGTTCATAGAATGAGCGCATACCCACAGACAACACAAGAATCAATAGACTTGAAAGACAAACAGCTCTTGTTGCAAGAGACTTCAGCAGATATCACATCCAAATAACAGCCCTGGGAGAAAGAAGTTGGCAAATGAAGGCCAGCTTACTAGGAGCTGGATACACATTTTTCTGGAGTGGCCACAGTGAATGGGAACACTGTGAAGTTGGGGTAGGTTTTCCAGTCAAACTAATCTAGTCAGCAAACGAATACCTGCCAAAAATTGAAAACAATAGGCTCATGACAATGAAATTGCCATTTGTAGGAAAACACCATGCCACCTTCATCAGTGCCTGTGTTTCCACCATGATGAACCCTGATGATGTCAAAGAAAAATTTTATGAATATCTGGAGATTCTCATCATCATCAATATATCAAAGGAGGACAAGCTTATAATTCTGGGTAACTTTAATACTAGAGTAGGCTCAGATTACTAGACATGGCAGGGAGTCCTTGGGAGGAATGGAATTGGAAATAGCAACAGCAGTGGTCACCTACTACTGAAGATTACAAAACTGAAGATTACAAAAGATTACAAAAACTGATTACCAATTTACCAAAAAGAAATGAAACTTACTGAATGTAGCCTTGCATCAAACATTGACATCTAATAAAAGATATGATTATAAAGAGAAAAGACAGACTTGCTGTGGGAGTAACAAAGGCAATGTGTGATGCAGGTTGCTGGACTGATCACAGACTCATCCTCAAGTTAAATATTCACCTTCAACTGAAGTGACTTCCCTAAGCAAAATGACTATCAGAAGAATTAATGTAAAGTGATTAGAGGGAATAGTTTGTTGCTAACTTGGAGGGAAAATTGAGTCAACAAATAATTGACAACAGTGGAGTAGAAAAAGAGTGGGCAACTTTCAGATATTTGGAGTACAGAATTGAATTTGCCCATCTTGGTCAGAACACTGACAAACATCAAGACTGGTTTGATGAAAACGACAGTAAAATACAGAAGCTGCTAAATGAAAAAAGTGAAGTTCATAGGGTTTATCAGCAGATTAGTTCACCCATTTCATTCCATCAAAAGTAAAGTATAAGTGAAACATGGAGAGATTCAGGATTCTTGACTCAATAGGATGACAGGTGAAATTCAGTTTTATGCATATGGTAACAATCCAAAGTATTTTTATGATGCCCTGAAAACTATTTTTGGATCAAAGACAAATTATGCATTTCAGTGTTGATAGAGCTACATTGAATAAGGACATGGACATCATCCTACAGATATGGGCTGAAGACTTCCATAGAATTCTTAAGAGACCATAATCAATCAATGTGGAAGTTATTGATGCTTTGCCACAAATTGAAGTCAATCCTTTCCTAGCTGGAGCTCCAAGTGAAGAAGAGATTTTTAATGTCATTAGGCTCCTTTCATATGGAAAAACAACTAGTGCTAATTCTATTCCAATTGAGTTCTACAAGGTGTGTGTGTGGGGTTCATTGTTCATCTAAAACCTGACTGAAATTTTCCAGATTATATGACTTGAAGAGGTTATTCCCCAAGAATTCAAAATGCCTCTTTTGTCCATCTCTGTAAAGGTAAAGGGAATAGATTTTCCTGTGACAGTCATGGCAGTGTTTCTCTTTTAGTCATTGTTGGTAAAATTCTTGCCAGAGTCTTTTTTAGTAGACTACTTCACCTGGAAGATTATCACTTCCCTGAGAGCCAGACTGTTGAGGAACAGTCAATATGGTGCTTGCTGGTGACAATTCCAGGAAAAAATGCCAAGAGCAGAACATAGATCTGTATACAACATTTTTAGATTTGGCCTTTGATCCCATCAGTTATGAGAGTTTGTGGAAAATTATATCAAAATTTGATTGCCTGAAGAAGTTCATCAGTTTTGCACATCAATTTCAAGGTGCCAAGCTTGCCCATGTTTTGGATAGTGATGATGCTTTTGAGATTTCCCTGTCACCAATGGAAGGAAACAAGGGTGTGTCCTTACTCCCATGATTTTTATCCTGATGTTTACAACCGTGGTATTGGCCACCAATGAAGATGAACATGGTATCAAGACCAACTATGGCACTGATGGAAAATTCTTCAACTTGAGAAAGTTACAGGTCAAAACAAAACTAGAGGGAGTGTTTGGTACACAATCTTCTGTTTGCAGATGACTGTATGTTCAATGAAGCCTCTGAAGCTGAGATGCAACAAAGTATGGATCCATTCTCTACTGCTTGTGCTAATTTTGGTCTAACAATTAACAAGAAACCACAGATGCTCCATTAGCCAACACCATACCATCCAATATGTGGAACCATCAATTACAGCAAATGGAGAAGTTTTGAGTCCTGTGGACAAGTTTATTTACTTTGGCAGTATACTTTCCAGGGAGGTATCCATTAACAAGAAGAATTATTAGACTGACTACCAAACTGAAGGTATATAGAGCCATTGTGTTGACCTCCTTGCTGAATGCCTGGATGGTCTTCCTGCCATGACAGGAAACTGAATTGCTCCCATTTAAATTGTCTTAGGAAAATTCTGAGTATCACCTGGCAGGAGAAGATATCAGATACTGAGATACTTTTTTGAGCTAAACTGCCTAGCATTCAAACATTACTGAAGTAAGTGCAACTACGATGGGCTGCCTATGCTGTTTGAATATCAGGCCTTTTGCTCAACAAAAAGACTATTTTATGAACTCAGGTGATGGGGGTCAGAAGAAGTGATACTGAAGGTCTCTCTTAAGAACTTTAAAATTGATTTGGAATGAGATTATGCAGCACACCTAGTGTGGTGTGCCCTCATCAGTGTGGGTGCTGCACTCTATAAGGAAGACAAAATTGTAACCTTTCAAAAGAAATGTGAGTTATCTAAGTTTAGAGTAAAAAGTTGTTCATATGAATTATTTGTGCCTAACCTGTGACAGAGCATTCTGAGTTCATGTCTGATCAGCCCTCAATCAGACACACTAACTCATCTCTAATATAATGATGTCATTTTGGTTTCTACAATAATGAAGGACAAGAATAAACAAAACATGCATAATGCTAAGTGCTCTGTGGGGGTTAGGGGTGGGCAGCTAGGTGATATATGCTAGAGTTCTGGGTCTGGTTGGCAGGAAGACTTATCTTGGAATTTTTCATATTTGACCTTAGACAATTACTATCTGAGACTCTGAGCAAGTCACTTAACCATATTTACCTCAGTTCCTCATCTTTAAAATGAGATGGAGAAGTAAATGGCAAACTATTCCAGGACCTTTGCCAAGAAAACCCCAAATGGGGTCACACTCAAACATGCCTGAAATGACTGCATAGCAATAGCAAAATGCTGGGGATACAAATAAAAAATCTAATTGAGGAAGACAACACACAAATGTAAACTGATAAGTGTAGCCTGGTGAAGTCCAGTCTAGGATAGAACAGTTGATGGGAAATGAAGAGATGCAGACTTGGGAGCTCTCTAAGAATTCTGAGATAAGATCTTCACTCTTCCCCCACCCCCACCTCGAATCAGAGAGGCAGAAGGTTCTTAGGGTATAGATAAAGTGTGCTTACCAAGGCTGATACAGCCTCTGTGGGTAGGCAGAGGTCTGAAGCCAGACAGACTTTAAAAATGTGTAGTCTTAAAGAGTGATAGCAATTTTGAAACCCTTAAGATCTATTGTAAATTGACTATTCATGGGGTGGCTAGGTGGCACAGTGGATAAAGCACTGGCCCTGGAGTCAGGAGTACCTGGGTTCAAATCTGGTCTCAACCACTAATAATTACCTAGCAGTGTGGCCTTGGGCAAACAAACCACTTAACCCCATTTGCCTTGCAAAAACCAAAAACAAAATTGACTATTCATAATTCCAGAGGATCATGCTATTCGTGATAGAGAAATGATTGATCTAATGGGTGAATAGTAAGCTCTATGTGTGTAGGAATTGGTTTATTCTTGGGTTTGTATCGTCAGTGCCTACCACAGAGTTTTGCATATATAAATGCCCAATAAGAGCTTTATTTATTGATAAGAATTTATTGAAAGGAACTTCATATATGTGAAACAAAGGGGAAGGTTGAAAGATTAGAGGAAACATTAAAATTGGAACATAAAAGTCAAGATCAGATAGGGTTAAGGATGGATCTAGGTGTCCAGAACAATGAAAAGTAGCAGAGGTTAATAGCTAATTATTAGTTAGTGGAATGATTGCTGGCAGTTTTGGTAAATTGTATCTGTGGTCATTTCATTTAAATTTCTTTTTTGCTTTGCTATCATTGTAAAAAAGAGTAATGAAGAATACTATGTCTTGACAGTTTTCTTGATTATTCTTTCATTCTGTGTGCCATATTTGGCTGTATAATAAAGAATCAATTGTGGGAACTTTGCTATTTTCCAGAGGTCCTGACTTGGCATTTGTGGGTTGACTCTTGGTGCCATTTTCCTTTGATCTTGAACCTTTATAGACAGTTTCTTCAGTGGGAAATAATCATATCCCCTGAAGAAGCAGCAGTGGGAGGCATCAGGCCCAAAGGCAGCAGCTGGCATCTGAGTAGTATCTCCTAATTTGCTTTGGAAAGTTTCTGTGGCACAGCTGAGAATGTTCACAGAATTTGTCCTATGCCATCTAATTACATTTTAGAACTTTCCTCAATACTGTATAATTACACTTTAGAGTTTTTCTATCTTATTATACAAGAGTTTGGATGGTAAAGGTTTGAGGGAGAGTGATAGATGATGCAAATCATGTTTTGGATCATTCTTTTGTGGGAATAAACTTGTCAGTATTTTACAGTGAAGTTTCTCAGGAAGTAAAAGAAGGAACTTATTTTTCTCCTTTCACAAACAATATATTTTTCCATCTTAATCATCCAGTCAGGGAATATGCAGTTCCCTATCTTTCACCCTGGACTTTGAGATAAATGTGATTTTTTTTACAGGGCAAGGAATCTCAGTTCAATCTCTAGCAGAAGAGAGGTTCTCCTCTTCCTTGTATTGTGGAATAGAGGTGTCAACACATGGCCCAGTGGCCATTCCTGAGTGCTTCTCTTATCCAATTAAAATGTATTTGTTGAATAGGTAATGTTAATATGTAGTATACTAAGTCAATTTATAGCTTGCAGGGATTTTTATCTGAGTTTTTACCACATTTGCATAGGCTAGTAAACGAGCTAGAAATGACTCCTCTCCTTTTGCTTTGCATTTTTAAATCAAAGAATCACTCTATACCATGCTCCTCTTCGACCAGGAAATCTTCTAACTTTTATATGTGTTATTGGTGTGTGGCAGTGGTACCAGAATTTATGCAACTCCTGGTGTAGTAAGAATCTCAACATATAGTGTGTTTATTATAATCCCTTTGATGATGATGACTCTTAGAGTGCTGTAAGAACATGACTCTGAAAGAAGAATGTGGTACCTTTTTCTTTGAGTACATTGGACCAAAAGGCACAGGTTCAGAGCATCAAAACCTGGATTGGAAGCTTATTGGATTCCTTTTGTTGGCCATAATTTTCCTTCTCCCTTAGTATGTTGGGTCTAGTCTCAATTCTATATTGATTATATCATGTTCATTTTTTTCTCTTTTATAGGAGAGTATAAGTAAATATAAGCAAAACATAACAAATCTAGAATATTCCTAATAATTAAACATGCAATTATAAGATCATTTAGAACTAGAAGCAAGCTTGGGGACTATTGATCTATTCTACTCAATTTAGAGATGGGGAAACTGAAATACAGGGAAGTTAAGTGACTTATTTAGGTTCCCACCTACAACTAACAAGAGTCTTTGGTGGAATTTGAAACTAGATCTTCATACTATGCAATGGACTAATCTAGGAGCTAGTGCATTTCTTGTTAATACTCATCTCCAAAAAGAGTTGGATGTCCTCTTCTTGGGAATGTCATACAAAGGATTCATATACTGGTAGGAGTTGGATGAGATGAGAAGTTTAGAATCAGAAGTAAATCCTGGAGAGGAGTGAAGAAATGATTATGGGATTTCTGTATTTCCTCCAAATTAGGGGAAAACACCAAGCAGAAAATTGGACCTCCTATGATGAGAAACCCAATGAAGAAGAGACAGTTTTGAAAGATGAAAAATCCAAAGAAGAAGAAGGCAACTAGGGAATGGAGAAGAAATGCAGAGGAGAAAGAACTGCACATGTTTGTCAGACTAATGTCAGAAAGTCCAAGTCTCAGAATGAACTTAGTTTTTTGATGTAACAAGAACTATATTGGGATCCTAGATTTAGAGATGGAAGGGACATTAGCAGTCATCAAGATCAATCACCTCACTTAACAGGTGAGAAAACTAAGTAAGTCCTAAAGAAGTTAAATGGTTGGCCCAAAGTTACCAACATAGCAAGTGGAAGAGATAAGATTTAAACTCTTTGTATATAACTTTTTCCTGTCTTTATGTCTTTCATTGACTGATCTCATATCCTGAATGTTCTCCTTTTTTAAAAATCTACCACTTAGAATGACCATTTTCCTTTAAGAATCAACTTCTAATATATTACCCATTTCAAATGTGTTCTATCCTGTGTACATATATATGTATATGTGTATGTGCATGTGTGTATATATATATGTTTGTGTGTGTGTATATGTATCATCTCTCTATTAAACTTCTTGAGATAGGGACTAATTAATTTTTTTTTCTTTATACCCCATTAACTAGCACAGTTTCTGACATGTAGAAGTCCCTTAATAGGTGCTTGTTGAATGATTAATTATCTGATGGCATTCTTAAATTATCTTTCACATTTCCTCATTAGTAGTGTGTTTAAAATCATATTAAGATGGGGAAGAGAAACAAACTTGCTGTTACTACTCAGTTAATGTGTGTATTGCTAAAAATGTTCATGTTGCATGAAATTAACATATAAATGATCTTAAGTAGCTCACTAAGTTACTGGTTGAATCTGCTTAATGCATCTCATTCACAATTTTTACATATTTCAGTCATTTTGGTGCTCATTAGTTAGCATGCTTCTATATCATATTTTTGTTCATGATACTTTGGTGATCACATTTTGTTTTGATTAATTTTCCAATAATTAAGATGGATATGTTTTGCTTTTATGTCACCTTCTTTCCTAAATTTATTTTTCTACCTTTCCAATGAACCATCCTGAGGTATAAAAACACTTGGCTCACTTTTGTGGAGTGAGAGGTCAGCCATATATTAACTTGAGTATCAATCCAGAAACTTGAGAAATATTCTTGCACTTAAAAAAACCTAAGTTAACTCCATCTTCTACCTGCAAGTATACTAGCCATAATAAAGTAAACTTCATTTAAAAGAAAATCAATGGATGTTAAAATTTTCTATAAATAATTATAATCACTGTAAGATCTCATGCTGAGCGCTCCTCAGGATCACTCAAAATCCCAGCATGACAGTTCCTCTTATATTTGGATTTCCTACCAGTTACTCCCAAGGAGTTCATCATGCTTTTCTCATGGGGGGGGGTGTGTTATTCTATTGACTTCAGCACTGTGGTAACATCCCATTCTATTATCTGCAGAAGTTCCTTGTAGGAACTTCTGTGCTCAGAGGCTGGTTTAGCTAAGTATATTCACTATTTGTTGGCTGTTGGAAATCATCACTGATCCTCTGGAGGAATTTAGCAACCTGGACTTTACTTTGTGTGCCTAAAACCCTGACTGCAGTTGGGCTTCACCTTTGGTATTAATGATAATTTCAGGCTGATGAAGTATTCACACCTACACGTAAAACACAAGGGACAAAGAATGAAGAAACAAATAAGAGAAGAGGAATTCCTAATTTAAAAGAGTATTTCAATTGAAATTTCTCAAATTTTTTATTTAATGGAGCTTTTGAATTAAATGTAGCACTTTAATTAATTTATTACTGTATTTCCTCCAATGGTATAGATTGAAACCTACTTGTGACTACAATCCTGTATATCTCTCATTCATGTATTTCTTCCCCATACACACATCCAATGAATATATCCAACATGGAAATATCTAGTTATAGTCTTTCTCCTGAGCTCCATTCTTCTCTTAAAAATTATTTACTGGACATTTTGAAGTCTAAACATCTCAAATTCTTTACATCAAAAAACAGAACTAATTATCTCCTTCCTGACCTTAAACACACTTCTCTTCTTAACTTTCCTATTAGTTTCTTTTTTAAAATAAATGTTTATTGAGATCTCTTCCTATTTTATATACTAAACACCCCCCAGCATTGCTTACTTTCCTTCATCTTAGAGAGCCATTCCATATGACAAATAATATTTTAAAGAAAAGAGAAAGGGGAAAAATCACTAAAAAATCAATTCATAAAAAATACCTTAAAATATGTGGAATTTAATACACTCATGGATCTTTTACTTCTGTGGAGAGGAGGGATGAGAATGCCTTCTTATATTTCCTCTGTGGACCCATGTTTTTTCCTTCTTAATTGTGTAGCACTCATTTACATATCTATATAACCAAATAAAAATTCTCTCTGTTTTCATTGTTAGTCATTTCATTTCATTATTTTTTTGACTCTGTTTATTTCATTCATGTAAATCTCCAATTATCTCTGCATCCATCACATTTATTCCTTTTTATAGCCCCCAAAATTCCATTAAATCATCTACACTTTGGTTAGCCATTACAAAATCAATGGACATTTACTTTGTTTCACAATTTTTTGCTATCATGAAAAAGTTTTGCTAAGAATATTAAATAGGAAATTTCTTCTTCTCCGTACTCTCATTAAAGTATAAATCTAATAGAAGAATCATTGGGTTAAAGAGTATGGACATTTTAATCACTTAATTTGCATAATTCCAAGTTGTTTTCTGAAACTGTTTAATGAATTCACATGACTGCTAACAATGTGTAATGATAGTATGCTTATCATCCCACACTCCTCAGACATTGACTATTCATCTTTGTCAATATTTTAGAGATAAAGTGAAAGTTCATTGTCTTGAATTACTTTAACTTATTATTGGTGATTTGGAATATTTTATAACATGGTTATGTTTTTCAAATTTTTATTTTTTATTTTGAACCTAAGAAATAAAATAAATATTTCATAAAATAATTGTAACATAATAGAATAGAAAAAATGATAACACAAGAAACTACATATCTATTATCTATGCTTTATTATTTCTTTTAAAATTGTTTTCATGTAATTTTCTCTACTCCTCTCCTTGCCCCACACTGGTGACTATCATTAGTCACACACATATACAAATATATATACTTAAACATATGTATGTATGTAAAACCATTCTTTATTTACTTCTATTTATCAATTTTCTCTTTGCATGAAAATATCTTCATAAGTCCTTTGTAGTTAATTTGGATATTTATAATAATCAAAATGATGCAGTCACTCAAAGGTATTCTTAAGACAACGTTGCTATTATCATATACATTTTCCTGCTTCTATTCATTTTGCTCTTCATTATTTCATGTTTATCCATGTTTTTCTAAGAATATTGAGCTCATCATTTTTTATAGTAGAGCAATATCTCATCATGCTCTTATGCCACAAATTTTTAAGCAATTTACCAATTGATGGTCCCCTTCATAATTTCCAGTTCTCTGTCAACACAAAAGGAATTGATATAAAGTTTTTAGAGCAAATAGGTTCTTTTACTTTTTCCTTAATCAACTTGGGAAATAGATCTAGTAGTGGCAGTACCAAGTCAAAGTAGGTAGTTTAATAATTTTGTGGGCATAATTTTGGATTGCTCTCCAAAATGAATGGATAAATTCATAGTCCCCTCAGAAGTGAATTAGTGTTCCAATTTTTCCATATCTCTTTCAACATTTGTTGCTTTTACCTTCCATCATTTAAACCAATCTGATCAGTATAAAATGATATCTCAAAGTTGTTTTATTTTGCATTTCTCTAATCAATAATGATTTAGTGCATTTTTCCATATGACTATAAATTATTTATTAATAGCAATGCTATTTGACCACATATATTGGGGAAAGATCATTAATAAAAGTCAACTGTTTATGCATCTTGGATACCAAATCTTTACCTGAAAAATTTTTAAATTTTTTCTCATTCTATTGTAGCCCTTCTTATAGGTTTATTAATTTTGTTTGTGTAAGCCTACACACAGGGTAGTCATAGATCGTATATTTATATAATCTGTCTCTCTTTTAGTTATTTTAATGATATGATCTTTATATGACAGTGACTTCTTATTACTTTTGAGGTTTCCATCATTTTTCTAGTCCCTAGTACTTCTTATTGGCTAGAGTACCAGGATTTGGAGTCAGAAATACCTGAGGTCAATTCTACCTTGAGGACAGAGATTATTTGACTTTTCCTTTTAATCATCCCTTCTTAGCATAGTGTTTGGATGGTAATCACTAAAGAAATGTTCATTTATTGAATTAATAACATTTTCTTTTATTCTCCTGCACAATTTCTAATTTTTAATGTGTCGAGAGGAACTAGCTTATGATGTAAGTAGTTTAGGATGGAGAAGAGAAAGAAATTTATTATCCCTATTCAATTTATGTGACTTGTGTTAAAAATTGCCAATGTCCTACTAAGTTAACGTTTTTTTTTCTTTTTTTAGGGGGGACTATTTCTTTTATGTTATTATAATAACCTTGTTGTGAGAGTAAACATAACCCCCCCCCAAAGATAGAGAAACCTCAAAAACAGTGAGAAAGAAAAGTGTACTTTAGTCTGTGTTCAGATTTCAATGGCTTTGTCTCTGGGATGAGTTACCTTCTTTATCACAAGTCCACCAGAGAAGTTGCTTTACTATTTTTCCCACAATATTTCCCCTCTATTCCTCCCCATTCTCATTTATTCTCTTCTCTCTCTCCTTTTACCCTGTCCTGGCTCAGAAGTGTGTTGTATCTGAGTACCCTCTCCCACAATCTTCCCTCTCTTCTATCACCTACTTCCCCCTTCTCCCCCTTATCCCATCCCTTTCTTTTCCTTTTTCTCTAGGGTAAGATATATTTATATACATTATTAAGTGTGTATGTTATTTTCTCTCTGAGCCATTTCTAATGAGAATGAAGACTAACTCATCCACCCTCACCTTCCCCCATTCCAAGCAATTGCAAAAACTTTATCTTGACTCTTATGTGAAATATCTTAGCTCCTCCTTCCTCTCCTTTCCCTTCCTCCCAGTACTTTCCTTTATCACCCACTGACTCCATCTTATTACTACATTATACCATTATACTCTGGTAGTTTCAATAGGAAAGTCTGAAAGTTCCATTTCAAGAAAAGTCCATCTTTTCCCCTGAAAGTTTTGCTGAGTAGTTGATTCTTGGTTGTAAACTAAGATCTTTTGCCTTCTGGAATATCATATTCAAAGCCCTATGAGCCCTTAACGTAGATGCTGCCAAATCATGTGTAATTCTGACTATAGAGCCATGGTAGTTGAATTGTTTGCTTCTGGAATGTTTTAGTATTTTTCTTTGACTTGGGGATTTTGGAATTTGGCTATAATATTCCTGGGAATGTTTCTTTTGGGATCTCTTTCAGGAGTGATCAGTGAATTCTCTTAATTTGTAGTTCATCCTATGCTTCTAGGATCTCAGGGCAATTTTGCTGTATTATTTCTTGAAAAATGAAATATAGGCTCTTTTCCTGGTCTGATTGTAAGGTAGCCCAATAATTTTTAAATTATCTCTTCTGGATGTGTTTCCAAGGTCAGTTGTTTTTCCAATGAGATATTTCACATTTTCTTCCAATTTTTGGTTCTTTTGATATAGTTTTATTTCCTCCTGATTTTTTGCAGTCATTGATTTCCTTTAGTTCCATTCTACGTTTGAGTGATTTATTTTCTTCAAAGAGCTTTTTTATCTTCTTTTCCAGCTAGCCAATTCTAATTTTAGGGCATTTTTTCTCATTTGCCTTTTGTGTTGCTTTTTCCATTTGGCTTAAACTAGTTTTTAACATTTTATTTTCTTCAGTATTTTTTTGTATTTCTTTCAGTAAGCTGCTGACTTGGTTCTCATGATTTATCTGCATTTCTCTCATTTATCATCCCAACTTTTCCTCTACATCACTTAATTGCTTTTCAAAGTCTTTTTTTTTGAGCTCATCTATAACCTGGGTCCATTGTCTATTTCTCTTGGAGTTTTTGGATACAGAAGATTCAACTTTGTCATCTTCTGAGTATATATTTTGATCCTCCATGGGACCAAAGTCATTTTCTATGGTCAATTTCTTCTTTTTCTGTTGTTTACTCATTTCCTCAGTCCATGACTGATTTTGGAAGGGTTTTGGGATACCCCACCTGGACCTTAATTCCTCCAGGGTCTTATGAGATTGCTGTCATGCCTGTGATCTGGTATGTGGATGACCACAGGCCCTCCCCTCAACCCTGGAGCTGTGAGAAAAGTCCTTGTTCGGCTATGGTAGTATGGGGGTTCAAACTAAGATCTGGATTGGACTGTGGGCAAACAGCTGAGTCCTGCCCCAGAGAGAGCAGAGAGACCTCTGCAGGCTCCCCTGACATCCTTACCATATATGGACTGGAATTCTGGAAGTGCTGGGTGGCTTTCCTGATTCCAGCTGCAAGTTCTCACTGCAGGCCTGCTCTGGGGCTGACCCTCTGCTCTACATTCACTCTGGTGGGGCAGAGTATTCTCACCAGCCCTTCAGGCTATCCTCAGTGATCCCTGGGCCAAGAGGTTTGGAAATCACCCCCTCTGCCCTGGACCCAGGCACCCCCAGGCTCCCAGGTACTACACAGAGCTGTTCATGGAAGGCTGGAGCTAGTTTGCTCCAGCCCAGCTATGCTGCACTGTGGCTGCACTGCAGCTCTTTCCAAATCCTCATCCTGGTGAAACAGACCTTTCCTTCTGATCTTCTAAGTTGTCTTGGACTGGGAAATTGTATCACTCAGTCTTTCTGTGGGTTTTGCCCCTCTAAATTTTGACTAGAGTCATAACTTAATGGCTTTTGGAATTTTGGGGGGAACAAGTATCCAGGGAATTCCTGCCTTCATGCCACCATCTTTGCTCCACTTGACATCAGTTCTTAGGAGACTAGTATTCTGATTCTCAACAATCTAAACAACACTTGAAGAATACTGGTGTTAACTGGTGAACCTTTGATCCTTTCTTGATAAATTGTGGTCATTTCCAATAAGTTAACATTTAATGATCATAACTATCCCATTAAGTGATTGATTGATTTTGATTACTTCATTTCACTCACAATTTAAGTCCATTGTACTTATTATATTTTAGTCATCTTTCACATTTTTCCTGGTTTTGTGGAGATCATATTTGTTTCTGTTTAGATTAAATTTTAATGATACATTTTAATTCTTCTTCATTTCTGAATTTATCCTCTTTACCTTCTCTATACATTGAAATATACCTTTAGGGAAGATTTTAAAAATAAACTTGGGGAAAAACAGTTCAGCAAAATTAATCTATATATCAGCCCAATCTGACAGTATATGTAATGTTCCACATTTATAGTCATCATATCTTCAAGAATGATGAATATCTACTCATATTTTCTCTGGCCTCACACTTCAGCAGAATAACTAGTATCTAATTTCATTTTTCATTCTTTTCATTTGCATTTTATATATATATATATATATATATATATATATATAGTTTAATTAGTTTTGAATGTTTCTTTTGCATCAGTTCATGTAACATGCAAAAACAGATTCAGATAGAGCAGCTCATGCTGCTCTGTATATTTACTATCTTTTACAGTGCTGTAATAGTCTTTATATATATACATATATATATGTGGCATATTATTTAGTCTTTCACTAGTCTATGGATATCTGCTTAGTTTATGGATTCTTTGCAAATACAAATGGTACAGCTATACTATTTTACTATATATTAGATCTTTCTTTGATCTCCTGGGCATACAGAATATTTAAGTCTAAAGTAAGGATATTTGAGTCAGTTTCTTTAGAATATAATGATAATGATTATCATAATAATATTAGATAGTATTTATTGGATTTCCATTATGTACCAGGCATGGTGTTAAAACACTTTACACATATTATTTCATTTCACCATCAAAATAAGTCTTGGAGAGAGGTGTTGTTATTATCTATACTTGACTGTTGAGAAAACTGAGGCAAACAGAAGTTAAGTGACTTGCTCAGTCACATAGTTAGGGAGTGTTGAAAGACAGATTTGAACTTAGGGCTTCCTGATTCTAGGTCCAGTATTTTATTCACTATGAGACTTAGCAGTCTCCTAATTCTAAATTGCTTTCCCAAATTATTGGGCCAAATTTTTAGCTCCTCTATTACTCTCATAGTGCCTCAATTTTTATAGTCTTGCCAACATTGAATATTTCTAAATTTTTTTAATGTAAGACAGGAATCTTAGCATTTTTGATTGTCATTCCTCTTATTGCTAGGGATTTGGAGCAATCTTCTATATAATTGTTTTATTCTCTGACCATTTATGTACTAGGACTGACTTTTGGTTCAAAATATTTGTCTTACTCTTGTAAATTATAAAATATTGTAAAATTATAAATGGATATTATAAAAACCAATTGTATTTCCCTATATAGGTTAGCTATAAGACTCATAAAAATATTTGATGCAAGAATTTCTTCCTCAATACTTTCCATTCTTATTCTAGGTGCACTGATTTTGTTCATTCAAAGATGTCTAGCTTCACATAATCAGAATAATATATTTTATCTTTTGTGATCACCTCTTTCATTCCTTTTCTTTCTCTTCTTATATATAATTGTAACCATATTGATCTAGTTCTTTTCTAATATTTTAAATTTATATATATTTGTATATATAGTTGAACTGATTATTGCATATGGTATAGTATGCTGGCCTAAATGAAATGTTTTATTCTTAATTTTTCTTATTTTCTCAGCAGTTCTGATTAAACAAGATGTTCTTTCTTTGAGTGATATGTTAGGTTTACTGAACAGTGAGGTGTAGGGTGTGTTCAAGGAAGACTAGTACATCTGATATGAGGGCTGATTCCTTTATAGAGTTGCTTTCTACTTTTGATGTCCACCTGAGCCACCTAACTCTCACCTGTAGTTCCAAGAAGTTGTAGCAAATACAGTGACCATACCCTCAGTAAACTGTTTTGGCAAGTAGGCTAAACCAGGTTAAGAGTATCTGAGGGTATAATAATCATGGACAATTTTAGGTTATCTGTGGCAGAGGATACCATCTGTACCCACAGGAAAAAAGGTGTGGAGTTTAAACAAAGACCAAAGACTATTACCTTCATTTTTTTTAAAAAAAGTTGTCTTATGTACTTTGTAATTTTGCTAACTCTTATATTTTATTTTTTCTTCAAGGATATAATTTTCTCTCAACACATTCAATTTTGATCAATGTATAGCATGGAAATAATATAAAGACTCTCAGACTGTTTGCTGTGGAGAGGTGGGGGAAAATGGTAAAATTCAAAACACTGAAAAAAGATATGGAGAAACTACTATTGTATATAATTGGAAAACAAATAAAATATATTTTTTTTAAAAAGAGTAACTGAGGGGTCTCATATCCATCAGTAAGTTAGGTTTGGTGTCTACCCTAAGCATGTGAAGTCTCCCACTGGTGGAATGGGCAGATGAGAACACTTCATTCCTATTGCCATGAAGGCAGCTGGAGCAGGTGCTGTGGGGGGCTTAGGGCATAGTTAGACAAGAAGACACCAAGATCATTCACTGCATCCAGAGCCATTATCAGTTGTCTTGCCTCTGGATCATGATGACTTTGGAAGAGTGAGTGAGGTTGATAACTTCGTGCAACTCTGCCTCACTTAAAAATCCAATTTAAGCACAAATCAAAAGACATCCATTCTATTTTATCATTTCTCTTTGGCAATGCTGAGGGAGACAAAGCTGACAAATGAAGGCCAGATTACTGAAGTCACAGTGGATACACATTTTTCTGGAATGAGCACAGTTACAGGGAAAGCTGTGAAGCATAGGTTTTGCAATCAAAATTAATCTAGTCAAAAAGCTTGAATGCCTCCCAAAAGAAGTGAATGATATAATGATAATGATAACTCATGATAATGAGATTGCCACTTGCAGAAAAATGCCATGCCTATTCTCCTACCATGACAAACTCTGATGAAGTCAAAGACCTTTATAATCAATACATCAAAAGAAGACAAGCTTATGATTCTGGGTAGGTTCAAATTACGAGACATATCAGAATCCTTGGGAAGAATGGAGATGGAAACAGCATAAACAACGTTCATCAAATACTAAAAACATGCACATCTCATGACCTTGTCATAACAAACACTGTTTTCCATTTACCTATTTGAAATAAAATTTACTGGATGCACCCTTGAAGCAAACATTAGCATCTAATAAACCAAATAATTATAAGGAGAAGAGAAAGACAGGATGTGAGAGTGACAAAGGCAAAGTGTGCTGAAGAGTGCTGGACTGAAGACAGACTTATCCTCTGCAAGTTAAATATTCACATTCATTTGGAGTTCTCTCCTCAAGGCAAAATAACTACCAGAAGAATTAATGTCAAGAGATTAGAGAATCTCTGAGTAGGAACAGTTTGTTGCTAACTTGGTGGGAAAACTGAGCCAACAAACAGTTGGCAACAGTGGAGCAAAAAAAAGAATGGGCAGCTTTCAGAGATCTAGTGTATAGCACTGCATTTGCCCATATGGTTCAGAATACTCACAAACATCAAGACTGGTTTGTTAAAATGATGAGGAAATACAGAAGCTTCTAAATGCATAAGGTGAACTCCATAGGGTTTACCAGCTGGATAGTTTATCCATTTCTAAAAAGGCAGTACTTCATTCAATCAAAAGTAAAGTACAAGTGAAACATAGAGAGATTCAGGATTCTCAGCTCAGTAATAATCCAAAGTGTTTTCATGATACCCTGAAGGCCATTTATGGGTCAAAGACCTATGGTACATCTCAACTCCTCAGTACTGATGGAGCCACATTGATTAGTGATAGAGACATTATTCTGGAGAGAGATGGTCTGAACACTTCCATAGTGCTTAACAGACTGTCATCAATCAATGCAGAAGCCATTGAGTGTTTACCTCAAGTTGAAGTCAGTCCCTCCTTAGCTGAGGTCTTGAATGCCATTAGACTCCTTTTAAGTGGCAAAGCAATTGGTGCTGATTCTATTTCAGCTGAGATCTACAAGGCAGAATCTACAATTGCTCATCCAATAGTTGACTGGAAAATTTCCAGATTATATGGCAAGAATAAGTTATCCTCTAAAAATTTAAGGATGCCTCCATAGTCTATCTCTATGAAGATAAAGGGAATAGATTGCCCTGTGACAATCCCAGGAGTATTTCTCTTTTAGTCACTGTTGACAGTATTCTTTCTAGAGTCCTTCCCAATAGGCTGATCCTTCACTTGGAAGATGGGTACCTCCCTGAGATCTAGTGAGGCTCCGGGAAGGGTGTAGGAACAATTGATATGGTATTTGTTGTTCAACAACTCTAGGAAAAATGCCAGGAACAGAACAGAGATATGTAGATCTGACCAAGGCCTTTGATACTGTCAATCATGAAGTTTTGTGGAAAATTATGTCAAAATTTGGTTGCTTGGAGAAGTTTATCAGTATTGTATGACAATTTCACAAAGGCATCCTTGCCTGGGTACTGGATAGTGGAAAATTCTCTTGAGATTACCCAGTTACCAATGGAGTGAAGCAAGGATGTGTCCTTGTTCCAAAGATTTTTACCATGCAGGGCAGCTAGGCAGTGCAGTGGATAGAGTGCCAGCCCTGGGGTTGGGAAGATTTGAGTTCAAATCTGGCCTAAAAAAACTTGGTGATTGCCTAGCTGTGTGATCTTGGGCAAGTCACTTAACCTCATTGACTTGTAAAAATTAAAAAAATATATTTTTATGATGATGGTTTTAAATCATGTTAACAAATGCCTTTTTTGAGGCATCAAGATCAGCTACTGCATTGATTGTAAATTCTTCAACTTGAAGAGGCTAGAAACCAAGATCAGAGTGAAGGAAGTATTGGTGCATGACTTCTGTTTGCAGATGATTTTGCACTCAATGAAGCTTCTGAAGCTCAGATGCGACAAATCCATTCTCTGTTGCTTGTTCTAATTTTGGCCTAACAATTAGCACCAAGAAAACACAGATGCTCCACCAGTCAGCATCACACCAGTCATGTGTAGAACCACCAGATACAAAAAATGGAGAAGGTTTGAATATTGTGGACAAGTTATCTTATCTTGGGCAGTGTCCTTTCCAGGGAGGTACATGTTGACAATGAGGTCAGAGTTAGCTTAGCTGTTCGTGAGGCTCTGAAAGAAGGTGTGGGAGAGAAGTATTAATTAAAAATGAAGGTCTACCAGAGTCATTGTACTAACCTCATCATTCTATTGTAATTAAACTCCTTGAGAAGGCTGTTTGTAATTAATGCTTAGTTCCTTTCACAATCTTCTTGATTTTCTACTGACTTACTTCTGATCTCATCATTCAATTATGCTCTCTAAAATTAGCAATGGAATCTCCTCTCCTCTCCTCATGGTCTTTTCTGTCTTCATCCTTTTTGTCCTCCTTTCAGTCTTTGATATTGATAAGCAATATATTTTCTATATTTCTGTATGCCTGTTTTTTTGTGTGATACTTTTCTTTCCTCATTCTCTTTCTCCTTATATGACTGTCATTGATAAGTGGATAATCACTGGATATTCATCCAGGTCATTCCTGCTAACAAAAGATGTTCCCAAGGGCACTTTTTTTTGGATTCTAGTCTCTTCTCCCGATGTAGTATTTCATTTGTTGATCTGATTAGCATGCATGGATTAAATTATCATCTTTATCTTGGATGATATTCCAACTATTGACCTAGCCTAACCTCTCTTCTAACATGCAGGATCATATTCCCAATTCTCTGATGGACATCTCTAGATGGATGTCCTGTAGACCAAAAGTGTCAAAATCAAATGGAAAAGGGACTACTAAAACATTAGTGTAACAATCTATCTGTTTCACATTGAATTAGCCAGAACTGAGCTGCTGCCCTGATTAACCTTCTGGTGTGTGTGGGGGGATAATTGATCCCAGTTGGGTCTCTAGTTTCCCTCAACTCTTATGCTTTGTTTTCTTCTAGTCTGTCAAACTGGTCATCATGGGTGCCTTCTAACCTCCAAGTGTCTCTGTATCCCTTCTCCTTTAGTCCTCTCTCTTTTTACCTGAGGGGCTGGACAGAATCAATGTCTACTTCCTCTTATGAGTTTGATGTTTGAATAGAGTCATTATTATAGGATATTCCTACATTTGGATCCTAAGTCAAAAACCTTCCATCTTACTTGTGCCAACCTAAGGGAAAGCCTGCAATAAGTCAGGGATGTTGAATTTGAATTTTAAATAATTAAATTATTTTGCATTAATCTGAGAGTTTTTAAAAAATTTTATATGGATATTCTATCTCCTTATTTTAGTAATTCTGTTATAAGTACTCTATCCTGGGCATATAATTGCTTTCTTTCAATATTCTGATAAATAAGTTTTTATTAATCAATTATTGTGCCATATTTCCAGTTGCATGATCCTGTCTTTCTATAGTTCTAAGGATCAAAAAATTGACTACTTATATGCATGCTAGAATAACAGGGAAAGCAGAATATCTGAAACTCAGGGATTTTATAGGATCAGGAAGTTAATTGATGTGACAAAATGGCTGCCATTAAGCCACATAAGCCATATACCATGGAAACAATGTAAAGACTAACAGAATGCCTTCTGTTGGGGTTGGGGGAAAGGAAGCAAGAATGGGGGAAAAGTTATGTTAATGCCTATTATGTTAATGTCAGGTTGAAATAAAATGAATGACTTATTTAGGGAGCAAGATAACTCATAAAATGAGGCCATAGGACTGGGAGACATGGTGAGGTAGAAATTCTATGGGGCCTTTCTCCTCCCCTCCCCTCCCCTCCCCTCCCCTCCCCTCCCCTCCCCTTCCTTTATTTTGAGTTTTACAATTGTTCCCCCCATTCTTGCTTCCCTCTCCGCACACCCAAAGAAGGAATTCTGTTAGTCTTTACATTGTTTCCATGGTATAAATTGATCTCAGTTGAATATGATGAGAGAGAAATAATATACTTAAGAAAGAAAAATAAAGTATGAGATAGAAAAATTACATAATAAGATAATGATTTTTTTATATAATTTGAAGGTAATAGTCTTTGGTCTTTGTTCAAACTCCACAATTCTTTCCATTAATATAGATGGTATTCTCCATTGCAGATATCCCAAAATTGTCCCTGGTTGTTGCACTGTTGGAATGAGCAAGTCCATCAAGGTTGATCATCACCCCCATGTTGCTGTTACAGTGTACAATGTTTTTCTGGTTCTGCTTATCTCACTAAACAGTTCATGCAAATCCTTCCAGGCTTCCCTAAATCCCAATCCTTCCTGTTTTCTAATAGAATAATAGTGTTCCATGACATACATATACCACAGTTTGCTAAGCCATTACCCAATTGAAGGACATTCACTTGATTTCCAATTCTTTGCCATCACAAATAGGGCTGCTATGAATATTTTTGTACAAGTGATGATTTTACCCTTTTTCCATCATCTCTTCAGGGTATAGACCCAGTAGTGGTATTGCTGGATCAAAGGGTATGCACATTTTTGTTGCCCTTCGGGCATAATTCCAAATTGCTCTTCAGAAAGGTTGGATGAGTTCACAGTTCCACTAACAATATATTAATGTCCCAGATTTCCCACAAGCCTTCCAACATTGATCATTGTCCTTTCTGGTCATAATGGCCAGTCTGAGAGTTGTGAGGTGGTACCTCAGAGATGATTTAATTTGTATTTCTCTAATAAGTAATGATTTAAAGGAGGTTTTTTTTTAGGTTTTTTTTTCAAGGCAAATAGGGTTAAGTAGCTTGGCCAAGGTCACACAGCTAGGTAATTATTAAGTGTCTGAGGCCAGATTTGAACTCAGGTACTCCTGACTTCAGGGCTGGTCTATCCACTGTGCCACCTAGCTGCCCCTAAAGCAATTTTTCATAGGGATATGGATCACTTTGATTTCCTCAGCTGTAAATTTCCTTTGCATATCCTTTGACCACTTGTCATTTGAGGAAGAACTTTTTTTAAAAAAAAGTTTGGCTCAGTTCTCTGTATATTTTAGAAATGAGTCCTTTGTCAGAAATACTAGTTGCAAAAATTGTTTCCCAATTTACTACATTTCTTTTGATCTTGGTTATAGTAGTTTTGTCTGTGCAGAAGCTTTTTAATTTAATGTAGTCAAAATTATCTAGTTTGTTTTTAATAATGTTCTCTATTTCTTCCTTGGTCAAAAACTGCTTAATTTCCCATAGATCTGACAGGTACACTACTCCTTGATCTTCTAGTTTGCTTATAATATTATTCTTTATGTCTAAATCTTGTATCCATTTTGATCTTATCTTGGTATAGGGTGTGAGGTGCTGGTTGAATCTAAGTTTCTTCCATACTAACTTCCAATTTTCCCAGCAGTTTTTATTGAAGAGAGAGATTTTATCCCAATACCTGGACTCTTTGGGTTCATCAAACAGCAGATTACTATAATCATTTCTTGCTATTGCACCTAGTCTATTCCACTGATCCACGACTCTATTTCTTAACCAATACCAGACAGTTTTGATGACTGCTGCTTTATAATATAATTTTAGATTTGGTAAGGGTAAACCACCTTCTTTTGCATTTTTTAAATTGAATCCCTGGGAATTCTTGACTTTTTATTTCTCCATATAAATTTACTTACAACTTTTTCTAACTCATTAAAGTAATTTTTTTGAATTTTGTTTGATATGGCATTAAACAAGTAGTTTAGCTTCATAGAATTGTCATTTTTATTATATTAGCTCGACATATCCATGAACAGTTGATGTTTGCTCAGTTATTTAAATCTGATTTTATTTGTGTGAGAAGTGTTTTGTAATTGTTTTCAAAAACATTTTGACTCTCCCTTGACAGGTAGACTTCCAGGTATTTTAAATTGTCTGAGGTTACTTTGAATGGGATTACTCTTTTTTGCTCTTTCTGCTGTATCTTGTTAGTCATATATAGAAATGTGAGGATTTATAAGGGTTTATTTTATATCCTGCTACTTTGCTAAAGTTGCTAATTATTTCTAGTAGTTTTTTAGATGATTTTTTGGGATTCTCTAGGTATACCATCATATCATCTGCTCTTCCTTCCCAATCCTAATTCCTTCAGTTTCTTTTGCTTCTCTTATTTTTTTTTTCACTATTCCAAATATTTTAATAAGAGTTCTCGGCAAGGCATTTAGAACACCAATTTGTGAGGATAAACTCCATTGGAGAGAAAGAGAATACAGAATGCAGGTAACCATGGAGCTGAGGAATTTTCTTGATTTTGGGCAGGAGCTGAGAGTCCACTGCTTTCTGATCAGCCTTGCGCTGCTCTGTAATCTCATATTTCTCTTTCTCTGTGTCAAAAATCTCTCCTTCTTGGTGTCTGGGTTTACGGAGCCTCTTCTTCTTAAAGTAAGCATCAGTAAGATGATTTGGAATTTTTACACCAGAAAGGTTAACCCTAGTAGAGGTGGCAATGACAAATTTCTGATGGGTCCTTTGTAGAGGAACCTGATTGATGGTCAGAGGTCCAGTCACCAGTAGCAAACCACTAGCCGCTGCTTCAGGAAAACCACACTCATGCACCTGTGGCAGCCAGTGAGCATGATCAGAACTGTGCCTGGGGTAATGCTAGAGCGAAGTTTCCTCACATGCTGGCTGAAAGGTTTTTTGCCATGACTTAGGAGTTTTCTGGGCACGTCTTCAGTAGGGTAATACCTGGGCATTTTGCGAATCTTTAACACTTGGTTTCTTCCATTTTTATCACCACCAACTGGCTTTGAGATAGTAGCAGGCACCCTGTCTTTCTTTTTCCTTTCAATCCGGGTTTTTGGTGCAGCATATTTCCACTTGTACATGCCTCTGCGGGAATACATTGCAGACCTGGAGTATCTGCCGATCCCTCGCGCCAAGACTGGGTTTTGACTGCAATGCTTTCGAGATTTTTTCACCACCTTTTCAGCCCCATCTTCCTTTTTGGCCTTCCTTTCCTTTTTTTTCCTTTCTGACCTTCTTTTCCTTTGGAGGCTTTGGGGGGGTTTTTGTCTGCCATCTTGAGAGAAGGGGAAAGAGCTTTTGCTTCTCTTATTGCTGAAGCTAACATTTCTAATACAATATTGAATAGTAGTGGTGATAATGGATAGCCTTGTTTCACCCCTGGTCTTATTGGGAATGCCTCTAGCCTCTCCCCATTACATATAATGCTTGTTGATGATTTCAGATAGATACTGCTTATTATTCTGAGGAACAATCCATTTATTCCTACACTCTCTAGTGCTTTTAGTAGGAGTGGGTGCTGTATTTTGCCAAAAGCTTTTTCAGCATCTTTTGATATGATCATATAATTTCTGATAGGTTTGTTATTGATATAATTAATTATACTAACAGTTTTTCTAATATTGAACCAACCCTGCATTCCTAGGTAAATCCTACTTGATCATAATGTATTATCCTACTGATAACTTGTTGTAATCATTTTGCTAAGATTTTATTTAAGATTTTTGCATCAATATTCATTCAGGAGATAGGTCTATAATTTTCTTTCTCTGTTTTAACTCTTCCTGGTTTAGGTATCAGCACCATATTGGTGTCATAGAAAGAGTGAGGTAGAGTTCCATCTTCACCTATTTTTCCAAAGAGTTTATATAGAATTGGATCCAATTTTTCCTTAAATGTTTGATAGAATTCACTTGTGAATCTATCAGGCCCTGGAGATTTTTTCTTAGGAAGTTCAATAATGGCTTATTGAATTTCTCTTTCTGGGGTTATTTAGGTTTTTAATTCCCTCTTCATTTAATCTGGGCAATTTATATTTGTGAAAATATTCATCCATTTAACTTAGATTGTCAAATTTATTGGCATAGAGTTGGGCAAAATAATTCTGAATTGTTATTTTAATTTCCTCCTCATTGGTGGTGATTTCACCATTTCATCTTTTTTATTTATGATACTAGCAATTTGGTATTCTTTTTTTAAATCAAATTGAACAGAGGTTTATCAATTTTATTTTTTTCATAAACCAGCTCTTGGTTTTATTTATTAGTTCAATAATTTTCTTGTTTTCAATTATATTAATTTTTCAAATTTCTAATGTGATATTTAATTTGGGGAGTTTTAATTTGTTCTTTCATTTTTTTAGTTGCATATTTAGTTCATTGATTTCTTCTTTATCTAATTTATTTATGTAAGCATTTAAAGAGAAAATATATCCCCTGACAGTCACCTTGAGTGTATCCCTTAGGTTTTGGTATGTTGTTTCATTATTGTGATTATCTAGGATGAGATAATTCTTTCTATAATTTGTTGCTTGATCCACTCATTCTTTAAAAGGAGGCTATTTAGTTTCCAAATAGTTCTGTGTCTTTATCTCCCTGGCCCAATATTGCATATGATTTTTATTGCATTATGATATGAGAAGGATGTATTCACTATTTCTGCCTTTCTGCAATTTATAATTAGGTTTTAATGTCCTAGTACATGATCAAGTTTTGTATAAGTGCCATATATTGCAGAAGTATATTCCTTTCTATCTCCATTCAATTTCCTCCATAAGTCTATCATATCTAGGTTTTCTAACAATGTATTTACCTCTTTAACTTCCTTCTTGTTTTTTATGATTAGATTTATCTAAATCTGAGAGTGTGAGGTTGAGGTCTCCCACTAGTAGAGTTTTGCTGTCTATGTCTTCCTGTAGCTCTTTCAATGTTTCCTCTAAGAATTTGGATGCTGTACCATTGGGTGCATACATATTTAGTATTTAAATTACTTTATTGTCTTTGGTACCTTTTAGGAGTATAAAGTTTCCTTCCTTATCTCTTTTTAACAGTATCCATTTTTGCAGGTGCTTTGTCTGAGATAAGGATTGCTACCCCTGATTTTTTTTCACTTCAGCTGATGCAAAATATATTTTGTTCTAACCTTTTACTCTATATGTATCTCTGTGCTTCAAATGAGTTTCTTGTAAGCAGCATATAGCAGGATTCTGGTTTTTAATCCACTCTGCCATTTACTTACATTTTTAAGGGAGAGTTCATCCCATTCACATTCAAAGTTATAATGACTGACTCTTTATTGCCCTTCATGCTATCTTCTTTCTGTGTGTATTTTCCCCCTTTTCCCCTTTATCCATATTCCCCAGTATTTTGTTTCTGAAAACCACCACCTTCAGTGTGTTTGCCATCTTATATAAACCCTCTCCCCTTTCTTTCCCCTTTTCCTTTCCATTTTCCCCTTCTTTCCTTCCTTCTTTTAGTTCCCCATTTTCTTCTCCCTGTCCCTCCCTCCTCTTTTCCTCTTTTAATGCTTGAAAGGTAAGGTAAGTTTCTTAAATTAATTGAGTGTATCTACATTAACTTTAAGCCAGGTCTGATGAGATGAAGATTCAGGTGGTTCTCATCTTCTCCCTTCTTCCCCTCAATTACAATAGGTCTTTTGTACCTCTTGATGTAATGAGATTTATGCCATTTAGTCTTGTCCATACTATCATCTTCTTACTGTTCCCCTTTTTAAGGAGGTATTTTTTAAAAATTATTCTGAGTCACAGAAAAGTGGTGAATGTTCATTAATTCTGGTTAAGTATATTCTCTCTAATAGAGTTACAGTTCTCAAGAGTTATGAGACTCTTTCTTCCAAGTGGGTATAAAGCCATTTTCATCTTATTGGATAGCAGGTTTTTTTCTTTACACTTTTTTAAAAACCTTTTCATGTGTTGCTTGAGGCTACTGTTTGATCTCCAAATTTTCTATTTAGCTCTGGTCTTTTCATCATAAAATTTTGGAAGTCACCCATTTCATTAAATATCCATCTTTTCCCCTGAAGGAGCATGCTCAGCTTTGCCAGGTAGTGGATTTTTGCCTGAATTCCAAGCTCCCTTGCTCTATTGGAATGACTTATTCCAGGCCCTTTGATCATTAATGTTGCTGTGGCCATGTCTTGTGTAATCCTTACTGTGGCTCCTTGTAATTTAAATTTTTCTTTCTGCCTGCTTGCATGACTTTTCTCCTTTATCTGATAGTTCTGGAATTAGGCCACAACATTCCTTGGTGTTTTCATTTTATGATCTCTTTCCAGAGGGGATCAATATATTCTTTCAATAACTACTTTGCCCTCTGGTTCCATGATATCAGGACAGTTTTCCATCACTAAATCCTGTAATATTAAGTTCAGGCTTTTTCTCTTCAATGTTTTCCAGATGGCTTAAAATTCTCAGTTTCTCTCTTCTTGATCTGTTCTCTAGGTTAGTGGTTTTGCTGATGAGTTATTTTACATTTTCTTCTATTTTTTTCAATCTTTTGGTTTTGTTTAACATAATCTTGTTTTCTCATGAAGTCATTAGTTTCCACCAATTCCATTCTTTTTTTTAGAGAAAATTTTTCTTCATTTATCTTTTGTAACTCTTTTTCCAGTTAGTCAGTTCTATTTTGAAGGGGTTTTCTATTTGCCCAATTGAGGATTTGAGAGAATCATTTCCTTTTATCATTTGCCCAATTGAAGATCGGAGAGAATTATTCTCATTTTGTATTTATCCAATTGTATTTTCCAAGGATTTGTTTTCTTGTTGGAAGGTGTTAATTTTCTCTTGTGTTTCTTTTCCCAGTTTTTCCAATTGATTTTTAAACTCCTTCCTGATTTCTTCAAGGAAGTCTTTCTGGGCTGGAGACCAATTCATATTGTCCTCAGCAGTGCTAGATCTCTCCCGGTTAGAATCTCTCTTTTTCTAAATATTTCTCCATGTGCCGTCCCCCTTCTATGACCTTTCTTCATGTTTCTAGGATCTTGTGTAGGGGTGGGGTTGGTTCTCAGAGGTTTCCTTTTGAAGATCCTTTTTTGAAATTTTATTTTTCAAGGAAAATGGGGTTAAGTGGCTTGCCCAAGGCCACACATATAGGTAATTATTAAGTGTCTGAGTCCGGATTTGAACTCAGTACCAGGGCTGGTGCTCTATTCACTGCGCCACCTAGCAACCCGGCTTTTGAAGATCCTAGATGCTTTGTTTAATTGACTTAGTAGTTGTTTTCTCTGGAGTGTTTGGGGCACTCAGCAGCAGGGTTTAAATTGACCTTGAACACTGGACTGGGCCCTAGGGGAGGGAGTTAATCTCTTCTGGTTGAGTCAACTCTGTTGACCAGGCCTTAGCCTGAGGGGGTGGATTTTTTTGTTGTTGTCTGTTCTGGGCAAAGGGCTCCACTGAAAGTATGGAGCTCAGGTCTCTGACTCAGCTGGTTGTTTTCCATCGTTCTCTGAAACTCTGTGCTGGCACTCGCCCTCTAATAGCTCCTCTCCCCCTGGCTAAAGACTCCTCAGCTAAATTTGGATCTCACAATCATTACTCACCAAAGTCTCTATGGCTGAGGCTGGCCCTCTGGCTTCCCCCCAGCTGCTTTTCCTGTGCTGACCCTCTCTTATCTCCCAGTTCACCCACAGTCCCCTGAGACAGACATTCTTGGTACATATTCTTCTCCTAGATTTTCTTTCTGGGTTTTGTCCATGGAATTTCTGTTAAGAAGTTTCTTTCATGTTGTTTCTGAGGGGAAAGAGGAGCACTCAACACAGTGCCTGTCTTCTCTCTGCCATCTTGACCCTTAAGTCTCCTTCTTCTCTCTTCTTCTTCTTTGTCTTCTTCCTCTTCCTCTTCTTCTTCTTCTTCTTCTTCTTCTTCTTCTTCTTCTTCCTCCTCCTCCTCCTCCTGTCTTCTTTTTTACTATGGTCAGAGCAAGAAATATGACAAATTAACCTCTGGAGGTCATGATAAAATTGCTTCTCACATGTCTTCTCAGCAGCTTGTAAGAATCATCATGATCATAATAAATATCTATCATAAATAGTAGGTGCCTGGCACATTGTAGCTAGGTGCTATTATTATCCATTTTGAACACTGAGAAAACTGAGTAGTTTTCTACTACTTTCTACTACAATTACAGATAGTAACTGAGTTACTTGTCCAAGGATACTAGCTTGTGAATGTTGGAGGCTGACCTTGAACTCAGATCTTTCTGTTTTCAAGTCCAGCATTCTCTACATTGAACCACCTAGGTGCCTCATGTCTACAGGCTATATTAACATATATTTGCCACCATTCGCTATCACACACTGGACTCTCAGAAAAAGTGAGGAGTTTAGGGAATGTCTAAGACTTGGACATCATAAGTATATCTTTGGGTTTTTTTGTGCAAAGCATGCCAATGGTGATCAAGATTAGGACAACTATTGCATTGAATAAACTATTATCATAATAATTTGGGGAGTTTAATAAAATACAATGCCAAGGCACTTGCCAAAGCATGGTAGTTTTCCATCTCATCAGAAGGAATGGAGTTTATTTCCTCCCAATTTTAACTAAACTCTGTGGGAAGCCAAGTAGTCCAATATGAGAAAAAGAAAAGGTAGGATAATCTTGGGGTTTTTTGAGAGAGAAATTACTACTTGGCCATTGAAGATGTGTTCTAGAATAACCTAGGTTGGAATGAGGGAATGAAAGGGAAAGACACTGGAGAAAGGATGGCTTTAGTGGTGGCAAATGGAGGGGCTTGATCAGGAAATTTTCTTATCATTTTGATTAATTTCAGAGCAGTAAGTCATTTGAACTTTTTATTGAATTTCTTTATAAAGGGTATGGTTACCTTCCTAGAGGGTAGATACCACATACAATAAATATTCCCAAGATCAATTGTTTGACATTTACAATAGTGGGATGGACTATCTCCAGGGGAGTCAGCATTTTATACTAGCCTATAAAATGGAGACTATAGATCCTGAAAGCCCACAGTGGCCTTGGGTCTCAAGTTATAGATGGGATTCCCCATCCTCTGCAGTCACCAGTGAGTACCTGTGGACAAATCTTATCATAAGTCTATACTCCCTACCCCAAGAATCATTAATTGGGGCTTTGGTATAAAAGCACATAAATGTTACAGTTACTTATCCATTTAGTCTGATCAAATAATTCCTGGATGCTATTAAGTTCTTGGACGCAGTTTTAGAGAGACAGTGGCTTAAATTCTGAACCATGAAATAACTGTGTTGCGAGAAGTGTTGCGAGTTCTTGACACTCAAAATTCAAGAGTCTTAGAATCTTCTAGCTAGAGAAGGTGAATTTCCTAGGCAATATAGCTTCAAAATTTAGACTTTTCACATGAGGGAAATTGTTTGCACAGCCAGTCTTAGAGAATGACTTGAAAGAAGTTCCAAGTTTAAGAATTCAAGAATCCAATCTACTGTAAAAAGATGGGGAATTTCCTGGGAAGCACATTTCTTTTTTAGAGAAGAGGATCACACAGATGTCCTTCATCAGAAGGAGAAGGAAAGCCATGATGTTGATGAAGAAAAGATGGACAATTCTGTACTTTGTTATTACCATGCATTAGCTGGAAAAGAATTTTGTACTTTATTCAGGAGGGCATCACTGAAGACTTTTAAATAGAATAATAATGTTATCTGATATATGCAGAAGAAAAATTATTCTGGTCACAGTATAAAAATTACTTGAAGGTTGGAGATAGAATAGAGGTAAGAAGACCTCTTAGGAAGTCATTTGAATAGTCCAAAGTTAGGGGTAATAGTAATTTTTGTAAGGTATAGATAGTAAGAATAAACAGATAGAAATAGATATGAGATAAAGTATGTAGGTGGAATCATTAGAAATTAGTATGAAAGGTGAGAAGGTTAACAATGAAGGGGAGTAAAGAGATGTAAAGGTAGCTGATTGGGTCAGAAGTGTCCAGGAAAAGCTTTTTTGAGGATGGAGGAAACTTAAACATGTTTTTAGGAAGATCAAAGGAGCCAGTGTCAAGAGAGAAACTGAAGATTTATTAGGGACTTTAGGCTGAACCTTTCTGACTGACCAGCAATGAATAACTGCTTCCCAAAATGGAAATGATGGAAACCTAAAGAAAAAGTGAACACTGATTCTGAAAATCTGTAATAGAGAAGGAGAAAGACAATACAGTCTATCATGCAGATTTTGGCAGAAAAAGATTTCAAGTTGAGATAAATGATATGCTAGATCTATTTACCTATAATTCTAAGAGGGATATAGGACATTCTCAACAATGAAAAATACAAAGAGAAATATTCTAATAAGGAGAAAAAGGAGGCATTTTCTAAAATTGAATGATGTAAAGTCAGTGGGAACTCATTGTTTAACTCAGTTTTTTCATTTATTTCTTTTTTTATAGTATTTTATTTTCCCCATTTACATATCAGGAAAATTTTAGCATTAACTTTTACAAGTTTTGTGTTCCAAAATTTTCTCCCTTCCCTCTTCTGAAAATGGTAGACAGTTTGAAATATTTTATACAAATGCTATCATGTAAAACATGTTTCCATATTAGTCTCAGTTGTGGAAATGGATCAAAAGGAAAAAATAACCACAAAAAAGAATAAATTAATTGAAAAAGATGTCTTCCATCTGTATTCAGAGCCCATCAGTTCTTTATCTGGCTATAGATGACATTTTGCTTTATAACACCTTTGTACTTATCTTGGATCATTGCGTTGCTGAGAAGAGCTGAATCATTAATAGATGATTATCACACAATTTTGCTGATACTGTGATATTGTTTTCCTGGCCCTGCTTATTTAGTTTTACTGCAGTTTATTCAAGTCTTTCCAGGTATTACTGAAATCAACTTGTTCATAATTTCTTATTGCATAGTAGTATCCATTACATTTGTATGCCACACCTAGTTTATCCATTCCCCAATTAATGGAAATCTCCTCAATTGCCAAAAATTTGGCACCATGAAAAGGGCTGCTATGAATAATTTTGCACATATAGGTCTTTTTCACTTTTTACTATCTCTTTAGGATACAGATCTAGCAGTGGTATTGCTGGATCAAAGGTTTTATACAGTTTGGTTACTCATTAGACATAGTCCCAGATTACTCTCCAGAAAGTTCGCTCCAACAACTGTGGTGTTAGTGTTCCAATTTTTCCACATCCTTTTCAATATTTATCATTTCCTTTTGTCATGTTAATTTGATAGATGTGATGGTACCTCAGAATTTTTTAAATTTGCAATTCTCTAAACAAAAATGATTTAGAGTACGTCTTCATATACCTATAGATAGCTTTGATTTCTTCATCTGAAAACTATATCCTTTGATTTTTTCAATGTATTTTTCAATGTATTTTCATTGTATTTTAACGTATTCTTATATTTTTTATTGTATTTTATTGTATATTTTAAATATTATTGCATTCTTATATTTTCAATGCATTCTTATAATTTTTTCAATGCATAATAAATTTGATTCAGTTCTCTCTATATATTTGAGAAATGAAGTCTTCATCTGAGATAGCTGCTTGTAAAGATTGTTTCCCAGTTTTTTGCTTTCCTTCTAATCTTGGTTATATTGGATTTGTTTGTGTAAAAGCTTTTCAACTGAATATAATCAAAATAATCTATTTTACATTTTGTAATACTCTCTCTTGTTTTATCATGAATCTTTCCCTTCTTCATAGATCAATTTAGATTAAAAAAGATTGTATCCAGAAAATAAAAACAAGGGTAATTGCCAGTAGATGTATAAATATGTACTATTTATATTATTCAAGAATGCCCAAGTCCAGAGTAAGCTGCGAATGATGAGCAATTCTAAGAACCACAAAGAATGCTGTTTAAATCTATTTTGGTGAAAAGATGCAAATCAAAGAGAAGCAGTAGGACCTCTGTTTAGAGTAGATGGGATATATCTGTGAGATATTGTAGGACAGGCTTTTATCTCAACCCCTTGTTGATCGAAAAGTACAATAAATTTATGCTACCTCCTGACTTCTAGGAATGTAGATGAAAGAGATATTTATTTATTCAGAAGCTTTTTCTTGTTTCAAGTATTTATGAATAGCAGGGTTTTGTTCATTTTTGAAGGGAAACTATGGATAGTGCCTAGACCTTAGACATATTGAGCTCCATTGAGAACAATAATATCAGCCAGTGTTAGATGAGCTCTTCAGGTGTTTTTCCCTCAACTGGGGGTTCAAGTTCATGGGTCAAACCTACATTGCTTGTTTATCAGCTTTGGAGGTCACTGGGGGACTTTTGCCTGCCAGGATAATGTCTCTCATAAACAAGGATTCATCTTGGGAACTGTGAATTGGGTTGTTATTCTTTGTTCTTTATGGCCTTCTGCTTTTGTTTCTCATTCCCCCCCCCCCTCGCCACCCTTTCCTCTCCTCCTCTTATCCTTAAGCAATCCTGGCTGTAATACTTAATAGCCACATGGGGAAATCTCATGGTGGGGGGCAGTATTTAAGTAGATTGTTTACAAAACCCAGTCACGGTGACACTGTCTGGTATAGCTGGTCAGGCTGTTCAGAGATATAATGAAGACAGTGAAGTCTTATTAAGTCCTATTCCTGTCATGGGGTCCAGTATATAATTTTTGTACTTTTAAAGTATTTTACGTACACTTCCCCCCACCTTTTTCACAGCAGAGAAAAATGATGTGCCTACAGTCTTAGAAAAAAGAAAAAGAAATGTAATTTATGATGGGTGTTATTGGTTTTGAAAATTTTGAGTCTAGTTCAGATATGCATTTTTACTTATTTCTGACCCTTCTCCTCAGGGTAGGTAGTAGCAGACCTCAGTTCTCTACTTATTGCCATGGAAACCAGATCTGGGGCTGACTTAACAGCTTCAGAAATGTTCATTGGTTGGTGGGTTTCTTGGTGAAGTTCTTCCCCAGATATAGCAATCTCTGGAGCCCAATTCCTTATTTCTAGTGTGCTTATTCCGTGTGTGTGTGTGTGTGTGTGTGTGTGTGTGTGTGTGTGTGTGTACATTTATTCACTTGAATTGCAGCTACTTTGATCTAAATTCTTCTTAAAAAGAACAATATAGGTCAACATCTAACAGGATAATTACTATCACCCTGGCTACTTGCCATAATCATTGATAGATAAGTAAGCTAAACAAGTGAAAAGCTTCTGTACTTTCTTTCTGTAAGAGAGATCAGTCATTCATATGACCATGGAGACTTTCCTCCAAGGGGCTGTCCTCATGGGTTATTCACTCCGTGCTTTGTGGTCTCTTTCCTCACTGTCATTCTATGAATCCAATTATATTTAGAAGTCAGGTGAGGCTGATCAGAGGCCTCTGCTGTTGAAAACATCACAGTTCCTCCAGTCCTTTCTCTAATGGAAGGAGCATATTATAGGCTAGGTCCTATTGCTATTTCATGCACACCCTATAACATAATAAGATGCAAATATTCCCTGCAATGCACCAACAGCACTTAATTAGATATTCCTTTGGGCTAATGGTGGCTCATACTTCAGAATAAAGTTGCATCTCAGTGGAAAATTCAAACTATCCAACAACCCTGGCTGGGAGCTTATGGATTCAATTTCTAATAGAATATTTTCAGAAGCAATTTTCAAGGTGTTTTAGATTATACTGAAAGAAGCAGTCTGTCTCCCTTGTATTATGAGCTGACTGAATAGCTGAACATTAGAACTTTCATACAGAGAGTCTCTGAGAAAATGAAACCCTTCATATGCACTGCATGGAAATGGCTATTTTTGCTGTGAGCTAAAGGACATCATTTGTTTAGATAATTCTTTGTCTATATTACCACCCTTTGTGTGGTAGTGACAGGCATTTCAGAAATGATTGAAGAAACAAAGATCAATGAAGATATGTACCTTGGCCTATAGTTCATAAGAAGGGATATTTTAAGTGCCTCTTATATACACTTATGGTAGGGCCTAGAGATACAAAAACAAAGATGAATCAGTACAACTTTAAGGAGCTTACTTTCTGTTGGGAAAATATAGGGAATATAATGTGTATACAAATTATTTGAAGAGGGAGAGGATATGCATGGCTGGGAGAATTAGGAGAGAAGTTTTCATGGACTAAGCAAACCTCAAGTGAGAATCAAAGGAAAACAAGAATTTTGTGAGGTCAATAAAGGAGAAGATTGGTGAGTTCCTTCTAGGCATGAGAGATACTCATTTGAAAGCAAGAAAATAAGAGATAAAAATATTAAGCCTAGGAACGACTTGTAGTATGGTTAGAAACAACCAATTTGTGAATGGGAATGATAGGAATATGAAATCAGTTTTTTAAAAGAGCAAATTGGTGACAGATTATGAAGTTTATTAAATGCTATGGTTGATGGCTCATGTCCTAAAAGCAAAAGAATGATATTAAAATCTTGAGAGCAGGAATGTAAAGTAGTGATAACCATGCCATAGGAAGGTTATTGTATTTATCTAAGTAGAAGATTAAATGGAGAATATAAAAATCTAGGAACATGGAGAACAATTACGTGTCTATTGTAATTGTCCTGAAAGGTGGTGGCCATGTGAATATTGATTTGGTTACTAGTTGAATAAGGTGCATAGAAGACAGGGATAGGGAGAGAGGAAAGGAAAAGGGTTGTGATCCTCAGAGATGGAAACGATAAGGGTGAATTTAACAGGAATAGGGAAGTTTAGAGGGGTGACTATAGAAGAGAAGTTGATATGGGTTTTTTTCAAGCAGAGTTAAAAATATTGCTAAGACAATCAAGTGGAGATATCTGATAGACAGTTGTCAATACTGAATTGGAATTTAGGAGGAAAAATTAGGACTGAAATTAAGATTTGGGAACATCTCCACAAAAGTAACAAATTCATGAAAGAAGACAAGTTCAATAAAAGAGGGAAGGTAGATAGAGAAAATAAGAAGTGATGATGAATGAGAGAAGGTATATGAGGAGTTGTCAGTAGATAGGAGTAGAACCATGACAGAATAATGTCATGGAGGCGAGGAGATGGGAGTATATAGTAAGTTAAATAAAAGCTGCTGAAAAATCAAAGAGAATAAGGACTGGTAAAAATCCATATGGTTTAACAGTTAAGAGATCATTAATGACCTTTGAGGAAAAAACACATCAGTAGAGTTATGGAGTGAGAAGACAGATTTCAAGAAGCTGAGAGGTGGATTGTTGGTAAAAGTGGCAAAGTGAAAATAGAGAGTGTGATGATTCTAGGAATGTGCCAGTGAAAGGGAGGAAAGATAGAATGATAGTATAAAGAAATTACAGAGTCAAGTAAGTTTTTAAAGGATTTTTTAAAGCAGTAAAAGCAATTAAGATTTTAAAATGAGGAGAAAGGGAATAAGAATAGATGCAAGCTCTTCAAAAGGATGTAGAGAATGTAGAGAAGGGCACAAGTAGAGAAATTAACTTCATCAATAAAGGAATCATCTGTTCCTCAAAAACAAACAAAGGAGAAGATTCATGGACCCCTGCTATATTTTAGGTTCTGTGTTTGGCACTGACAATACAAAGGCAAAAATGAAATAGATTTTTGACAGAAAGGAGCTTTTTGCTTTTAGCATGGGAGAGATGTACAGGCAGGAGCAGGGGCAAAGTGGATAAATTCCTGGGGTCAAGAAGACATGAGCTAAAATCCAGCCTCATACACTTAACTTCAACCTGATTCATTTTCCTTATTTGTAAAATGGAGACCGTACTATCAACTACTTTTCAGGATTTTTATAAAATGTGATAATATTTATAAAACACATCACAGTCAGAAAGTTCTACTTCAACTTTATCATCCTGAATATTACTATATACAAAAATAAGAATAAGTACTAGATTGCTTCTTTCAATGTAGTCTGGCCACCATCTCTGAAACTTATAGTCCCAGAGAGCACATAGTCAGTATGTGTTTGAAGTAGATGAGGAACTCTTGTCTTCCTGGTTCTATGTTTCATTTCTCTCTATGAAATAAATTAAGCAATTAAGTGTACTAGCAGTTAGGTGCATTAGGAAAGGGTGGGGTGGCTAGGTGGCTCAATGGATAGAGCACCAGCCATGGAGTCAGAGGGACCTGAGTTCAAATCCCGTCTCAGACACTTAATAATGACCTTGGACAAGTCACTTAACACCATTTGTCTTGCCAAAAAACCTAACAAAAACAACCAAAGAAAAGGCCTTGTATAGAAGAAGGCACTTGAGCTGAATCTTGGAGGAAAAAATATTCCAAGAAGTAGAGGTTAAAAAAAGTGTATTCTGTATGGGGGATAGTCAAGGTAAAGGTACTTGAATAGGAAGTAGAATGAGGACAAAGAATAATAGCAGGAAAGCCAGTTTGCTTGTACCATAGAGTACTTGGAGATATATATATATATATGATTTGAAAGGTTTATTTAGGGTAGGTTGAAAAGGACTTTAAATGCCAAAAAGTAGTTTGTGATTAAGATCCTAGAAGCAATAGGGAACTTCCAGAGCTATTTCTAAGCAAAAATCACTTTGCCAGCATTGTGAAGGAAGCATTTAGAGTGAGGAGAAATTTAAGGCTGGAGGACCAATTAGGAGATCTTTTTAATAATCTAGTTGTAAGGTGAGGAGGACTGGAAGTAGGGGAAATCACTGTGAGAATAAAATGGAACAGATGTGAGTGAAAATGTGAGGAAAAAAATAGCAGGATTGGCAACTGATTGGATATGTGGGACGAGAGGGAGCTGGCAGCTGAAGATGTTTCTGACCCTATTAGGAAAGGTTGGAAAGAAGGATGCATTTGAGAGATGGGTTATATTTTGTATGTATTGTATTTGAGATGCCTGTGGAATATGTAGTTAACAGTGTCCAACAGGCAATGTCCATCATATCATATTGATGATGTGGTATTCTTAGAGCTCATGAGAGAGACTGGGGTTTATGTACACATAACCACCTACATATAGACATGGACATAGACAAAGACATAGACATAGATATGGACATAGACATGGACATAGACATAGATATGGACATGGACATGGGCATAGATAGGGACATAGATATAGATATATGGTATGTATCCCTATATGTGTGTGTGTGTGTGTATATATATATATATATTATATATATATATATATATATATATATATAATATATATATATATATACATAGTTACAGTTATAGTGTCATTAGTCATCTGCTAGAAATGATTAATTGAACTCTTGGGAGCTAATGAGGTCACCCAAAAGATGGAGTGAAGATTGTTAAGAAAAGAGGATTTAGGACTGAGTTCTAGAGGATATATAATGTTAGCGTTCATGCAATGGTTAATGACCCAGAAAAGAAAACCAAGGAAATGCAATGTATGCAAGTGAGTGATATCTAGAGTGGAGAAGGTATACAGGAGAAGATGGTTGGCAGTAGCAAATGCTGAAAAGGATGAGAAAAAAGATGACTAGAACTAAAATTGAAAGATTTCTAGTTACCTCTGTGATCATCCTAAATCATTAATTATTTGCCTTGGATAATAGTCCATAGAAACTTAGACTTAGGACATGAAAAGAACTTAGAGGTTCATCTAATGCAACCTTCTTATTTCTCAGATGAAGCTTAGTAAGATTAATTGGCTTGCCTGTATTCATAGAGGTCGTAGGTGGCAGCACCACAATTCAAACCCTGTTCTTTTTGACTCCAAATCTAATGCTCTTTCTATTATACCATAATGCCCTTTGGAAATGAAATAAAAATACTATGATGACATGGTCCACAGATTAAGTTAATTTTTTTGAGGGGAGGTCAGTCAGTATGAAGAATGAACTTATATCCTAGAAAGTCAGGTCTTTGTGGAGCACCAAGATATGAGTTTTGGGTGACCTCAGGATACTATAAATGTGCTAGGGTGTCACAACAAAAAGGAAGAGGGATCTTCATGTGCATTATATGTTATAAAATGAAAGGAGGTCTTAACATACTTGAGTAATTTGTTCATTTTGCAATGAACAATTGTTCATATTGCAATTTCTCCTTTTGTGACAGGCATTGTGCTAGATACAGACAAAAAAAGATAAAAGAAAACACTTCTTTCCCTCAAGGAACTTATATTCTACAGGAGAAAAACAACACATCTAAAGGCACATAAACACAAAATATGTACATAGTAAATCTAATGTATACCCTCACTTTGCAGTTGAGGAAACAGGCCAAGAAAACTAATTGATCTATCACAATTTATTAATAAATAACTATTTGGAACTTTCCTAGACCCAAAGAGTTCACATTCAAATGCATACACTAATTGTATGACCCTGGATAAGTCACTTAACAACTATCTACTCCAGTTTCCTCATTCATAAAATGGCAATAAAACTAGCACCTTCTTCCCAGAGTTGTGAGAATCAAGTAAAATATTGGAAAAGTGCATTGCAACCCTTTAAATCTCTATTGCTCTTACTCTAACTACTGCTATCACTATTACTATATACCACTGATGTCCCAGGAAACTGAATTGCTTCCATTTCAATTTCCTTAGAAATATTCTGATGATCTACCGGGCAAGATAAGGTACTGGCATTGAAGTTCTTTCTTGAGCTAAACTGTCAAGAATTCAAATTTTACTGCAAAGAATGCAACTCTGATGGAGTGGCCATAGTAATGTCAAATGTATTTTTCTAAAGAATATTTTATGCATAACTCATGCAAGGGAGATACTCAAATGATGGTCAAAAGAAGTGATACCAAGGCACTTTCAGTTTCTCTGAAGAATCTGATTGCATGACAGGGAGATACTAGAAAAGGATGACTCAGTATGACATTCCCTGTATCAAAAATGGCACCATGCTCTATGAGCCAATTAGATTTGCAGTAGGTCAAAAGAAACATGAGATGTATAGATTTAGACATCTCCATCCAAATGTTCACATGAACTATTTGTGCCTAACCTGTAGTAGGGTGTCTCCATCTCATATTGTCTGATTAACCACAATTAGACACATTAAATCTTCACTCTAATATGGTGATGTCACTTTGGTCCTCTCCAAGAATGAAGGACAACAACCAACTAAGTAACTAACCAATTACTATCATTACCACCACCACCACTACCACCACCATCCTTACTTTTCTCCCTCTTCCTTCAATTCCTCCTCCTCTTTTTTCTTCCTTTCCTCTTCCTCTAATTCCATACTCTTTGGTCAAAGAGTAACCTCAACTACTCAACTTTCCTTAGGGCAGCTCTAGGGCTAAGTATATTCCTTTGAACCTTGGGAAGCATCCCTGGTTTATAGTAATAAGTCTGGACATGGACCAACTACAAAAAGAAATTTTTTATTCATGCTGAAAACTGAAATTCCTTAACAGCAAGGTCATGTCAGAATACTCTATTTCTATTCTTATCACAATTTTGACTAAAAAAATAAAAAATCAAAAATACTAACAATAAAATAAATTATAGAAACATCTTAAAAAACTAATGAAATTGCCACTGTACTCAGTGGTAACTATTTCAGAGTTTTGGAGCTATGTGTAGTCTCTCCAGAACTAAATGATTAACTCCATAAGATCAAAATAAATTGATCCTAGATTTTGAGCTAGAAGGATCCTAGTTTATCTGTCATCTCCCTTTTAACATGTGAGGAAATTGAGACCCAGAGGGATTAAGTGAATTGCTCAAGTTCATAAAAGTAGTAAGAAACAGGTGCCATTTTACTGCCATCTGTCATGGTGTTATTTTTTTTTTTTGCATGTATTTCAGATGCCATCTAATCCTTGGCTATGCACATTTTAAGTACTTGATATACCTGGGTTAAAATACACACACATACACACACACACACACACACACACACACACACACACACACAACAAAACTCTTCTACCCATTAAGATAAAAATGGAATTTGTACTTTTAGAATTCCTGCAAATCAAAGACCATAATTTTTTCCCTCCTAAACACAAGGAATCATAAATAGAAATATACTAGATAGTAAAAGTATATGGATAAAATTAAAGATTAATTTAGATATAACAATGCTTTTAGATTTAGGAAACCTCTTTTTCCCAAACTTTGTTTATGTTTTTACTGAGTGTTTTAAAATATTAGTTGACTTATATTGCATTTTAAGACTGTTGCTCATATCAAATCTTAGAGGTAGGCAATGTAATTATTTTTATTGACAAGCATATTTTACTTCTAAGAAAACTAAGTTCCAAAGAATAGAAATTATTTGACTAGGGCCACATATTCAATCAGAATTAGAACTTTTCTGAGTCTAAAACAAATACCTTTTATAATACTCCTTTAATCATCATTGGTGCTTCAAAAATTAATTCTAGAATTATTATTGTACTAATTTATATCTGGACCTTTGATTTCGTAGGGTGAGTCCTATCAATGTGGAAACTCCTTCCACTAATGAAAATGACAACTCATCTATAACTTAATTTAGAGAATTGTTAGGGGTACTGGGAAAATAATTGACTTGTCCATGGTTTCACAGTTAGGATACATCAGAGATAATACTTGAATCTAAGTCTTCCTTTTCCCCAAAAGTATTCTTCTATCCACTATACCTTTAACCCTAATATTATACAAAGGTATAATAGTTTTATTCACCATTGTTAGCATTTTCCTTTGTAAGTACCCTGAAATCTTTTTTTTTATATGGGCATATATGTGTGGATTTATTTATCTATGTATTATTTCTACTTGGTGAAGGCCTATGAACAATTGTAGTCTAATCTTTAACTCATCCTCTTTTTAACATCCTGGTTAGTGCTCGACACCAAATAACTATAGTCTAACTGACTTGCACTAGGACAGAAAAATGGAGACAATCAGGATACACCTATTTTTCTCTCTTTTTCTAAAGCATCTTGGGCTATTTTATATTCCCCATACCACAAATATAAACATTGTTAAAAAGATCAAATTTGTATATACAAAAAAAAGGCAATCGCCCTGAAGTAATCTTGTTTTATTTTCTCTCTCACTTAGACAGCATATGTGAAACCAATTAGAAGATGAATACTAATACAAGTTTAAGAAATTTTCAGTAAGTTTGTAGCCCTTCTCATGCAGTGTATAATATGGAATTCATAATTTTCTATATGTTCAAGTCAGGTCACAATAGCATTAGCAGATTATTTAGCTTTAGAAGAGCCATTGCATGAAGAACCTCAAGGATTTATTTTTATTTTTGATGTATGGGAAAGGTGACTGTTATGTATGTGAATAATTATGTCTTTCAACTACATTGGTTTAATTTTATTTCATCATCATAATTTCAGTTTAACTGAAAAGATTTGGAGATTCAGGGATGAATACTATCATATTTAAATTGTAAACCATATCTGGGGATCAGATACTTCGTTATCCCACAAGGGATACTGTTTGCCATTATGCTTTCCCTTTGAGTTCTACAGGGTCCATGGTGTACTTCTAGACCCTCTGGTAGCCTGGAAAATTCATTCATATATTCAGTGGTATATACTAGGTAACTAAATAACATACTAAGTGGTTCTGTGGAGGGAACAGAAAGTAATATCAAGTGATTAGCCACTCAGCAGGCATTTTATTAAACACCAATTACCTGTCAGAAACTGAGGATACAATCACAAATGTTAAATGTTCCCTGTCTTCAAGAATATAACAGTCTAGTCAGAGGAATCAACACATACACACATGCATAGGTATTTACAAAATATACACAGGATAGTTTTATTAGAATTACAACAGAGCTCTGAGAACAGGAAAGGTGATGTAAAAGGTGAAGCCTGACCTGAGACTGAAAAGAAACTAGGTATCCTAAGAGGCAGAGATGAGGAAAGGATATATTCCAGGCATGGAACTGACATGTGTATATATATATATATATATATATATATATATATATATATATATATATATATATCTACATCTACATCTATCTGCCTCTGCCTCTACGTCTACGTCTACATCTATATCTATATATGTTTACTCTCTGCTAAATGTAAAAAAAATTTTATCTCCAAGAAAGGACACTCTATATTTCAAGCCTCCCTGAAGCTCATGGACCACTTCAATAAGCATTTGTTAACTATACACTATATACTAGGTAGCCATTGTAATAGGTACTCAAGATAAAGACAAAAGGAAAACAATTCTTGCCCTCATGGAGTTTTATTCTATTTGATTAGCATTGAGACCTAAGACAATGAAAGATGAAAAAAAAAACTCATTAAGCCCTCTAATAGTTTCTTTGCTTACATACTCTCCTGCTCTAGCAGAGGTATGGTGGATATTCATGGAAATCACATAATTCATCTTCCACTGAGAGATGATCTGAAGAAGTGCCCCTTTATTGCCCTTGGACTCTGAGTAAATCCAATTCCTACTGTCCCTGATTGTAGGTGTATATTGCTTTCTCAGGAGGAATGATCCAGGAATGATACCAAGATATCAGAGGAATGTGCTCACAATAGTTTTATCTTGTTGTGAGGGAGTCCTTTCTCTTGGGGGACTGCTTGATAAAGTAATAAGCTCTCTGTCAATGCAGTTGTTCAAACAGAAGTACTTGTCAGGGAAATCTCAGAGAGGATTCTTGATTTGGGTAGGAGATTGGACTAGATGACTACTAAGGTACATTTCAATGCTCATAAAGATTTATTATGTAATTGTTCAGGAGTTCTGTGTGAAAGGAATACAGAGAATACTGAGCATGTTCCAGGGTATCTTTCTGGATAACTTTCTTTTTCCTTAGAAACAATGGCTAGAGTGCTGAACCTGGAGTCAGGAGGAGCTGAATTCAAATTTAGTCTTAGATTCTTAGTAGTTGTGTAACCCTGGGCAAATGCTTACTTTCTGTCTGCCTTAGTTACATTGATTATAAAATGGGGACAACAATAGTGTCTAGCACTTAGCACTGTGTAGTCACAAAGTAGCACATAGTAGGCACTTAATTTTTTTTGCTTCTTTTCTTTCACATGATCAACTGAGAGGTCTTAAAAAGAAAATGCTTGGAATTTTAGGAATTATTTAGGAAAACATTAAGAATTATAAAGGTTTCCTCAGTGGTTTATATTCCTCTCAAAATAGCTTAGGGTCACTTGGAAGCAGGGCTATACTCTATTTTTGGTGATGCATGGTTTAGTACAGATTTTTTTTCATCAGTTGTGAAGTAATTGAATTGAGAATTCTCCCTGGTAATGTTCATTAGTCTACTCTGCATTGGCATTATTGAGACAGTCTAAAATATGATGCCTGGTTATTTCTAGAAGATAAAAATAGATTGAGTGAACTCAGCTTTTACATTTGGTGTCTAAAACCAACTTGTTAGGTATTCACTTGCAACAGCATGAAATCTTAATGAAGAAGCTTAAAGTCTAATGGTTCACCAGAACACAGAGTATTTAGAGACAGAAAAACAAACTATCACCACAAAAGGGCAAAAATGACCTCATCCTGGACATTTCTTTGTTTATAGTCTGCATCTCTGAACTGACAGTAGACAGAGATCACAAGGGGGCAATGTCACTGGATTTTAGATAATTATACAAACATGATCAGATGCTGGCATATCAGAGACCTTAGTATTGACTAAATGCCAGTGCAGCCACCTTAAATGTGTGAATGGAAAGCTACTGCAAGGGATTGAGATTTCACACACTTTGATGGGACGCTATCCTACTCTGCTATTTACCTCAATCATTAGTACATGTTGGATTTAAAAGATACCTCTCTTGGAGTCTCATTTTTTATTTGACAGTATGTTTGAAACACGAAGGTATTAAGGATGGGCTGGAACAGGAATGGACCAATGAAGAAATTCTTTCTCCACCAATATAGATGTATTTGAACCACTAATATTTACCTGAAAGCCCTGAAAGAAGTAGCTTTTCCAGAATCACACTTCAATGTTTGGGGTAGTTAGGTGGTACAATAGATAAAGCACTGACCTTGGAGTCAAGAGGACAGGAATTTGAATCCATACTGGCTGTGTGACCTTGGGCAAGTCACTTAATCCTGATTGCCTCACATCCAGAGCATTCCAGTTGATTCCAATTCCAACTGTTTCATATCTGACCACTAGACCCTGATGGCTCTGGAGGAAAAGTGAGGTTGATGACTTAGCACAGCAACCACCCCTGTACCCCCAGTCATATCCAATTCAAGTACTTCTCATGGCATCTTCTCCCTAATGTCATGGTCTTCTTCAAGAATGAAAGACAAAGAAAGGAAACATTATTAGAGACTAAACTTGAGTCCAGGTCTTCCTGATTCTGAGGACAGCTCTCTCTCTCTTCACTATATCAGTTAAAAACATAGGAATCTTAAATTTGGGTCATATGATCTGACAAAGACTATTCTGTTTGCCAAACCTCACTAACTATCCACTTTCTTTTCTTGAAATCAAGATTGTTCAGTCTGTAATAGAAATGTAGATTAACCATAGCTATGGAATTCTTCTGCCTTTAGACCTTCTCAGATTGAATTTGCTGAGAACAATAAGATTAAAGTCCCAATTTCAGTCACTATGGCTTTCTCTACAAAAAATAATAAACTTACTAAATGGGGACTCATGAATTATGTTTTCTAGGAGAGGGAATAAATATATAGTTGTTTCTGGATCAAGACTGAGGGAGGAATTAAAATAATGTAGGCACAACATGAATGCCCTTTCTTGATCTGAATTTGACAGCTCTCTCTCTTCTTATTGCTATCCTACCAGCCTTAGGTTGAAAATGTATTCTCATTCCCTTTTGTGTCACAAGTTTTAGAGATGTCCTTCCCATTCCAGGTATGGAACATTCTTAATTAACTCTTTGGCCTTCTTAGGGCTGAGGCATTGATTTTAACTTCCAGCAATACTAACAAGCTCCCTTTTGAAGAAGCTATTTTTCTTTTAGACTGAACAGAAATATCCATTCTGCCTCCTCAAATGCAATTAAAAAAAACCCCTAAAGAAAAACATTTGTCAAACAAGTAGGACTTTTGTTAGATCTTGATTCAATCAACAGGCATTTACTAAGTGACTGTTCCATGCCAGGCTTAATACTAGGATAAGGGGATGCCAAGACAAAACACACTCTGCAACAGATTTTGCCCTTAAGGAGTTTGTTTTCTATTTATCTTTTCCTAGAGGCTGCAAGTTGTGATATGGAAGCAGGAGGACCTGAGTTCAAAACTGAACTCGGTTGCTTACCTCCTGACCTTGAGCAAGTCATTTAACCTCTGGCAGCTTCAGTTCCCTTGTCTGTAAAATGGAAATAATAATAGCACCTATCTCACAGGGATGTGCAGATAAAATGAGATAATATTTGTAAAATATTTTGTCAACATTAAAGAGTTATATACATTCTTCTCCTCCTCTTCCTTCTTCTCTTCCTCTTCCTTTTCCTTCTTTTCATTCTGTCCTGATAACTTACTAATTGACTTGCTTATTCTCCTACTTCTCTTTTCAAATATCCAGGCTGTCTGCATTTTCTGACCTTTATCATCTTTCAGAAATGCATTTCTTATGCAAATTAAAACAACTGTGAGGTATCATGGCACACCTATCAGATTGACTAACAGGAGACAAAAAAGGAAAATGATCAATGTTGGGGAGGTTGTAGGAGAATTGGGATATTAATGCATTGGTGGTGGAGTTGTAAACTGATCCAACTATTCTGGAGAGCAATATGGAATTGTGCTCAAAGAGCAATAAAACTGATCATACCCTTTAACTCAGCAATAATAGTATGAGACATATCCCAAAGAAATCATAAAAAATGGAAAAAGTCCTACATATTCCAAAATATTCTTAGCAGCTCTTTTTGTAGTGGCAAAGAATTAGACATTGAGTGGATACCCGTTAATTGGGGAATGGTTGAATAAGTTATGGCATATGAATATTATGGAGTACTATTGTTCTATAAGAAGCCATGAATGGTCATACTCTAGGGAAGCCTGGAATGAATTATAGGAACTGATGGTGAGCAACAACTAAGGGAACATTGTACACATCAGCAACCACATTGTGAGTTGATCAACCATGTTGGATATAGCTCCTCTCAGAAGTTTAGAGAGCTAGGAAAACCCTAGAAGACCAGCTATGGACAGTGCTATCTACAACCAGAGGAAGAAAAACCAAACCAAACCACACTAAAACTTTAAAAAAAGACCCAAACCCTATAGAATCTGAATAAACACTACATTCACTTTTTAAAAATTTCTCTTGTGTATTTCTTTCCAATCTCATGGTTTTCTTTCTTTTCCCTTAATCCTAATTCCTCCTACTGAAAATGATTAATTTGTAAACATGTTAAACACATGTGTATGTACAATATTGACCTGACTGTTCACTGCTGAGGGGAGGGTGGTAGGAAGGGAGGGTGGAAAGAAGTTATTTAACTTACAAATGTGCATATGCATGTGAATGAATGTTGAAAACCTTTTATAACTTGTAACTGGAAAAATAAAATATCAATTAAAAAAAGAAATGTATTTCTTCTTCAAACCTAGCTTCTAAGAGACCAGATTTTTTTCAAATTTTATATTTTAAACCTATTTTGAGTGAAATAATTTTTAAGCATAGCATTTAAATACTCAAATTACTCATACATCCAGGAATATGAAGAAGACCTGTGATTTCATTGGCATAGGAAACTCCTACCAAAGCATGATTATATCTTCTCTGCAACTTAGAATCTCAGAGAGTACTGAGAGTCTAAGAAACTTGTTCAGGCTAATAGCAGTGTATATGTCAAAGACATTATTTGGATAAGGGTCCTTCTAGCACCAAAGCTAACTCTTTACCCCCAGTTTTGACATAAATTATAATCTTCCCCACACTTCATTATGACATCACCTTCTTAGAGTCTCTAGTGATTGTTCTTGATCTCTTCCATCAACTGTGTGTGAGCTTTGAAGTCCATCACTAATTTCTTTGATATTTTTATTTTCTGCCTCCATTTCATTCATTCCTATTTCCAATGCATTCTTTTTTCCCCCAAATCTAGTCAATTGCCATGTCTTTCCAATTCTCACTCTAAAATATCTCTCATGATGCTTTTCTTTTGTCCATTCACATAGCCACAACTCTTATCCTGACACTTGTCATCTATTATTTATATCAGGGCAATAAATTCCTAATTTCCCCTCTGCTTTCAGTCTCTCCCTCTATAATCCCTCCTTGCCAAAAATAATATTCCTCTATTATACTTGTACTGTTCTTTCTTACTTAAAAATGTCATTCTGTACCCAATTTTCATGCCCATCTCTTCCACATAAGGCCTCTCCTTTTAAAGCTGTTTTCAAAATTCTCTGCTAAGGTCTTTTCCAGATGACTTTTCCATAGAAATTCAGATTCCAATAACTAAGAAAACTCAAAAATTTTATCTCCTGAATTTTTTTCTATATTGCCTTTGCCTTTTGAATATATGAGCATTTCTAAACATATTTCTCTAGATACTTATATAGTATATATATATATAGTTGAATATTATATATATGTATATATATATATATATATATATATATATATATATATATATATATATATATATATATGGGGAGTTTAGTAAGTTTTTCTCATTACCTGAAAATTTTGTACCTTTTTAAGGAAAATAACTTTGGAAAAATAAAATCATAGCTTTGACTGGTTGTTTTACTAAGATTATGTAACTGAGAGGTCAGCTAGTCTAAATTGTATTTGAAATACAAATTTATTCTACAGCATCACTGGTAAGTTGCCATCAAGCCCAAAGCTGAATCCCTCTCAAGCTAGGAATAGTAGGAACATCAATTTAGAACCAAAAGAACCTTGTGAAGTAACTTTTTTTCTGTTTTTAATCTACTTGCATTGTTTTTCCTCAATATTGAGCCAAAATCTGATTCTGTAAATTTCATCCATTGCTCCTAGTTATGCCCTCAGGGGGCCAAGTAAAATAAATTAAAAGTCTAAATGATCAGAAATAGGAAAGTTTTTTAATAGACTTTTTCTGCTGACACAAAAAAAATCTTCAAATGCAAAAAAGTCCATCATGCTGGTTAAAGATTTCTTGTAAAAACAAATGCAAAAATAGGGATTTGAAAGAGAAAAAGAAGGGGTGAAAGAAAAATGTGAAATGGAAGAAAAATTGAAAAGAGAAAGGAACAGAGAAAGGACAGGGAGAAGACAAGAAAAGAAGGAAGAGGAGAGAGGAGGAGACAGGAAAGGAAAGAAAAGGGGAAAGAGAGAAGTAATAGGAAGGAGGAAGGGAGGGCACGAAAGTCTGAGAGAAAGAGAAAAAGAGGAGGCAAGGGGGAGCATGTAAGGGTAGGAGTAAGAGGCACTATTATACATATAAGACATTCTTGTTTATATGTGTATTTGTAAATATATGTATACATACACACATATACATAGATATTTCAAAAAATAAAGTCAGGTGAAAATAATGTAATAAAATAAAGAGGCAATTTCTATTTATTCTCCTATTCTCCATCCTCCCACCTTTTGCAACAGGCTGGATGTGTGAAATTTTTCACAGCTTTGGAAGGAGAGTGGTCACTAAAGCCACTTGGGTTCACCATTATTTCTCAAGTTTTACACTGTGAATCGCCAAACTTGTCCTCTACTACAATTATAACCTCCTAGTGGAGTTTTGATGTCCTTTATTTTTTACTGCCAATTAGGAGTCAGACTTTCCCAAGATGGGTCAAATTCTCTCCAAATATCCCTTTGAAATAATCCTCTGGGTCAGGAAGAAATGTGATTTTTCACAGTTATGAGAATGGAGGAACATAGCTTTTTATGGGCTTTCATTCTCCATTTTACACACTGCACAAGGGTGAAGATAAAAAAGACAATATCTTTCCTGCCGGCTTTCCTTTCCCTAGGTGTCCTTTGGATTGCTAAGCTCAGCATTTGAGCCTGCTGGTAATTTATACTTGATGCAGATGAAGTCAAAAAATAAAAGTTGAACTGAATTAATTAGGCTCTAGTCCTGGGCAGAGCCATTGGCTAGGTAGGGACTCATTGGCTAGGCTCTTCTTGTCTCACTTGTCAGCGTTTTTTGTCTGACACCACAGAGGCTTTGAGCACTGGGAATGACACCTGACTGGAATAGTCCTTTTAATTTATGGGCAATGACAATTAAATGGCAACTCTCCAACCTCTCCTGAGGGAAATTTAACAATAATAGACTTTGGAGGTAAAGTGACACAATTGGAAAATGAGGAATTTTACCCCTTCAACATTTTAATATATCTGAAAAAAGGGGATTATTTAATATTGTTAACGTGGGTGTCAGTTAACCTTCTCTGTGATTCTGTGAATTCACTTCATTTGTCCAAGTTATTTAAATTTTTTTCCCTCAGTTTCATTTTAAATAAATATAAAACTTTTCTTCCTTATTCCAGATATCGAACACACAAATCCTAAACTTAATCATCTTTATCCTAAATCCATATCTCTTTTAGATTTCCCTATTTCTATTGAAGGTGCAGCATCCTCTGTCTCCCAACCTGAGAGTCATTTTTAAGTTTTGTCTCTTCTTAAATCCCCAACTCTGTACTTCCCAAATCTAGTCAATTGCCATGTCTTTCCAATTCTTGCTCTAAAACATCTCATGTTACTTTTCTTTTGTCCACTCACATAGCCACAACTCTTATCCTGACACTTGTCATCTATTATTTATATCAGGGCAATACGTTCCTAATCCCCCCCCCCACTTTCAGTATCTCCCTCTGTAATCCATCCCTGCCAAAATGCCAAAAATAATGTTTCTACCAAGTCTTACCATTTCACTCACCCCCATGTTAAAAACCTTCAATGACTTCATATGACCTCAAGTTTAGAATATAAATTTTGCAGCTTGACATTTAAGGTGCTCTGTAGGCTGGCTCCAACCTATCTTTCTATCTTTATTATATATTACTCCTTTTCATATTCACTATGTTCTAGCCAAACTGGACTTGTTCCTCAAACTCCTGGCATTTACACATGCTCTTCCTCTAAACCTGGAATGTATTCCCTACTTATCTTCCTCTCAGAAATCTTATCTTCCTTCAAGAAAGAACTACCTCCAATTTGGAATCTCTGATTCACTACCTTAATTAATTTGTTAATGACTCATTTCTAAAATTGTTTTATATTTATTCATTTACCTTCATGTTCTATTCTTCCAATAGAATACTAATTCTTTGAAGAGACTATGTTCATTTGAAAAAAATCTACATATGCTTATATGAACTTATATATAGATGCACTTATATACAGATGCACTTATATATATGTTAAAATATGATAAATTGAAATAGCATGAAATGACAAAAATTTGAAAGTATTATATAAATACAATCCATCATTTAATTTATTAATAGAATATATAAATGTACTTGGGGCTATGCTTTTATCCAAAGTGTGATCCTGTTATAGTTTGAGAAATGGTCATATATAAAGGGAAGGGAAGAAAACCGTCTGGGCATGGTGTTTTCTTTTAGTCATTTGGATAAAATCATATAGATCTTCTGGGTAATGGTGCTGGTGCTACTGTGACTTTGTTTTGGGAGATTAATGATTTCTTCCAGAGGCATACAAACTTTAACTTGACCCCAAATGACCTATGATGCTCCACCAACTTTCTTTGGGACTTAAGTCTTGAGCTTGATATTCTGTTCCAACCTACTTTCACTAGCTCCAATCTCATTACCATTGCTTAGATGCCCAATACTCAGTCTTTCACTAGGATTCCTCCCTGAAGCTATCTGAGTTGATGTAAACCTTGAAAGGATTTATTTACAAAAAAAGGAGCAAGTTACTCTATCAGACATGTATTTGTATTGTGGAAATGCTCTTTATATGCTCTATCCAGTATCTAACTAGTTAATTACATGCTAAATTCTTCTCTTCCCATCCCTATCACACCTTGAACCATACCCAGGATCTATTCCTTCATTCTCTTTCATTTTCACAGAAGGGTGATAATGATTTTTTTTTGAGTTTTACAATATTTCCCCTAATTTTGCTTCCCTCCCCCTACTCCCCACAGAGGGAAGTCTGTTAGTCTTTACATTGTTTCCATGGTATACATTGATCTAAGTTGAATGTGATGAGAGAGAAATCACATCCTTAAGGAAAAAAAAATAAAGTATAAGAGATAGCAAAATTACATAATAAGATTTTTTTTAAAATTAAAGATAACAGTCTTTGGTCTTTGTTCAAACTCCATAATTCTTTCTCTGGATACAGATGGTATTCTCCATTGCAGATAGCCCAAAATTGTCCCTGGTTGTTGCACTGTTTGATTGAGCAAGTCCTCAAGGTTGATCATCACCCCAATGTTGCTGTTAGGGTGGACAATGTTTTTCTGGTTCTCCTTATTTCACTCAACAGTTCATGCAAATCCTTCCAGACTTCCCTGAATCCCCATCCTTCCTGCTTTCTACTGAATAGTGTTCCATGACATACATATACCACAGTTTGTTAAGCCATTCCCCAATTGAAGAACATTCACTTAATTTCCAATTCTTTCCCACCACAAACAGGGCTGCTATGAATATTTTTGTACAAGTTATATTTTTTACCCTTTTTCATAATCTCTTCAGGGTATAGACCCAGTAGTGGTATTGCTGGATCAAAGGGTATGTTTATTTTTGTTTCTCTTTGGGCATAATTCCAAATTGCTCTCCAGAAAGATTGGATGAGTTCACAGTTCCACCAGCAATGTATTAGTGTCCCAGATTTCCCACATCCCTTCCAACACTGATTATTGTCCTTTCTGGTCATAATGACCCAGTCTGAGAGGTGTGAGGTGGTACCTCAGAGATGATTTAATTTGTATTTCTATAAGAAGTAATGATTTAGAACAATTTTTCATAAGACTATGGATGGATCGCTTTCATATGATCGCTTTGATTTTCTCATTTGTAAATTGCCTTTGCATATCCTTTGACCATTTCTCAATTGGGGAATGGCTTGTTTTGTTGAAAATTTGACTCAGTTCTCTGTGTATTTAGAAATGTGTCCTTTGACAGAAATACTAGTTGCAAAAATTGTTTCCCAGTTTACTACATTTTTGTTGATCTTGGTTACAGTGGTTTTTTCCCTTTGTAAAAGCTTTTTATTTTAATGTAGTTAAAATTATCTAGTTTGTTTTTAATGATGTTCTCCATCTCTTCCTTGGTCATAAACTGCTTCCCTTTACATAGATGTGACAGGTAAACTACTCCTTGATCTTCTAGTTTGCTTATAATATTGTTTTTATGTCTAAATCCTATATCCATTTTGATCTTATCTTGGTATAGGGTGTGAGGTGTTGGTCTCATCCAAGTTTCTTCCTTACTAACTTCTAATTTTCCCAACAGTTTTTATTGAAGAGATAATTTTTAATACCAATAGCTGGACTCTTTGGGTTTATCAAACATAGGATTACTATAATCATTTCCTGCTATTGTACCTAGTTGATTCCCCTGATCCACCACTCTGTTTCTTAGCTAATAACATATAGTTTTGATGACTGATGCTTTATAATATAATTTTAGATCTGGTAAGACTAAGCCACTTTCTTTTGCCCTTTTTTCATTGAATCCCTGGAAATTCTTGACTTTTTATTTCTTCATATGAATTTATTTAGCATTTTTTTCTAACTCATTGAAGTAATTTTTTGGAATTTTGATTGGTAGCGCACAAAACAAGTAGTGTAATTTTGGTAGAATTGTCATTTTTATTATATTAACTCAGTCTATCAATGAGCAGGTGATATTTGTCTGGTGATTTAAATCTAGTTTTATTTGTGTGAGAAGTATTTTGTAATTGTTTTCAAAAAGTTTTTGAGTCTGCCTTGGCACGTAGACTCCCAGGTATGTTATATTGTCTGAGGTTACTTTGAAAGGTATTTCTCTATCTAGCTCTTTCTGCTGTATCTTGCTAGTCATATATAGAAATGTTGAGGATTTATGAGAGTTTATTTTATATCATATGACTTTGCTAAGGTGCTAATTATTTCTAATAGTTTTTAGATGATTTTTTTTAATTCTCTAGGTGTACCATCATGTCATCTGCAAAGAGTGAGAATTTCGTCTCTTCCTTTCCAATTCTAATTCCCTCAATTTCTTTTTCTTATCTTATTGCTGAAACTAACATTTCTAATACAATATTGAATATATTGGTGATAATGGGCATCTTTGTTTCAACCCTGAATTTATTGGGAATGCCTCTAGGCTATTCCTGTTGCATATAATGCTTGTAGAAGGTTTCAGATAGATACTGCTAATTATTCTGAGGAACAATCCACTCTCTAGTGTTTTTAGTAGGAATGGATGCTGTATTTTGTCAAAAGCTTTTTCAGCATTTATTTTTATGATCATATAATTTCTGATAGGTTTGTTATTCATAGAGTCAATTATACTAGCAGTTTTCATAATATTCAACTAGGATAAATATTTCTGGGAGAAATCCTATTTGATAATAATGTATTATCCTAGTGATAACTTGTAATCATTTTGATAAGATTTCATTTAAGATTTTTACATCTATATTCATCAGGGAGATAGGTCTATGACTTTCTCTGTTTTATCTCTTCTTGGTTTAGGTACCAACACCATATTGATATTGTAGAAAGATTAGGCAGAGTTCTGTCTTCATCTATTTCCAGTGAATTTATATGGAATTGGAACCAATTGTTCCTTAAATGTTTGATAGAATTCACTTATGAATTCATCTAGCTCCGGAAATTTTTTCTTGGGAAGTTCAATAATGGCCTGTTGAATTTCTTTTACTGAGATAGGGTTATTTAGGTATTTAATTTCCTTTTCACTTAACATGGGAAACTTATATTCTTGGTAAACATTCATTCACTTCACTTAGATTGTCAAAATTTTTGGCATAGAGTTGGGCAAAATAATTCTGAAATATTACTTTAATTTCCTCCTCATTGGTGGTGAGTTCACCTTTTTTCATTTATGATACTAGCAATTTGGTTTTCTTCTTTCTTTTTTTCCTTAAAATGTCCATTTTATTTATACAGAGCCAGGTCCACTTTAGGGGGATATGAGTCTTTTCTCAAATCAGTCATTGATGAATGTGTTGGTTTTTACCAAATATCCTGGTCAGCATATAGTTGATTAGGGTGACTAATAGAGTATTAATCCCTTTCAGCTAGAGCACCACGGTGTGTATCAATCTCCAGTTCTGTCAGAATCCTGAATTTAGGGTTTTCAACTGTAACCATGCTGACTTCTAATTCTGAAGGTTTGAAATCAATGGATAGAACAATAGACAGGCATGTTATTGCTGCCTCCACTCTCTGTTCAAATGTAGAGTCAAATTTTTTCTTCACTTTCTTTTCAAGAAAAGTGGTTGACTCAGTTTGTTTGACTCCAGCTGCAGTGGCCTTAAATCCACAGTAGTAGCCTGCAGGGTTGCATTTGTATACTTGAGGGCCTTGTTCTTCATCAATACCAATCAATATCATACAACAGCCAAGGAGCCTCATTTCACCATTCTGTGTGTAGACCTGAGAAATATCTACCATCCTTTTACACAACATATCTACAGGAATCTCATAGCCATATTTGTATTTCCAATTTGCAGCCTCAGAGTGAGCTCTTTGCACCTGGGATCTGCTATCAGCTGTCATTCCTGTCAACACACAGCCAATGTTTTCAGTTATTCTGAATAAGCGAGACACTGTGCTTGTATCCAATAACTTGTCCAGTACTTACTTCTGTGTAACAATTATTGCACAGTCTTTCCCTCGGACCCCAATGATGTAAGGCCACTCTGGTTAATAGCCTTAAAAGCATATTCTACTTGGTACAGGTGACCCTCTAGGGAGAAAATAGGAATGTGCTGATCAAAGCCAGCACTAGAGCTGTGGAACACCTCAACGCACTTTCTCTAGCTTCTATCTAATTAGCCCTCTCCTTCTTTCTTTTTTTAAATCAAATTTACCAGAGGTTTATCAATTTTATTGACTTTTTCATAAAACTAACTCTTGGTTTTATTTATTAGTTTTCCTTTATTTTCTTTATTTCTTTATAGTTTTCTTGCTTTCGATTAACTTCCCCTTTCATTTTTCAAACTTCTAATTTGCTATTTAATTGGGGTTTTTTAATTTGTTCTTCACTCTAATTTTTTTGCATTTCCTCTTTCTCTAATTTATTCATGTAAGCATTTAAAGATATAAAATATCCCATGACAGCCAACTTGAATGATTCCCATAGGTTTTGGTATGTTGTTTCATTATTGTCATTATCTTGAATGAAGTAATTAATTTTTCTATAATTTGTTGTTTTATCCACTCATTCTTTAAAATGATGTTATTTAGCTTCAAATTAGTGTTGGGTCTATATCTCCCTGGCCCAATATTGTATATGATTTTTATTGCATTACGATCTGAGTAACATGTATCCATTATTTCTGCCTTTCTGCAATTGATCATTAGGTTTTTATGTCCTAGTACATGGTAAATTTTTGTGTTAAGTGCCATATACTGCAGAAAAAAAGGTATATTCCTTTCTATCCCCATTCAGTTTCCTCCATAAGTCTATCAGATCTAGGTCTATTTACCTCCTTAACTTCCTTCTTGTTTATTTCATGATTAGATTTATCTAAATCTGAGAGTGGGAGGTTGAGGTCTCCCACTAGTAGAGTTTTGCTGTCTATGTCTTCCTGTGGTTCTTTCAACTTCTCTGTTTATTTTCCCTCCTATATCTACCACCCTCCCCCTTTTCACCCCTTTGCCTTTTCCCCTTCTTTCTTCCCTTCCTTCTGTTAGTTCCCCCTTTTCTCTCTTTTCCCCATCCCCCTCCCCTTTTCCCCTTTTAATACTTGAAAGATAAGATAAGTTTCTTAGCTTAACCAAGTGTGTGTAAGCTGACTTTAAACTAAGTCTGATGAGAGAAAGATTCAGATTGTTCTCATGTCCTCCCTTCTTCCTCTCTATTGTAATAGGTCTTTTGTACCTCTTAATGTAATGAGAATTACCCCATCCAATCTTCTCCATCTTCCTGTCTCCTTACTCTGCCCCTTTTTAAGGAGTTATTGTTTTTAAATCATTCTATTTGAGTCACAGAAAAGTCATGAGTATCCATCACTTCTGGCTAAGTATATTCTCCCTAATTGAGTTACAAATCTCGAGAGTTATTAGAGTCTTTCTCCCAGGTAGGGATATAGCCAGTCTCATCTTATTAGATAGCAGTCTCATAGATAAATCATGATATCCATCACTTCTGGATAAGTATATTCTCTCTAATAGAGTTACAGTTCTCAAGAGTTATGAGAATCTTTCTCCCAGGTGGGTATATAGTTAGTTTCATCTTATTGGATAGCATTCTTTTTTCTTTACCCTTTTCTTTCTTTCTTTCTTTCTTTCTTTCTTTCTTTCTTTCTTTCTTTCTTTCTTTCTTTATTCATTCATGTATTTGTTTGTTTGGTTGTTTATTTATTTGATTGATCAATTAATAAATAATTTATTTTTACCTTCTCATGTATCTCTTGAGCCTCCTCTTTGGTGTCCAAATTTTCTATTTAGCTCTGGAATAGGAAATGTTGGAAGTCTGCCATTTCATTAAATATTCATCTTTTCCCCTGGAAAAAAAGGCTCAGCTTTGCTGGATAGTGGATTCTTGCCTGCATTCCAAGCTCCCTTGCTCTTTGGAACATCACATTCCAGACCCTTCGATCCCTTAATGTTGATGCAGCCAGGTCCTGTGAAATATTCATTGTGGCTTCTTGGCATTTAAATTGTTTCTTTCTGCCCATTATCACCACTACTATTCAATATTGTATTAGAAATGTTAGCATCAGCAATTAGAGAAGAAAAAGGAATTAAAGGAATTAGAATTGGGAAGGAAGAGACAAAACTCTCACTCTTTGCAGATGACATGATGGTCTACCTAGAGAATCCCAAGAAATCATCTAAAAAACTACTGGAAACAATTAGCAATTTTAGCAAAGTTGCAGGTTATAAAATAAACCCTCATAAATCCTCAACTTTTCTATATATGTCTAGCAAGAAACAGCAGGAAGAGCTAGAAAGAGAAATCCCATTCAAAGTAACCTCAGACAATATGAAATATTTGGGAGGCTATTTGCCAAGACAGACTCAGAATCTTTTTGAAAACAATTATAAAACACTTCCCACGCAAATTAAATTAGATTTAAATAACTGGACAAATATCAACTGCTCATGGATAGGTAGAGCTAATATAATAAAAATGACATTTCTACCAAAACCAAACTATCTGTTTAGTGCCCTACCAATCAAAATTCCAAAAAATTACTTTAACGAGTTAGAAAAAATTGTAAGTAAATTCATATGGAGAAATAAAAAGTCAAGAATTGCCAGGAGCTTAATGAAAAAAAAGTGCAAAAGAAGGTGGCTTAGCCCTACCCGATCTAAAATTATATTATAAAGCATCAGTCATCAAAACTGTTTGGTATTGGCTAAGAAACAGAGTGGTGGACCAGTGGAAAAGACTAGGTGTAAAAGCAGATGGAGATGATTGTAGTAATCTGCTGTTTGATAAAACCAAAGAGTCCGGCCATTGGGATAAAAACTCCCTCTTTGATAAAAATTGCTGGGATAATTGGAAGTTAGTATGGAAGACACTTAGATTAGACCAACACCTCACACACTTTACCAAAATAAGATCCAAATGGTTACAGGACATAGACATAAAAAACAATACTATAAGCAAATTAGAAGATCAAGGACTAGTCTACCTGTCAGATCTATGGAAAGGGGAACAGTTTATGACTAAGGGAGAGTTGAAGAACATCACCAAAAACCAATTAGATGATTTTGATTACATTAAATTAAAAAGCTTTTGCACAGATAAAACCAATGTAACCAAGATCAAAAGAAATGTAGTAAATTGGAAAACAATCTTTACAACTAATGATTCTGACAAAGGACTCATTTCTAAAATATCCAGAGAACTGAGTCATATTTTTAAAACAAAAAGCCATTCCCCAATTGACAAATGGTCAAAGGATATGCAAAGGCAATTTACAGATGAGGAGATCAAAGTGATCCTTAGCCATATGAAAAAAATGCTCTAAATCATTAATTATTAGAGAAATGCAAATTAAAGCTTCTCTGAGGTACCACCTCACACCTCTCAGATTGGCCAGTATGACCTGGAAGGATAATGATCATTATTGGAAGGGATGTGGGAAATCTGGGACACTATTACACTGCTGGTAGAGCTGTGAACTCATGCAATCCTTCTGGAGAGCTATTTGGAACTATGCCCAAAGGGCAACAAAAATGTGCATACTCTTTGACCCAGCAATACCACTACTGGGTCTATACCCTGAAGAGATGAGGAAAAAGGGTAAAAACATTACTTGTACAAAAATATTTATAGCAGCCCTGTTTGTGGTGGCAAAGAATTGGAAATCCAGTAAATGTCCTTCAATTGGGGAATGGCTTAGCAAACTGTGGTATATGTATGTCATGGAACACTATTGTTCTATTAGAAATCAGGAAGGATGGGATTTCAGGGAAACCTGGAGGGATTTGCATGAACTGATGTTGAGTGAGATGAGCAGAACCAGAAAAACACTGTACAACCTAACAGCAACATGGGAGTGATGTTCAACCTTGAAGGACTTGCTCATTCCATCAGTGCAACAATCGGGAACAATTTTGGGCTGTCTGGAAAGGAGAGTACCTTTTATATCCAGATAAGGAGCTGTGGAGTTTGAACAAAGTGCAAGGACTATTCCCTTTAATTTAGGAAAAAAAGCAGATATCTTATTGCCTGATCTTGTTACCTCTTAGACTTCTCTTCTCTTTAAGGATATGATTTCTCTCTCATCACACCCAATTTGGATCAAGGTACAACATCGCAACAAAGTAAAGACTGACAGAGTGCTTTCTGTGGGGGAGGTGGAGGGAGGGAAGCAAGATTGGGGGAAAATTGTAAAACTCAAATAATATCTTTAATAAAATTAAATTTAAACTCAAAAAAAGATATAGATGATAAAAATAAATAAAACAAATAATAAATTATATATAGTCAAGAAAAAAAAATGTTTCTTTCTGGTTTGCTTGCAGATTTTTTCTTATATCTGATAGTTCTGGAATTTGGTCACAACATTCCTTGGTATTTTCATTTTAGGATCTCTTCCCAGAGGGGAGCTATGTATTCTTTCAATAACCATTTTGCCTCTGGTTCCACAATATCATGGCAGTTTTCCCTCACTAAATCTTGTAATATTAAGTCCAGGCTTTTTTTCCAATTCAATGTTTTCAGGAAGAGCAATAATTCTCAGGTTCTCCCTCCTTGATCTATTCTGGAGGTCAGTGGTTTTACTGATGAGGTATTTTACATTTTCTTTTTTCTTTTTTTGGTTTTTGTTTAACAGAATCTTCTTGTTTCATGAAGCCATTAGTTTCCACTGATTCCATTCTTATTTTTAGGGAATAATTTTCTTCATTTATCTTTTGCAACTCCTTTTCCAATTGGTCAATTCTATTTTTGAAGTTTTCCATTTGCCCAAGTGAAGTTTTGAGAGAATTATTTTATTTTTGTATTTGTCCAATTGTATTTTCCAAGGATTTTTTTTCCTGTTGTGAGGTATTAATTTTCTCTTGCAATGTATTAATTTTCTCTTGAGTTTCTTTTCCCAATTTTTCCAACTGATTTTTAAACTCCCTCCAGATTTCTTCCAGGAAGTCCTTCTGTGCTGGGACCAATTCATATTCTCCTCAGAAGTGCTAGATCTCTCTTTTTGGGTACCTCTTTCTGCTGGTCTTTCTTCATTTTCCTAGGATTTGTGTTGGGGATTGGCTGGCTTTCAAAGGTTTGCTTTTGAAAAACATTAGAGGTTTTGTTCACTTGGTTTAGTAATTCCAAGCATGAGTCAGTAGCCAGTCAGTTTTCTCTGGAGTGATTGAAGTCTTCCCCTAATCCTGGAGGGAGAAACAAAGGAGGGAGGAGGGTAGCAGGGTTTGAATTGTTCTTGAACAATGGGCTGTGCCCTGGGGTGGGGGAGGAAGTTAATCCCCTTTCAGCTAAGTGAACTCTGTTGCCCACACCTGAGCCTGAGGGGGTGGGGAGTGGTGGTCCTTCCTTCTGGAAAGAGGGCTCTGGAAAAATTATAGAACTCATGTCCTGAGCCCAACTGGTCATTTTCCAAGGGTACTCAGCAACTCTTTGTGCTGGAACTCACCCCCCAAATGGGGCTCACCAGAGTTCCTCTCCCCCCCAGCCAAGGAATCCACAGCTAAAGTTGGTTCTCAGGCTTGCCAATCACCAAAGTCTCTGTGACTAAGGGCGGTCCTCTTCGCTTCACCCCACAGCTATCCCTGCACTCTACCTCTGTTCTCCCTTTTCGGTTTAACCATGGTCCCCTGAGACAGGCCTGTTGGTAGGTGTTCTTCTCCTATCTTCTTTTTCTGGGTTTTGTTGATGAAATTTCTGTTAAGGGTTTTCTTTCATGTAATTTTTGAGGGGAACCAGGAGCAGTTAAACTTAGTGCCTATATTCTCTCCGCCATCTCTGATAACAATGTAAACAGGCATTATAAACATCTTACAAATATCAGGTAAGGAATAAAATGAGGAAACATAGTTATTATAGGTATTCGTTATTGTAATGGAAGAGAGCTTGCACATAGACTAGATTGGAGGGAGAAATTCTTATGAATGATGAGGTCCTATGGATACTCCTGCTTGCTAATGATGACCTAGTAACCATGAGCATTATAGAGTTTCCTGGAACAAAATATGTAGTTATCCATACAGAAAAAGGTGTTTGAAGGATTTGTCTTCCCCAAATTGTAATATACATTTGGATGGAGAGGTGACTATTGATTTCTACTTCTAGAAGAGCTATAGAACTGAAAAATGAGCTGACCATGAAACTAAACTGAAGGAGGAGGTGACAGACTTCCTTTGGGAAATTACAAACCATTTTTTAAAAATCACCCCAGGTTTCTAGTGGAAACAAAGGTCCATATTTTTAATATCAACATTCTACTAATGTGGTTTATTACAGAGATATGGAATAATCAACAGAAAAGAAAAAGATCACATAGAAGCACAGACACATGATAGCTATGAAAAGCTACAAAATATAACCAATGAGAAACTATGAAGAAGATTGACAATAAAATCCATCACCAAGGAAATCTTTTGTGGGAGAAGAAGTCAGTCTGGTCATTTCATGTGAAGGATGACAGAAATCAAGGGAAGCTTCCAGAATGTTGGATGGGTCCCTTATGTTAAACTTCTGGAAGGAAATAGGGGTCTCCTAGGAATGGCAAATATGAATGAAATGCAATCTGTATCATTGGAAAGAAATTCCAAATTGGTGAGATCGCAGATCCACTTCAGCATTTGGCAAAATAAGTTTCATTTTTTGACTTTTTAGCACTAGTGCTCAGCATAGGATCTGGCTCTTAAAAGGTTGTTGACAGATTGATTCAAGCAGTCAAAATTCTTGTCTCAGAATGCTTGCTTCCTCCCTCAAGTTCATCCTGGAAAGGCATCTGTTCCTTCCAGGACCCAGGACCTTACAGGATGCTTAGCTCTGACAAATTCCTTGATCAATTACTACCAAGTAATGATCAGTAACTACCAAGGAGTCTCATACTTCTAAATAAAACAAATTAACTTTTGTAGAAAGAGTCAGGTAACACTAGTGATGAACACTGAAGCGACTCACAAAAAATGAACTTGATTATATTTTCACATCATCATGATATTCATCTCTGACATTGATATAGTACTTTATGTTTTAAAAAGTACTTTACATACATTAGTTTAACTGATACAGAAATCTTGTTAGACAAGTGGTATTATTATTATTCCCATTTTACATATGAAGATACTGAAGCAAAGGTTAAATGCCTTTCCCAGCCTCGTATTGTGAATAAGAGTCTAAGGTCATATTTGTACTTATCTTTTTGCCTCCACTTCCTATACTGTTTCCATTGTTGTTCTTCAGTTATTTAGCTGTGTTTGACTCATGGTGATTTTTTTTTATTTCTTTTTTATTTTTTAATGTTTTTTTTATTCTCATTTCATACAAATGTTTTTTTTACATTAATAAAATATACTTGTTTACAAGTAAACAAAATACCCCTCCCCCCATGATTATAGATAGACTTGCTTGGGCGAAAAAGTAAAGGGGAGAGAAAAAAAATTAAAATTAAAAAAAATTATAGTAATAATTGTAGGTATGGCCAGGTGGTGCAATGGATGAAGCACCAGCCCTGGAGCCACGAGCACCCGAATCCATATCCAGTCTCGTAAACCCAATAATCACCCAGTCATGTGACATGCAAGCCACCCGATCCCCAATGCCCTGCAAAAACCAAAAAGAAGAAAGAAAAAAAAAGACCCAAAATAAAATAAAATAGTAATAATAGTAGGGGTATGGGTGGCAGACAGAGCATTGGCCTTTGAGCCAGGAGCACCTGGGTCCGAATCCAGCCTCAGCCACCCAAAGATCATTCTGCTATGTGGCTCCAGGCAGGCCACCCAGCCCCACTTGCCCTGCACCCTCCCCCAAATAATAATAACAAAAATTGTGCTTCAGTCTTTGTTCTAACACCATCAACTCTGTTGTGAGTGGATCACATTCTTTATGGTAAGTCCATCACAAAAGTTACTTCCATATTTTTCCACTGTTGCCATTGCTGATCGCAACTCCCTCCTTTCTTATTTCTCCACTACCGTGTACTATATTTTTCTCTCTCCTTTCACTCTGACTCTGCTGTAGGGTCGCTGAATGGCTCAGCATACAGATCCCTGGTCCTGGGGCCAAGAAGCCCTGAGCCCCCATACCACCCCTTAGACCCAGAATCCACCGGGCCCTATGGTCCTGGGCAGGCCTTCCAATCCCAGCCCCTTGCAGGAAGTAAAAAAGAAAATGTGTTATATCTGAACACTGTCCCGACATGGTCCATCCTCTCCTCCTTTATTCACATCCCCACCCCTTCCCCCTGCTTCCCCCTCCTTCTTACTCCAGATGTCTATACCCCATTGAGTATATTTGCTGTTTCCTCTCCTAGCCATCTCTGATGAGAGCAAAGGTTCCCTCATTCCCCCTTACCTCCCCCCTTCCATATCATTGCAATAGCTCATTGTAATAAAAAAAATCTTATTATGTGAAATATCTTGGACTATTCCCCCTCTCCTTTTTCTTTCTCCCTTTCCATTTCCCTTTTTTTCCTATTGACTCCATTTTTACACCATATTTTATCTTCAAATTCAGCTTTCTCCTGTGCTTCAACTATAAAAGCTCCCTCTACCTGCTCTATTAACTGAGATGGTTCATATGAATATTATCAGTATCATTTTTCTATACATGCAATTCATCCTCATTAAGTCCCTCATATTTCCCCCCCTCTCCTCCAATCTCCATGCTTCACCTGAGTCCTGTATCTGAAGATCAAACCTTCTGTTCAGCTCTGGCCATTCCAAAAGGAACCTTTGAAATTCCCCTGGTTCATTGAAAGTCCATCTTTTTCCCTGGAAGAGGACATTCAGCCTTGCTGGGTAGTTCATTCTTGGCTGCATTCTAAGCTCTTTTGCCTTCCAGTATATTGTATTCCAAGCCCTATGAGCTTCCAATGTAGCTGCTGCTAAGTCCTGTGTGATCCTGACTGCAGCTCCACGATATTTGAACTGTGTCTTTCTGGCTACTTGTAATATTTTCTCTTTGACTTGGGAGTTCTGGAACTTGGCTATGATATTCCTAGGGGTTGGTTTTTTGGGATCTCTTTCTCGGGGGGATCAGTGGATTCTCTCCATTTCTATTTTACCCTCTGCTTCTAGGATATTAGGGCAATTTTCCTGTAGTAATTCTTTGAAAATGATGTCAAGGCTCTTTTCCTGATCATGACTTTCAGGTATTCCAATAATTTTCAAATTATCTTTTCTAAGTCTGTTTTCCATATCAGTTGGTTTTTTCAATGAGATATTTCACATTTTCTTCTAATTTTTCACTTTTTTTTGGTTTTGAAGTATTGATTCCTGATTTCTGGTAAATTCATCAATTTCCCTTAATTCTATTCTTTGTCTGAAGGATTTATTCTCCTCAGAGAGTTTTCTTATCTCTTTTTGCATCTGGCCAATTTTGCATTTTAAAGCATTCTTCTCCTCAATAACTTTTTGAACTGTTTTATCCATTTGACCTAAGTTTGCTTTTAGCATGCTATTTTTTTCAGCATTTTTTTGGATTTCCTTGACTAAGCTGCTGACTTCATTTTCATGTTTTTCCTGCATCTCTCCTTTCTTTTCCCAGTTTTTCTTCCAACTCCCTCATTTGATTTTCAAAGTCTTTTTTGAGCTCTATCATAGCCTGAGCCCAATTTCTGTTTTTCTTGGAGTCTTTAGATGCAGGAGCTTGTGCTTACTCATCTTCAGACTGAGTATTTTGATCCTTCTTGGGCTCATTTGCAAAATATTTCTCAATGGTCTTCCTCTTATTTCTTTGCTTGTTCATTTTCCCAGCCTAAGCCTGTGTTTTTGGGGTGCTTCCTGAGCTTTTGGGACACTCCCACAAGGGTCTCAGTGTGTGAGGTTCTGTCCTCCCTCCTGGTCTGTGAATGACCATAAGCACCCCCCCCCCTGCCATGGGGCTGAGGTGGGGGGGGGCCTGCTGTTCTATGGGGGGGCCTAGACTGGCATCAGGATCTGAATGTGGTCAGAACCCCAGAGTCCTGTTCCAGGGGCAGCGGACAGAGCTCGGCAGTCTCTCTCTCTCTTCACTCCCCTCCCTCAGCTCAATGGGCTCATGCCCTGGGGGCTCCTGCTTACCTGCTGGCCTGCTTCTGTTTCTGGGTCTGGGCTGCCAAAAGACCAAGCTGCTCACTGTGTGCCCTGAGGGCTGGGCTCCACGTGCTCGCTCTAGCAGAGGTCCCCCGCTGTTCCCCCACTTTGTGCCGGTGCTCCCCGGGGTGCAGCTCAGGAGATTCCCCTGCTGCTGTCAGCCTCAGCTCCCAGTGCCCTGGGGCTGCCTCCAGGAGGCTGAAGTTCTTTTGCTCTGGTGGGCCACCCCTCTGGTGAGCCGCCCCTCCGACCCCGGGGAGCAGAGCCTTTCTGCTCTTTTCCAGGTTACCTTGAGTAGGAGAAGTGCCTCACTGGTTCCCTTTGTGGGTTCTGTCTCTCGAAAGTTTAGTTAGAGTCCTTAGTTTATGAGTTTTTATCAGAGAGCTCCTCTCATGGTGATTTTTTAGGAAAGATATTTAAGTAGCTTGCCATTTTTTTCCTTCAGTGTATCCCCATTATATAGACAAGGAACTGATCAAGAATGGGTTAAGAGACCTGTCCAAGTTCTGTTTGAAGACAAATTTGAACTCAGTTCTTCCTGATTCTAGACTCAGTCCTCTATCCTCTGAACCACCTGAAGAATCTCTGTCTACTGTGTCACCTCTTGAGTTAATAGACAGGAAATGAGTCATTACTGATGTAGGAGTCATGAATCAATTGTCTGTGTGCAGAGAACTAATTGTTAAACTCAAGACCCAATGTGATACAAAGCTAGATGAAAAAAATATAAAGATATAGTAAAATACTTAAAACTCCAACAATCTTTTTTTAAACAAGTTATTAATCCTGTTCATGGGAAACAAGTGGAGAAAAATCCATCAGATAAAAGTATTTTATACAAAAATGTAACTAAGGTAAATCAGCTGACTTAAGGAAGAGGTGAAGAAAATCTAGAAATTACCTAGTAAACTATACCAAATTGAGAGAGTATTAGTTATTCAGCTGGCATCATGCGTAGAATACCAGTCCTATAATCAAAAAGTTCAGAGTTAAAAATCCATTCTGAGACTAGATGTATGACCCTGAGCAAATTATTTAACCCTGATTGCCTCAGTTTCCTCATCTGGAAAATAAGCTGGAAAAGGAAATAGTAAGCTATTTCAGTCTCTTTGCCAATAAAACCCTAAATGGACTAATGAAGAGTTAGATATGATTGAAGTGACTAATAAAAACAGCAACAAACCTTCCCAACCTGAACTCACAGTTTATAAGGTGAGAGAATGTTTATAATTACTGATCACACATTTAGTTCCCAATCTCTAAAACACACTTTTGAAACTGCTCCCTTCCTCCCACACATGTATGAATAATTTTGGAAAGTGACTTCTATAGTAGAACATACTTAATAATCACAAAATTTATAGAGTGAATATAAGACCTCACTGTGCTTATTGCTTATTGACATTAAAAAAGTTTTTGATAAAATCTACTTCCCAGGGTCACTGTCAAGATCAAATGAGATAATATGCAAAGAGCTCCCCAAATTTAAATTATCATATACATATGGGCAGTTGTTATAAAATATAAAATGCAAAATAGATGAAAAGAGAAAAAATTATGAACTGATAACATGTTAACAGAGAAGGATAACCATATATATGTATGTATATTATATATATATACACACACACACACACACACACACACACACACATATATATATATATATATATATATATATATATATACAGTCTATGTTTTCCATCAATATCTGAAAAATGTGAACAATGCAAAGAAAATTCTTGAGCTGGACAGGTTTTTTATAGCATATTGATGCAAACACATGAATGAAAACCAAATAAGATAAGAGAAAGGATAGACTGTTACCTGTATCATTAAAGGGAAAATTTGTATTTGATGAAATCTCAGATATAATTGGATGTTAAAATATAAAGAGTTCCACTCCTTCAGGCAACCAGGCACTTATTTGACTACTCTGTTTTTAAAAATTATTTTAATCATTTTTTTCCCCTAGAAAAATAGGAACTGCAGGGGATTGTGGATATATATCTGGATATACCTGGCCCTTATTCTATACATGCCTGTGGCTATAAGAAATTATTTTGAACTGAAAAATTCCCATTAGATTTTTTTTTAGGATCAATTTCTTCTTTCTGGTCATTTATTTGGAACCAGACACTGGTATTGTAGAAGGAGTTTCTGTTAAGAGACATGGGGTCTTGCATGATTCTGAAATTGAATTGTGTGGCATTCGGAAAATTATTTTTTTCTGTTGGGGTTTCAGTTTCTTCATTCTTAACATGAAAGAATTTCACTAAATGATGTTAAAGATTCCTTTGAACTTTACAATTCTGTGATGCTTTCATTAAAAGGAAAAGTTTCATTGTATAGTTTGTCTGCATGTCTCATCAAGATTGTGAAATTTGAAGATGTCATTTAATTTAACACTATATGAAGTAACTGCATTTTGATTCATCTGTATTAGTTTATTTTTGTTTGTGTTCCTCTTCTTTGATGTTTTTGTGCTACAGACTTAGTATTGGTATTGCTAAGTCAATGAGTATGCACAATTTTATAGCTATTTGGGCACAATTTTAAATTGTTCCTGTTCACAACTCCACCAACAATTTATTTGTGTACCTATTTCTTCTTTAGACCATTTAAAAGTATGATTATAGATAATAGGTTTCTCCCCCCCCAAAAAAAAACCCTCTTCACATCCTTTGACCATTTATCAATTGGAGAAGGCTCTTATTTTTAAAATTTGATTCAAATTCCTATATGTTTGCTAAATGAAACCTTTATCAGAGAAATTATTTGTAAATGTTTTGATATTTCTTCATAGCTTTTTAGCAAAACATAGTTTCCCTATTTATCTCATTATGCTTTTGCTTTATTTGATATGGTTACTACCCTTGACTTTTTCCCCTTCAACTGAAGCATATTAGACTTCTCTAGACCTTTACTTTAGTGCTCTGTGTATCTCTCTTTTTCAAATTTGTCTCTTTTAAATATATTGTTGCATTATAGTTTCTAATCCATTTTGCTATCTACTACCATTTTATGCAATCTATTCCTTTCATTCTATTCTCTCTTTCTCTCTCTCTCTCTATTCTATCCTTCCACTAAACTTTGTTTTGCTTTTGACCATTGTCTCCCCTAATCTGCCATCTTTTTTTTTATCAACCCCCATATACCCTTTCCTTTTCCCCCTGTTATTTCCCTGGTTAAGTAGGTTCCTGTATCCAACTGAATGTGATAATTACTCTTCCCCCACTTTGAATCAGTTACATCGAGGAAACATTGTCCATCCCCTCCATTTCACTTCTGCTATAAAAGCTCTTCTTTGTATACTTTTTTAAATGAGAAAAATTTTCCAATTTTACTTTTCCCTTCCCACTTTTCCCAATGAATCCTTCTTTCTCCTCCCTTTATTTTATTTTTGGAGATCATCTCAGCAAAACTGACTCACATCCATGCTCTCTGCCTATATCCCCTACTATATATAGACTCCTCCTAACTGCCCTAATAAAAAATTTCTTAGTAGTTACATTATCATATTTCCATACAGTAATACAAAGAATTCAATTTTATTGAATCTTATGATTATTCTTGCCTTACCTTTTTATACTTTTCTTTTATGCTTGTCTTTGAATATCAAATTTTCTATCCTGGTTTTTCCATCAAGAATTCATGAAAGTCATTTATTTAACTAAATGTCCATTTCTCTCCTGAAGAATTTTAGCATATTTCCTCATGTAGAAGATGCACTCTTTTTTGGAAAAATTTGGGTTCTAAAAACTGGGAGCATCTTATACAGAGGTTTGTAGATTCTTTTTTTTTTTTTTTTAGGGTTTTATTTGGAAGGCAAATGGGGTTAAGTGGCTTGCCCAAGGCCACACAGCTAGGCAATTATTAAGTGTCTGAGACTAGATTTGAATCCAGGTACTCCTGACTCCAAGGCCGGTGCTTTATCCACTACACCACCTAGCCACCCCTAAAAAATATGGAACGCTTCACGAATTTGTGTGTCATCCTTGCGTAGGGGCCATGCTAATCTTCTCTGTATTGTTCCAATTTTAGTATATGTGCTGCCGAAGCGAAGCGAGCACGGTTTGTAGATTCTTTTACTTGCATTTCCTGCTTTTTTTTTGAGCTTCTTGTCTTTGCACTCATTGTTTCACATTTGTTACCAGTATATTAGGTTACATTTTGCCAAGTCCTACCCAGAAATGGCTCAGAAAAGATTTTCATACAGTGCTGAATTCAATTGCAAAGTGATCCAGTTTGCAAAAGTGAATGGAAATAGTGCTGCTTAATTTGTTTGGTCCTCCACCAACTGAGAAAACAATATGAGACTGGCTATGGGAAGAAAAAATCCTACTGAAAACACCCAGGCAAAAGAAGGCCATGAGAGGCAAGTCAGCAAAATGACTTGATTTAGAGAGAGAACTGAAGATATGTATTGAAGAACAAAGGGAAATTGGAATTCCTGTGTCCACAAAGATGGTTCAGCATGATGCAAGAATTGCTGATAGAAGTTATTGATTTCAAAGGAGGACCCAATCAGTACTTCAGGTTCATAAAACAGAATGGGTTAAGCTTGTATCCACACATCAGCCTTGCCCAAAAGATGCCTGGGAACTAGGAGCAGAAGGACCTTGAATTTCATGATGAATATAACTTTATGCAATACATTTTTCCCCAAATTTTGGACCCCAAAATTAAGTTGCATCTTATACATGGGAAAATATAATATTTAGTTTTGCTGGATATTTTATCCTAGGTGCTTTTCCTTCCAGAATAATCTATTCCAAGTCTTCTAGTCCTTTAATGTAGAAACTGCTAACTCTTGTGTGACACTTGCCTGTGGTTCCACAATATTTGAATTGTTTCTTTTGGGTTGCTTGTAATATTTTTTCCTTGATCTCTGGGATTTGGTTATCTCATTGATTTTATTATTTCCACTCCTTTTTAAAGGAACCATTATATAAACTGATTTATATCATCATAGTGATTGTAACTATAATCTACCACTAAATATTCCTCAAATTCAAAAGACTATACTATTTCATCTCAGATACTTGACAACTCTCTCCATCATGGTCCTGTTTTTGTGATGAGTAAACCAGAAAGTTCAGTTCTCTTTTTTTGTCTTCCTAAGCCTGAAGTTAAGCAATGCTTCAATTCACAACTCCCTTTTATATTCATAGCCTTATTGATCAGGAATCCAGATTTTAGAGCCAAATATAAAAGCTATCAGAGAAATCACTGAACATTTGGTACATGATAGCTTGCAGGAGACATTTGCCTTAACCCTGGCTATGCCCTTCTATTAGAACTTTGTAATTGAGTTTAAGAGAGTGGTCTCTGATGGGGGGTTAAATAAGGGAGGGACATCTGTTGCCTCTTTTGTAAGTGCATTGTAGGTTTGTAATTGCTTGGTGAATTAGGCTTAAGAGCATTCACTTTAGTATTGTATAAATTACAGGAAATTTTCATTTAGTTTTATAATCCATGAATGAGTTGTTAACTCTCTAGAAGACTACAGGTCTTATTAAGATAGTCTATTATAATAATTGACTATTCAGATGGGTAAAATGTTTAGAAGAGGTGACCTGAATTGTCATGAAATGATGGCCAATTCCCATTTCAGAAGGGGAGAGGAAAACATGTAAGTTTGAGATGATAACAGACTTTGATATTCCTCAGTTATTTTTTTTATCTCTAGCTCCTCTGTAAAAGTTACATGCTTTCAGGGCAAATATTTATCAGGTTTCTATTTTAATGAAACAATACTATATGATATAAAAATTTCAACATAATAACTATATCCTTTGTCCTCTTTTTTCATGCTTCATTTGGTAGAGAGGAAAATTGACGTTCTTTTTTCTGCTTCTTTAAGACTAGATCTCCCTGTCTTGCCTAGGCTGTAAAAGCAGGAGTCATTTATAGCCTCATCCCTCTATTAAGTCATAAAGGATCTTGCACTTACTCCATGTCTAAGCTCTCCTTAGGTATCCTGGGCACTATCTTCTCCCACAGAACTCACTATACTGGTGCCAAACTTAATTCTGACTTTCCATTACTTTAGTCAACTGTATTTCAGAACTCCAAGTCTCAAGCAATCCACTAACTTTAGCCTCCTGGCAGCAAAGATTGTAGGTATGTTAACAAACCATCATGCCCAGCTACATGCCAAAGGCTAGGCTAGTGAAGCACAAATTCAGACACATCTTACCAAATTGAAAATCTGTGGGTAGTAAGAATAATAACAGCAATAATATATTATAATACCCAAAGGACAATAAAATATGTGTATCCTTTGATCCAGCAATTCCACTACTGAATCTATATCCTAAAGAGATCATGAAAAAAGAGTAAAAATCCTCCGTGTACAAAAATATCCATAAGAGTTCTTTTTATAGAATTAGAATTAGACATTGAGAGGATGCCTATGAATTAGGGAATGGTTGAAAAAATCATGGTATATGTATGTGATAGAACACTAGTATTCTATAAGAAATCATGAGGGATAGGATTTCAGAAAAGCCTGGAAAAGACTTGCATGAATTAATACGGAGTGAACTAGAAGAACATTATACACACTAACAACAACATGGGGTAAGGATCATCCATGATGTACTTGTTCACCTCAGCAGTACAATGATCAAAGACAATTTTAAAGGACTTGTAATGGAAAATACCATCCATATCCAGAGAAGGGACTATGGAGTTTAAATGAAGACCAAAGCTTATTATCTTCAATTTTTAAAAATTGCCTTTTGTATTGTCATTTTTTCTCTCTAATTTAGTTTTCTTTTTTTTTTGATTGAATCTGATTCTTCTCTGACAACATGATCAGTATGGATCTATGTTTAGTATGGTTATAAATTTAAAGCCTATATCACATTGCTTTCCTGTCAAGGGGGGGAGGGAAGGGAGATAGGTAGAAAAATATAAAACAAAACTTTGCAAAAAAGAATGATTGATAAAACTATTGCATGTAGTTTGTTAAACTATTAAATATTAATATTAAATAAAATATTGAAAAATTATTTATAGTAATTGTATCATGTGATATATAACTATATATCATATAATTACATATTATAATAATATCTTACAGTAACAATGATATAGTGTAATGATATAACATATATAATCATAACAACAATAATAAAATCTGACATTTATATATGACTTTAAAGCTTGAGAATCACTATACAATCATTATCTAACTTGATATCAATAATCCTGAGGGAGTAGGTGCCATTATTATCCAGCTTTACAGACCTGTTAACTGAGGCTCAGAAGGTTAAGTCATCTCGTCCACAGGCATACAGTTGATCAATATCTGTGGCAGGATTTGAATCCAAATCTTCCTGATTCCCAGTTCAGCATTTTATCCACTCCAGCATATGTTGTCTGTGGGTTGATCTAACAAAATTTAAGAGAGGCTTCTTTTAGAGATTCTGGCTGCCTGGGGTGGCATTGTGTTGGTCATTATCATGCATGGAGGTTACTTATAAAGGCATAGAGGAGATATAATGTTTGTCAGTGGGAAAAATCCTTATGCCAATGAAATCATAAACTTATTGAAATATTGGCATTGAAGGGGTAGCTAGGTGGGGGATAAAGCACCAGCCCTGGAGTCAAGAGGATCTGAGTTCAAATCTGACCTCAGATACTTAATTACCTAGCTGTGTGACCTTGGGCAAGTCACTTAACTCCTTTGTCTTAAATAAATTTTTAAAAAAATTTTAAAAAAGAAATATTGGCATTGCAATGTAATGAAGATAAATTTGGAGTTGGAAAGCCTGAGTTTAATAACGATCTTTGCTACCTATTGCTTCTGTGACCTTGTGCAAGCCATTTGATCCTGGGTCTTAGGTTACTTGTTTGTAAATAAAAGGATGAAAGGAATTTGATGGTCTAAGCAAAGTCCCTTCAAGCTTTAAATCTGTAATCCTGTAATGTCTTATATTTAGTTTAGATATTATTATAAGTGAGAATGATCATTATTAAGTACTAAATACATGTGTTTATTACCTGATTAAAAAAAAAAGAAGTCTTCAACAGGTAGTCTGAGGATTCTGATCAGGCACATTAACTTGGACCACTTTTTGACTGGAGGAAGTATACTGGGCTCTTCCTAATTTTTTTCACTTTCCAGGGTCTGTAGGCCTGTATTGTTTTGGATGTTGTCCCTTAATATTAATATGACTATACCACTGTATTCTAGTACAATATTAAATTTATCTCCAAAGTATAAATTATAAAAAGGATTAGGACAAAGATGAGCATAATTGAACATGGACTCCAGTGAATATTGAAAAGACAGAAGCTGTAGGGTTTTTTCCCTTTTACACTAGGTAGATCTTCTTTTTCTCATCTTTGATCATAGCTTTGACTGTAATGGGTCTTGAGGTTAAAGGAACTCTTTTTCATACTTATTGCACTGGCACCAGGAACTATTCATCTGAAAGCAGTTTGCCTCTAGCTTGATTTAGAAGGCTTTAAAGTCTCTTCACTCATCCAGTGATTCACTCATCTACATTAGTACTTTCTAAATACATATACAGAAATATATTGCATAAATGCCTAAATGTTTTGGGAAGCCACTTTTTGGTCTGCGTGTTTGTGTGTGTGTGTGTGTGTGTGTGTGTGTGTGTGTGTGTGTGTGAGAGAGAGAGAGAGAGAGAGAGAGAGAGAGAGAGAGATCATTACTTATCAGCAGTCCTTCCCAAATCTCATGAAAATAGATAGCTTTCTGATTTGTACCTGTAGTGCCCATTAGAAGACCACTTATCTGTGGTGCATTATTTTAGTTATATCAAATAACTGCAATAAAAACTTTTAAGGCTTACAAAGCACATTACAAATGTTACCGTTATTTGATTTTAACAGCAACTGTTTCCGACAGGTGATGTTGTTATCATCTCCATTTTACAGATGGGAATACTGAAACAGATAAAAGTTCAAAGAATTGCTCAGGGTCTCCAAGTTTATAAGTGTTCAAGAATGGGTTTGTTCTCAGGTCTTCCTGACTCAAGTCTACTGCTCCATTCACTGTATCATCTAGCTGCTGCATCTATCTCATCTACAATGGATAATGGCCCCAGTTGCTTCAGGATAAAGAATATTTTTAGCATTTGTCAACATGGTACTTTTAAAAAAAAGGTCTTCAAGGATAATAAAATGCTTTTTATGGGCAACCCATTCTGCATCTGAAAACAGTGCTTTCAGCACATAGAGTGAATATTGACTCCATAGTCAGAGGACTTGGAGTTTAATCGTGCCTTATCATTTGTCTGTGTAACTATGGGCAAGTCACTGAACATCCCTAGGTCTGTTTCCTCAACTGAGAAAGGAGTGGGTTGTCCTAGAGGATCATTCAAGGGACTTCCATCTCCAGATCTATGGCCTTTGAGCTCTGAGCAATTGTGCAAATCAGGAGAGATATCAAAGAAGGTTTAGGTTTCATCTAAGTGAGATTTTTCCCTTAGATTGTGATTCCATAAGAGAACACTAGGTTAGTGAGGTTCACTATTAGACACACATGCCCTAGACAGAGTAAAAACAATGATCAAATCAGTGTCTCTGACAGTATGGCTGATGCCTCTGTTCTTAGTGACAATATTTTGATTGTCTCTCTGGTGACCTGATCACCACTTCTATCATTATTTTCCTTTACAAAATGCTTTACGATGGCATATAGATAAGTTTGTAATGATGCACCACAACCAGACCTTTGCCCTAGAGCACTAAAATTTAGCAGATAATGACAATATCTTCAGCAAGTAGAGACAACTGAGCTTGGCACTTAGTTAACAAGAATAACTAGTTAAAATTGGAAGCTACCAGATGGTGTGCTCCCTCCCATCACTACCCAATGATGCTGTTTTTTTTTAAATGTATTCCCACTTTCAGACTATATGTCTAAATGATGTTAAAGGAAAAAAAAAATCTAAGTATTTATTGCTTTTTCATTCAAAACAAGTCCCCTATGACCTAAGATAATATATTATAATCTGCTTTATAGACTGAACATCCTTCAGAAACAAACTTAGAAGGCATCACTAGTCCTTTTTCTTCCATAGACCCTTTTCCAACAGAGGCCTCACTATCAACAAGTCTCAGTTCTTAGACATCATCACCCCAGATTCTTTGTTTCCCCCTTGCCCATGGAGAAACTTTTCAGGATCACTCCTTCTATAGGGCGTTGAATAATGGGGTCTAAGGTTTTCTCCACCCCATAGTTTCAAATAGGTTGGTATTAAAAGATTGATGAGCTGATTAGAGGGTACCATTATGTTTCTTGCCCCATATATTTTGTGGGATTTGTCATCTGGGTCAGATCAACTGGGTATAGTTCCATGCATAGATACGGACTAAATATTTTGCTTATTTTTTTAAAAATCAAGAATTTATAAGAATAAGGCATTGCATTAAATGCTGAAGAATCAAGAAAAATAAATAAATTACAATCTCTGTTCTTTAGGAGTTTATAGTCTATTGACAATGGGGAATAAGAATTTGCACAAATAATTATAATACTTGGTAGAAAATAATTGTCAGATAATATAAAAAGGCCAAATTCTTTCGAAGGAGAATTCACATCTGATTGAGGGAATCATGGAACACTTCATGAAAGAAGTAAACATGTGAGTTGAGCTTTGAATAAGGAGTCATATTATAAGAGATAAGTATAGAGGGATGGCTGACCTAAGCAAATATAGTAATACAACAAAAGGCACAGAGGAAGGAAAGCATCAAGTAATAATGGTGATAATTGATATTTAAACAATGCCTTATGGTTGAAAAAGATATTTTTCTCATAACAAATCTATGAAGCTGATAGTGCAAGTATTATTGTCCCCATTTTAAAGATAAAGGTTCAGAGAAGTTGAGACATATCCATGATCATACAATTGGAAAATGTCTCAGGTTGGCTTTGAATCTAGTTCTGATCTCAGCTCTAGTGATTATTCCACTAAACCAGCTATAACTATATTCATATTTGAAGTCATATTTTGGGAAAGGTGAATAATTCAGTTAGATTGAAATGTATTCATAGGAAAATATTGGGACATAAGTCTAGATAGATATATTAGAAATAAACATGGAGGTCCTTGAATAACCAGCAATAGAGTAAATGCAAATTTTAAAATCACTGTGCATATGTGTGTGTGTTTATAGTTATAGTTTCATAGCTAGAAGGAAGTTAAACAGTTTTTATACATGAGAAAACATGAAATTCAATGAGCCTTAGGTCACCTAGGTAAAGTATGAGAGTCAGAATTAAACTCAGGTCTTCTGACTTTAAATCAAATATTATCTCTATTAGCATGATCAAATCTTAGTTTTAGAAATATTAATTTGACATTTTATATAATATATTTAATATATATGTAATATGACATCTTTATGAAGAGAGGTAAGAAACTACAAGCCTGGTGTCCCATCTTGGAAGAAAGGTTTTCATTCTAGTCCAGGTGAGAGAACGGAAGTACTTAAACTAAGGTGGTAGTAAAGAAAAATAGAATTGAGGAGCTAGGAGATTTTATTGGACCAATAGTGACAGGACTTGGCAACTTACTGGATAGATAAGCTTTGGGTTGAAGTTAGGGAAAGAGAACATCTAAACCAACCCCTTGATTTAGAGAGGCAAAATCTGAGGCTTAAGTGATTTGTCCAAAGTAGTGCAGATAAGTATGAGAGGCAGAATTTTAACTTGAGATCTCCTGATATCAGAGATAATGAACCCCCCCCTCAACTCCATCATGTTTCAAAATTAAAGTTTTTGATCCTAGATAACTGGAAAAATGAGCTGGTGGTTCCATTAACAAATTTAATGAAGTCATGTGAAGAACTGATTTTCCAGAAGGAAAATAATAATCTCAGTTTGGAAAACATTGAGTTCTAGTTATCTTTGAGCCCTCCAGGAAAAAAAACAAGACATAAGGGAGTTGGAAATGTGAAAATGGAAATGGAGAGAGAAGCACTGTGGTGTTCTGGTGAAGATTGAGTCATGGCAGGTGGGTGATTCCGATAAAATCAGGACAGTCTGAGGAGCTATCTTATGGAACCCTTTGTTCACTCTTTGATGTACAAATTATAACTTAATGAAAATTAAAGTTTAAACACTACCAATGGTGTTCCTAAAAATCATCTGTTAGACTTTTCTGGGAGTTCATAAATTTAACCCAGTATTAAACTTTTAGTTTAGGACTTAGGGAATAAATAAAAGCATTATTTCCTATCCAGAAAAATAAGATAAGGTAAAATACTACAAAATATTTTGTCCAGGTACCTGTATAAGGTTTTGATAGTCTTTTTTTTTAATTAAAAAAGTTTCCAATTATATGAAAAGATAATTTACAACACTCCTCCTTTTGAAAGCTTGAGTTCCATATTTTTTCTGATAGTCTTTTAAAAGAACACATTCTCATGTAATTCACAGGCCCAGGAGATATATTTGTAGGAGCTACTCTGGAGATTTGGGTCATATTTTTGGATCTTATAAGACCAGTCTTTCAAAACTACATTCAGATTATTAACCCCTACCAAGGCCCCTTGAGTTGTGTCTTTATGTTTAATTCAAAGAAAGATAGCATTTATACAGCACTTTAAGTACAAAATTCTTTAAAAATATCTCATTTAACCTTGCAACAACCCTGATACTATTATTTCCCCTTCTTTTGTAGATCAGAAAACTGAGGGAGACAGAAGTTGAGTGACTTGCCTAGAGTATCTGAAGTGAGATTTGAACTTGTCTTCTAAACTTCAGCTCTAGCTCTTTCCTCTACTCACCTAGTTATTTAATAAGCATAGAAATTATTAAGTATCCATAAAGCATTGGGAATTTGACCCTGGGATACCACCACTATTGCAACCCAACAAAGTAGTCCTTGACTTTAAGGAGTTTATATTTTTTTTAAAATCATTTAATTTGTTTTTTAATTAATTTATTTTTCCAACTACATACACAGAAAGTTTTTAATATTTATTTTTTTGGTAAGAATTTGAGTTCAAAATTTTTCTCCCTCCCTTCTCTTTCTTTTCCCCCAATAGAGAGGAATCTAATATAGGTTATGTATGTATAATTGTTAAACATATTTCCATATTAATCATGCTGTGAAAGAACCAGAAAAAAGGCAAAGAATGAGAGGGAAAAAGCATAAAACAAATTTAAAAAATTTAAAATAGTATACTTTTGTATATTCAGACTCCATAGACTCTGAATTTGGATGGTATTTTTCATCACAAGTCCGTCAGAATTGTCTTTGATCACTACATTAATGAAAAGAGCTAAATTTATCATAATCAATCATCATGAAATGTTGCTATTAATGTGTACAATGTTCTTTTGATTCAACACTCAGAATCAGTTCATTTAAGTCTTTCCAGGATTTTCTGAAGTACAGTTGCTCATGATTTCTTTCAGAACAATAGTACTTCATCACATTCATATACCACAATTTGTTTAGCCATTCTCCAATTGGTAGACATGCTCTCAATTTCCAGTTCTTTGCCACTACAAAAAGAGCTACTATAAATATTTCTGAACATGTGGATCTTTCCCCCCTTTTTGTAGTCTCTGGAATATAGACCTAATTGTGGTATTGCAGGGAAAAAGAGTATGTAGAGTTTTATTGTCCTTTGAGCATAGTTTCAAATTGCTCTCCAGAAAGGTTGAATTAGTTTACAACTTTGCCAACAATGCATTAGCATCCCAGTTTTTCCACATCCCCTCCAATATTAATCATTTCCCTTTTTGGTCATCCTATATTGGTCAATCTGATAGGTATGAGGTGGTACCTCAGATTATTTTAATTATTTTATTTATTTATTATTTAATTATTAATTATTTTAATTTGGATGTCTTTAATTAATAATGAATTAGAATATATCAATAGGTAGCTTTAATTTCTTCATCTTAAAACTGTTCATATCCTTTGACCATTTATCAATTGGAAAATGACGTGTATTCTTATAAATTTGAGTCAGTTCTCTATATATTTTAGAAATGAGTCCTTTATCAGAAACACTAGCCATAAAAATGTTTTACAACTTTCTGCTTTCCTTTTATTTTTGGTAGCATTGGTTTTATTTGTGTAAATTCTTTTTAATTTAGTGTAATCAAAATTATCCATTTTGCATTTTATAATGTTCCCTATTTCTGATAGATAAATTATTCTTTATTCTCCTAATTGGTTTATGATATCAGCCTTTATATCTAAATCATGTACCCATTTCTACCTAGTCTTGGTTTGGGGTATGAGATGCTGATTTATGCCTAGTTTTTGCCATACTGTTTTCCAGTTTTCCCAGAAGATTTTGTCAAATAGTGAGTTCTTATCTGAGTAGATGGAGTCTTTGGATTTATCAAACAATACTACTGTTTCTTTTGTACCTAATGTATTCACTGATCTCCTACTATTTCTTAACTGATATTAAGCAGTTTTGACAACTGCTTTATATTATAATTTTAGATAAGATATGACTAGGTTACCTTTCTTTGCATTTTTCTTTTGGTTTATTATCTTGACATTGTTGACCTTTTATTCCTCCAGATGAGTTTCATTACTATTTTTTAATTTTTCAAAACATTTTTGGTAGTTGACTGACATGGCACTGAATAAGTAGATTGATTTAGGTAGAATTGTCATTTTTGTTATATTAGCTCAGTCTAATCATTGGTAATTTATATTTTTCCATTTGCTTAAGTCTGACTTTATTGGTGTTTCTGGATTTGTCTTGACAGGTAGACTCTCAGATATTTTATATTATCTATAATTACCTTAATTGGAATTTCTCTTTCTATTTCTTACTGCTGTGACTTGTTGGTAATATGTAGAAACGTGGGTCTACTTTATATCATTCCATTTTGCTAAAGTTGTTGATAGTTTCAATTAGTTTTTCAGTTTATTTTCAAGAATTCTCTAAATATACCATCATATCATCTGCAAAGAGTAAGAATTTTCTTTCCTCTTTGTCTATTTTAATTACTTCAATTTATTTTTCTTCTCTTATTGCTAAAGCTAACATTTCTAATACAATATTGAATATCTCATTTATTTTTTAATATCTCCTTTATTTCCCCAACATATCTCTTTCCTCCTTTAAATCACCCTTTAAAACAAAAAGTAAAAGAGAAAGAGAAAAACGGCAAAACTAACACAACCACTTACTCAAACAATATGCGCAAAATGAATGAAGCATGTACCCAGATTAGTATACACAAAATCTATACCAATTAAATCTATTGAATCTTATGACCAGTTGCTTCCCTATGACATTTGTACATACACTACATCCTGATAAAATGAAGTATTGATGTTTCAGACTTCCTGGCTCAGGCATGTTATAAACTTCATGGATGGAATTCGTTCATGACCTCCCATATCCTAATGGCTTCAATTCTGACCCACTCAGAGATGATGACATAGAGGTGTCTGAAAGTGATTGCAGTTTCCTTTCCTGAAGCTGCTTCCACTGTGCTCAAAGCACCTCTTAAAAGCCTAGTTATTCAAGTGTGGCTCTGTGAAGAGACTTTTGAGTGTGACCAGGTGGACAGAGGATCAGGACTGACAATATAAGGCCCATTCTATCTAGCTGGTTTTACAGACTACATGTAAGCCGTTAGCAAAACTTCAAAGCATACCCTGAAATGGTCTTTTCCAATCCCCTTGCCTCTCCAGTACTGCTTTTTTAGAGACCTAAATAAAGTTTCAATGGAAAACCCTGATACAGTTCACTTTTGGGAGAAAAGTACTTTGCCTTATGTTTAATAAAAACCTTCCCTTGGTCATTTTCTGCCCATCACTTTGAGTTCACCCTCCTTCTCACCCAGGTACAAAATTATTTTATTTTATTTTATTTTTAATTAATATTTTATTTGTTTTCTAATTATATACAATAGTACTTTCTACCCATCATTTTCTATAAGGTTTTGAATTTTACAATCTTTCCTCTACCCTCCCTTCCCTCCCCCATCATCCCACAAAAGGCAGTCTGGTAATCTTTACATTGTTTCCATGCTATACACTGATGGAAATTAAATGTGTTGGGAGAGAAATCATATCCTTGAGGAGAAAATAAAATATTAGAGATAGCAAAATTATGTAGCACATATGACACTTTTTTATAAAAAAAATTGAAGGTAATAGACTTTGGTCTTTGTAAACTCCACAGTTCTTTTTCTGGGTACAGATGGCATTCTTCATTGCAGGTGCTGTAATACAATCATTGATGGAATGATTAAGTCCAATAAGATTGATCATCAACCCCATGCTGCCATTAAGGTGTACAATGGTTTTCTGGTTCTGTTCATCTCACTCATCACCAGTTCATGAAAGCCTTTCCAAGCTTCTCTGAATTCCCATCCCTCTTGGTTTTTAATAGAATAATAGTGTTCCATGATATATACCACAATTTGTTCATTTATTCTCCTAGTGATGGACATTGTGATTTCCAACTCTTTGCTACCACAAATGAGGCTGCTATGAATATTTTTGTACAAGTGATGTTTTTACCTTTTTGTATGATCTTTTCAGAGTATAGACCCAGTAATGGCATTGCTGAATCAAAGAATATGCACAGTTTTATCGCCTTTTGGGCAGAATTCCAGATTGCTCTTCAGAAAGACTGGATAAGTCTGCAGCTCTACCAACAATGTATTAGTGTCCCAGATTTCCCACATCCCTTCCAACATTGATCATTGTCCTTTCTGGTCATATTGGCTAATCTGATAGGTGTGAGGTGGTACCTCAGAGTTGTTTTAATTTGCATTTCTCTAATCAGTAATGATTTAGAGCAATTTTTCATATGTCAATGGATAGCTTTGATTTTCTCATCTGTAAATTGCCTTTGCACATCCTTTGACCCTTTGTCAATTGTGGAATTACTTGTTTTTTTTTTTTTTTTATAAATTTGACTTGGTTCTCTATATATTTTAGAAATGAGTCTTTGTCAGATATAATAGTTGTAAAAATTGTTTCCCCAATTTATTACATTCTTTTGACCTTGGTTATAGTGATTTTGTTTGTGCAAAGGCTTTTAAATTTAATGTAATCAAAATTATCTAATTTGTTTTTAGTGATGTTCTCCATCTCTTCCTTGGTCATAAACTACTTCCCTTTCCATAGATCTGACAGGTTAACTATTCCTTGATCCCCTAGTTTGCTTATAATATTGTCTTTTATCTCTAAATCCTGTCAGGTAGAAAATTCTTAATTTGATCTTTGTGCTTTTAATTGTTTAAGAACTTGGACATCACAAGCAGAACATAGTCCTAGTGTCTCTGTTGATACACTTGAGTCATGTTTATGATAAATTACTTTATTTTTTGACAGGGATTTCTCCATCTTTAGTTTAGGTTTTCCAGGTTCATAGAATTGTGTATTTTAAAAAGAAGACATACCATTTGCGGCAAAGGCGATATTAGTTATCATTTCAATTCAATAGATATTTACCATGCAATTACTATGTTAAGGCAGACATGTCTGAGAAAGGGATTGAACCTGTTATTTCATAAATATAGGGAATTCCTGGATGAAAACCCTTCTACTAAGACAGGTCAGCATCTTCTCTGTAATTTACAGTCTTATGGAGCTGCTTAGAACTTTGAGAAGTTGTACTTTGTCCACAGTTATACATATGTATATATGTATGTATATATATATATATATGTATATATACATATATATATATAGTCAATATTCATAAGAGATAGGAATTTTAAATATATGTCTTTTTTGGAGCCTATGCCATGCTGCCTCTCCTTGTCTGGGAGGGGGAGGTAGTTTTCCTGGGTTTCTATCAAATATCTATTGAATCCTGCTGATGTTCATGAATATCATTGTATTTGAGCTTACTCTGGGCATGGCATAGATAGTTCTTATTATTGCATGATTAATATTTCCTGGGTTTGAGGCTTGTGGATTCCCAGCAGATTTTGTAGAAAGTATACATTTGTAGAATGTGTACAACTGGGGGAACTCCGCATAGGAAAGGGCATTGAACCATCATCCTCAGAGAAGTAGGGATGTAGTTTCACTAGTATGAGAATGATGGTTGTTTCAGGTCAGTTTGACTTAATACATAGGGTAGTGAAAAGAATGAGTAAGTGAAGACATATGATAAGGCAGACAACATCATCTAAATTACCAGTGGTAACAGCTAAATAGAAGATTTCACTTGACTTTTCCTCCTAAGTTCAAATGAGTTATTGATGTCTTAGGGAACTGAGAAAATTTTGACTATAGTGTTCTCACTGGACTAAGTAGAGACCTGGATTCCAATCCTAGAGTGGAGTGGCTGTGTGATCCCAGGAAAATCATTTAAACTTTCTGGGCCAAGCTTTCTTTTAAAATCTATATTTTGATATGTTTGCCAAATATATTTATGAAATAATATATTTTAATATAGTATTCTATTTCTATCTCTAGGTGATTCTATCTCTAGTTGATTATAGTATATTTCTTTTATAATGATATTTATTTTATTTCATACATTTACAAACATTATTCTGAGAAAGGATCTATAGACTTCACCAAGTTGTCATAAGGATACATGCCACAAAATACTGACAATGCATCACTGCTTTAGAGGTTGTGTTGGAATCTTAAGACCTCTTATAGTTAGTCTACAATTCCCTTTAACAGAGAATTTTGTCTTTATTCACTTCACACTTATCACCAAATCTTGGTTATTTTCTTGCCTTTTCAAAATCCTCACTTTCCTTTTTCATTCTTGTGAGTATGGGTGGCTCAGTGGCTATTTGGGAGAAACAGCATATATACACATGTAAATGAATACAAAGATTTTTTCAAGAGGGTTTCAGATTGAAAAAGACCTCATATAGGAGGTATATAGCATCTGAACTTATCTTTGAAGAAAGTTTGAGCTTCTAAGAATCAGTGGTAAAGAGAGAGTGCATTTGAGACATGGAAGATGATCTGTGTAAAGGGCCAACAGTACAGGATTCAATATTATGTTATAGGAATGGAGTATGAAGAAGATAATGAAATAGACTGGAAAGGTGGATATGATCAGTTTTGTGGAGGGCTGAAGATCATGTGTTCCATCTGGAAGACAATAGAGACACTGAAGATTTTGGAGTACAGAAGTACCTAAGTCACATCTATATTTTGGGAAGATGTGAGAAATACTCACCTATATGGTCATCTAAGGTATATGTGTTTTGTTCCCCTTTACTCCTTCCCCCCATTTTTCAAGCATAGGGCATTGTATTTAACCTGAAGTGCCTCCTCTCTCGACTTGATTTTGATATGGGTCCTTTCATTTGTAGGATCTGGTAATTTTCTGCAATCGTGCATTACTTTTTTGTTTGTTTGCTTTTGTTGTGTTTTGATCATTCAAGCAGCAAATACTTGGAACAAAGACATGTGGATCTTCTGGTTCAGTTCAGTTTTACAGTATTGTCCTCAATTTTGGATACTGCATTGTAGAGGGGACATAGACCAACTGGTATACAGCTTCATCAGGTCCATCAACCAAGACAAACAAGGGCTTATAGAGTCATAGATTTAGAAACTGAAACTTAGGGTCATACAATAAGTGTCTGAGACTGGATTTGACACAGGTCTTCCTACTCCAAGTCTACTCCAAGTACTTCCTACTCCAAGCACTGAACCATGCTACCTCTTAATATGACAAATGAAAATCATCTGATGGAATTAGATATTTAGCTTTGAGAAGAAAAGGCTACATGAACAACATGATGAATGTCATACTACTTAAAAAGAAGAGGAATTAAACATGTTCACTTCTCATTAAAGTCCATCCTCCATTCATTTATTAAAGTAATCTTCCTGAAATACAGATTATAACCATGTCACTCCTACTCAGTAATCTCTACTGTCTCCCTATCACCTTCAGGATCAAATTCAAAAACCCTCTGTTTGACATTCAAAGCCCTTTATAATCTGCCCCACACTCACCTTTCCAGATAATCCTTAAATCCTCTCTTTGTTCTCCAATTCCTCCTGCAATTCATACTTTGTGAAGCAGTGACACTGATCTCTTTGCTGTTCCTCAGACAAGACATTCCATGTCCATACTCTGGAATTTCTATGGGTCAATTTCTGTGCCTAGAATTCTTTGACTCCTCATCTCTGCTTCCTGGCTTCCATGGCTTCCTTCAAACCTCAAATGAAACTTCATTCACTCTAGTGCCTTTCTTCTCCAATTTAGTTCATTTTTCTACACAGTTGCTTGCATGTGATCTACTCCATTAAACAATGAATATCTTGAGAATATGGGCCATGTTTTTTTGCCATTCTTTGTATTTTATCCATTAGAATATTGTCTGGCAGGGAGAAGACCCTTAATAAATGTTTATTGACTGACTTATCTACCTGTTGCTTTACTCCCAAGTACATAATGAGGAGCATAGAAGTTATAAACAAAAAGATTTTGGTTTAGGATAAATGAAAAAAACTTAACAGTGAGAGCTATTCCAAAGTGGAAATAGACTGCCTTGAGAAAAGTGGCTTGTCCCAAATAGGATCATAGATTGAAAAACTAGAAGGCCCTCACAAGTTATTTAGTCCACCCTCCTCATTTTGGTGTTGAGAAACTGAGCAAAGAGGTTAAGTTCCTGGGAACACAAATGATTAGTAGCTGGCAAAGCCAGGATTCAAACTGAGCCATTTTGGTACCTCTGACTCTAAATTCAGGACATTTCCCATCATGCCACACAGATGTCAATCAAAAGCTGGATGACCATTTCTTGTGCATGATGCAGAGGGTATTCCAATTAAGGGCTGACCTACCAGGTATTTCTAACTTGATCATTCTATGTTTCTGGGTCTTTCATATCTGAGCAAATCTCATTTCCAGAGCCCCATTCAATTTCCTGGTATTTACCTTCAAGGATAGGATTCTCAAGGATGTTAAAATCTGGCCTGGGCAGTTATTTTCATCATCCTTTTACCTATCTGTATCTGTGATTCTCAACTTATGTTGCTTCAATTGATCTTAAGCTTCTTCTTTGACTTCCTTCTTCTCAAATTCAAGGATATATCTCTTCACTTTTCTGGCTTCTAAAAATATTCTTTGTCTACTTATTAACCTTTGCTTTTACCCCTTTCTTCATTTCTGTTCTGAAAAAATCCTGCAAGCCCAGCAAGACCCTCTGACATCCCTAAATAAAGTCTCAGCTGATAGCATTTTCCCCACAAAGAATCTTGTGACCACAGGAATAACTTCACCTCTAGGGCATCAGTTTTTGTAACTTTGCTCCACTTCAGTCTACCATTCCATTATTGCCTCCCTGCCCTTACGATTCCTTCCCTCACAATTTGACTAGACACTGACTTCCCCTCCCAGGTTAGTTCCACCAACTGTTCCCCCCCACAATTGGAAGGTAAAATGATAAACATGGATGCTACCATTGGAATTTCTGCCATCTGCCAGAAAATAAAATATATGGCCGAGATTAGTGGTTGGGGAGAGTGAAGGGGGAAAAAAAGGCACACTTTGAGGGAAGCAGCATCTCTGGCTTGGTGTCAGAACACAACAAAGCTAATAGGTAGTTTCTTACTTTTATTTCCTAAGGTAGCAATACACTCCTTTCCATCTGCTACTGGGGCACAGCTGATTCCTCTCACCAGTCTCTAGGTGAGCATTTGAGTGGTGAGAAATTGCCCCCTTATTTTTGAGTAGCACATTAGTGACTTTTTACAACCTTCATACAGGCATTGGATTCTGGCACTAATTCTGTTCTCTGCTTTAAGGTCTTATGGATCCTGGGAGGTTTTCTTTCTTCTCTTGGTTTCATTTAAATTCATAGCTAAATATTGGTGTCATTCTCCTTTACCACTCTCTTTACTGTCAGTCAACAAGCATCTGTTAAGGTACAGTGCTAAATTATGCTTTCTCCTTTTCACGGAAGTGAGTAAGTCTGCTATTAATGTCTTTATATTAAAATCACAACTTTATGGAACAGTTGAAAGAGTATTGGTTCTGTTTTTAGAGGACCTGGATTCAAATACCAATTTTAATGCTTATTAATTGTGCAACTTTTGATTAGTCAGTTGACTTCCCTGGGCTTCAGTTTTCTCATCTGCAAAATTAGGGGTTGGTCTATTTAGCTTTTGGGGTATCTAGTTGCTGCAGTGGATAAGTGCTGGGCTTGCAGTCAGGAAGACTCATCTTTCTGATTTCATAACTGGCCTCAGATACTTAATTAGCTGTTTGACTTTGGGCAAGTCACTGACCTCTGTTTCCCTCAAGTCCTCATCTATAAAATGATCTGAAAAAGGAAATGGCCAACCACTCTAGTAATTTCATTAATAAAACCCCAAATGGGGTCACAGAGAGTCAGATATAGCTAGAGAACAACTTAGCAACCAAATAGCTTCTGAGATCCCTTCAAGTTTTAGATCTGTGATCCCCTGATCTATACTCAACCATATCAATTGGCAATAATGATAATCATAGGACTTTGAACAAGTCACTGCACTTCTCTCCAGTCATCACCTATCAAATCAAGGGAGAGGGTGGACAAAGTGACTTCTAAGGTCCCTTTTAGCTTTAAATTCTAAATTTCTGTGGTCTCTAAGGTTCCTTCTAGTAATAGCATTCTACTATTTTAAGTAATCCTAGCCCTTGGGGACCCTTCTGCCTCTCTTAGAGAACACATTGTTTTCTTCTACTCTTTAGGACTTGAGTTAATTTCAAATTTCCCCTTCAAGCAGATCCAGTGAGTCACATCTAGATTATTATAGCCTCTTATTCTGGCCTTCCAGTCTTTGTCCATAATTGACCCTGTCCCTCCTCCCTCCGTATTTGAATGGCACATCAGTGGTTTGTGTATATGAATATTCATGAGGATGCTTATCACCATTTTCCCTGCTTACTAGTTTGTTCATGCTGAATTACTTCCTCAGTGACATTCAAATATTAGAATAATCAAGACATAGTCTTGGGGGGAGACTTCAAGGGTCATCTTGTCCAACTTCTTCATTTTACAGATGACAAAACTAATAAGTGACAGGCCAGGGAATCAAGCCAAAGTTTTCATATTTCCAATCAGTCATTCTTTCCCTTGTACCATGCTGCTTTACTCTTAAAATCAAATCTCAATTTTTGACATTTGCCTTCAGATTTTTCCAAATGGGTTTCCCCTGCTATCTCTACCTGTTGTCTTTGTCAGCCAGATTTACTACCTCACCTTGCCTGCCAGTTCTTCTTGAACCTCTGAATTTTTGTCAAATATGTTTGCTTTATGGAACAATGTCTTTCATTGTATCCCCTTCTTGATTCTTCCGATTATAGCTTTACATCTATTTCATCAAGAAATGGAGCCTGATTAATACTCCCATAGTTTTTAAGCCATTAACAATTTCTGTCCCCTAAGGATCATATTGGCAATGATCATATTTATGTAGATCACATGTATGGGAGTGTTTTCCCTTCATGAAAGTGCTCTCTCTTAGAAGAGTGGCTATCTCTTATTTCCTATATACCTCCAAATATCTAGGGCAGTTTCTATAAGATTTATGCTAAGGTTTACCAAGCACATTGCATCCAACTACCCTATCATTATTATTATAGTATTATTATTATCACCATATTTTGGATGACACATTGGATTTCAGAGAGGTTAAGTGCTTTGTTCATGTTAATACAGCTAGAAAGTATCAGAACTGGGATTTAAACTTTGTTTTTTCCCTTTATCATGGTCCCTCAATAAGAACTTGCTAATTCAGATGTGTCAAGATAAGCTTTAGCTCCTGTAAGTTTGTAGTCATTAATAGACATTTGTGGAGATCTTACCAGTGTCTATTGTTGTTCTTACACAACACCCTTCAGTTCACGTCCTTAAAATTTTGTTAAATTTAAGACTTTCATGTCGGCCCACACTGAACTTACTTTCTCCTTGGTGAACTTGTTTGTTAGTGACTTGCAACATATCATGATCACATTGAGAAGACCTAGGTTTGAATCTTGTCTTAAATGCTAGCTATGTAAGCCAGGCAAATCACTTGTCTTTCTTAAACTCAGTTTTCTCATTTGAAAAGGGAGATAATAGCTCCTAAGCCATGAGGCTGGTGTGAAGGTCAAATTAGTACTTTGCAAACCTTAAAAAGCCTATGTAAGCATCAACTATTTTTATTTTTGTTATTATATGGGCCTTGTATCTCCTATTCCTAGGTGACCTCTCTCTCCTTTAAATTTTCCAAATTCCATGTATCCTGTGACCTCACTGGATTTGAGATTGCAATCTTCTTTAATGGGTCCCTTCTTTGCAGCTATGGACAAACACTGGCATCATTTTTTCTTTTTCTTCTTGTATTAACCTAACTCTAACACCTATGTCACCCTCAGGACTGTCATGTTATGGTGCCTCATTTCATAGGCTGTTTGAGTTCGACGTGAATAACAGAGAAGGGAAGGAGAGGACCTTACCATTTGCCTCATTCTCCAGTTGCCTATTTTTTCCAGGCGATAGCTTTCTCCATGGTCCCATCTTGCTTTCATGTTTCTCACTAAACAGTCCTATTGAAAAGAGAAATTATGCAGCCAAATTATCTCTGGCCTTGTCTGGAGATGCCAAATGTGGCAGCAGTAGCAGCCTGGTCATTTTAATCATATTAATGTTTCTTATCAGAGAAGGCTCTAACCCACGCCAGGATTTAAACCCATTGCAATTTGTTAGGGGAATGCCAATTATTTTCATACAAGTATTGACTTTCCCAATTAATCTCTGTCCCAAAACATGGAAAGAATATTTAGAAACATTTAAAAAATGAGAAATGCTTTCTCCTGTGTCTAGCAGAGAAAGGAAAATGAAGAATCCCTAGGGAAATATAAAGAAAGGTAAATAACCTTAGAGCAAAGTTGACCCAAGGCAATGTGATGAAAGCCAGTGCCACCTTTTCCCTCTAACCTTCACTCTTTCCATATCTGATCAGATACTCAGAAGTCCCAGAGGGTTCAGGGATCTGTGACTGCTGTGGTCCCCACATATCCCACCCCTATCCAGATTGAATTTCATTTTCCCATTTTTCATTTATAATGTCTGTTTGTATCTGTCTATCTATCAATCATATAGAATTAGTTATTTTAATATTTTTCTTCCTCATTTGTATACAAGCTCCTTTAGGGAAGAGAACATGTTTTTAATCTTTCTTTATATCCCATAGTAAGTGCATAGTAAGTGCAAAAATAAATACTTATTGACCGACTACTTGACCTTTCTCTTAGGCCCTTTCATGAAAGGGCTCATTAGTCATTCTGGGAAGCGTGGATGCCAATAGTTAGCTCAGAGGAGTGACTGTAATAATAACCATTTTGAAAAGTGATCCACATAGCAAGGAGAATGGGGGAGGGTACCTCTGAAATATCACAATTCTAGAGACTGCCTCTTCTGTCTCCCTGTAGAACTTTTACTGGATAAGAATCCTTTCCCTACCCATCTACAAGGCATGAAGTGGACAGGATTTTGCAGTTAAATGTTTTGACAAGAGAAAGGAGTTTTTTGGAGTATCCTGTATGTATTCTATTTCTTAGATATGACTCCCATATGGAAAATAGAGGTGGTTGAAGGGAGCTATTGATGATGCAAGGACCTTTGAAAGAATGTGCTTAATCATCACTCATTTTGACTTAAAAGAACGTAGGCATACTTAATGATATATGTACCCTCATTCCTCAAGCTCAGTACTTGTTATTCACTTGACTTCTTTGAACAGGCCTAACTTTCTTTTTTCCCCTCTTCCTCCTAAGATCACATAGATGCCTTCTTGCTACTGAATTATTCTTTTAGTTTCTGGGCATGCTTCCTGCCTCATGCCTCCTTTTGCTTTCAAGATTACTAAATGTCCTTCTTATCTATTACTTCTTTTACTTATTACTGAAACTTCTTATTACTTATTTACTGAGACTTTTTCATGGCAGACTTTCCTATCCTTGTTCAGTTTCAGAAGAGCAGGAGAAGCATGAAACAATCACTCCTCTGAGCTAATGGCATTCATGAGTTTTCCTTGGCAGCCAGGGGAATGATTGAAAGAATCCTAGGTTTACAGTTAGGAAAATGAAGCTTCAAATTCTTCCCTGGCTGTAGCTGTGTGATCCTGGGAAAGTCATTTGATCTGTTTGCCTCAGTTACCTCAACTGCAAAATTGAGATAATATCAATACCTACCTTCCAGAGTTGTGAGGAACAAATGAGATAATATTTGTAAAGCACCTAGTACAATTCCTGGCCCATCATAGATGACTTATCAATGCTTGTGTCCTTTGTTTCTACTAGAATGTAATATTCTAAAACTGACTGAGAGTCTTCCTTAGAAATCAAACAGCCCAAGCCTTCCATATTTTTGAGATAAGGAAACTAAGACCCATATCTAAAAATGAGTTGACTGAGGTCATAAGACTCATTTAAGGTCTTGAGTATGTCTACAAGACTGTGTTTTTTTTCTTTTTCTTTTTTTAATTTTTGTTTATTCTGAGCTAAAGAAAATAACTTCTAACCAATTGCTCTGGACTTCTCTGAGAGTATACATCCCAAATTTTGACAATTGGATCACATACTTTTGATAAGCATTTAGTTCCTATTACTTTTAATCTGTATAGGGTAATTGTCTCTTTTATTTTAATGGGTTTCTCATCTATTGACTGATGTCTTGGTTTCAGGATTGAGGTGCTAAGGATTATTTATGAGATCAATTTTGGCAATAGTAGTTTACTTTTAATAAGACTGAACCTTGCTTTTTTTGTTTAATAGAAGCATTATATTAATAATAACTCAGTTCTATACTTTGAACATTTTTCTCATAATAAACCTTTGAAATAGAAAGATATCATTATCCTTATTTTAATGATTGGAAAACAGAATGAAATAATGAGAAAACAAAAGGTCCAAGAAACTCAATCAGTAAGGAGAGTTTTTAGCAAGGAAAGTTTTTAAATTCTATGAAATGTAAAAAGGGGAATTATTTTTGTCAGGAGATTGGAGAGTGAAATGAAAGAAATGGATAACTGTACTCCTGAAATTAAAACAATTAACTTAAGTCTCCTTCTGGAGAGGTGAGAACTGAATGATTTCCAGAAATAGGTAGGTGATAGACCATATTCTGCCCTCATCAGACCTCATCTGTGAAAACTCTGTTCTTTTTTTTTTAATATCATCTTTATTTTTTCATCCATATGCACATGTATATTTTTAAGTTACAAAATTTCTTTTCACCCTCCCTTCCCACCCCCTCCCCTCAACAGCAAACAGTGAGGTTAGCATTGTACTACATATTTTTGATAAAACATGTATATAGATTATTCATTTTCGCTATGAGGAATTAGGATTAAAGGAGATACAGAAGAGACGATTTTTATAAAATGCTCATCACTTTCTGAAGGGTTTTTTGTCTTTTGTTTTTCTTCCTTTGGATGGGATAACATAGTCCATAATTGGTCTAATACAGTTGTCCTAGCTCTCTGAACTGCTGAGTGGAGCTGCTTCCATTTAGGTTGATCATCTCACAATGTTGTCAATGTGTACATTGTTCTATTGGTTCTGCTCCCTTCCCTCAGTATCAGATCTTGTAACTCATTCCATGCTTTTCTAGAATCCTACCATTTATAGTTCTTAATAGGGCACTAATATTTCATAGTATTCATATACCATAAATTGTTTAACATTCCCCTCAATTTCCAATTCTTTGCCACTATAAAAAGAGCTTCTGTGAATATTTTGGAACAGGTAGGACTTTTCCTATTTTTTATGATTTCTTCTGGATATTGACCTAGAATTGGAATTGATGGGTCAAAGGGTATGAACATTTTTATTGCTATTTGGACATAGTTCCATATTGCTCCCCAGAATGGTTGGATCCATTTATAACTCCACCAGCAATGCATCCATGTCCAAATTCTCCCATAATCTCTCTCCAACAGTGATCATTTATCCTTTTTCTCATTTTGGACAATTTGAGAGGTGCAAGGTGATACCTTAGAGTTGTTTTAATTTGCATTTCTCTAATAAATAATGATTTGGAGCATTTTTTCATATAATTATATATAGCTTTAATTTCTTCATTAGAAAACTATCTATTCATATCCTTTGACCATTTATCAATTGGGGTATGACCTGTAACCTCACAAATTTGATGCAATTCTCTATAAATTTTAGAAATTAGACCTTTATCAGAATTCCTAGTTGAAAAAATTGTTTCCTAGCTTTCTCCTTTTCTTCTAATTTTGGCAGCATTGATTTTATTAGTGCAGAAACTTTTTAGTTTAATGTAGTCAGTCACTCATTTTGCAGTTTATAATGTACTCTAATTCTTGTTTGGTCATAAATTTATCCCTTTTCATAGATCTGATAGATAGACCAAGAAGTATTGGTCTATTAATTTATTGATGATGTTGCCCTTTATGTCTAAATCCTGTACCCATTTTGACCTTATTTTGGTATATGGTGCAAGATATGGGTCTATGCCTTCCTTTTTTTAGTTTTCTCAACAGTTTTTGTCAAATAGTAAGTTCTTATCCCAGAATCTGATGTCTTGGGGTTTGTCAAACAGAATAATACTGTGGTTTCTTTTGAACCTATCCTAATCCACTGATCCATTATTCTATTTCTTAACCAGTACCAGGCAGCTTTGATGATTGTCACTTTTTTAGTATAGTTTTAGATCTGGTAGATGTATTCTGTATTCTATTCTGAACACCATGGCTTAAGAAAGATATGAATAAAATGGAGAATGTCTAAGGGAGAATGATTTGCATAATAAATAGTCTTCTGGTCATGTCATAAAGGGATAGGCTGAAAGAACATGGAATGTTTAGCCTAAAGAAAAGAAATTTTAAGGCCTGAAACATATAGGAAGGACTAGATTTCTTCTGTTTTGTCCCAGAGGGATGAACCAGAAGCAATAGTTGGGAGTGGCAAACTTGACATCAAGAAAAAACAAAAACAAAAAAAAACAAAAAAAAATAAGTTCTTGAATTAGGATGAACTATTTCTACAGTTGGTGGGTTAACTTTGAAATTCTATGATACTGCTAAAAGGAAGCCATATTAATGATACAAGCAATAAATAACTAGTTAAGAAAATGAATGAGCATGAAATTTGCTTTTCTGCACTACAACTTAAAATAGAGGAATAACAAAGCCATTTACCAGGGAAAGAGTACACTTAATACAGACTAGTATTACTAGTATATTAACACAAAATACCTCATGTCTTGCAAATCTAACCAAAAGAATTTTAAGCTAAAAAGTATGAGAAATTGACTATATCTATTTACCAAGTTGGATATTATAAAGTCTAGGTAGCTATAATAAAGAAAAATAGCAATTAAGAATTCCAGTAATTCATAGAAGACAAAAAAAAGTAAATAGTCAAAACCATGATCTCAAATTTTTACATATGTGTGTGTGTTCATATGTATCTGTATGTGCATTTATGTGAATGTTAAACATTTAGGCCATTAGAAATCATAAATATAAGGAGGCAACTTTGATCTGAAACTTTTGGACTTGAAATCAAGCCACAGAGAATACATCTGAACACTATATGCAAAAAGAACCAAGAGAGATAAAAAGGAGATAGTATTACCACATTGAAAAGTTATACTTTCTGGAAACAGACCAAGTAATGATACTGCTGAGTCAAAGAATATATATCAATTGGGGAATGACAGAACGAATTGTGGTATATGGGAAACTACTATGTTGTAAAAAGTTATCATCTTAAAAACCATGGATAGGCTTGCATGAAATAATGAAGAGCAAAATAAGTAGAAACAAGAGAACATAGAAACACAATATTGTTTTAAGAAAGGACATATTAAAAACCTCAGTTCATGTGAAGAGATTTTAGAAAGCATCTTGTCAGGGAAAAAAACCTGACTCATTTGCCAAATGGAGAGATATGGCTGCCAAAAGCGACATCAGGTTAGAATATAAGTTTGTTTGTATAATCTTATGAAGAAAAATGATAAACATTTATGATCTCAATAAAGCAGAATGAAAAAGTGAAGGGAAAAACAATTTTTAAATAAAGTTTGGCAAGTTATTTAACTAGGTAAAGTCATCCCATTTATGGATGAAAATGTAAGGATGGGAAACAAGAGATTAATGGAGATCTGTATAAATTAGTATAGCAATCTATTTTCTCCATCAAGAACAGTGCAACATAACACTTGGATCCTAATATATTAGTTCCAATTATGCTCAAAGGGAAGGTAAAGATGATAGTAATGAGAACAACAATGGGGAAAATCAACCATATTGTACCAAGTATATAGGGAAGAGATCTGTGCTGGAGACAATACAAGTTTGAGGATATGAGAAAGCAATAAAAATGGTATTTAGAAGAATACATAACAAAGGTGCAGAAAAGGAAAAAACCTCAGAGTTATTTATAGAAAGATAGTGGGAAAAACACCAATAATAATCCATATATATGTGTATATGTATATATATATATATGTATATATATACTTATACATGAATTGAGGGCTTGCAAATAATACTCAATAGGCCATAATCTTCATGATTTTGCAATTGCCTGAAAGTTATAGAGAATATAAAATCCCATTATACTTGTTGTATATTAATAGTAATAAAAATTGGTTCAGTTATGCAATATATTACCCAAAGATTTTTTAAAATGAAGTGTCTCTTATCCATGCATCAAAAACAATTAAGATTCTTGAAAATTATGTCAATAGAAATAACCTTGCTGAATAACCTTTGGATCATAACTTAGGTGAGGCATACCACAAAGAAGTATATGCTAGTCAAACATAGCTGTCACTGTAAGAGAAGAGATTTCATTATTTCTGGTTTTCTTGGAAAAGATACTAGAGTGCTTTACCACTTACTTTTTCAGTTCATTTTAAAGATGAGAAAAACTGAGGCAAACAGGTTTAAGATATATGGACAGAGATATCAAGTTGTGTGAAAAATATGAGGTACTTGTCATATCAAAGAAAATACATCTCTTCCATTCCTGGGACAGAACAAGAGGGTAAGGGGCCATTTTGGACTTATGAGACATTTCTGAACACATGTATATGATTATTAACAATGCAGAAATGTCAGGGCAAATTATAGATAACCACCCTGGTTTTCTTCAAATTCCTTCAAGTTTCAAGTTTTTAAAATCACAACTTTTAGAGGAAATCTTTCCCTTCCCTCTTATGTTTAGAGCCTTCCCTTTGTTAGTTTCATTTATTTTGTATATTGTTTTTGTGTATAACTGTCTGCATATTGTCTCGATCATTAGATCATTAGGTTTTGGAGGTCTGGGACTATTTTATGCCTTTGCTTGTATATCAGCATTAATTAAGTATATAGTAACTACTTAGTTCTTTGCAATGAGCAAGTGCTGAATAAATACTTCTTGATTGATTGACTGACTTCCAAAACAGTTCATTGCAGTTTTGGATAACTGTCCAAAGAAATTTAGAAATTTCTTCCTTATACTGAATGAAAATATACTTCCTGGTAATTTCCACCCATTGATTGCTTCTACATTTATTCTCTGAGACCAAGCAAAACAAGTTAAATCCTTCTTCCAAATGAAAATCCTCAATGCAGTTCAATTTAGTAATCTGAAGAGTTTTCTTTTCTTAACTAAACATCCTTAGGTCTTTTAACTAATCTTTATGGTTTGATTTCCAGTGCTTTTATTATCTTCACTGAGGTCTTCTGGGGTGCTTTAGATTGTCACTATCTTTTTAAAAATCTACTCCTTTGTGGGGCATTACCCAAAGCAAGTTAGAAATTGTCCTTAATCTCTGAAAAATTAGAATATTAGTGCATAAGTTCTTAAAGATCGATTTGATAAGAGTCTCGCTTGAAATAGGCAAAGTATACATGTTCCACAATTCATGTAAATTTAATTTTTGTAGCAAGTATGTTCAGAACAAGTTTTATATAAATAATCAATTTGTAAATGGAAGCCATTTAAAAATGCATTTGGAATGAAACCTTTTAGAAGCATTCTTTCAAGGTAAATTATCACTAAATTGCTAGTTGTCTGAGTCTGTATTCTTATATACTACCCTAGGAACTTGCATACATAGGACACTTAATGAAAGTGTATTGGTTGATTTATTTACTGAATTTTCTTAAATGGAAGAAAATGGATATTCTATGAGAAATCATAGAGTAATAGATTTAGAACAATGTAATTAAGCATCATTGATTATTCTTCATATGAGTATCATAAAACTATACCAAGTCATTATGCCCCTGAAAAGGTATCATATTCTATTTTTAATTTACTTAATAGTTGATATGCAGAATATTGAATGATTTTTTCAGAACATTAATAGACAAGTTATGAACACATGAAACAATTGTGTTGAAAATTGCTTGGTCTCTAAATTAACCACTGGATTTGTTAACACTGCTGGTTCTGCTTTCAGAGAACTTTTCCCAAACCAGTGCTTTCCTTTGCATGTTCTTAAAAAAGATTACAAGAAGTAAATGAATGTATGTCTGTGGGTAGAAATGGACCCGTTTCCTAAATGAAATAACAGACGTGATCAGTGGAGCATGTACACATAGCAGTGACTTATAAGGATTCAGAATAATGGAGAGTATGGAGGGAGGCAAGGCAATCTAGGAAAAGACAAATCTTGCCAGAAGTATGGTCTGCTGAATAAAATGAATGGGCAAGAAAAAGCCAAGAGGCCCACCCCACAGGACAGCTATGAATGACTATCAGTGCCCCAAGCTGCTGCCAAAACAATTGCTGATATAAATAGAGCAGTTGTCAGATTGCATTTTTACCAGTGAGCCACCATCATTATCACAAAGGTTGGAAGGGCTCGAATCTCATTTTAGAGACCAAACTAGGTAAGCCTGGGGTTTTAGCCATTTCCATTAAAGGATGATGTCTACCTATTGTTTCAGGGCAATGCTTTTGATCACCCTGTGCCTATGCCTCAAGCAACGGGAAAGCAGCTCAGGATATAAGACTGACATCCCAATGTCATGAGATTGCTTTCAGTGTACCTGAGGGGATTTTATTTACTTCATGCAGGGCCTTAAAGTGTCTGAATGAGATGATAAAAGCAGAAAATATACATATATAGATATAAACATATGTGTGTGGTATATATATCTATCTCCTAAATATCTGTCTCCTTTATCAGTTTCTTATATATCAATCTACTTTATATATGTATATAAAATATATCTTCTAGAGTTATCATTTCTTGTTTATAAATTTATTAGGGCAGTTAGGTGATATAGTACATAGAGCACCTACCCTGGAGTCAGTAAGATCTGAATTCAAATCTGGTCTCACAAAATTGCTAGATGTATGACTTGGGAAAGTCACTTAATTCCAATTGTCTCACATTCAGAGCCATCTCCAGTCATCCTGATTCATATCTAACCACTAGACCAAAGTGGTTCTGGATGAAAAACCAGGACTGCTGACTTAGCACAGCATCCCCTTGCTCACATCCAATTTACTTGCTTGCCAGGACAACATCACCTCCTTGATGTTTGGTCTCCTTCAAGAATGAAGGTCAAACATCATTGTATGTATATATATATATATATATATATATATATGTATGTATGTATGTATGTATACACACATATGTATGTATTACAAAACTGGCCTGACATCAGGAAGATTTGAATTCAAATCTGACCTCAGGTAGTAGCTGTGTGACCCTGAGCAAGTCAACCTCATCCCTGATGATCTCAGTTCCCTTAACTGTAAAATGAGTATAATCCTAACATCTACTTCCCAGTGTTATTGTGAGGATCATATAAGATGGTATTTGTATTAGCAATGCAATTAACACATGGTAGGTGCTAAATAAATACTTGCTTCCTTCATTTCTTATAGCTCTCCCACAACACCTCATTTGTAGATGGGGAAATTAGATTTGAGAGAGAAGTGACTTGAATAGTATCATTTAACTAGTTAGTATGGGCAACTAGGTGTTGCAGTGACTGGATGGAGCACTGGCCTTAGAGTCAGGACAATGGGAGCTCAAATCCTGCCTCAGACACTTGATACTCCCTAACAGTGTGACCTTAGACAAGTCACTTAACCTGACTACCTCATATCCAGGGCTATCTCCAGTTGTCCTGATTCATATCTGGCTACTGGACCCAGATGACTCTGAAGGAGAAAGTGAGGCTGGTGACTTAGCACAGCACCCCCTCACTTAAATCCAATATGTGCTTGTCATGGCATCACTACTCTGAAGCCAGATCTTCAGAGTCTTGGGTTCAGTGATCATTTTAGTACTCTATTGTCTTCTAAATACCCTTTGTATTTAATTACAGATATCCATAAAGGGTATTGGTTCCTACAGGGCTGCCAAGTGGAGAGATGTTCCCGGGCTTCCTGATAGTAGGTTTATCCCATAAGTTTGAGTTATATCAACTCAGTTCTTTTTTCTAATGCTTTTTCTAGTGGCAATAATTTTGTATCTCTCTTCTGTACTTTTAACTTTCCCAAATATGTTTAGAATTATTATGTCACTTTTTCTTCACAGCTATATAGAACAGAATTATTATCCCATTTGGCAGAGAAAGAAACTGAGACCAATAGGAGTCTGGAGGCAGGATAGAAATCTGCATTTCCTGACTCATATGCCTATATTCCGAGCTTCATAACTCTGGGCAGCCCACCTATTTTCCACTAGATCAAGCTTTTAAGTTGTTCCATGGGGAGCAAAGCTTGACTGCAGATGTCATAGTTAGGAGTTTCTGAATCATCTTTCTGACTGACTTTTTTATGTTTGTCAGTTTGGAAATTTTACTTGGCTAAAAGCTTCTTCTCTTTGTGCCTGAATTTGCTGCACCTTATTTTTCTCACTGGAGAAAAGCAAGTAGCTATTGCATCACAGGCATGGGCTGGGATTTACTTATACATGGGATTACAGATTTAGAAATAGAGGGGAATTTAGAGATTTTTAGGAGAAGATCAGTGACTTGCCTACAGTTGTGCTAGCAGTAAATGACAGAGCAAGAATTTAGTACAAATGATCCTCTGATCTCAAAGCCAGTGGATGTTCCTTCTACTGCATCATACTATGTGCAAGTATAGCTTGGAGACAGTGTGGGCTCATTTCCAGATGACTATAATAAAAGTGAATATTGCAAAAAGCAAATTCACAATAAGTCACATGAACTTTTTGATATCTCAATGCATATAAAAGTTATGTTTATATTACACTACAGTTTCTTAAGTATTCAATAGTATTATGTCTGAAAACAATGTAAATATCTATTGAAAAATATTGTGTTGCTAAACAATGATAATCTGAACCTTTAGCAAGCCATAATTTTTTTTAATTTAAGGAAATGGGTTTAGGAATGACTTGCCCAAGGTCACACAGCTAGCAATTTATTAAGTGTCTGAGGCAAGATTTGAACTCAGGTCCTCCTCAGGGCCAGGACTCTAGCCATTGCACTTCATAGCTGGCCCAAGTCATAATCTATTGATTGCTGCTTACTGACCATGGTGGTGCTTGGTGAAGGTTGGGGTGGTTGTAGCAATTTCTTAAAATAAGACAACAATGAAATTTATCACATCTATTGGCTCTTCCTTTCATTTGAACACTTAGAGATCATTGTAAGGCTATTAACTGGCCTAATTTCACTATTATTGTTTCCCAAGGGATAGGGAAGCCTGAGGAGAGGGAGACAGATGGGGGAATCAGGCAGGTTGATGGAGCAATCCGGACCCAAACCCACAACATTTATCTATTAATTTAACTATCTTATGTGGACATAATTTGTATGGCCCAAAAGAATTACATTAATAACATCAAATATCACTTATGCAAGAGCACCATTACAAATATAATAATAATAATAATAATGAAAAGTTTGAAATAGTTTGAGAATTACCAAAATTTGACAGAGATGTTGTGAGCACCTGCTATTGGGGAAAAGTTGCCAATAGATTAGCTTGACACAAGATTGTCACAGACATTCAATTTTTTTTTAAAGCAATATCTGTGAAACTCAATAAAGTGAAGAACAAATAAAACAAAACAAAAAATCAAGGTATGCCTGTATATATTTCCCCTTCTTTTTTTTAAAGAACAAATATGCAATAATTATGCTTTGAATGGCTAGCTCGCTCCTTCTCAGTTAAACGAGGTGATTAGTCTATGGGCTCAGCTGAATTTGGGATCCTTTGACCTTGGTCTTCTCTTAAATGTCAGTTCTGGAACTTAGAGGTATTACTTGACATTTTTTTGTGATCAGGAGTCCCAGAGGAGTGGGTCCCTGGTAATATCACATCTTGAAAACATTACTTTAATCTACAAAGGTTATTGGCAATGTCATCAGTAATAGAAGTTATAGAGAAAAGACATGAAACTCAATCTCTTGGATTTAAAAAAAAGCTGATAACTGAAATACCCAAGAAAGGTAAACTATCTGTCATAATAATTTGTTCTCTGTCATGTTCTAAACATTTATCTTAATACACTGTTCTTCTTGGATTAAGACTTGCTTCTTTTAGCATTAATATTAATATATAAAATTTTATTCTCACATTTTGATGATTTCAGATAAAAGATAGAAATGAGAAAAAGCAACAAGTATTTATTAAATACTTCTTATGAGACAATTGCTAAGTGCTTTACAAATATTTTATTCTCATAACAATTTTGGAGGTAAATGATATTATTATCTTCATTTTACAGTTAAAGAAATTGAAACAGAGAGAGGTTAAGTGGCTTGCAAAAGCTTACAAAGCTAATAAGTGTCTGAGGATGAATTTGATCTCAAGTCTACCTTACTCCAGGACTAGGATTATTCATTATGCTTTCTATGTGCCTTGGTCTCAAGACAAGTCACTATATTGATATTACTCTTTTTGTTCTATGGATTATTGGAGAGGTAGTTAAAAGTTTTTTAAAAAAAAATTGAATAAGGGGCAGCTAGGTGGTTCAATGGATAGAGCACCAGCCCTGGAGTCAGGAGGACCTGAGTTCAGATCTGGTCTCAGACACTTAATTACCTAGCTGTGTGGCCTTGGGTAAGTCACTTAACCCCACTGACTTAAATTAAAAAGATCTGTATTAAATAATTGAATAAGTGTTGGGACAATTGCTTACTATCATTATAGCTATTATTGATACTTTTGTTAATTGAATTTATATAGTATTTTTAGGTTTACAAAGCACTTTCTAGCCCTTCTTAGGATTGGAACACTGTTCCCAAACCAAAGAATCTATCTGTAGCTGCTGATCTAGTGTCCCTGTACTTGGACTTTTGAAGTCAAAGACTTTATTCTTTGTTATCAGTTGACTTAGATTGCTCTCTCCCTTATCTGTATACCAGGGTTGGGGAATCATTTTTTTTCTGCTGAGTCATTTGGATATTTATAATATCATTCTTGGGCCATGCAAAATTATCAACATAAAATATTTGATCAAACATTTAATTAATTCACCCCTAAAAAGCTTCTAGATATTGTTGTCATGGTAGCACAAGACTAAATGATTTTGTGGGCTTTGTACCACTGGTGGTTGGACATTCCCCCACCCCTGCAGTTTACCCATCTGTTTCCTACTTCTGGATTTTCTTGATACTGTTATCTTGGATCTCCACATAGTGTCTATAGCAATAGATCCCTGATACTATACCCACCTCTCCATGTTCAGTAGAAGTCAGTCAATTAGCATTTATTAGGCTGCTACCTTATGCTAGGCATAGTATTAAGTGCTGAGGATACAGAAAATGACAAAAAAATAGTCCCCTGCCCCATGGAGATCAGAAGCTAATGGGGGAGAGAAGTTTCAAATAACTATAAACAGAAAATATATATATATATATATATATATATATATATATATATATATATGAATGTCTGTATGTGTATGATAAATTGGAGACATTCTCAGAGGAATGAATTAAAATGGAGGAGTGAGAAAGACTTCTTGGGATTAGAAAGAACCCAAGGAAACCAGGAGACAGATAACATTTCTCCTTTAGGAAGCAGGGGGACAGCCAGTGAATAAAAGGTTGAAATTGAAACATGGATTTCTTGGGTGAGGAACAGCAAGTCCATTGTCACTGGATTACAGAGTAGGTGGAAGGGAATAAATTATAAGAAGACTAGAAAGTAAGAAAGGGTTATGAAGTGCTTTGAAAGCAAATCAGAGGATTTTCTATCTGATCCTGAAGGTAACAGGGAGTTCCTTCAGCTTGGTGATATAGTCAGACCTGTGTTTTAGGAAGATCAGTTTGACAGCTGACTGGAAGATGGATTTGAGTGGGGAGACTTGAGGTGGGAAGGTCTACTAGCAGGTTATTGCAATGATCAAGGAATGGGGTCAAGAGCTTTCTAGCCTCCCTCTCTGATCACAGACCTTCCTTTCTTTGATACAGTACTGCCAGAATAATTTTCTTACAACCCCACTTTTATCAAGTCACCGCTTAAGAATTTACACTAAATCTCTACTTTCTAGCTCATAAATCTAAACTCATCATGCTACCTTGGAATACTTTCTCTAATCTGTCCCCACCCTAAACCAGCAAAGAAGCTACAACTTGACCTATTTATTTAGTCTGCTGACTCTTATAACTTGGAAATGAATAAATGAAAGATATTATGACAGCAATAGTATAATGTAAAGAGTACTATTTGCGGGGGGGCGGGTTAGATGACCTTCAGGTTTTGGATCTGATACTCCTTATGTGAGCTCAGCTAAGTCTTTGAGCATTTCTGAGTCTCATTTCCCTTGTCTATAAAATAAAGGATATTATATGAGCTCTAAATTCCTTTCAGCTCTAAATCTATGACCTAAAACATAATAAATGTTTCAAGCATAGACTTAAGTAAAGAACTGTGCTAGATGCTAATGTAGATGTCAAGTTGAAATAATACATAGTCTCTGATCTTATGGAGTCTACAGTCTCAGACTAGAATATGACACATTCTAATATAATATGATATAAAATAACGCACAATCAATGTATTAACGAGGAACAAATAAAATATTATGTGAGATCCCAGGGAGAAAAGCCATTAAGCATTTAAGTACTGATGTAAGACTTAAAGGAAGGGGGCAGCTAGGTGGCGCAGTGGATAGAGCACCTGGCCTGGAGTCAGGAGTACCTGCATTCAAATCCAGCCTCAGACACTTAATAATTACCTAGCTGTGTGGCCTTGGGCAAACCACTTAATCCCATTGCCTTAAAAATAAAAGACTTAAAGGAAGAAGTAATATTTGAATTGGGAATTCAAGATGAAGAACACTGAAAGGAAGGTGTCAGTGAGTGACTTAACAAGCATTGATTAAGTGCTAATTATTTGCCAGACATTATTTAAGTGCCAGAGACACAAATAAAGTCAAAAATAGTCCCTGCCCACAGGAAGCTCAAATTACATTAAAGGAAACAGCTTTTAAATAAATAAATAATCACAGGGAGAAGTTCTTAGCAGCTGAAGGCATAAGGAAAGGTCTTCTGCAGGTAAACTTTGAGCTTTTTTTGAAGGATGTCAGTCTTGAAGTCTTGCAGGAAAAAACAACAGTCATAGAAGAAGTAGCAAAGTATTTTAAGCATAGCCAGCCCAAAGACACAGAGATAGTGAAGTCAGTGAATAGGTCAGTGTTTTGTCTAATCCATCTGCTGTATAGGATATTTTCCCACACACACCTCAAAGTCCCTTTACATTATTTCCCATCATTTCTACTTTTACTTCAGTCTTTGAGGAAATGCCTCTTCTTGCCCAGACCAACCCCTTCATTTTTTAGCTTGATATAAGCTCTACCCATCTCTTCTAGGAGCTTACTCTCTTGATCATTTCCTTTTTTTATCTTTTATATCCCCAACCTTTCTTTATTTTTTTTTATTTCTGCCCATTTACCTATGAATGAATATCAAGTCTCCCTTGTCTTTAAAAAAAGTTTCACTTCACCTTGCCACACTCTCCAGCTATTATTTTTAAAGTCTTTTTTCACTGCCAAATTCCTAGAAGAGATCTTCTACCCAAGTGTTGCTTCAATATCTTCACCATCATTTCTCAATTCCTCCCAATGTGATTTAGATCTACTGAGATAGCTCTCTTCATAATTACCAACAGAATGTGTGTGTGGTTGGGGGACAGATAGGGAAGAAAAAAATTTACATGATAACTTTATTGCATATTGAAAAGGAAAAGCAAGTTGTACAAAATAGATTTTCAATTTCCTATATAATTTTCTTTTCCCCCTACTCTACTATATTATGGAAATGCTAATTTTATTTCTTAAGTTCAAAATAAAATAAATAAAAATTCTAAAAAATTCAGAGGCCCCTTTTCAGCCCTCTTTCTACTTGGTTTCAGTAAAGTTTTTGGTAGTTCAGCTCATCTCTCTCCTCCCTTGTTTTTTTTTTTATTCCAATTAGTCAACAGATAGTTGGTTTTAAAACTAGCCAATAATTTTTCTATTATACGTGGTAATATAATATTGTATTACAAGTATTACAGTGATCTGTGTTTGAGTCTTATAGCACTGCTAACTCATTAATTTCCATGAGTGGGGAATCATGCCTTAAAATTTTTTTATCTCTCTGTGTCAGGGGAGAGATGTAATAAATGTGTTTTATACTGAATCTATACTGAATTTAATCTTACTATATATCCACCACCTGTAGGCTAGCTCAGGAGTCAACACACAAATGAAACAATTAGAGGAAAATGAGATCCTAAATGCTATGGTACTCATTCAGAGTAGTCAGAAAGAACATTGGTGCTGGAGTCAGGAGGACAAAACCTCCTAGGCTTACTAGCTGTGTGACTTTCAGCAACTCACTTAAGCTGTCTCTGCCTCAGTTGCCTTAACTATAAAAATGGGGATGATAATAATAGCATCTACTTCTTGGGGCTGCTATGAGGAACAAATAAAGTAATATTTGTAAAGGATTTAGCATACTGTCTGGAATATAATAGGTGTTCTCTAAACATTGCTGCTACTAAGATTATCAGGGAAGGTTTCATGGAGACTGTGGGACCTAAATTAGACTTTGAAGGAAGATTGAGATTCTAATAACCAGTAGTGAAGAAAGTTTATTCTAGGCATGTAAGATTGCCTGTGCAAAGGAATGTAAATTAGAGATGGAATGTCAAATTCAAGGAAAAGCTATTGGTCAGTTTAAATGGATCATAGAATACAGGAAAAGGAGTGCCATGAGGAAAATTTAGAATGCGAAATGAGTTCTGGGCTCTCAAAGTCTGGCTGAGCCCTTTGTTTTAGTTAGGAAAGCAATGGAAATTTTTAAGTGGGAGAAAGGCTTGTGTTTTAGGAATGTTAATTTAGCAGCTGTGGAGAAGACAGGAGCAGAGCATATAGAATCAGGGAGAACAAAAGAGGAAGCTATTGCTAAAGTCCAGTATAGCAGTGAGAAGCTTAAGGGAAAGAAAAAGACAAAATCTCTGTGTTTGTAGAATCTTTAAGGAAGTTCTTCCTCATTTCATACCTGAATTCTTCTTATTGTTGCTGCTGCTCTGAAGGTTATTCCCCAAGATTCTGTATGCAATAGAACTTCATTGGTTCACAATGATAATGACTTGGGTCCTCCTTTCACCTCCTTGTCATGGAAGTTTTAGAAGTCCCATAGCAGCAGAGAAGGCTCTGTACCTGGATTACAAGGATTAAATATACTCTGTTGGATTCACTTAAAGGTACTCTTCCACTCCTACTCTTCTTATCTTAGGAGGAAGTAGCATGCAAGTATTATCAAGAGCCAATTATGCTGGGCTAAGTGCCTTCTGAGCAAACATGAGCAATCTGGAGACTAAGTCATCCTCTAAAGTAAAAAACAAACTTCCTTGATTAGGCATAGGGTATGTTTTCTGTGGGTGTGTTGAAATATTTGGGGGGTTAGAAAGGTGAACACTGGTTGAATATAGTGTATGAAAACAGCCTACTTTAGCTAAGTAAATTACTTTTGGAAGCAATTCAGTATTGGCTGCAAGACCTGGTGTGCTGGCTCCAGAGCACCGTTCTGGTGGGATACTGCATGTAGCTTCTGCCAATGAGTTACCAATTACCTTGCGATCCTATCAATCAACAGCAGACGTCAAAATGGAATGGAACGTCCTCATTCCTGTCAGCATGATCAGAGGGATTGAGAAATGATAGAGGACTCTTGCCTGCTGCTACAGCAGTAAACTTTGGCTAGAGAAGGCCTCTGGCACACTGTCCTTGGGGCTGGGCAGTATTTACTCTCCTGGTTGTTTTTGTTGTTGTTGCTGCTATTGTTGTTTTTTTTCCTGGAGAGCTTAAAACACTTTACCATTCATTTATACTAAAGAAGTAGGGGACAGCCTTATCTCTGGAAAAAACTGCAAGTTAGGCATTTTGGCTAAAGTCTCCTCTTTCCAAAAAGTCCAGGTGACAAAGTATGAAAGAATACTCTTTTCTCAATCTTTGATTCTCCAGTGTAACTGCTCTTTTCTCAAAAAAAACATCCTGGCCCCATTTCCAAACATATTCTTGTCTGGGGTAGATAGGAAAATTCTACAAATCTCATATTAGATTAAATCTATATGGCTAAGGCTCTCTGTAGAAGTTCAAGGAATCCTGTCAATGTAACTAGAAAAACTTATCTCTACTGATCTTCCAAGGAGTCCCAGGTCTCATTTGTCTTGGAGGTTACCAGCTGTAGAATTCAGCACCAGTTACTTGAATATTCAAATATGTGAATTTGAGAAGTTGCATGGAAGTAGTGGACAGAGTGCTTGTCTTGGACTCAGGAATAGCTGTATAACCTTGGGCAAGTCAATTAGCTTCTCTGGGCCTCACTTTCTAGATCTGAAAAATGGAGATAGTAATATTATCAACCTCATCACATTGTTATGAGGATTAAATGAAATACTATATATGTAAAAGGGAAGCTGGTGCTTCAGTGAAAAGAGGACTGGAGTCAGGAGGACCTGAGTTCAAATGTCACCTCAGATACTTGCTAGTTGTGAGACTTAGTGCAAATTTATCTCCGTTTCTTCACCTGTAAAATGAACTCAAGAAGGGCATAGCAACCACTCTAGTACCTTTGTCAAGAAAATCTCAAATGAGATCATAAAGAATCAGAACTGAAACAACTGAACAACAGCATATGTCAATGGCATCCTAGACCTTAAAGGGAAAAATGTTAATTATTATTCTTAATATTAGCTATATTATATTCTACCTCAGGTACTTAGGCCAAGTCATATAAGCTCTCTGAGTTTCAATTTCCTCATCTATGAAATGAGGATAATAAAAGCACCTAATTCTCAGGATCAAATGAAACTTTATAGGAAGTGTGTTTCCAAGCTTTAAGAAATATTATAAACATTATAGCTATTATTATTATTTGATTCTAGCTTTTGCACCAGGATAGAGATCTATGACGCCTTTGCTAAGTGTCCACAATTCAATCGCAGAGATTTTAGGTTAATAGTCATATTTGGAAGAGAATTATTCTTCCTATTGATTAGAAAAATTATATGAAAGTTGTGCTTGGTTTGACAAATAAATGCTTCTGAGAATGTCAATGGAAGGAATTTATTCAGAAATCCTTGCCATATTTCTGATAAGTGTTATTCATTTTCAATTATGTGACTTATATTCTGGTTGGGCCCTGCCTAACAAAGTATCTTGTTTGCCTACCCACCCCAGGGAATTTCCTGATCAACTCACTGGAATCATTTTAGGAAGTGAGCTTTCAGTGGCTAACTCTGATTTTTTCCATAGAGATCAAGATTTATTTCCTTTTTTGGTAACCTGAACCCCTTCAGTAGACTAGTGAAGCTTTTGGACCTATCTCAGGTTAATGTTTAAGTGCATAATATAAAATATATAAAATTATGAAGGTAACTAATTATACTGAAATACAGATAACAATTTTTTTTAAATTCATGGACCCCAGTTACTCCTGACATAGAAGATAGACATACATATTAGTTCTTCATAGAAGATAAATTTTTCTAAAATATGATTATCTCCAAGATGAATTAGTTAGCTTGGACTTGTTAGAGGAGAGGATATTGGGCAAGGAGCTTGAGTTTCTTATTGGTCTATATGTAAGAGATAAAATACCTGCTCAGATATTTTTCTTTACCCAACTTTCGTCTAGAGAGAGGTATCATTCATGATGCACTCAGTATCACTCTAGGCAAAAGTTGGGTAAAGAAAAATATCTGAGCTGGTGTTATTTCTCTTACATTCACATTTTTCGATAAATATGTTTACAGAGTAATCATTTTCAGTATGAGGAATTAGTATTAAGAGAAAAAGATACATAAGAGATAATTTTATTAAGTGTTCATCAGATTCTGAAGGGTTGGTTTTTGTTTTGTTTTGTTTTTTCCTCTGGATGGGGATAACATTGTCCATAGCTGGTTTAATACAGTTGTCCTAGCTCTCTGAGCTGCTGAGAGGAACTGCTTCCATCAAGGCTGATCATTTCATAATGTTGTTGTTAATGTGTACATTGTTCTAAATATGAATGTAGGGGCAGCAAGATGGCACAGTGGATAGAGCACTGGTGCTGGAGTCAGGAGGACCTGAGTTCAAATCTGAATTCAGACACTTAATAATTACCTAACTGTGTGACCTTGGGCAAGTCACTTAACCCCACTGCCTTGCAAAAATAAAAAAAAAAATTCAAAATTCAAAAAAATGTACAATGCTAACCTGACCACCACTGAGGGGAGGGGAGTATAGGAGGAAATTTTGTAAATTAAAAATATGCATGTGTATATGGATGAAAAATATATTAATTAATACACAAAATATATATTAATTAATACATAAATTAATATAAAAATATATTAATTAAATAAAAGTAATTAAGGATTGTCTCAGGGATACCTAAGTGGTTCAGCCGGGAGCTGGGAAGACATCATTTTGAAATCAAACATGGCCTCAGGCATGTTATTAATCATCCTTTGTTTTCTAAGAAGACCAATGATATCATAATGTTGTGTTACAATAGTAAGATAAAATAGTGTATGATGGTGAAGTCTTGACTTTTACATGAATTGAAGTGAGGTAGATTTGCAAAAAAGTTGTTAGTTTTGCCCTCTCTTCCAGAGTCATTGAAGCATAGTGACAAGAAAAAAATCACTAGTTGTGTGATCCTGGGCAAGTTACTTAACTTATTTGCCTCAGTTTCCTCATCTGAATAATGAGTCAGAGAAGGAACTGGCAAACCACTACTGGTATCTTTGCCAAGAAAACTCCAAATTAGGTTGACAAAGAGTCTGGCACAACTGAAAAATAATGGAACAATAACTGTCAGAAGAAGCAAGGGAAGGGAATAATAGGAAGGCATAACATGTGACAGGTACTTTATAAATATTAACTTCCTTAAATCTCACAACAACCTCGTGAAGTAGATTCTATTATTATTATTATTATACTCATTTTATTATGAGGAACTCTGAAGTAGACCAAGGTTAAGTAACTTATCCAAGGTCATACAGCTAGTCTGTGAACTAAGGCAGGATCTGATTCCAGGTCCAGTGTGCTACCCATCTGCTATGGCCAAGACAAACATGTTCTTATCCTCATGACCTAAGTGCCTGTGAAAAATATTGTTCCTTAACCTTGATCTCTTAGCTAGAAGGGGGAGGCATGGGGACTTTTCAAGAAGCACAGTATTGAACTCTAGCTTTATTGCCAGAAGGGCTAATTGGACAGTGCCAGGTTCAGGGAATTGCTCACAAGGTGCCCTAAGTTTGCGAGTGTGGAAATTCTATCATTAATTAAAGGATGAGGAATTTCTTGGGCAACATGACTTCTCATGTTGAAGAGAAATGTATGCATTTGCCCTGGTTCTGCAGGGAGCAGCAGCAAGGGATTCAGTCACCATATGGAAGAGCAAGGGACTGAGACTTTTCATTATGCTATTTTTGTCAGTTATTCATATGGTATAAGACATATGGGAAGGGGAGTTGCCTGTCTTGCAAGCAGATCCAAGTTTATTTCCCTTGGACAGAAGGATAAGAGAGAGATTCTTTAAGGGGTCTCTGTGGGAAGCAAAAGAGAATCATTAGAAAGTAGGATTTGCTTATCTAGCATTATGAAGTTCCATCCTGAGGGGAGTCTAAACTGCAGTACATTGAAGTATTTCAGGACATTGATGGAAACTTGGATGAGCTAGAGAAGAAAAAGAATTCTATTTGGTGATTAGTACAACATCATTTAGCTCTTTAAGTGTTTTCTTTATTTGTTTAAAGACTCCTTGTTAATCCTTTAAATTTTCTAAATTTTCTAGGTTGGAGTAAAGATTACCCTATATCCATTAAATGCATTTGTTCCCTCTAGGAATTACACACGAATTGATGAAGCCCTTTGTCTCATGGAGGGTATAGCTTGATATTTCCTAGGGTAAATGCTAGGTTAAGGTAGAAAGAAAGGAGATATGATTGGGAGCCAGGCTGTAAGATGTCTGTTTGTTTCTGTATCTCATTCTGTATGCTCTCATTCCCATGCATTTATACAAGTCATCATATATATATACATATATATGTATGTATATACATATATATAAGTTTGTATATATATATATATATACACACATAGGCATATATATGTATGTGTATATATATATACATATATATATATATATATATATATATATATATATATATATATACACACAGACACACACAGACACACACAGACACACACATACATCTATAGCCTGGAATTTATTTCCCTCAAATATCTGTTGAAATCTTAGATGGTGACATCTTTTTTTTTTTTAGGGTTTTTTTTTTTTTTTGCAAGGCAATGGGGTTAAGTGGCTTGCCCAAGGCCACACGGCTAGGTAATTATTAAGTGTCTGAGACCGGATTTGAACCCAGGTACTTCTGACTCCAGGGCTGGTGCTTTATCCAAAAGCTGGTGCTTTGCCACCTAGCCACCCCCTAGATAGTGACATCTTGATCATAAGATCTTCCCTAATTTCTCAACTCCCAGATGGAAATGATCCCATCTTCCATGATTCTCTGATCTTCTCTATTTAGAAGATACCACTTGTAGTATATTCACCAAGGATATTCAATCTATATCATTGTGTTTATAACCTATTATCCTGCTGTCAATAATTTCCTATTTATTTTAGTCATTTCCCTAGTGACTGAAAAAGAAAATAGACTAGTCATATGATGAGATTAAAGTATAACCAATGGATACCTTATATGCTATATTAGTCACCTTATGATATCAAAAAATGCAGTCCCTCAACATATTAATGATTTTGTTGAATGGATATAGATAAATATTTCAAAGGATAGGTCAACATGAATGAGTTGCAATCTGCATGATTGGAAGGAATACTCACATTAATGCTAGCATAGACTCATTGTACTTTCCATAGTACCTTGTTTATTTTAGATACTTTACAAATTTGTATTAAAGTGATTGGTCCTAAGTGGATATGGACATGGTTTGTAGATTTGATTACTCTAGTTTTTTGTAAATTATAAAGTTATTTCCATGACTGCAGGAGTACAGAAGTAAAAAGAGTAATATCTTCCCTTGTTATTGTGTAGAAAGAAGGTAGCAAATTGAATGGGACCAAACTATTCTGTCACATCTGATTTGACTAAGTGCACAGAGTCTGCTAAGAGCAAACTGAAATCTAACATAAAGTATATAGCATCCATTTTTCCTTGTCATTCTTCCAACTAGAAGTTTTCATAGTTAAAATGGAATCAGGGATAAGGCCTAAATTCACAATCTTTCCTGCATTCTTTAATCACACAGGTTTTAACACCAAAATTTTTGCTCAGGAGCTAACTACAGAGGAAGCCAATTTAAAGCATGAATCCAAAGTTTCCATTGTTTTGACTGTTGAAGTTAATTTGGCTTCTGTTTCTACCTCTGGAGCTGCTGCTCCTAGGTTATTATTTGTTTTTTGCGCTGTAGTCCTCTAAGGCAGGTTCTTCCAACCATCTTGAGATGCTCTGGGGAAATTACAGCTTCCTCTATTGTGGTTAATAAGCCAGAGAAGTTATTTCCTGCCAGAAACTGGAGGAGAGGGATATAATAGAAGAGAGAGTATGAATTTCTGATTTTCTAAGCTACAAGAATCTTTCTATTTGATACTTAGTTAATTCATTTTTTCTCTTTTAATAGTATTTTCCCAATTACATGTCAAGACAGTTTTTAGCATTCATTTTTACAAGATTTTGGGTTCTTTTTCTCTCCTTCCCTCTTTCCCCTCCCGTCTTTCTAAAATAGCAGTCATTTTAGTATAGATTATCCATGTGCTATCATGTAAAAATATACCCATATTAGTCACAGTTGTGAAAGAAGAAACAAATCAAAAGAAAAGTCACAAAAAGAATGATGTAAATGAAAAAAGTATACTTCAATCTGCCTTCAGATTTATCTGGATATGGATAGTATTTTCCTTTGAGAGTTCTTTGCACTTTATCATTGTGTTGTTAAAAGTTTAGTCATTCATAGTTCATTGTCACACAATGTTATTGATATTATGTAAAATGTTTTCCTGGTTGTGCTTCTTTTACTTTACAACAGTTTATACAAGTTTTTTCAGGTATTTTCTGAGGTATACTAGTTCATCATTTCTTTTTGAACTCACATTACATCCATTATGTTCATATGCCACAGCTTATTCAGACATTTTCCAATTGATAGGCAACCAGTCGATTACAGTTGACCTAGCTCCCTGCTGAGAGGAGCTGCTTCCATCAAGGTTGTTCATCTCATAATGTTGTTGATATGTACATTGTTCTCTTGGTTCTCCTCCCTTCGCTCAGATCCTACAAGTCATTCCATTCTTCTTTAGAGTATGACCTTTTATGGTTTCTTATAGAGCAATAGTATTCCATAGTATTCATGTACCATTACTTGTTTAGCCATTCCCCAGTTGATGGGTATCCCCTCAATTTCCAATTCTTTGGCATCACAAAAAGAGCTGCTATGAATATTTTGAAATATGTAGGACTTTTCCCAATTTTTTTATAATTTCTTCTGCTGGGTTGTGCCCTATTTTCAAATTTTCCCAGGCTTCAACTAACTTAACTTCTCTTTTAAGAATTTGGATGCTACACTGCTTGGTGTATATATGATCAGTATCGATAGTACTTTATCTATGGTACCTTTTATTTATTTTTTTGATGTCCGTTTGTACATGCATATTTCAAAGTTACAAAATTTCCGTGCACCCTTCCTTCCCACCCTCCTCCCCTCAGTATGGAATAGTCAGGTTAGCATTATACATACATACATATTTTGTAAAGTATATTTACAAATTGGCACAAGGAATTAGGATTGAGGGAATGAGATACACAAGAGATACTATTTTATAAAGGATTCATCAGATTTGGTAGGGTTGTTTTTTTCTGTGTGTTTTGCTTTGTTTTTCTTCCTCTGGTTGGGAATAATATAGTCCATAACCAATATAATACAGTTGTCCAAGCTTTCTGGACTGTTGAGAGGAGTTGCGGTCATCAAGGTTGTTCATGTCATAATGTTGTTGATGTGTACATCATCTCTTGACTCTACTCCCTTCAATCAGCATCAGATTCCATAAGTCATTCCATGTTTCTCTAGAGTCCAACCATGGTTCCTTATAGAACAATAATATTCCACAGTAGTCATGTACCATAACATGTTTAGCTATTACCCAATGCTGGGCATCCCCTCAATTTCCAATTCTTTGCCACTATAAAAAGAACTGCTATGAATATTTTGGAACATGTAGGACTTTTCCCATTTTTTACAATTTCTTCTGGATTTAGTCCCAGAATTGGAATTTCTGGGTCAAAGGGTATAAAAAATTTTATTGCTCTTTGGGCATCCTTTCATTTTGCTCTCCAGAAAGGTTGGATCTGTTTACAACTTCACCAGCAATGCATCAATGTTCCAATCCTCCTACGACCTCTCCAACATTGATGATCTTCCCTTTCTCTCATCTGGGCTAATCTAATAGGTGTGAGATGATACCTCATTGTTGTTTTAATTTGAATTTAATTTGAATTCTCTAATCAGTAGTGTTTTGGAGCACTTTTTTTCCTATGATTATATTTCTTCATTTGAAAACTTTATGTTCATATCCTTTGACCATTTATCAATTGGAGAATGACTTTACCTTATAAATTTGATGCAATTCTCTATATATTTTAGAAATGAGACCTTTATCAGAAATTATCATTGTGAAGATTGTTTCCCAGCTTTCTACTTTTTTCTAATTTTGGCAGCATTGATTTTTTGGAGCAAACCCTTTTTAATTTAATATACTCAAAATCATTCATTTTGCAGTTTATAAAGTGCTCTACTTCTTGTTTGGTCATAAATGTATCCCTTTTCCATAGATCAGATAGATAGAGTATTTCTGATCTATTAAGTTATCTATGGTATCACTCTTTATGTCTAAATCCTGTACCCATTTTGACATTATTTTGGTATAGAGTGTGAGATGTGGATCTATGCCTAGTTTTTGCCATACTATTTTCCAGTTTTTCCAACAATTTTTGTCAAATAGTGAATTCTTAATCCAGAGGCTGATGTCTTTGGGTTTGTCAAATAGTAGATTGCTGTAGTCATTTACTACTGTTTCTATTTCACTGATCAGTTACATTATTTCTTAACCAGTACCAGGAAGTTTTAATGACTGCTGCTTTATAGTATAGCTTTTGATCTGGTAGAGCTAGGCCACTTTACTTTACAATTTTTTTTCATCAGTTCCCTTGCTATTCTTGACCTTTTGTTTCCAGATGAATTTTGTTGCTATTTTTTCCTATCTCAGTAAAGTAATTTTTTGGTAGGTCACTGAATAATAATTTAATTTGGGTAGAATTGTCATTTTTATTAGTTTAGCTTGACCTAGCCATGTCCATTTGACATTATTCCAATTATTTAAATCTTACTTTATTTGGGCGAGGAGAGCTTTATAATTGTGTTCATATAGTTTCTGAATTTGTCTTGGGAGGTAGATTCCCAAGTATTTAATGTTGTCTACAGTAATTTTAAATGGAATTTCTCATTCTATATATTGATCTTTGGCTTTGTTTTTCATATATAGAAATGCTGATGATTTATGTGGGTTTATTTTATACCTGCTACTTTGCTGAATTTGTTAATTGTTTCAAGGAGTTTTTTTAAATGATTTTCTTGAGTTCTCTAGGTATACCATCATATCATCTGCAAAGAGTGTAAGCTCTGCTTCCTCATTGCCAATTGTGATTCCTTCAATTTCTTTTTCTTCTCTTAATGCTACTACTAGCATTTCCAATACTATATTGAATAGTAATTGCAATAATGGGCATCCTTGTTTCACTCCTTAATTTTTTTGGAAATGCTCTGAGTTTATTCCCATTAAATAGAATATTTGTTGATGGTTTTAGATAGATACTATTTATTATTTTAAGGAAAACTCCATTTATCTCTAAACTTTCTAGTGTTTTTAATAGGAATGGATGTGTTAATCTATCAAAGGATTTTTCAGCACCTATTGAGATAATTATATAGTTTCTGTTGGTTTTACTATTGATATGTTCAATTATGTTGAGTGTTCTAATGCTGAACCATCCTTGCCTGCCTGGTATGAATCCAACCTGATCATGGTGTATTATCCTGGTAATAACTTGCTGTAGACTTAGTGCTAAAATTTTATTTATGATTTATGCATCAATATTCATTATGGATATTGGTCTATAATTTCCTTTGTCTGTTTTGGTTCTTCCTGGTTTATGTATCAGCACCATTTTGGTGTCATAAAAGGAGTTTGGCAGAACTCCTTCCTCTCCTATTTTTAAAAATAGTTTATGTAGAATAGTAATTAATTATTCTTTTAATGTTTGGTAGATTTACTTATAAATCCATCTGGACCTGTTGACTTTTTTTTAGGGAGTTCATTGATGGTTTCTTCAATTTCTTTTTTTCTGAAATGAGGTTATTTAACTAATTTATTTCCTCTTCTGTTAATCTGGGAAGTTTGCATTTTTGTAAATATTCATCCATTTCACCCAAGTTGTGCAAGTTATTGGCATATAGTTTGGCAAAGTAGCTCTGAATTATCTCGTTAATTTATTACTCTTTGGTGGTTAGTTCACTGTTTTCATTTTTGATACTGGTAACTTGGTTATCTTCTTTCTTTTTAAATCAGATTAACCAGACATTTGTCTATTTTATTAGTGTTTTCATAAAACCAACTCTTAGTTTTACTTATGAGATCATTCATTTTCTTGCTTTCTATTTTATTAATCTCTTCCTTGATTTTCAGAATTTCTTATTTGGTATTTAATTGGGGTTGTTTAATTTTTTTTCTAGCTTTTTTAGTTGCATACCCAATTCATTGATCTCCTCTTTCTCTATTTTATGCATATAGGCTTTTAGAGATATAAAGTTTCCCTTCGAAACTGCCTTTGCTGCATCACATAAATTTTGCTATGATGTCTCATTATTATCATTTTCTTCAATATAATTACTGATGTTTTCTATTATTTACTGTTTGATCAACCCACTATTTAAGATAAATTTATTTAATTTCTAATTAGTTCTTGATTTATCTTTCCTTGACTCTTTATTATATGTAATTTTTATTGCATCATGATCTGAGAAGTGTGTATTTATTATTTCTGCCCCTCTGCATTTGATTTAAAGGATTTTGTGCCCTAGTACATGGTCAGTTTTGGTGAAGGTGCCATGTACTGCTGAGAAAGAGGTTTACTCTTTTCTATCCCCATTTAGTTTTCTCCAGAGATCTATAATATATAAGTATTCTAAGATTTTCACCTTCTTAACTTCCTTCTTGTTTATTTTTTTGCTAGATTTATCTAGTTCTGAGAGGGGGACATTGAGATCTCCCATTATTAAAATTTTGCTGTCTATTTCTCCTTGTAATTCACTCAGCTTTTCCTCTAGGAATCTGGATCCTATACCACTAGATACATAGATGTTTAATAATAATATAGCTTCATTATCAAAGGTACCTTTTAAGAAGATTTAGTTTCCTTCCTTATCCCTTTTAATGAGATTGATTTTTGCTTTTACTTTGTCTGAGATTAGGCTCACTACCCCAGTTTTTTTTTTTTTTTTACTTCTGCTGAAGCATAATATATTTTGCTCCATCCTTTTACCCTGTGTGTATCTCTCTGTTTCAATTGTACTTCTTGTAAACAACATATTATAGGATTCTAGTTTTTAATCCATTCTGCTATCCATTTCCATTTTATGGGACAATTCATTCAATTCACATTTACAGTTGATTGCTAATTCTATATTTCCCTCACCCATGCTATCTTTCTCCGCTTATATTTGTCTCTTTCCTTTTCTCTTATTTCTCCTCACCAAAATTTTACTACCTTTCCCCTTTGACACTGTTCTTTTAGGAATTTAACTTTCAGTTAATTTTCACTTATACCTTCCCATTCCTTTGATCAGTCCTTTCTTCCCTAATCTTTCCCATTCCCTGTAGGTTACGTTAGATTTTTTTTAAAACCCAAGTGGGAATGTATCTTGTTCCCTCATTAGGCTAGATCTATTGAATAGAATTTACTCAGCATTCACATTCTCCCTTCATTCCCTCTAAAGTTGTAAATCTTTATGCCTCTTCCCTTGGTGCTCTAATATTATTAATCAAGTATCATTAAACACAGTTTGATTATCTGATTGCTTGATAAGCTTTTATTGTTATCAAGATATCACAGGGAACACTGGATGATACAGTGGATAGAACACTGGACTTAGAGTCAAGAGGACATGAGTTCAAATGTGGATTCAGGCACTTAGTGATTGCCTAGTTGTGTGGCCTTGGGCAAGTCACTTAACCCTACTGCTTAGCCAAAAAAACCCCAAAAAAGATATCATAACAGATATTTTATTTGATTACTTGATTAGCAACATTGATTCAAATTGCATTAAATTGTAATTATAATCATTTTTCCTTACCCCCTTTCAAAGGATCTTTCAAGTACACACAATCTTCTTCATGAGCCAATGTATCATCCAAAGCCATATCATTTCTTGGACTATTTGTACTCCTACCCCCAGGCCTATTGTCTCTCCTCCTTTACCCCATCCCTCTCCACCCAGAGTACTTAACCCCTTGTTAAGTGAAGCACCAGGCACTGATCTAATTCACTGTAAGAACCTTGAAAATCTTTAAGTACTGGGAGGCTCTGGAGGTATCCCTTGAGGACTTTACAAATGATTGTAAGTTAACAGAGGCATTGTCTCATATCCTCTAAGCTTATTATACCCTCATTACACAAGGTGCTTAGCACCTTGTGATTAAAGTAAGTCATAGTATAATGAGACACCTAAGTTGAAGTTAACACTCCTGCCTTTATTCCATGGCTTTTTGTCTCAAAACATACTGATGTGATCTTAGACCTCTTCAATTGAGAGGCAAGATCCAGCTATGCCCCTATCCTTTAGGTTCATTCTCTTCAATTATATTCTATACTCTAATTTTCCTTAGAGAAGTAAAGTTCTAAAGATTTAGAATTTTTTATCTTCCCTTTTAGGGGCCAACATTTGTTTAAAACAATTTTGTTACTTAGTCCCCTTTTTCATTTACCTTTTTTTAATGTAATTCTTCAGTTGTGTATTCGGTGATTGAATTCTCTGTTCAGTTCTGGTCTTTGTGTCAGGAAGTTCTGGAAGTCCTGTATTTCATTGAACATCAATCTTTCCCCTGACAGTATATGCTGAATTTTACAGAGTAGTACATTCTGGGTTGTAATACTAGGTCCTTACTTAGCTCTCTGAAGTATGTTATTTCAGTTTTTCTGATCCTTCAATGTTAAGCCTGTTAGGTCCTGTGTTAGTCTGATTGTGTTCCCTTTATATTTAAATTGTTTTCTTTTTGATGTTTGCAATATTCTTTCTTTTATTTGAGGGTTCTGGAATTCTGCCCTTGGTGTTTTTAACCTGGAATCTCTTTCTGGAGAGGTTCTGTGGATTCTTTCTATTATTATATTGTTCTAGTAGGTTGGGACAGTTTTCCCTTACAATTTCCTGCATGATGTTTTCCAGGTTCTTCTGTTGGTCCAGGTTTTCTAGTAGTCCAATGATTTGTAGATTGTCTCTCTTGGATCAGTTTTTCAGGTCATTTGTTTTTCTCTAGAAGGTACTTTACATTTTCTTCAATTTTTTCAACCTTTTTATTTTATTTGACGGAATCTTGTGGTCTTGTAGGATTCATTAGTTTTTAACTGTTCAATTCTAATTTTTAAAATTTTATTTTCTTCAATTATCTTCTGTTTCTTTGGTCAGCATGCCACAATTTTCACGCATGACTTTCATTTCTTTTTTCCATTTTTCTTCTTCTCTTCTTTGGTTTTTAAATTCTTTTTTTAAGCTCTTCAATGAGTTATTGTATTTGAGTCCAATTTATAGACTGGTTTGATACTTCTCTTGTAAGTAATTTTTCATTGCTTTCTTCTTCAGACATGTCATTGCTATCATCTTTATCTGTGAAGTACTTTTTTATAGTGAGTGTTCTTTTAGTTTTCTTGTTCATTTTTGTTGTTGTAGTTCTGCTCCTGGGGTATAAGGAGTATAGATCCAAGCTTTTATTTTGCTGGGTCTGGGGTCTGTTCCCCGGCTTGTTGTTGGCCAAGATGTTGCCTAGGTAGTCCAGGCCTTGCCTTTGGAGAGGTTTGTTTCCTTCTTTATATCCAGGTTCTGACTTAACAGAGGATTGTTGTTAATCCAGTCCTGTCTTTTACACCAGCGCTCTCAGAGTTCAGGCTTTGTTTGGGGTTGGGATCCTCCCTGTAGGCTTGCTATCTAGCTGCTGGGACCTCTGTTATTATTAAGCTATCAGGATCTGGATTGTACTGTGGCTAAAAGCCTCCTACTGGCTTTCTAGCTTTCCTGCCTCCTGGACTTTACTTCCCCTTTTCCTCCAAAGAGACAGACCTTCACAGAAGATCCTCCACGATGTCTGCAGTTGAAAACTTCTTTGAATCTTCTCTTTTTCTTGGTGGGATTTATAGCGTGAATATCAGAGTGGAGCCTTCATTTATCATTTGTAAGGAAAGGCTCCAGGAACAGGTTAGCTTTGTGACACAATCTTGGCTCTGCCCTGGAAGTCCAGTCTATGGTACCTTTTAACAAGATGTAATTTACCTCAATATCTCTTTTAATTAGGTCTATTTTTATTTCAGGTTTGTCTGAGATCAGGATAGGTACTGCAGCTTTTTGTTTTTAATTTAAGATGTGGCATAATAGAGTCTGTTCCAGCCCCTTATCTTTGCTCTGTTTTCCTTTCTTCTTCAAATATGTTTCTTGTGAATAAATTATAGGATTCTGGTTTTTGATCCATTCTGCCATTCATTTCCATTTTTTTTGGAGAGTCCATCCCATTCATATTCACAGTTATGATTACTATCTGTGTATTTCCCTCTATCCTATTTTTCAACTGTTTTTCCTTTCTCCTTTTCCTCTTTTTTTCTCCTTGATAGTATTTTGTTTCTGTCTATCATCTTCCCTAGTTTCCCCTCTCTTCTGTCTGGCCCCTCCTCTACCTACTTTTGTGTTGGGTAACATAAATTTCTATATTCAACTGATTGTGTATATTGGGGAGAGCTAGATGGTGCAGTAGATAGAGCACTGGCTTTGGAGTCAGAATGATGGGAGTTTGAATACAGCCTTAGACACTTACCACTTACTAGCTGTGTGACATTGGACAAATCACTTAACCCTGATCACCTCACACCCCAGGGCCATCTCTAGTCATACTGATTCATAACTGACCACTGGAACCAGAATATTCTGTAAGAGAAAGTGAGACTGGTGACTTTGCACAGCACCCTTTCATTCAAATCAAATTCATTTGCTTGTCATGATATCACCTTCCTGATGTCATGGTCTTCTTTGAGAATGAAGGACAAACATCATCATCATCTTATTATTATTTTTATTACTATTAATTAATACTTGAGTTAATTTTTAGTTAATAGTTTTTCCTATCTATAATTAATACTGATGAGATTAAGCAATGTCTCTGAACCATTCTCCCATCTTTCTCTTCAATGTAATTGGTTTTTATAGGGGAGCTAATTAGTATAGTGGATAGAGCACTGACTTTGAAGGAGGACAGAAGTTAGAATCCAGACTCATACACTTGCCACTTATTAGTTATGTGACCTTGGGCAAGTCACTTAGCCCTGATTACCTCAAATCCAGCTGATCTATGTCTGGTCACTAGATCCAGATGACCCTGGAAGAAAAAGGTGAGGCTGATAACCTAGCACAGCACCCCTTCATTCAAATCCAACTGATATGCTTATCATGATATCACCACCTGATGTTATGGCCTTCTTCAAGAACTGAGGGACAATATATTATCATCATCAATATGTTTTGTATACCTCTTCATATGAAATAATTTACTTCATTCTGTCATTCCCTTCCTTCCATACCCCTCTTTTTTCATCTCTTAATTATTTTATGTTATTTCCTCAAATTTGCCTTCTACCATACCCTATACACACACACACACACACACACACACACACACACACACATGCACATACACACATATACACATACATACAGACACACTCCTTTTAGCTATACAATTAGTGATGAAATTTTTTAGAATTACTAAGAATCATCTTGTCATGTAGGGAGGGATGTAAACAATTGATCTCCATTCCTTATGTTTTTTGTTTCCCCTTTTTCCCTCTATTTAGACTCCTCTTGGATCTTGATATTAGAGACCAAATTTTTTGATCAATTCTGTTTTTCTCCTTATGAAAGCTTGAAATGCTCCTAGTTCATTGAATGACCATTTTTCCCTTTGGTTATGCTTAATTTCATCAGGTAGGTGATTCTTGGTTGTAACCCTAGCTTCTTTGCCTTCTGGTATATCACATTCCAGCATTATCAGTTTGATACTTAAGCCTTAAGCCTTAAGCCTTAAGGCTGCAACTAAATCCTTTGTAATCCTAATTGTGACTCCCTGATATATGAATTGTTTCTTTCTGGCCACTTGCAGTATTTTTCCCTTAACCTTACAGTTTTATATTTTGTCTATAATATTTCTTGGAGTTTTAATTTTGGGATCCCTTTCCTGAGATGATTGGTGAATTCTTTCAGTGCTTATTTTTCTCTTTCATTCTAGGACAGAAGGAAAATTTTCCTTGAAAATTTCTTGGAAGCCATTTTCTAGGTCCTCTTTTTAATTATAGCTGTCCAATGATTATGACATTGTCTCTCCTAGATCTATTTTCCAGTTCAGTTGTTTTTCCATTTTTACTTTTTAAGCCATTATGTTCTTTTTTCTAAGCTGTTGACTTTTTTCATAATTCTCTTACACGTTTCTCCTTTTTTTCCCCCCAATTTTTCTTCTACCTCTCATATAATTTTAAGCTCCTTTTTAAACTCTTCCATGAATTCTTTCTGGACTTGAGATCCCTTCCTATTTTTCTTTGGGACTTTGCCCAATTTTGACATTGTTATCCTCTTTTGAGTTTGTGTCTTGATCTTCCTTATCACCATAATAACTTTCTATGGTCAGATCATTTTTGCGTTTTTTTTTTCATTATTTGGGGGGGGGAGTTCTTTCTTTTAAATTTGAACTCTACTCCCAGGTTGGAAGGGGCACTGTCTCAGGCTCTTTGTTTCAGGAACTGTAGCTCCTAGTTATTTACCTGATGCTACACTGATCTTGCCCTGAAGCCCACAGGGGACCCTCATGTCTGGTGCCACATCATTAGTACAACTGGGTGAATATTAGAAGTTGTAGGGGTCTAGAAATTTGCTTGAAAATGAGCCAGGGTCCTAGTACTGGTGTCTGTCATATGATGAGCCTGGAGAGTTTCTGTGTTTTCCAGTGTGACCCTGTGAAGCATGGGGAGGTCTGTCCACTGTTCATCTGGGGCTATACTGATACATGTTAGTTTTCAGAGCTGGTGTATGTGTTTCCCTGACTAAGCTGAGGCATGTTGGGGGGATCCTGGTCTTGGCATTTGCCTGAATCACTTCACTGAAACTCAAGATTCCCCACTGATTTTGATACTTGTAAATCTTAACTGAAATTTCTAGTAATGAAATGGCACAACTGCAATGAAAATAGATACATTTTTTTAAAAAAATCACTTTTCACGGAAAAAATAGAATGATAATATCATTTTATATATGAAATTTAAGCATCAGATTTATAGAAACCAACTGAAATCTGAAAATCATGTAATTTTTAGAATACTTAATATTAATATGAATATTACAAATTAGAATTTTCATTTATCATCCTTATCCGACCATGTGAGCATAAAACCATGAGATTTCAAGGTTATAAAGAATTTTAGACATCACATAATATCTCAGCTAGCTGCAACATGAATCACTCCTTCAACTTCACCTTGAGGTGCTTTACTCAACAACTTCCATGGACTTAATTACTTTGTCTAAACCGCTGATGCTCCAATCTACATATCTAGCTGTAACCTCTCAGCTGACCTCCAGGCTTATATCTTCAACTTCCTTTCAGTCATCTCAACCTGGATATCTAGTAGGCATCTTAAACCTAATACATCTAAAATTGAATTAATCATCTTTTCCCCTAACCCCATTCCTCCATATGATCTCCAAACTTTTCTGTTATTATTGAGGGCAACATCCTCCTCCTAGTCTCTCAGGTAAACAGCGTACATGTCATCCTTAACTCATCACTATCTCTCAATATGCTCACCTCTATGTCCAATTGTTTGTCAAGGGAATCCTTTGAGTTCACCTTTGCAACATCTCTCAAAGATGCCCCCTTCTCTCAAATATGCCACCTTCTCTCCTCTATGTAGACCTTCAATACTTTACACTGGGATTATTGCAATAACCTGCTGGGAGCTTCTATCTGCCTCATATCTCTCCTCATTCTTCTAATATATTCTCCTTTCAGTTGCGATAAACATCAATGACTATTACGTCCATGATCAAATTTAAAATCCTCTGTTTGGTATTCAAAACCATTCATAACCTTCAACACCACTACTTTTCCAATCTATATATCCTTCATTTCATCACTTCCCTCCTAGCTGTTTTATGAACAAAACACTCCATATATTAACTTCCTTTCTATCTTTGCCTACTGGCTTCCTTGGCTTCCATCAACTAAAATCTTATCTTCTATGGAATACTTTTCCTAACTCCTCTTACTTCTAGGACCTTCCCTCTCTTAATTATTTATTATTTTTTTACTGCACATTATTTGTTTGCAGATATTTGTTCACTTATTGTCTCCCCCTTCAGATTATGGACTTTAGGGAAGGATTGTCTTTTCCCTCTTTTTTGTATCTGTAACACTTAGTACAGTGCCTAACACAAAGTAGTCACATATTACATATTTCTTCAACTGACTAATTCCACTCCTAAGGAATTCCCTGTACTGTGAGGTCATTTTACTTTGGGATAGTACTAATCATTAGGAAATTTCTTTCATTTATTGAGTGTATGAAATCATAGAATCTTAGCATTGGAAAGGACCTCAGAAAATATCAAAGATTAACAAAAATCCCATTTTCTTTGACTTTGAATAAGATGCAGAACAGTCAACTTGACCCACATAGGCAATGGTTGAGAATTTGGTTAAAGTAGCTGTTAATTCTCTTTGAATAGCCAAACCAGGTCAAAAAAAATTTAGAAAGTATCTTTTATGTACAAGATCCTGTGATAAGTGCTGAGGATACAAAGAAAGGCAAAAACAAAGAAAGAAACACACCTGAAAAAATCCTTTGCTGATCTCAGATACTTTACAATCTAATTGGGAAAACATGCAAAAAAGCTGGTACAAACAAGAAATATGCAGAAGAAACTGGACAAATTAAATCTTCTTTCTGAATTTTAGCTGAGTCGTCAAGGAATCCAAGAAATCCAGAAGGTATAAACAAAGAAAGGTGAGGCAACTAGATAGACTGTCTTTTGCAAGTAATAAATACTTTATTATAAACTATCATAAACTATGTAGAAAAGAATAAAGTATAAAAGGAGAGTTTGTTTGGGGGAGAATATATCTGGAAATAAAGATTATATAAAATCAAAAGATGTCAATAATTTTTTTTGATAAGAGAAACGTGGAAGGTAGAGTCAAGATGACAGAATAAAAGCAGGGATTCCCCAGAGCTCATCTCCAAGCAATGTAAAAATAATGCCTCAAAATGAATTCTAGAGTGGTAGAACCAAAAAAAAAAAGGAAACAATTTTGCAGACAAAAAAAATTTGGAAGGTCAACAGAGTGAAAGTCTCATTAGAATGAGAGTGAAGAATAGTTCAGTATAGGCTTCATCAGTTCGGGTCCTTCTAAGTCAGCAGCAGACTTTGGAGAAGATTGAATATGTGGCAGCAGAGGTTTCTAGAATTCTTGGCTCACAGATAATAAAAGGAAAACTGGTTACAGGATTACAAAAAAATCTTTGATCATACTGAGAACAAGACTCTATTGTATTGTCCATACATGGTTCTGGGTTGCAAATCCAGAGTGAAGGAGTACCTGCAGGAGTGGGCATCCTGGTTGCAGTTCCAGGGAGGAAAAGGTGCTTGAAATTGCTCATAGATTAGAGCATGGATCAGGAAAGCACATTTCTTTAGATCACACAATCTTGCAAAAACTGAGTGAAAACAGTAGCAAAAGAAACTTGAAATTTGAAATACTGCACCCCTGGAGCAGAGTCTAACTTTAACTTCAAGTTAAATATCAAGAAATAAGCTGGAAAAATGAGCAAACAACAACAACCAAAAGAACATGACTATATAAAGTTATTATAGTCACAGGGAAGATCAAAGCACAAACTTAGAAGAAGACAACCAAATTAAAACTACTATAGCCAAAGCCTTAAAGAAAAAAAAATGTGAATTGGTCTGGCCCTGGAAGAAAAATTTTTTTTTAAATCAGTTAAGAAAGGTATAATGAATTGAATTTCAGGGAGGGGGTGCTGTGCTAAGTCAACCCCCTCACTTTCTTTGAAGTAATTTGGATCCAATTGCCAGATATGAATCAGGATTACTGAAGATGGTCCTGGATGTGAGGCAATCAGGGATAAGTGACTTGCTCAAGGTCACACAGCTAGCAAGTATCAAGTTTCTGAGATCAGATTTGAATTTAGGTCCTCCTGACTCCAGGGCTTGTGATCTATCTACTGTGTCACCTAGCTGCTCCAGGGTGCAGTGCTTAAAGTCAGGAGGATTCATCTTCCTAATTTCACACATGACCTCAGACATTTACTAGCTTTGTGGCCCTGGGCAAGTCACTTAACCCTGTTTGCCTAATTTCTTCATCTCAACAATGAACTAGAGAGGGAAATAACAAACCATCTCAGTATATTTTCTAAGAAAACCCCAAATGAGTTCATGAAGAGTTCATATAGTAACAGCAGCAGTATATGATGATCAACTATGAATGACATAGCTATTCTCAACATTATAGTGATCTAAAGAAAATCCCAAAGACTCATTTGTGCTAAAAAAGTGTTATCCACCTCCAGAGAAAAAACTGGTAGAGTCTGACTACAAATTGAAGCATACTTTTGAAAAACTTTCTGTAATGTTTTGAATGACTGCCCATTATAAAATATATATTAATTGCTTGCCTTTTCAAGTAAGGTAGAGGGGAGAGAAGGAAGGAGGGAAAAAATTTGGAACTCACTATTTTCAAGAGTGTTAAAATTTCCTACATATAATTTTAAAAAGTAAAATATATATTTTACACACACACACACACACACACACACATACATATATAAGAGAAACTTGATGGGCTTATTTTCTATTCTATGTTTTATGCCACACTTTTTGATTCTCAACACAAATTAGATGATATCACAATTTATATAATGCCTAAATATAAATATTACTTAGATGTAGAATAATGAAGTCAGGTTTAATTATTGAGGCCTGTAGATTATTTGTTTACATAAATATTTCAGGATTTTTCCTCCTCATTTTCTCTCCCAAGGAGGAAGAAGGGAAGCAGAAATGCCCTTAGTAAGATTCTCTTGAGGAGTTAATGAATTGTCATTTTTCTTCTTGTGGAGAATAGTATGAATAGATTTTTTTCTCTTTGAATAGGTTTAATAATATCTTCCCTGATCTTCCTCAGATGTTTGTACTTTCCTTAGATCCCTTGAAATTTCACTGTATTTACTTTGTATAGGATTAATTCTTCCCCTTCAAAGTAAAAGCTTTTTGAAGGACTCTTTTTTTTCTGTAATCTCAGCATACCTAGAAAAATGCTTTCTGAAGAGTAATTAAATCAATCAAGAAACATTTATTAATTGCTTCCTAAATCCAGGTTTTGCTCTAAGTGAGAGGATAGAAAGAAAGGTTAAAAATAATTCATGTGAATTCAAGGAATTCACATTCTAATGTGGAAGACAGCATATGAGTAACTAACTATAGAGAAGATATATTCAATGGAAAGTGGTCTCAAGGGGAAAGACAATAACAGCTGGAAGGAGAGCAAAAGAACTGCTAAAGAGGGTAGGATATGGCTTGAGAATTAATGGCAACCTTAGGGGAAACTAGGATGCAGAGGCGAGGAGAGAATGTCTTTCAGGTATGGTGTGATAGCCAATTCAAAATTGAATGAATTTTTGGATGGTCACAATCAATACCCCAACTAGTTGATTCTGGTTGCAGATAGAATTTAGTAACAGACAACTTGCTTAGAGAAATGGAGGGTTTTATTCTTTTGGAAAGAGGAAAGGATATTGATAGAGGGTGGCATGGTCAGCTAATGATATTGAAATGAGAAAGAAAAGCAAAACCATCAAATATTTATTGAGAACCTGCTCTATTTTCAAAACCAATAGGAACTGAAAAGAAAGTTGACAGTAGAGAAAATTTATTATCCTTAATTGATGGATGGACACACATATACATAGTCCCTAGAACCCAAGGGTTATAGCCTGGCATATGAATTTGGTTCTAAAATATTTTATATAGTTTGAGAACTATTTCAATTTAATCATTTTAATTGTAATCCTACAGATTTTACTTTACACATTTAAAAATATTATTCTGAGTTCATAGACTTCATTAGACTGCCAAAAAGTTAAACACACACACACACACACACACACAAGATTAATAGCTCTTGCTCTAGTATGAGATCAGAACATCTATACCATTATATAATGCAGGAACATGGATACAAGAGTTAGTGATAATCAATTACCCTGAGGATTCTGATCCTAGAAGTTATCTTGGCAAATAACCCAGAGCTCCTTGGTAACTACATATGGGAGCTTGTTTCAGTAAAATAATTGTCTTTTTCTTTTTGCATCTTAGAAGCATGGGGGTTATATTGTTACAAGTACAATCTACCCATTTGGGTAGATTCCTCCCCAACAACACACATACCTTTTCCTTCTGTTTAGACCATAGTGATAGCACAAAATATTTGTATTCCTTTCCTGAACAGCACAACTGTCTTTCATTGTACCTCAAATTTTATGCCATTACTATGTTACATTGCTTATTATTGACTTATGATTATATGATTAAGTATTCATATTTGTTGCAACACTAAATATGATTTAAGTAAGTATAGACTATTGTATAGAGCAGTACTTTTGGAACTTCATAAATGACTCCCTATTTTAGGGGGTCCATACCCACTGATGTTAAGGATGTTGAAAGTGATATAAATAGTACAGGATTCAATTTAAGGAAATGTAATACACTAAAGGTATTTTGCAAGTATTTGCAGCTAGGTACAGTGCTGGGTTTGGAGTCAGGAAGATTCATGTTCCTGAGTTCAAATTTGGTTTCAGATATTAACTAGCTGTGTGACCCTGGGCAAGTCACTTAACCCAGTTTGCTTCAGTTCCTCATCGACAATGAATTGGAGAAGAAAAATGGCAAATCACTCTAGTATCTTTACCACGAAAACCTCAAATGTGTTAGGCATGGAATGGCTACACAACAACAAACAGGATTAATTCCAAGTGAGCTAGAGAAGGAAATGTCAGAACCCAAGAAAACCCCAAATGGGGACATAGAGAGTCAGAAATAACTGAAATGACTGAACAATAAAATGGCAAGTATGACAGAAAGCCATTAAGATGTTGGTTATATTCTATAATTCAACTGTGTCAATAAAAACTTACAAGTTATGAAAGAGAAATATTGTAAAGCATTTCTGGATCCTCTTACCTAGATTGAACAAAGGATTGTTTGAAGGTAGAGTGATGTATCTCTTTGGAGAAAGATAAGCAATAATTTGAACTTGAGATCAGACTATCTTCATATCATTACACGGAATTCAGTATCCTAAGTAAACTTCTCAGGAGTTTATTGACAGACATATGGAGAAGAATCCTTTGAGTTCTGGGAAGAAAATGATGTGTTTTTGTTATTTCATTTTCAAAGAGAACTGATGATATCACAGAGTGATAACTTAACTAGTGCATGCACTAGATTTAAGTGAACCTGAGTTGAACAAAGTTGTCAGTTTTATTCTCTCTTCCAAGGGCAAGACAAAAGTCAAGATGATTGGCAATGACTGGCATGCAGTGAATGATCTTCTATGTCTGACTAATCTCTTAGCTGTCTGCTTTACCTGTCTTCATTCTATTGGAACAAATTGTTCTCGTTCACCCTCTTCACTTGCTTGGGTTAGACATTTCCCTAACTCACTGATGGGTTTAAGGTCCATGAATTTCCCTTAATCTGATTTAGTCCATCTGCTAAACTGGTTTTACTAAAATGTGGCCATTGAGCATGCTACAGCTTCTTAGAGCTACAGGTTAGAGGGAAGTGAGAGATGGACATCAAAGGTGGATGAGCAGCCCTGAAAAAGGCTCAGCAAGCCTTTATACCAGAAGCATTAGTCTTCTTTGAACACCCCATGCAACCTCATGATACAGAAGACCTGAAGTAATGAGTAGATTGTCACTGAGAAATGAAGGAAGCTAATGAAGAGCCTCAGGAAAACAGAATTCAATCTTACACTCTAGCTGAAATCACAAGTCCCCAAAGGCTTAGCAATGAAATGCTTGCAAGAATTGGAGAGTCAACTTGGGAGATCAGTGATCACCAAGGAAACCTGTAGCTTGTTTGTCACTACCCACTGGCATGCAAAAGAGAGGAGAAATCCTAGTAACCTAATGTTACTTCATGTGACCAGCTTCCTTCTGAGATTTAGAATCAAAGGAGCAGTGAAGGCAGAAGCAAGGAATGCTATTAGACTGTCACCTGTGAAAGATACTAAGCATCAGGGATCTCAGACTACACTTAGTCTTGAAGACAATGAAAGCTAAATTAAATAATCCATTTGTTAAAGAGAGTGAGAATAAGGGAAAGACATAAAACAAAAAATAAGAGGTCTGTAGCAGAGAAAGTCGACTTCTATTGACTCTCAAATCAACTGACCACAGGAATAAGGCAGGAAGCTACCCTGGATTACCTGAAATCTATTTTGAGCAAAAAAGGAAGTCTACAATAGGATCACATAGTGGGCAGTCACATCTCTCAGAAGAGACTCAGGATAGGTAATGTTAGCAGGAAAAGGGAGGATGCAAATAGTAGTCATATATCATGAGATCAACAATGATAATAGTAATTATATCACCAGAAGAGTATAGATAAAGAGGCAGAGATATTTTCTGCTTTAAATTTCATTTTGATTAAATTTATCATTTTGATAAAGATTTATCAAATGCTTATTATGTGGCGGACAGTGCCTCAGTGCCACTGAGGATACAAAAATAAAAGGTAAAAAGTCCCTGTTCTCAAGAAACTCAAAGTCTAATGTAGGAAATAGCATGTAAACTACAAGTAAGGTATGTACAGGAGAAACTAGAGATGATTAACAGAGACAAGGAAGTAGAACTAAGGGGGTTAGTGAAAGACTTCCTGTAGAAGATAGAATTTTAGGATTGAATGAAGGCAGGAAGTAGATATGAAGAGAAATATCTTTCAGGACTGAAGGACAGACAACAAAAATTCCTGGAGTTAGAAGATGAAGTTTTTTGTTGCAGGCATAGTAAGGAGGCCAGTGTCAGTGGATCACAGAGTACATGATGGTGGGGGAGGAGCAAGGGGTAAGAAGACTCAAAAAGGGGAGGTACCTCCTTCTGAATTCTTAACTGAGTTGTTATCTTGCTTTTTAAGAAGTTTTTTGATATATTTCAATGTAATTAGTCTATGATACTATACACATTTTAAAGCATTCTGAAAAGGGTTCATAGGCTTTATCAAATTGTCACAGGTATACATACTCCCCAGAAGGTTAAAAACCACTGCCCTATTAAAAACTAAACCCCTTAAGAAGAGGGACTATCTCACTTTTCACTTTGTATCCTTAGTGTTCAAAACATAAAAAGTGTTTTATAAATATTTTACTTCTGTTTATTAATATATATTTATCTCACTAGACTGTAAACTTCTATCAGTTTCACTCTGGAATATTATGGTAAATGTTTAACAGCTGACTGTCTGCGAAAAATGAACATAGGACATTCTTGTAAGTTGAATCAATATTATGAACATTTTATCAATTACTATCTTAAACCTAGAAAAATCAGCCAAATAGTAAATCCAGTCCTGATTTGTAACATTTGCCAAATTCTGAGATGAACATTCTCACAATGAATCAATTCTCTTTAGCTAGTTTGATCTAGCTCCAGCATACCCTTATATAATTATATTTTAATCTTTTGTGGAAAAATATAATTATTAAATAACTATCTATTGAAAGATTTGTTTTCACCACAGATTACTTTCTAATAATAACCTCATTTATAGTTTGTTTCCATAAGAAAAAAAAAAGCAAAGCAAACCTTTCTCACATCATGCTTGCAAATGAGAACACAAAAAATGTTGTACCCATATAGGATAACAAAGAGTCAGTGTGGTATGGTGAACAGTGACTTGAAATTAGGAAGGCCTGCATTTTAATTCCTGCTTTTGACATTGCTAAATGATTGGGGTTAACCTGCTAATGAGAACTAATCTAAACTCCTTGAGTCTCAGTTTCTTTTTTCACAGAATGAAATTATAATATTTGCAACAAGTACTTTAAAGATTATGGAGAGGTACAAATGAAAATAAATCCAAGTTAATAACTTTATAAACTTTAGAGTATTATGAAAATATCAGTTATTATCTTTACCAAACTTTAACAGAAAAGAATTGTGCTTTTATAGTCATTGGGAACAAACATGAGTCATATTTTTACCTGAATTATTTTGTTGTCTTTTAATATTGGTTTTGATATATATATATATATATATATATATATATATATATATATATATATTAGCAATTAATTATAATACTTGGGTATATTGTTCTTTTTGTACTCTTCTTTCTTGATTCTTTATAAGTTCATAAAATTGTACTAAATTTTTCAGAATGCTTCATGTTCATTTTCCCTTAAGGTATGACAGTATCCTATTACTTTAATGTACAATGATTTGTTCAACCATTTTCAATCATTGAGGACAGAATTTATTTCTATAAATTTGCTATTAATAAGAATATTTCTATGAATATTTTAGTACATATGGGAACATTCTTTCTGTGATTGGAATCCTTAGGGTATAAACTCAGTAGTAAGACTATTGAATCAAAAGTTTGGAATAATAAAAAGTGTTGGAACTCAAGAAATGGAGTAATAATAAATTCATATTATGCAATCCATTTTTATAACCATAGTTTCATTGTATTTGTATAGGTAATATAGTAATTTAGGTAAAAATATAGAAAATGTTTTTATAGAATTCCAAACTATTCCTTCAAGATTTGTACTAAATTAATACCAATATATTGGTGTGCCCATCTTTCCATGGTTCCTCTGATATTGACTACTTGTCTTTTACATTTTTTTGCCAATTCATTAGAAGTGCAATTATACCTCAAAGTAATTTTAATTTTCAGTTAGCTGAATTTGTATTTAAGAGAATTTTTCCTTGATTTTATTAGTTACCTTTTTTCTTTTGAAAACTATGACATTTTAATTTATAACATAAATTATATAAATATAATCATTTATAACATTTAATTTTTAAAATTTATAGCATCTTATAAAATTGTGTCAACTGGCAAAAGATTTTGAATATAATAGAGATGTTAAAGATAAAGATAGATTTGAGATGCTGATCTAAATAAATCTCTGTTCTAACAAACAGCTTTGCAATTTTTCAATAAGTTTTTGTCTAATAAAAGAACCTTACTAGTATTTTGTGTTTTGAGGTTTATAGATTGTTAATAAATTCATTTCCTTCTAGATTGTTATTAACTAGTTGATTCCATTATATTTTTTCTCTTCTATTATATGATTTGTAATATAATTCTAGCTCATTTTATTCAATCTTTTCATTATTTCTTTTGAAATTCTTAACTTTTTGTTCTTTCATATGTGATTTTAATGGTCTATAAAGTATTGTTTTGATTGTGTGTGTGGTACAATTTATAATTTTATCTGTATCATCATTTAAATTATATTGATATAACCTAGTAATGAACTAAATAGTCCAATAAGTTTTCTATCCTAATTTCTATAAAAATATTTTGTAGTTTTATTTCTATGCCTTTGATGAATAAACTCTAAGATATTTAATACAGTTCCTAATTATTTTATAAATAATTTCTCGTTTTAAGCCTGTTTTATTTTCTTTTAGTCAGTTAAATATAGAAATTCTGGTATATGTGTGAATTTATTTTTTATCCTGCAACTTTTCTGATGCTATTAATCATTTTGAAGTTTTTTTTAATTGATTCTCTGGAGCTTTCTCAGGAAATCATATCATTTGCAGAAATGAATAATGTTGATTTTTTCTGTTTATATTTGTTTCCTTAATTTTGCTCTCTTGTCTAATCACTAAAATTCACACTTATAATGACAAATGTTAGAAGAGAGAGGAATTATCTTTGTTTAATGTTGAACTTATTGGGAAAGTTTCCAAAATTTCCCCCATAACTAATAATGTTGACTCATAATTTTAGGTTAATTCATTTTATCATATGAAGGAGGTTTTCTTCTACTCCCATGCTTTTCTATTTTTTCAAGACTAGACATCTTTTGATATTATATTGTCTTGCTTTCTGTTATTTATTTGGTTAATTTTCAATTTTTTATTAATGATAAACTATCTTTAGATCTCTGACAAAAATTGAACATTCTCATAATTATTTTTATAAAATAATATAGTCTGTACAGAAATTTCATTTTATATTTTAATTTACATATTTACTAATGGTAATGGTCAATCATTAGCTTTAAAAATATATAATAACTAAATTAATGAAAAATTGAAGTTCCAGGATAAAATGACAATCCTATTATTGATATTGAAACAATCACAGGGACCTTTAGAATCATTTTGAATATGAAGAAAATAATTAAAGATGAGAAAGGATATAAGAATTTACTAAGTATTTATATGTTCTAGCTCCTACACTAAGCACTGGGAATCAAATATAAGCAAAAAGGGAGGCACGATCAAGATGGTGGAATAGAGATAAAAATCCAGCAGAACTGCCTTCCAAGTAACTTTAATGTCTCAAATCAAATTTTGGAATGGCAGAGTTATCAAAAGATTAGGGAGATAAAATTTTCTTGCCTTAGACAACTTGGGAAGTTGTTCAGAGAAGTATGTAACATAGAGTAAGGACTGACCCAGAGTAGGCAACGTTATCAGAAGTGGGCATTAATTATCCCAATAAGAGGTAGCTGTAACAGTGACAGCAGCTGCTTCAGAAGATCTCAGCCCAGAAACAGTAAAGCAGGGCAGTCTAGTCAGAAAGTGATTCTGGGGACACTATACCAGACTCACTGCTGACAAGAGGTATAACTGATGATTGACAGCTAGTGGAGACTGGCAACTCTATTTCCCATAGGTAATTTGGGGTTACAGTTTCAGGGCCGAGAGAAGTGCTTGTTGTTGGTCTCAAGGGAGTGGAGAACCTGCTTGTAGTTCCAAAGCAGAGAAGAGCACTAGGGCTTGCAGCTAATGAACAATAGACTTGGTCAAGATTTCAGGACCAGGAACTAGCAGGGGAGCTTCACAGAGCAGGGAAGCCTATTGAATAAAGGCTGGACTCAGACCAGGGTAACAGTGACCATACTTCTCCTCTGATAACACCACTTTGGAATCACTGAAAAGCTTAAAGTCTCCCAAAACTAACTTTGAAAACAGCAGCATAAAAAAGCCTGAAGCTTGGGATAGTTTTTAGCACTCCTCCAGGTGAGCAGAGACTAACTTTAATGTAAAGTACAAAGGGCTAGAAAAAGAACAAACAACAAAAAAAGAACTTGACCATTAAAAGCTACTATAGGGAGTGGAAAGACCAAAATATAATCTCAGAAGACAAAATTAACAGCTGCAAGCTTGAAGAAATACTTGCTAATTAGCCCCAATTAGAATTATCCCAATAAGACTCCCTGGAAAAGTTAATGAGATAAAAGTAATAGAGTAAACATTTTTGAAAAAAGAATCAAAGTGGTACATGAAAATAACAACAGATTGATGAAAGAACAAAAATACTGGAGGAAATAACACCTTAAAAACAAAATTGATTTAATGATAAAAGTAATGCAAAAATTTTTTGGAGGAAAGAATTCCTTAAAACAGAATTGGTCAAATTGAAAAGGAGGTGCAAAATCTCACTGATGATTCCTTGAAAATTAGGATGGAGCAACTAGATAGTGGATCATTGTCTACAGTTCCTTTAAGTATAATATTGTTAAGTAGAATTTTCTTATTTCTACTGATACTATGAATTTTATTTTTGGCTCTAATTGATAGCATGATCACAACTCTTCCTGACTTGAACTCATCTCAGGCACAGTAGAATTTGTTGTAGCTTCTCAGTTTATTTCTATTAATGTCCTTGCTTTTTAGAAGTGTTTCTTATAAACCATGGGTTGTGGTTTTTTTTCTTTCCTCTTCAGCTATTCTACTTCATTTTATTGGATTAGTCCATTTACATTTGAAATTACAATCAGAATGTGTATCTGTTTCTCTAGTATTGCTTTCCTTTAGAGATTGCTTTTTATCTTCTTTCATTTGTGTGCCAACATTTTGTCTTTAAAATTAATTTTGCTTAAACATCTTTGATAACTATTTCCACAGACTCTTCCTTACAGTCAGCTACTACCTTTTGCCAAATTTGGGGGATATTTAATTTATTGAATTTTTTTCTTTAATTATCTATTTTATTCATTTTTTCCTAGTTTTGAGGATATTTAATTTATTGATTTTTCTTTTCTTTATCTATTTTCTCCCTTTTTTCTTCTCCTTTTATTCTTTGTTAGATGGTTAGTTAAAAAAATCTTTTCCTTTCTTTCTTCACATCTCCTTATTCAATTCCCCCCATGCCTTCTACTAAGAAGACAATCTTTGTTGTTACAGTGTTGTTAGTGTACAGATTATTTTTCTAGTTTTGCTTATTATTCACCATTCTATTAATATTGTCAAAATTATTCAATTTTATAATATTTATGTTTTAGTATAAGTTGTTCCCGCAGTACCATAAAACCTATGAACTTTGAAAGCTGAAAGAAATATGAATAATTCAGTAACCATCTAATAATCCAGATGACCATCTTACTTTCTATCTCTGACAGATAAAAGCTTTATGGTTCACAAAGGTACACACATGTCTATATGTACATAGTAATAAATATCAATATTGATATATAGATAATGAAATTATTTGTTGATCACACACATTTGTAACAAAGAATTTATTTTGCTTTTCTGTCTTTTATTGTTGGGGGGGAAAGAAAGAAACTATATTTTATTCAATTAAAATTAAAAAAAGAGAGATGGGTATGCTGCCTTTGTGGAATGTTGTACCAGCTTTCGAATAAAATCACTGAGTTGTTAGTTTTATTTGTTTTATTTTGTTACAAGAAATCTCACACAGAGCAAAGGCAATCTGTATAAGTTTTTAATGAAAAAGACATTAATAAAACTTAAATAAATACATTCCTTGCTTTTATTCATGTCCCTACACTACCATATCCTCCTGGGTGTCAGTTGTTCCCTTTTTTTTTCCTTCTCCTTGGGCAGGATGTTCATAAAGGCACAACACTCTTTCCAGTAAGATTATCTTTCATTGTACCAACTCCCTATACATTAAACCCATCATGAGGTCTCCACCTATCATTACAAACACATACACATACACACACGTGTGTGTATATATTATATATATATATGTATGTATATAATTCTCTTATGGAAATAGTGAACTATTTATTTTCTCTTGGGTTGAGATCCTTGTTATGATTATCTTTGTTTCATTCTCTCAGTTCTACTATCCCTCTCATTCACCTGAAGTATATACACCTTTTAAAATTTATGATTAATGTATCCTCTCTCTGTCTCTGTCTCTGTCTCTCCCATCTCTCTCTCTCTGCCCTCTTCTCTTCCCCCCTTCCCACTCTTCTCTCAGCTTTGCCTTTCTTCTATCCACTGAACTTAAAATAGATCCTATTATTACTTAATAAATGATTATTGGGGCCGCTAGGTGGCATAGTGGATAAAGCACTGGCCTTGGAGTTAGGAGTACCTGGGTTCAAATTTGGTCTCAGACACTTAATAATTACCTAGCTGTGTGGCCTTGGGCAAGCCACTTAATCCCATTTGCCTTGCAAAAAAAAACACCTAAAAATGCTTATTAACTAACTGTTCAAGGGTAAATAGCCCCCCCTTTTCTTCATATGACTTCTCCATCTTTCCATTTATGTACACTCCAATATTACCTCACAAATTTTTTTGTGTTCCTGTAGTAGTTTTAGGAATGCAGAGGGCTTCATTCACATCTATATTTTTAATTCTTTTTTATCTCCTTGTGTCCCCATCCTTTATCTCTTGATAAAGTCTATTCTGTTAACCACCCCTCTAAACATGGAGAAATTTATTTCATTGCTAATTATTTCTTGATAACTCTGTAATTGCTTGTTGATACTTGCAAGATGAGTATTCTGCTCTTCTTTCACCCCCACCCCCAGCTTCAAAGGAATATGCTGTCTTCTTAAATTTAGAGACCCTCAATCTTTCAAAGACTCTGTGGGAGATTCCTGCCCTTTCCCAATTTTTCAAAAATCCTGCAGATGTTGATTCAACTTGGTCTGAGAAAGAAAGAAGAGTGAAGGGAGAAACTAGGGCATGGACCAGAGTGAGTAACAACATTAAGCTAGAAAGAAAGGAAATTAAAAATCTAACCGTGGCCAATCCTTCCACCTCTGCCTGCCCCCAGTTATTTAGGAATCAGTCTGATGAGCTCAAAGCTCTGCAATATGGAGGAGGTTTAAACAACTTTTCAGCTCAGTTCCTGGGGTATAATCCATCAGTGAAAGGAAGAGTTGGGAGGCATATACGGAAAAAGAGGTTAAAACACCAAAAATGTCAAAAGGAAGGAAATACAATAAAAACGCAGATCATCAGCACATAAATCTACAGAAAAGATCCTTAAACTAGAGAGAAAAACCATTATTAAACCATTAAACAGATTACAAAGTATGCTAAGAAAATATTAAGAAAGATCAAAAGTGACCCTATGGAATACCAAGAAATTATGGAACAAATATAAGAAATGAATCACAGAATTTTTTAATGCTGAAAAATATCCTGGATATCTAATTCAGTGTCTCCATTACAGATGAGAAAATTAAGGCACAACATCTTTAAGCATTTCTCCAAAGTTTCAAGAGAATGGTAGTCTGTTTCCAGATTCATTGGATTTTAACACACTACTTCTCAGCATGAATAGCTAGTGTTTCTTCTATGCCAGCTAGCAAAGCAGGAAGAGATAATATTTTTAGATCACAGTGATGAATCTCACCTGTTGTTCACTGCTACTCTGTTTCAACCACTTTACCATTCCAGAGACATTCTGAGAAAGGAGGCAACCAGTGTAAACGTATATGTGTATGTATGTATGTATGTATATGCATGTGTGTTAACATGAACCACACAGCTTGGAAGAGCCCCAACTTATGTTGTTGCTGTTGTGACTGCTGACACTCCTGTTTTCTAAGAATCATGGTTGTATTTCTCAAAGCAATTTCATCTTTGAAACTTTTGTATTTTGGGGGAGCTTAGAAATATAATCTGTTGACCTGAAAACTGAAACAATGGTCTTCTTATATTTCAGCTAGGTGAAAATGCAAGGTGAAAATGCAAGGATGAGCAGCAGAAATCTAAAGGTGATTTTATTGCACAGTTGTAAGATTTATGTGGTATACATATTGTACATCTATTAATATCTCTATCTACCTACACCCCCATGAAGGCTAAATATATGTTCAACAGCTATAGCTTCACTCAAATGAAAATCTATGAGGAATATCAAAGGACAGGGGGAAGGGACCAAATAGCTAACTTGAGACAACCGATTATGATTGAGAATGACAAAAAAGGAGTTTTCAATACATTTTGGAAAGAAATGGATGCAATTTAAATTTTCTCATTGCTTTGAAATTTGCTCTTGAGGTAGACTGACAGTGAGGTGCTAATAGGAGGCATTAGGGGGTGGGATTTCTGATAGTAGAGTCTCTGTTCTGCCAACTGTTCTCTTCATTCCCACTGAGAATTCTGGCAGAATACATAGAGAGACATAGTGGCTGTCATGGAGATAAGATGCTCAAGGAATGTTGGAACTATAAGGGACCTGAGAGATCTCTAGACCAAATTCAGTTTTACAGATTAAGAAATCTAAAGTCTCAAGAAATTGAGAGACCTTCTCATTCTGCCAGTGGTAGATTTGGGTTTTGAGTCCTGTATTAATTGTCTGCTGGAAATCTTCACCTAGATCTACCATAGGTACCTTGAACTAAAGATTTCCAAAACATAATTTATCATATTCAATCCACCCCTTTTTTCTTTTTAATTAAGAGTACAACAATTTTTCTAGTCATAGAGATTTTGAACTTTGCTTTTCCTCATATCCCTCCTCCATGATCGAGTTACTGGGGCTTATTGATTCTATCATCATAATTATTAAATCCTTCCCATTCCTCTCCACTTAACTTTCCCCTAATAGCGTAGTTCAAGCTCAAATATTTTTCCAGGATTACTAGTTACATGGGCCTCTAGGAGGCATGGTAGATAGAACACTAAGCCTGGAGTCAGGAAGACATGAGTTTAAACCCAGTCTCAGGCATTTCCAGCTTTATATCTCTAGGAAAATCACAACTTCTATTTGTTTAAAATTCCTCAACTGTAAAATCTCTTTTCCCTCTATAAGACTTCACTTGATAATCTCATTTCCTATAGATTTAATCACTATCTCTATGTTAATAATTCTCAAGTCTACCTATCCTGCCCCAACCTCTCTGTTGACTTCTAATCTTTCATCTCCAACTGCCTTTCAGACATCTCTGATTGGATGTCTAGTAGACATCCTCAACTCAGTATGTTCAAAACAATTCATTATCTTCCGCCTTCTTCTCTCCCTCACTAACTTCCTAATTACTGCAGAGGGCAACACCATCCTGCCAATCTCTCCTAGACTCACAACCTAGGAGTCATCCTGTATTTCTCACTATATCTCACCCATCATATCCAATTTATTGCCATGAATTGTCAATCCCATCATTATGATGTCTCTTCAATTTACTCTCTTCTCTCCTATGATAATCTCATAATGATGGTATAAGGTGCTCATCACCTCACCCCTGGATTATTGCAATAGCCTCCTGGTAAATTTGTCTGCCTCAAATCTCTTCCCACTCCAACTAATTCTCTATTCAGATCCTAAAGTGATTTTTTAAAAGTGCTCTTCTGATCATGCCACCCCATTAACTAGCAGTGACTTTCCATTGCATCCAGAAGTAAATACAAAATGATTTCTTTGCTTTTCAAGTCCCTTCCCAACCAAACCTTTCTTTTCCCTAACTCTCTAGTAAATATTCTCAGATCCAGTGATAGCCTCCTGCTCCACAAACAAGATACTCCATATCTAAGCCTAAGGCATTTTTTTCTGCCAATCCCCCATGCCTAGAATATTCTTTCTCCTTCTATTTGTCTAGTTATCTCCCTGGCTAACATCCTATGTTGTACAGGAAGACTTCCCTAATCCATCTTAATTCCAGTGCCTTACTTCTATTTATTATTTCCCATTTATTTTGTATATGGTTTGCTTTGGCAGCCAAGTGGTACAGAGGATAGAGTTCCAGGTCTAGAATATGGAAGACTCATCTTTCTGAGTTCAAGTATGATCTCAGACACTAGCTGTGTGACCTTGGGTAAGTCACTTAACCTTTTTTGCCTCAGTTTCCTTATCTGCAAAACGAGCTGGACAAGGAAATAGCAAATCACTCCAGTATCTCTGCCAAGAAAACCTCAGATGGAGTCATAATGAGTTAGACATAAGTGAAATGACACAGCAGCAACAAGAGCACAATAGTTTGCTTTGTATATGTTTTCATGTTGTCTCTCTCATGAAAGTATAAACTCCTTAAAGGTGGGGTCTACATTTTGACTCTTTATTTCCTTAGGACTTAGCACAATGTCTGGCAGGTATTAGGCACTTAATTTTTTATTTATGGATTGATTGATAGTCTTTCTCTTCCACATGGCTGTGAGGATCAAATGAGATATTTATAAAGTATTTAGTATGGTATAGACCATATAGTAGACTCTTAAAAATGTTTGTTTCCTACCCTCCATGCCTTTCTCCCTGTCTCCTACCCTCCCTCCAACTGTCCATCCCTCCCTTCCTCCCTCCCTTCCTCTCTCCCTCTCTCTCTTCCTCCCTTCCTCCCTCCCTCCCTCCCTTACCTCCTCCCTTCCTCCCTCCCTCCCTTCCTTCCTTCCTTCCTTCCTTCCTTCCTTCCTTCCTTCCTTCCTCCCTCCCTCCCTTCCTCCCTTCCTCCCTCCCTCCCTCCTTCCTTCCCTTCCCTCCCTCCTTCCTTCTGGGGTATAGACCTAGTAAGCAACACAGTGGTATTGTAGATACAGTTTTAGACTTGGAGTCAGGTAGACCTGAACTCCAATTTTGCCTAAATCAATTACCAGCTGTATGAACCTGGACAAGTTTCTTGACCTCTTTCTTTGCTTTTTCATCTGGAAAGTGAGCATAAACATAATGTTTACCTTGAAGGTTGTGGAAATCAAATTGATAGCTCATTTACTTTGTAAATCTTAAAGTACTATATTAAATGTACTAAAATACTAAATGTACTAAAAGTACTAAAACTAAATTGCTTTTACTCTTGCTGGATCAAAGTATATACACAATTTAGTGATTTGTTTTTGTTTTGCATAGTTCCCGAATTGCTTTCCAAAATAGCTGGACAAATTCATTGCTCCATCAATAGTGAATATATGTATCTATCTTCAATTAGCCTTTGTAAAACATTATTTTCTATTTTTGTGAACTTTGCCAACATGAGTGTTCAGAATTGCTTTAATTTGCATTTGTTTAATTATTAGTGATTGGAAGTATTTTTAATATAACTATTGATTGCTTGAATTTCTTCCATTGAGAACTACCTGTTTATATATTTTGATCACTTACAGTTGGGAAATGGCTCCTATAAATTTGAATCAGTTCCATATTTATCTTGGAAATGAAATCTTCTTATTCATAATTTAAGACATTCCATCACACCACACTTTTTTCATATAAAATCATGAAAAAGAGAGATGAAATAATGTTAGCATATATCCAGACCAATGCCAAATATGAAGGCTTAGGACTCAAGGAGATAGATTTATTTTTCTGAGATCATATAGATTGTAAGTAAAAAAGTCGACACAAATCCATGTCTTTTGATTAAAAGTACAGTGTTTAAGGCCTTGAGAACTGCAAGAGAATGCACTAGCTGACTAGAAGGAAAAAAATCTCTTTGAAAGAAGTCATATATTGCCATAGAGAAGTACTGTGATGAGCCCATGACACCTTTATCCCAGCCAAGGAACTGAAGATGGAGGCAACTAATCCAAGTCACTCTCTTAGGATGCTCATTCAGAGGAAGCATAGTCTGACAGTTCAGACATGTTTGCCTGTGAAAGACTGCTAATGAAATAACCAGTAGCTGAGAAATCACTGGTGACAGAAGCCAGAGGAAAATTCTGTTTGCAAGACTAAGAAAGGATTTTCAGGAACAGGAAATGGCTGTCCAGCCAAACATGCCTGCCTTTTTTTTTTCTTTTTAGTTCATCCCAAACTTGGCTTCCTGTTTTTTCCTCAGGCCCCTGCATCTCTAGAAATAGATCTTCTGTAGGTGTCTATCAGACCCATTTGTTGTATTCTTTGCCTCAATCACCTCCCCAGCAACTTGTTCCTTATGTTCACTGACTTCCGTGGGCTGTTCTGCTTGAGTTTCCTCTCAGCACTTGTTTCTTCCAAATTTTCCCAGCAAAAATGCTGAGTTCCCTACTTCTAAAAGAAAGCAAGTACTCATTCTATAGTCAATAAACAATCTGAAGGGAAAAAGTCTATGTGACTCACTTTGTTCCTCAGTTTTCTCATTGGTAAAATTAGGACAATATCTATCATACGTACCTGAAAGGACTGCCCTTAGGATAAAAGAGAATATGAGTGCAAGGTACTTTGTAACCCTTACAATTACTATATAAGTATTTGATATGCCTCAATTTGAAAACATTTTACAAGTAGGATCTTTTAAAGAATTATGGATACATTGCAATATGTAGCCCAACAGTATTGGGCACAGTGCAGGTGTCAAAGTTAATAGACATTCCTTCTCCTCTGATCTTATTACTCTTGTCTCTTTCCTCCCAGTTACTATTCCAAAAATTCCAACTGTACCTGCATCCCAGCATTCCCAGCCTGGGCCCTTGGGTTTCTAATCAGTGAGGATTCACCATAAGTAACCCAATGCAGACTTGCTTCATTGCTACTATTTGTTGACCATCTTCATGACATTCAAATTGAAAAGCTTTTTTTTTAAACATGAATTAAACTAATACAGCTAGAATGAGAGAAACTGTCAAATCCTGGGATGGGGGGATTGCTGTTAATGTTTCTGAGGAGTAGCTAGATAATGAAGTAGTTAGAGTGCTGGTCTTGGGGACAGGAAGACCTGAGTTAATCTAGCCTCAGAAATGTATTAAGTGTGTGACCCTGGGCAAGTCATTCAATTCTTGTTTGCTTAAAATAGTCTCTTCTGTATTACTGTCATGTTGTGGTAGAGGAGCTTGAGTAGCTCAATAAAACTATTAGCTATGAATGCAAGGTTACTCAACATAAACAGGTCACAGAAGAAAACTCTGATCCAAAAAAAGATGGAAATGGCAAATCATTCCTTGGCTGTATCTTTGCCAAGAAAATTCCAATGGAAAAGTAATTCAATGGGGTCACAAAGAGTCAGACATGACTGAATGATTGAACAACAGAATGTTTCTGAAAAATGATTTGATAAGAAAACAGGGAACTGACACATTTAAAATATAGTATAAACCATTTCTCAATAGTTAAGTGGAAGATTTTTATGAACTGATACAGAATAGAATAAGATGAGGAAGAGAACAATAAACAATAACCTCAATAATATTTAATTGAATAAACATTTATTGAGTCTACTCTGTCCCAGGTATTTTCTTTCTAGGGGATACAAAAAGAAGCAAATATATAAAGCAAGATATATACAGGATAATTAAGAGAGGGAAGGCACTGGAATTAAGAAGCCTTGGGGGGGGGATGTCCTAAAAAAGGCAAGATTTTAGTTCACTCTTTTTTTTTAAGTTTTGCAAGGCAATGGGGTTAAGTGGTTTGCCCAAGGCCACACAGCTACATAATTATTAAGTGTCTGAGTGAGGATTTGAACTCAGAGCTGGTGCTCTATGCACTGTGCCACCTAGCAGCCTCTTTAATTCATTCTTAAAAATAAGTCGGAGAGGTCACTAGTCAGAGTGAAGAAGGGAACATACATATTCTAAGCACTGCATACAGCCAAAGAAAATTCCTAGAGCAAAGAAAAAGAGTGTCTGTTAGTGGAAAAGTCCAGAAGGCATCTGTTGAATTAGAGTACATGTGGAGGGAGTAAGGTTTTAGAAGAATAGAAAGGTAAGAGGAAGCTAGGTTATAAATAACTTTGAATGTCAAAGAGAGCATTTTGTATATGCTTTTGGAGGTGATAGGGAGCCTTTGGAGTTTCCTGAAAAGAGGAGTGACATAATTAGACTTGAACTTTAGGAAAATCACTTTAGTGACTGAATGGACAATGCATTGAATTAGGGAGAGAATTGAAACATTTTATTTTAAAAAGTACTTAAAAGGGGAGAAAAAAGACATAAAATCAAGAAATTGGATTTACAAAATTTAAAGAACAAAAAAAGAGGGAGGAAAGTATGTTATATATCTAAATTTTCTTCATTACTCACTTTTTTCTTAAAGCTTTACAGGCTTTTGTCTCCTCTCCCTATTCTATTTAAAATTCTTTCAAAAAGGTCATCAATGATCTCCTTATCTCTGAACCCAGGGCCCTTAAAAAATCTTTGTCCTCCTTGACCTCCCTACTGACCATTTCCTCCTACCCACTGCTCTCTTCTTAGCTTTCCAAGTCCTACATTTTCCTGGTTTCTCTAACTTTCTACTTTCTCCTCTCTTTATTTTCTTTTTAGTGGATGATATTAATACCTTTTGTTGGGCCTTATCTACCTAACTACCTATCATAGAACATTGAATATAAAGGAATAATAGCATTTATAGAAACTTCTTCGAAAACAATTTATGTCTGAATTCCATAGAAAGAATGAGAAGAGTGATACAATTTACAAAATCAAATAGAAAAGGTCAGGACAAATTACTTATAGTCTATTATTAAGAAATATAAGATAACTTCTATCTTGTAATTGAATTAAAATATTGAGCTGTAATCTCATCTCTATATTTTTGAAGCAACTAAAGTAGCAGATAGAATAATAGAAATCTGATTCCATATAGTTTGAAATCTCAAGGATATTTTATAATATAGAGACTTCTTATTTATCAATCTTAGTAAGACAGCAAACTTCTAAAGTATAATTCTAGCCATCAAGTAATGGCTTGCTAAGTAATCTGTAAATTCTAAATTTTTTGTATCTTCTTTTGTGTGGCATAGTTCCTACTTTGCCATTATATCCATAATCTGAATTAATCAAAAAGTTCAATATCCAAAAGGGCAACATATCTGTAATCTCTATTAGCCATAAATTCCTTTGTCTCTATAAACAGATTTACATGACTCAGTCATTTGTTGGATGTCTCTTGGTCAACATATTGTTTATTGACTTCATGGGAATGTTACCTATGGAAACACATTTAATTCAAATCTTGGATCTTAATCATGTCACAGACTCCTTCCTGAAGTAAATCATTTTACGTTGGATTAGAGACATATACTTATTCTCTTGTTTCATAAAGTAGTCTGCTTGTTTCAAAAGTATTTTGTGGGCTTGATGTCATTTACTTATGTGTTATGAGAATATTTTAATCCTCTTCCTCTTTTTTTAAACAAGGAACATCTTTCTACAACTTCCTCAGAGAAATAGATGCTATGTTTTATTAATATTCTAAAAGTTTTCCTTAGACTATTTTACAAATTCATGGCATTTTTACCAGATCTGTGATATATTAATGTCAGAAATTTCCATGGGGGGGTCTTGTCTTGCACACTTGATCTGAAATTTATAATCTTAGAGAGTTATCTAAGGAACTAAAAGATTGTGGTTTCTTGAGATTTGTCCAGATTAAGTGATTTATCACAGTTTTTGGACTTGAACTCAGGTTTTCCTGACTTCAGTGTCAGTGTTAAAGAAACTTGGACAAAAAAGTGCTCCCCAGCTCTAGTTTCAGGCAAGCTCCTACAGTCATCATTCATGGGACCAACCCTTTGGAAAAGGAATCTGTCATTCATCACCAACATTAACTGCAGACCCCAACTATCATCACATGAACAGGAAAGTTAACCTAGATTGCTAGCAAATAAATCTTAGTGAAAGATGAAGGAGTATGGACTAGGCAAGTCAAACCATCTCTACCATCTTGACTACCATCTTCCCTCAAGCCTACTTGAAGAGAGATCAGGAACTTAAGGCAAAGAGCCCAAGGTATAGTAGTGCTTAGGATTCTTCTGTCCAACCTTGCATTTGCCTCTGCTGGTCCTGCAAGGCCTTACCTCCTAGTCAATGACAGCTACTAAAAGACAAGAAAAGAAAGTTCTTAGCACCAAAGTCTTTGGTATTATCACATGGGTTCAACATTAAAAATAGCTATGGATTTATGAAAAGAAATTACACTGAAGAAGATAAATTAACATCTGCTGTTCCACTGCCCCTTAAGGACTATGAGACTTTCCATCTGATTTATGGCTGAAACATTCTATGTGTACTATTTTAGGGAAAGCACATTATTTTACGTGTATATACATTAAACATCATCATGCTGTTGGCTTATGACTTGCATTTAGATCTTTCACAAAATGATACTAACCTCATCATAAAATTTAAAAACTTAATTTTTAACAGTTATTCGAGTTCAAGAAATTCAAATTTTCTATGCATTCTTAAAACAAGCTCTTCTCTGAATATAATCTTCATTATTGGAATAGTAGTTATCTTTTCAATGAAATGACAAAGTATCATCTAGTAATATATTGGACTTCCTTTGGGTGGTAAGTTTCATATTTGACTGCCATTTGTTCATTTTTTTAAAGGTCAAAGAGAAAGATGCAAGGCACCACATAATATAGAAATAAATGTACCTCTAAAAACATTATAATAATTCCACCTGAATTTAAAGGATCTGTTATAAGAAATTTGTAAGGAAGCAAATTGAATAAAAATGATTTTGCAGTCAACATAAATATTTTAAAGAATGTTGTTTAACCTTCATATGATGTCTGAAGATAAAGTTTGCCATGAATCTACATAAAGATGAAGTTGTCCCATTGGACAATGATCCATATATCCGTTTGTGTGTGTGTGTGTGTGTGTGTGTGTGTGTGTGTGTGTGTGTGTGTGTGTGTGTAGGGGAGTGGTAAGATGATTTGTTTTTTTTTAAACAAGGCCAGTAATTCTTAATCTGATGGGAGTTAAGTGATATAAGGATAGAGCTCTGGATCAAGAATCAAGAAGAATTATGTTTAAATTAAGTCCTAGACACTTATTAGCTATTTGACCATAGGCAATCCATTTAATCTCCCTTATGCTCAGTTTCTTCAGCTATAAAATGGGGGGGATAATAGTACGTATCTCTTCTAGAGTTGTTGTGAGGGTATAAGAAGATAATGTGAAAAAGGAGCTTTGTAAAATTTAAAGTACTATAAAAATGTTGAGTTATTAAATGGCTAACTTTATATTTTTAATGCACTCTGTCTTTAGAATATGAACTTCCTGAGAGTAGAGGCTATCTTGTGTTTTTTTAATTTGCATTTCCAGTGTTTAGCATATTACTTTGCTTATTAAATGCCTTTTAATTCATATTTGATCCAATATTGCACATTGTCTTTTATGGTTCATTTCACCTTAGGATTTAAGCTATCTCGATGAAATTGTCAATTATTCCTGATATTATTGTGCTAATAGTATAATTTAAATAAAGAAGTTATTTATTATTACTTTATTATTTCACAATAAAATATTGTTATTTTGTTATTGTTGATCTTATTTATTTATTTTTATCTCTATTTTTATCCATATGCACAAGTGTATTTTTAAGCTACAAAATTTCCTTCCATACTCTCTTCTCCTCCCTCTCCCCTCAGCAGGGAATAGTCAGGTTAGCACTGTATATACATATTTTTGATAATTATGTTTATGGATTATTCATTTTTGGTATGAGGAATAAGGATTAAGGGAAAGGGATACATAAGAAATAATTTTTTTATAAAATGATCATCAGATTTTGAAGGGTTATTTTGTTTTCATTTTTGTTGTTTTTTTTGTTTTTCTTCCTCTGATGGGGATAACATTATTCATAGCTGGTCTAATATGGTTATTCTAGTTCTCTGAACTGCTGAGAGGTGCTGCTTCTGTCAAGGTTGATCATCTTACAATGTTGTTGTTAATGTATACACTGTTCTCTTGATTCTGCTCTCTTCCTTCAGCATTAGATCCTATAACTCATTCCGTGCTTCTCTAGAGTTTGACCATTTTATGGTTTCTTATAGAACAATAATATTCCATAGTATTCCTGTACCATAACTTATTTAGTCATTCCCCAATTGATGAGCATTCTCAATTTCCAATTCTTTGCCACTAAAGAAAGAGCTGCTATGACTATTTTGGGACATGTAGGACTCTTCCTCTTTTTTTATGATTTCTTCTGAATGTTATTGTTAATCTTGTTTCATTCTTCTCATATTTTTGATGAGTTTCAGATAGAAATAGTCTAAGGAAAAGTCACTATTCTGCTGTTATTTTTTTTCTATTTATCATTCTGCATTCCATTGTTCAAGTGGATAAAATGCTTGCTTTTCTGTAATAAAATAAGAGTATTGGGATGCAAGTTCACCTTCTACAGACACAATGAAAGCATCTTCCAGAGAACTTTAGTAAAAATAGGGATGAAATGTTTCTCATCCCTTTTCCACATAGTTTCAGTTTCTCCTTTTGAGTCTTTACAAAACTCACAATATTCAATTTTTAAAACTTGTCTTATGCATTATGCTTTATCCCTCTATTTTTTCCTGTTTTGATTTACTTCTCTCATAACCTGATTAATATGGAAAGAGGTTTAGCATAATTATACACATATAACTTATATTCAATTGATTTCTGTCAGGGGGAGAAGGGAGGAAAGGAAGGGAGGGAGAAAAATGTGAAACTCAAAACATTACAAAAAAAGATTGTTGAAAACTGTCTTTGCATGTAGTTGGAAAAAATAAAAAATAAAATATTTAAAAATACATCATCCAATTTTAGTCTTAAAAGAATCTTGTAAAGTGAGTGCTATCGGTGTTCCTGTTTTATGGATGAAGAAACTGAAGCTGAAAGGTAAAGTGACTTGCCCAGGGTTACATTTACATAACTACATAGATAATACATATCTGAGACAGGATTTAAACCCAGGTCTTATTGATTCTAAATTTAGCTTTCTATCCATCATGCTGTTTAACTGCCTAGGTTATATAAGTATTTGGGGGCGGGGAGGGGAGGCAGCTAAGAGTCACAGTTGAATAGACCATTTCTGGAGTCAGGAAAACGTGAGTTCAAATCTGACCTATATGCCTCAGTTTCAACATCTGTAAAAATAAGCTAGAGAAGGTAATGGAAATTGCTCCAGTTTCTTTGCTAAGAAAAAAACTCAAATGGGGTCACAAAGAGTCAGATATGACTGAAACAAATGAGCAATGAAATTATTTTGCAAAATCATGGGTTTCAGATTAATAACTCTTGCACCTAGAGGATGATGTAGATTATTCAATCGAATCATAAATTAGTCCAAGTCATACATAAGGATATTCCCTCCCCTTCTTCCTGATTCTGATTGACCCTCCCTCAAAAGTCAAATGCAGTTATATTGATATAGAGATCTTTAGACTATTAGAAACGAGTAAAGGAAAATAATATTTGGACAAAACGTATATATAATACTCATATCCCAAAACATCAGCCTATCCTGTGACCAACTGATCTCAAATTTGAACATTTAGTTTTCCCCAAGCCTTTCTAGTCAAGGCTTTTTAAAAAATATGTAGCAAAAGCTCAGCAGCAGGTAAATGATCACATTGTTGGCTTCCAGGTTTCCCATTGATGCAATGCAGGAAACTTGAATCATCGGGGGAGTGTCTCCCAAGGGTAACATGGTTGATTGCTCAGGCCCAGTGGCATCCTAAATCAATTTTGTTCTGTCAGCTCTGACAGGTGCATGTCTTCAATTCTGTCTCTCTTCTTTTCATGCAATGTGAGGAGTTTTTTCTTCTTTTTTTTTCAGGAGTAGGAGTTCCCCATACAGCTTAAATTTCCTTAGGTATCACAGTCAGTCCAGTGGAGAGGGAAAACACATACCATTGCCAGCAGGGTTTCATTTGCTCTTTTCTTTCCTTAATAATAAAGACTAGTCAAAGACTCCTCATTCCTTTTCTCCACATAACTATATGAATATGTGTGTGTGTGTGTGTGTGTGTGTGTGTGTGTGTGTGTATTGTTGTTTTGCTAAACCTATTCCTGGTCTTGTATGTATATTGAAAAGAAATGATATAGCAATTCTGCTGCCAGAAAAAAAAAAAAAAAATATATATATATATATATATATATATATACACACATCTTATATGTACATCTGTTTGTATCATTATCTCTTGAGGCACTATGTGGCTTACTGGATAGAGCACAGAAACTGAATTCAAGAAGATTTGAGTTCAAGTCCAGACTCAGATCCTTGTGTAACCCTGGGCAAGTCTCTTAAGCTTAGCTTTATTATCTACAAAATGAAGCTAATTCTATTTCTAATTCTCAGAATTATCGTGAAGATTAAATGAAATAAAGTTTTCTATACCTTTTTAAATCTTAACATGCCAGATAAATGCTAGCTATCAATCTTATTATAACTTGGAATAATTTTCATTGGTTCCCTATTACTTCCTTAGGAAAAATTAAATTATTTGCCTGTCATTCAAGGATTTCCATTTTCTGAAACCCTGTCTCTTCAAACTTTTCTCATATTATTCCTTCCATGTGTCCTAGATTCTCATTTTCCCAACTATACCTTGAGCATAGTGCCTACATATAATATGCACTTAAGAAATTCTTTTAATTTATTTACTACATTCTACCTTGTACCTTTATTCATTCTGCTCCTGGTTACTAGAGATTCTTTGAAGCACAACTCAAATAGCATGTCTTCTGTGAAGTATTCCCTGATCTCCCTAATCATCTCCTCTATAGACTTCATATAATATTATTTTTTTACATTTCTGTAAGATAATTTTTATGGAATTGTAGGTAGTAGAATGATTTGTGTTTGTGTAATACTATACTAGGTCACAAGCAATATGAGAGTAGGAACCCTGACCTGGTTCTACACATATGTTTAGAAAAATGATTTAGGATGATCCCCCTAAAATATCTCCATTCTTTTCCTAACTTCCCACCTTTAACCTCATGATACCTGGAGTTTGCCAGAAAAGTTACTCCTCAAACTAAATTGTTTGGCCTCTAAAAATGCAAATATTACTATCTAGAAGAGTAATATATTAAGTTATCATAATCTATTAATGTCTAATGTGAATTAGATTATCATATTAGCCAGCCAGGCAACTAGCAAGGCCCTTAGGGAATAGAATAGGTATACTATAGTAGAAAAGAAGTTAAATAAATATTAGATATGGTACACTTTCCATAGAGGTCATTTTTGAATGGACCCTCAACAGCTAGGAGGCATGAGGAGCTAGGAGGTAGATTAGGACACTGTGACTTCATTTCTGGGTTTTAACTAGGAGATGGAGAGGCATTGAAAGGCAAAGTTAATGTCCTTTATGTGGTTCTTAAATTTGTTTCCAATCAGTCCTCCTCCTCCACAGTGTTGGTTGTTCTGTTTCACATACTTGCAGCAGTTCAATGTTAGTGAGAGCTGTAATAGATGGAGTTGAGGAGGCAGTCAGAAAAATCTAACTGGCTAGTTGTTTTTTGTGTTTCTTTTGAAAGAGCACTATTTTTCCCCTAGGCTATGGAATGTATAGTATTCTTAATAAACAATTATTTTTAAAACCAGAAAATTATACATCTTCTGAGGTAGCACAAGAAGCTAAGAATAAAGGAAATCTCTAACCTTTTGAGAGTTCTCAAGATTGATTCTTTTGAAAGAAATGTCAACAGGTAGAACATTGTTTATCTACTATGTGGATAACTGTCTCTGAGTTCCAATTCCTTCCAAAAACAATCTCTTCTTTCACACTTAAATGTCTTTATGTTTAAGTCTCTCTTCACATAGTCTATCTATAAGAAAAAATGCTGCCTTCTCCTGGTTCTGTTCATTTCATTCAGATTCTCTGAAATAGTCTCTTTTGTCATTTCTTAGACCATAATTATATATAACATTTCTCAATTGCCTAAAAAGCAAGCGCTTCCCATAGATTTTAGTTCTTTTCTTTCTTTTTCTCCTGATTTAGATCAGGAAATTTGATTTGTCCACAACTGTTTCATCCTTTTCTTTAACCCCTCTATGCACAACCTGATTTTTTATTGATATTTTATTTTTCCAAATATATGTTATAAAAGTTTTTCAACATTCATCTATATGCACATGTATATTTTTAAGTTACAAAATTTCTTTCCACCCTCCTCCCCACCCCCCTCCCCTCAGTGGCAAACAGTCAGGTTAGCATTGTACATACATATTTTGTTAAACATGTTTACAGATTAATCATTTTTGATATGAGGAATTAGGAAAAGATATACATAAGAAATATTTTTTAAAAAGTGAATGTACTGATCATCAGATTCTGAAATGGTTTTTTTGTTCTGTGTTTCTCCTTCTAATCCTATTGTTACCCACTAAATTGTGTATGTTCACATAAACCTAACCTTTCTCAGATATGAAAAATTTTAGATATGAATGAAGTTCATTTATTATCTATACTCTTACTCATGCCCCTATGTTTATTTATTCTTTTTTTGAAATTTAATCTTAAGAAATAACAAGTTCTATTCCTTTTTTTCCTTCTTTCTGATGTTGTTCAATCATTTTTCAGTTGTGTCTAACTCTTCATGAATCCATTTGCATTTTTCTTTGCAGATACTGGAGTAATTTGTCATTTCCTCCTCCGAATCATTTTACCAATGAGGAAACTGCGGCAAACAGGTTCAAATGACTTGCCTAGGGTCATTCAGCCCCAAAGTGTCTGAGACCAGATATTAACTTGGGTCTTCCTGACTCCAAGCCCACCTTATCTACTGTGTCACCTAAAAGTCTTCCTGTTTTTTGCTCTACTCTTTTTCTCTTGATGTTCAGGAGGATTAGAGCCTCTGGTATGAGGGTCCACCTAACTTACTCAACCTGTGACTCCAAGAAGCTGTAGCATGCACAGAGAACACCTCAATAAATCTTCTAAGCAATAGGGCTAAACCAAGTTAAAGGTTATTGACAAGGCTCAAATTTGTCAAATTTGACTTAAAGGGATGTCTACTCCAAGTATGTAAAGATATTCCTCTGTGGAATGGGTAGATTAGAACAATTTGTTCCAATGGCCATGATTGTGACTGAAGTAGATACTGTGGAGCCCTGAGAGTTTGGTCAGGCATTGAAAATACTAAGGTCATCCTTGATTTTTGTCCTTCCACTGAACTTCAATGACTCAGGAAGAGAGAATGAGGCTTATGACTTTGTGCACCTCTGCCTCACTTAAATCCAATCCATGCATAAATCAGGCCATCTGTCTTGAAGTCATTGGTTCCCTTCGAAAACAAAGGATAAGCAGCAACAATTTCTTCTTTTGACCTCCATAACCAAGCAATTCTGCAAAAACCTCTTTTTTTTTGTATTTGGTTTCCTCAATAAACTTTTTAGGATATTAAGGTTTTGAAGGGACACTTGTTTCTTTTCTTGCTGTTAGAATGCTAGTACTATTTCATTATATACCTTTTTCCAATTACTCAAACAAATTTATCTTTCTAGTTTTCTCTGAATTCTTATGTTTACATTTCTCTATTCCTACTCAGGTTGGGTCTTTTTCAACAGAAATGCTTTATTTCCATAAAGATGATTGACAATTCCAGTATGAACTCCTTGAAAGCAGAGGTCACATTTACCTTTTCTTGTGTCCTAGCACTTAGCACATAGTTTTTAAGAGTTAAATTAATTTAGTCTTTATAAATGTTTGTCTAATTTCCTGATTTTACTCACTTTGCATTTAATTTTAATATTTAACTGATACCTTTTGTCTCAGTATCATAATCAATTATGAATATAACTTCTCTCTCTCTCTCTCTCTCTCTCTCTCTCTCTCTCTCTCTCTCTCTCTCTCTCTCTCTGGTTTTTCTCAAGGCAAATGGGGTTAAGTGGCTTGCCCAAGGCCACACAGCTAGGTAATTAAGTGTCTGAGGCCAGATTTGAACCCAGGTACTCCTGACTCCAGGGCCGGTGCTTTATCCACTATGCCACCTAGCAGCCCCTTCTCTCTCTCTTTCTCCCTCACCCCTCTGTCTGTCTCTGTCTCTCTCTGTCTCTCTCTCTGTCTCTCTGTCTCTGTCTCTCTGTCTCTGTCTATCTCTCTCTCTCTCTTTCTCTTTCTCTCTCCCAATAGATTGGCTACCTAGATAACAAAGACAACTAAGAAAAATCAACTGATACCTCTACTAGGAGATCGATCAATCTATCTATCATCAAATACATACATACATATATGCTCAAATATAATAGCTGTATCTAAATCTAGGAATAGATAATCTCTCTCTCTCTCGCTCTCTCTTTCTCTCTCTCCATATATATATATATATATATATATATATATATATATATATATATATATATATATACTGATTCTGATTACATTACTTTTTATTAGCTTATATATATTTTCCCAGGTTTCACTGAATTCCTCATACTCATTACTTCTTCTAATGCAAAAAACTGTCACCTTTATCTACCTGAATTTGTTCAATCATACATTAATGGATGTGTATGTATTTGGTTTACAATTCTTTGCCATTACAAATTTCTTTGCTAGAAACATTTTGGTATTTGGGAGACTTTCATTTCTATCTTTGTCATGGTAGATGAACCCTTGTGGAGGAAACTCTCCTCTAAGTAAATTGACTATAAAAATGTGGAAAGATTCTACCCTCTCCTTTAAGTTATCCTCTCTTGGGCATATATCTAGCTCTCCCTTGGACTTCTAAGAAGGGGAAGTAGGGAAGAAAATAGAATCTCCCTCCATTCTTCCTGCCCCAGTAGCAATTTTAGTACATTTCAAGGAGAGCATGTTCTTGCCTAGATTAATTTGAGATTGAATTTTAAGTCCTAATTAAGTCCTAATTTTAAGAACTGTTCTGCTTTATCTCTGAAAGACTTTCTCAAGTACCTTGTGAAATTCAGTTATACATTGTTTGGAATTCCACCATTATATCAGAATTTTAAATTATAGGAATTTCATCAACAAGGGAAAGGAGCCTATTCTTTCATGGTTTATTCTTGACAAACCCATGCTGGCTTATTGTGATTTCTACTTCCTTTTCTTAATGTTCTCAAATCCCTCATATTATAAGGTAGCCCAAAAGTTTTCCCTTAGAAAGCAAAACAAATTGAAGAATCTAATCATCATTTTTGAAAACTAGAACCTTATTCTGTCTCACTCTTCTGGATCATTGAAAGGGAAGGGGAGGGGCAGCTAGGTGGCACAGTAGATAGAGCACTGGCCCTGGAGTCAGGAGGACCTGAATCTAAATTTGATCTTAGATATTTAATAATTATCTAGCTGTGTGAACTTGGGCAAATCACTTAACCCCACTGCCTTGCAAAAAGCCAAAAAACAAAAAAAAAAAAGAAAAAAGAAAGGAAAGGGAAGGGGAAAGGAACAAGCATTTTTTGAGCATCTACTATTTTCCAAGTACTGTGCTAAGCACTTTTCAAACATTTCATTTAATCCTTGCAACAACTCTGTGAGGTAGGTGCTATTGTTTTCCTCATTTTATAGTTGAGACAGGCAGAGATTATTAAGTGACTTGCCCAGAGTCACACACTGGATTCAAACTCAGTTCTTGTTGACTCCAGCTCCAGCCCTTTTTCTATTTGCTGCCTCCATGGAAAGTATCAACAGTCACATTTACATCATTCATTCTTGTTTGTTTGTTTGTTTTTTGCCAGGCAATGGGGTTAAGTGACTTGCCCAAGGTCACACAACTAGGTAATTTTTTATTGTCTAAGGTCAAATTTGAACTTAGATTCTCCTGATTCCAAGGCCTGTGCTCTATGCACTGTGCCACCTAGCTGCCCCTACATTATTCATTCTTTCAGAATATTTTAGAATAATTTATGATGACCTAGTGACTTAAACTCCTTAAAAGCATTTAGGGGCTTTTAAGAGTTTTTCCTTTGGGTTTTACTTTTCTGCTAATCATTTTGGTCTTGAACTCCTCAGTCAAATGATCACTTATTCCTCAGCTTAAAAATCATTCCCCTTAATAGGAGAAAAAAAAAGGAAGCACTTCCATCCAAAATAAACCTTTTTCCAATTTCTCTGATCTCCCTCTTCTCACCTGCAAATTTTATTACTGTTAATATTCAACACAAACACTAGTATTCTGGGCATAACTTTTTATAAAACAGTACCATTTTTATATTCACACTCCATTGCCTGCCCTTGCTTCTATGTTCTGCATGTCTTTCTAGGAATTAAGTTGGTTGTTAAGTTCCTTGATCCTGTTTTTCTTCCTCTTCAGAATTATTATTTATGTCATCAGACTTTTGTTCTTGATATCTAATCTCAAGCTAATATCTTGAGCTAATATCTCTTATGGAACTTTAGACCATGCAATCCAATTTATTGTTAATCTGCATTTTTTTGATATTTAGTCACTCAAAATCTTGCATGCATAAAAGATTACACTCAGATTTACCCTCCCTATCTATCATGAACTAAAAGATAATATAGGTACTTCCTCCTAAATTTCTGCTTGAACTTTTTATCATAGACAATCAATTACTCTTTATTGATTAAAATCTGATCTAGATTAGCAAAGATCATTCCTTCTTTCAGGTTTTAGGCAATGAAATTACCACTGCAGAAGGAATAGATGCAGATTTCTTCCTCATGTCAAGGACAAATAGCCATTTGGATCATAAGCAGAATTCAATTTGACTGTCTTAGAGTTATAAATAGCTAATCTCTTCACCTGGAGAGATAGCTAGGGCTCCTGATCCAGTTAGACTGAGCAAACACACAGTTCTAAGTGGATTACAGTTGATTTTCATAAAAAGAATAAAAGAACCCAGCAAAGTCTTAAATCAGAATTCTAAAATAAGTGTTTAACTAGGGCTGATGAAAAGAGAAAAGTAGGTCACAGATGGGGTGTAAGGCACCCCAGGCTGGGCTCTGGTCTCTTTTCATAGTCTTCTTTGATTAAACAGAGACTCAGAAAATCTGGTAATCATAAGAAAATCTGGAATTGTCTTTCTCCTTCTGAAGATGATGACCAAAATCAATATCGCATCTAGAAACCTAGGTAGTTTATGTACCTGCCATTCTGAGAGATACTCTCTATTCTGTTTCATGGGTCCTGACCTTTTTCTTAAAGGACATTTTCTCCAAGTCATTGTTTTGGTCCATTCTTATCCTGTATTACCAGGGACAGTATGAGTACCAGCTTTCCTTTCTTTGTCATCTGCTCCTTCAAACAATCCTCCCCAACTCAGTATACCAGGACCTTTTCATTTTATAGCAGTGTCCCTCACAAGGGCCCCGTGATTCATCTGGGAAGAAAAAAGGGAGCAAAGAGAGATTATCAAAATAATGAAAATGGTCTTTCTTTAATGATGCTCCAAATTACCCGCTTGGAAATTGGATGTTTAGAAAGGCAGCTTTCAAAGTTGGCTGGGGAACTCAAAGCAAAAGAAGTAAAAATAATTCAAGCTCAGCAGATATATATTTAGATAACAAATTCAAAGAGAAGCAGATGAAGAAACCTGGATAAACAACTGAAAAATGGCAAATGAAAATAACAGACAGCAATTGGGCCACACAGCTGAGGCTTGAATAGCAAATCTTAACAGAGAAAAGTGACAGATGGGACATCACAAAGGGACTTAAATTGGAGAAAGTCACTATTTAAATGAGAAAGTTTGGAGACCTTATAACCCATAAATCAATGTTCTCTCTGGCAAAGCACTGTTAGAGAAATATCCTAGAACCAAAGTAAGGACTCAGGATGAAATAGGATAGAGCATTGAATTTGGAGTAGGGAAGACCTGAGTTAAATCTTACCTCAGACAGTTACAAGTTCCACTGCTAACCTCCAGTCCTGAATCTTTTATTGACTATTAAACATCTCAAACTGGATGTCCAGTATATATCTTAAACTCAACCTGATCACAATTTCATTCATTATCTCCCGAAAAAAAAATCTTATTCTTCTTCAATTTTCCCTATTATTAAGGAAGGTACCACCCAAATCACCTAGGTTCCTAGTTAAGACTCCTTTTCTTTACTCCTTACCCTTTCTCTTTCTTTATATCCAATATGCTGCTAAGAATTGTCAGTGCTACCTTTGTAACATCTCTTACATTTACACTTTTCTCTCCTTTCACACTACTACTAACTTGGAGCAAGCTCCCAACACTTCATACCTAGACTCTTACAGTAGCCTGTGGTTGGTCTGCCTGACACATTTCTCCCCACTCCATTTTCCTCTCTGCTGTCAAATGAATCTTAGCAAAGTGAAGAATTAATCAGGTTACAACCCTATTCAAAAAACTCCAGTGGCTCCCTTTCACCTCTAAAATCAAATATAAAATCCTCTGTGTGGTATTCAAAGTCCTTTTTAGCTGAGCCCCTTCCTACTTTTTGCAGTATTTTTACAACTCGTATTCTGTGATTCAAAGATACTAGACTTTCTGCTCTTCTTTGAACAAGACATTTCATTCTCCTGACTCTGAACATTTTCACTGGTTATTCCTCATGCATGGAAAAGTCTCCCTCCTAATCTCTACCTCCTGACCTCTCTGGATTCCTTCATGTTTAGCTAAAATCTTACTTCAGGAAGTCTTTCCTGAGCCTCCTTAGCTGAAATACCTTCCCTCTGTTGATTACCTGCAATCTCTAATTGATCCTATATAGAAGTAGTAGTAGTATAGTAGAAGTAGTAGTAGTAGTAGGTAGTAGTAGTAGTAGTAGTAGTAGTAATAGGAGGAGGAGCAGGAGCAGGAAGAGGAAGAGGAATAGTAGTGTTAGTAGTAGTAGTAGTAGTAGTAGTAGGAAAAAGAAGTAGTAGTGATAGCAGTTATAGTAAGGAGGAGGAGAAGAAGGAGGCATAGTAGCCATGGTGTTCATACTCTCATAGTAATAATAGCAAAATGATATATATGAGAGCCAGTCAAGAAGATCTAGGTTCAGGTTCTACCTATGAGATATATTGATTTTGTGAACTCTACATAAGTCACTTTCCACCTATAGGTGGTCGAGGAATCTGTAAGACTGTGAGTTTCAGTAGTCCTCATTGATAGTGGGAGATTCCTTTTCTGGCAGTTCCTTATTTCAATGAAATCACAAATTCAGTCCTTCACCAATTAATAATAATGATAATAGCTGATATTTATATAGATTTTATGATTTATAAAGAATTTTAAACACAATATCTCACTTGATCCTTAAAATAAGTTTTCTTCCTAATGTTATTATTAATCCCATTTTACAGATGGGGGTACTGAGGCTGAGAAAGCTTAAGAGACTTTCCTAGAATTACAATAGAGTATATTAGAGATTAGATTTGATCCCAAGGGTTCCTGAGTCCAAGTTATAGCACTCTATTCACAATTCATATTTATTTACTGACTCCCTTTTATGAAAAGAGATAAATACCATGACTTTGGACCAAGAGAAAACTTTGAAGGTAGGTAAAACCTAGGTCATTTTATTTAAGGGGCTGAGACAAAAATATTTCCCTCATTAATGTCTGAATTTAATTTGGAGATCTTTTGACCTCTAGAAGTTCTCCACTAAAATACAAATGCAATAAGTAGCCTGGAAGAGTGTAAATACCCTGGAAAGGAAGACCAGGAACCAGAAAATTAGTCTTGAAGTTGGTACTAGCTTGTTGTGTGACCTTAAATAGTCATCATACTTCTCTAGTTAACTCAACTACAAAATGAAGAAGTTGGGATGGCTCTCAAGGGCATTTCCAATCCTAAAATGTTGAATCTCTGATTCTATGAAATATACCAGGTGAGAGTACTAAGTATAAGCCCCCTAAGGAACAAACAGTGTCATCTAAGCTCTGGCTTAAAAAGGACCCAGGAGAGTCAACTAGAATCAGGAAGAGGGAGCAAAAGGTAAAGAGAAAACCACTAAATTTCCTCAATGTCATGATTCTGCTCTTAATCAACTCTGAATGATACTTTTGAATTACTATAGAAAATAGAATTTTCTCCTTGATGAATACATTTATGTATATACTTATACATACACATATATATGTAATTTATATAGTATTTTAAGTCTTAAACACACTTAACTTATTATTTCATTTCACCCTCAAAACAACCCGGGGAGGTAAATACTATCATTGTCTCCATTTTACAGAGGTGGAAATTGAGATTGAGAAAAGTTAAATAAATTGCCCAGGATCAAAC